>NC_045561.1:50948301-51577468 GCF_009819795.1 Aythya fuligula
ATGAAGGGCAGAGCTCCCTTACAATCCAATAAAGCTTCCAGACCACTCAGACTCGGTTATGGTGTCACTGCACTATTATATGTCACCAGGATGGTGCGCAGGAGTCCACCAGCCTTCCCTCTCGCTGCAGCATGGGGATGCACGTTGCACACAGTTGAACTGTTCATCAGGCTGCATGGCACAAGAATTTCTCCTGATAAGGTAAACCCTTGCGATCTGCCCAGAAACAGAGCCTGGCCTGCAGGAGGAAGGGAAGAAGATTCCCACGGTATTCCTTTCACTGGAAAGAATGCTGCCAAGCCACCAGGTTGGAGCAAGCATGAGATGCAGGGCAGGAAGGCAGCTCTTGCCTTATCAGCCGCAGGCCGCCACCTCAGGAGCCCTTTGTCATAGCATGACACATGTGAAGGGCTCACCACGCATCAGAAAGGCTTCTGGGTTTGGGCTTCTTCTGCTAAACAGCTTGTATGGTGATGAATGAGTGCTTTAAACTTACGGCACATTGCTTCATTCATCTCCACAACTAAGCAATTCCTAACAGGAATTTCACTGGGCTCTCTGGAAACTCAGTGCTCATAAATCGCCTTGAGAGCCTTTCCTCAAAGGCCGTAAGATGCAAAACATTTTTTCTTGTTATGTACAAATAGTGTAAAAACCATAACTCCAGGTTGTAAATCCACAGCCTAGTGATAAAGACCAACCCAAATTCACACTGCTCAGGGTTTGTCTACCCTGGAGCAGGCTGGCCACATCCACTTTGTAGTGCCTTTGGCCTGGGTGTCCTCTAGGTCCCATGTACCATAATCATGGCTATGAAACTTAGCTTTTCTTTCACATGTAACTCTTTTGTTACCTACTCTTTGGTCTTACGCATTAACTATTAAAAAAAAAAAAAAAAGCCCCCTTTAAAACACGTTTAGAACATGTGGCAATCTGGTTTCCCTAAGCAAAAGTCACCTCTGCTGCTTGCTAACTGCTAAGGAAGAGTTACTCTGTGTCTGCAGGAGGGACTTTCCCAAAACTCAGCACCTGGGGATACCACACGTCAGACACTGTCACTTTGCATACACCTCCAGCTCCCGGGGCCACCCAAAGTCATCTCAGCTAGCAAGGTATCCATAGTCACTAGTTCTGGGGAAGGGGAGCTGTTTGTTTCTGTTTTTGTGCGTGTTTTTTTCTTTTTTATGTATATTTGTATTTCATTTGTATTTTCATAAAGTATAGCAAAGAGGGAGATGTTTTTTGTAATCAGTTTTCCACATCATGCTCTCTTGTCCCCCAGATTGTGCAGTGCTGGCTGCCAAGATCCCACTTCTTTCCTCATGGAGGCCTTATCCTGTACAAGGGCCAAAATCTAGATGTGAGGCTGGAGGCATGACTGCAGTAGGAAATGTGTCATTTCACTGTAGCTGTGCTGAAAATGGTCAGGTGCTATCTATGAATGGGTACTAAGGAAGCAGAAGGAGCCATACCTGTGAGCATCCCTTCCAGCACAGCCCTAAAGGGGTATGTGGTTAAGGAGCTGGGGAGACAACACTCCTAATGCAGACATACACGGTTATGCCGGGAGAGTCCTTCAGTCTCGGGGATTTCCAAAGGTCCTTCAGACTTTAAGATCTGTTTTCTCTGAGGTGAAACTCAGCTGGGAATCATGGTAGAGACCTTCATCAGCTTGACACATTCACCAAAAGAACAATCTGGTGTAATAAAAGAAGGAAAGTAAGTAGGAGGCAATTTATTTGACCAAATTATTATTTTCTTCTCTTAAAATTTTACTCTTCTTTGGCTGGACTTCTGTTTTTGCTGCCTTGCAAATCTAATGTTTCCTCTTTTGATTTTGTAACTTTTTTTCCTGATATGCAGAATTCTGAATAAAAATGAGTTAAGGGGAGGACACATGAAGGAAAGACAAAGGTAGAATAATACTAGAAAGAGTGCCTTGGGGCAGAAAACATGGCATATCTAACAATACATAACTGGCAACAGAAAATTGGTTGGGTGGTCTTTCTTTTTTTCTTTTCTTTTTTTTTTTTTTTTTTTTTTTTTTTTTTTTTTTTTTTTTTTTGAGAAGAACTTCCAGACAAGGCTGAGAGCCAAGCTGAAGTACTTACCTAAGGCTGCTTTAAGATTTATGTGCTAACAATTGACTGTGGGGAAAGCACTCACACTGAACATGGGAAGCCCATGCCCACTTGTGCCATTGACCAATTCCTAATAAAGAATTGCTATTCTTGTGTGACACAGTGTGGAACAGGCATCCAGCATTAAAGTTTTAAAAACACAGAATAAAAAGCAGATCATCATGATACAGGTTTTGTAACTCTAATGTGGTGATGAGATTGTACATTGTTTGGCTATGATAACTTGACCAAGTCTGATTTGTTTTATATGTAAAATATTTATTGAAAATTAACTGAGCAATATTAATCAGAATGTATTAGACATTTTCTGTCCTGCCAATAAAATATCAGTAAAGATATTCAAACAGTTTACTTTCAAGAGAGAATTAAAAACAAGGTGTTCATAATAGAGCTTGTAATGAGCTGTGCAGTCTAAGCTGCTACAAAATAAAGCAATTGCTTCTGATCTGGGGGGTGTCAGTGACAGATCAGCATAGCTTTGTTAGCAAGAGGAGAGTATGTTGTTCAAACAGAGAGAGAAATAATCAAAAGTCTAGATTCATGCATGTGTGCATGAGAAATGAATGTAACATTTGATCTTTCCCATTCCTTGCATTCAGGATCAACTCTTTCATGTATGGAGTGCCCTAAAAGACATGGATAAGTTGGCAAATGAAATTCAGTGATGAGAAACACAAACCAGGGGCACGGGGAATGAGAGAAACTGACCTACGTGTGCAGAACGCTGGGAACTAACCCACTTGCTGCTTGGGAAAAGGACCTTTGAGTCACTGTGGCTAACACACAGAAAAATGGTTGCACAAGGCTCAGAGAAAGTTGAAAAGCCTCCGAGAAAGAAAAAGAGAGTGAAACAGAAGACGTCATTGTTTCACTGGGTAAATTTATCATCCACCTACACTACAGTTACTGCAGGCAGTTCTGCTGCCCTACCTCAGACAGGGCTGGTTGAGTGAGAGAGGTCGGGGAAAGCAGCAGGATGCTCAGAGGTATGGAATGTGAGGGGAAACTAGAGAGGCTGCAATTTTTTAGCCTGTAAAAGAGATAATTGTGAGGAGATGTGGTAGCTATAAAACCAAGTCAACAGGGGAGAAAGATGGATAGGAAGCACTTACTCATTGTGTCAGAAAAACTAGAATGATCAGGCCTCAGGTTTAAATCAATACACACAGAGCACAATTATGCTGTAGATTTCATTCCCACGGGATGCTGTGGCAGCCAAAAAAGTAAATTAAGTCATAAGAAAACACTAAACAATTTACAGGGAATAGCTTAATCAAGACCTACTGATGCAATTGCCCAGATGCTATCTCCTGATCCTGAAATCCCCTACCTGCTGACGGCTGGAAGCTGGAAGGGTGTTCCAGAGAAGGCATCACTTCATCCACGGTACTGCTGCCCTGTCAGAAGTAGGATGCTGGGTCAGACTGACTGGTACAGGTGCTCATTCTGTCCAGGTCTGCACCCGGGATGTGATCTGGGCAACACTCCACAATGCAACCAGACAGTGAGCATTATTTATAAGAGCCAAGTTTTCTGGAGAACCAGCAGGCCTTAACATTGCATTAAGTTGACCAGAAGTGTCAGTAACAATAAAATTAAATTCAGAAGCACAGGTCATGTTTTTTCAAGTCTCTAGAAATAATAGTAACCTCATTCAATCAACAGAAGAGTGATTCATTGGATACCTGTTTTCCTTGCCAGGTTCTTTTTTTCCTTTGGGAGTGCAGAACAAATATTAGAAACTAATCAGCAGGGTCCTTAATTTACACGCACATTACAATGACATTATTTATAAAATAGAAAAGTTATTGCTCCACTCAGAGTGGGAATGTGAAGCTTTTTAAAGCCAGTGACCCTTTACAGTTCAAGAACAAAATCACCCCCTGGAGACTGTCTGTTAGGTGGCCCTGACAGCACCGTACTGCAAGAAGAGCTCCTCAGCAACAGAGACTGAGGCACCTTGTGAAACAGAGTGAAAATCTTTTGTCTCTATGTATCTAAGCACTTCCTATTTCCATTGCAAGACAGATGAACTTTTGATAAATAATGGCCTATTTGGGTTCTGCAACCCCCTTGAGAGCCACAGAGTGTGGGTGTCTCTCCAGACTTTGTTCCAGAGCCCCTATATAGCAGTGACTGTCGGTACCTGAGAGGGCCAGGATAGTTTCTAAGGCCATGAAACAGTTAAGCACATATAGGTATTTGTATGTGCTAGCATACATATATCAATAAATAATAAATATTAATAATAAATATAAATGATACTTACATAGATATATAAGGATACATGCACACACAATTATGTATTCAATATATTCAAACAGTTCCAATTTTTTATAGCAGAAATTGTGTAACTAGAACTGTGTAACAGTATTCAAAATTATTCTCTTTCTGTGATTCTTCAGCTTTTCTAGCATTTTTATTAAGCAGCTTTTAAAGAGTCCTCTTTGAACTCCTGTCAAATGTTTTGCATTTGTCTAAGATGGTTTGTTTCAGTAAATTGACACATCTGTGGGTAGTTTCAGTAAATCTGACTATAATGTTGTAGAAGCTTCTGTGAAAAAATAAAACTGTTGGTAACTTTTCACTTTGGAGAAAAGAGTAAGAGAGATTTTCTCCTGGAAAAGACTTCTCAGATACACATTTTTGACTAGCTTTAATAAAAGGTCAAAGAAATGAAAACATTCCGGTTTCTTGGTTCTTGCCAGCTCCTGCTGCTGCTATTTGTTTTTATTTTTTTTTTCCTTTACTTTTATTATTACTGAGCATTTATTAGTACTGTAGTGGTGCCCAGAGCCCCCGCAACCATCCTGCCTGCACTTTGCAGCATGATTTACAAAGAGATGAGCTGACAGCGGTTCTCCCACAGAGACCTGACACTCTCAGCACACAGCCAGCCCACGTGGAGCCAGGAAGAGCGATACAACAAAAACAGATTCAAGCTTTGGTGGGCCTTGTGAGCAAGACGTGCATCGCAGTATGCCCCAGAGAAGACTGAACAACTGCAGCCAAAGATAGTTTGGGAGATTCATATCTACTTGCCAGAGATACAGGTATATCCATGCTGCATATGATCACAGAGTGGTTGGGCTGGAAAGGACCTTAAAGACCATCCAGCTCCAACCCCCCTGCCATGGGCAGGGACACCTCCCACTAGATCAGGTTGCCCAAAGCCCCATCCAGCCCGGCCTTGAACACCTCCTGGGTTGAGGCATCCACAACTTCTCTTGGTTGGGTATAATGCCAGAGACCAGTCCCCGAGCACTGTTGGGAAGAGCTGCTGACTGCAAAGCTCCCAAGGATGGGTAAATCAGCAAGAGCATGTTTGTCTTGGTGGGGAACCACAAAGGGGAGGGCACACCAGTGCTTATAAAGTGCTGACTTCACCCCAGGCAGGAAAATTTGGGAGTTACCTGTGCCACCAAGCCCCAAGGGGAAGTTGGTAATTTTTAGCACCTTTCTCAGAGGAGGAAATCAAGGGCTGAGGAAAATGAGGCTGGTAAGGCACTGGGGTGAGATAAGGATGCAGCAGCAGGGCAGCACTGTAAATGAAAATAATTCCCTTGAGGCTACTGGACTCAGTTTGACTTTCCTGAGGTGAGGACAGTGAGGGGATGAAAGATGATGATGGTGATGCAAGAGAGAGCTCTGGAGCATAATTCATCCCTACATCTACTGGACAGTGTCTAACTCGGGCAGGGGCATGAGGCTGGGGATGCAAACAGCCAGAAAATAACTCCCTGCCTGCCTTGGCTGAAGGGAAGGAAGTGAATTATTAACTGCAGCTTTATGTCAACAATGGCATAACGTTAATCCTGTGCCGAGCTAAACTGATAATAACTAATAAGAACTGTTTATGGCTTATTCAGTGGAAATTAAGGGAACAATGAGTAAAATATAATCAGATACGCAATAAACATTAATTAACAAGTTAGAGACGCTGAGACAATCACTGGCAAACAAGATTGTAAATGTTTAAATAATGTAGCAGTTGCAGAGCAGATGTATATTAAATTAAATGGACAGTCTCACTGACAGAGAAGATATGTTTAACAGGTAGTAAAATCAGCACACAAAAATGTATTGTGCTGTGCACAGTACACTGGATAGCACAGGCACAATGAGAGTAGTATTTCAGCGCACTATATCAGGCGTTCTGTTTATAAGGTGGCCATTATTTCTGCCTCTTTATGAGAAAAATGTAAAATAAAACATCCATAGGCACACCATTAGAGAAACCATGCCTGCAGAATTTACCCAGGCAAGTCTGAAAGAGCATGGAAAGTTATCAGTCGTTCTGAGGCAATAACCTGGAGATACCTGCCCTGGGAATGTAGTGTATACAGTATCTGCAGCAACCCCTAATGCTATGTTGAGGATGAAATCCAGGTAAGCTCAGCAATTTATAGTAAAGAAGGGTGAAATGGCATGTTAAACATATAATTTGCTTATAGTATTCATATTAGCAACCTCATACAGAGAAAAACACAGTTTGTTGGAATACAATTTGCTATGGTATGCTCCGTTTCATTATTGGGAATTGTGCTGTAACTCAGATCATGCCAATAAAGAAAGAAAGATTCTGCCTGAAGTATTGCTGTCATATGGTATTTGTATTGCTGATAAACAGGAAAACATTTGCTCCACATCTTGTTGTAAGGCCATCATGAAGCAATAAGTGGTTTCTGAACCAGAACTCAGTTGCTGTAGCCTGTATTTTAAGGGTAAAATCTGAAAAATGACATATAGGATAGGAGTCCTTATAGGATAGGAGTAAATTTGTGGGTGACACCAAGCTGGGGGGCAGTGTTGATCTGCCAGAGGGTAGGAAGGCTCTGCAGAGGCACCTGGACAGGATGGGTCAATGGACAGAGGCCAATGGGATGAGGTTCAACATGGCCAAGTGCCGGGTCCTGCACTTTGGCCACAACGACCCCATGCAGCGCTACAGGCTTGGGGCAGAGTGGCTGGAGAGCTGTGCAGAGGAAAAGGATCTGGGGGTGCTGGTTGATGCTTGCCTGAACATGAGCCAGCAATGGCCAAGGTGGCCAAGAAGGCCAACGGCATCCTGGCTGGTATCAGGAATAGTGCAGCCAGCAGGAGCAGGGAGGTGATCGTTCCCCTGTACTCGGCTCCAGTGAGGCTGCACCTTGAGTACTGCGTTCAGCTTTGGGCCTCTCAGTACAAGGAGGACATCAAGGCCCTGGAGCATGTCCAGAGAAGAGCTACGAAGCTGGTGAAGGGCCTGGAGCACAAGTCCTGTGAGGAGTGGCTGAGGGAGCTGGGGGTGTTTGGTCTGGGGAAGAGGAGTCTCAGGGGAGACCTCATTGCTCTCTGCAGCTACCTGAAAGGAAGCTGTGGGGAGCTGGGGGTCGGCCTCGTCTCGCAGATAACCAGTGACAGGACTAGAGGGAATAGGACAGGACTAGAGGGAATAGCCTCACACTGCACCAAGGGAGGTTCAGGTTGGAAATGAGGAGACATTTCTTCTCAGAGTGGTCATGCATTGGAACAGGTGTACTGGGTCTGCTGACGACCCATCCCAAGGGTCACCATCCCTGGGGGTGTTTAAGGAAAGGTTGGATGTGGACATGGTTTATGGGGTAATATTGGTGGTTGGGGAACAGTTGGACCAGATGATCTTGGAGGTCTTTTCCTACTTTTACGATTCTGTGATTGATGCACTCTCCCAGCAGGGGAGAGCTGCCCCTTCTCACCATCCAGTGAGGTGTTTGATGTGGACTCTGCAAATCTCTGGTCTTTCTACTTTCTCCCATATCCAAATATATAATTCCTAGATTATGTTCTCAAGGGTCTTTGGTCAGGGTTTTTAAAAACCCCAGAGAGAAAGAAGAAAGAGTTCTCTTCTTTCCATACAACATTGCATATCCATCTTCCAATATAAACCTCTTCTCTGTAAAATTTACTTAAAAAGAAAAGAAAAATCTCTTCTGAAGACAGAATGAGTGAAAGTTCCTGCTTTGAGAAATGCATTCTGTATTCTGTGCATTTGGAAGGGATTTTTATTGTGCCTTTTTCTGTTTGATTGTTTTCTGTTAGTGGCGAGGAATTCAAGGGAATGAAATTAAGCCTGTGAACTAGTACCAGTAATCACATTAAACATGGGAGAATTGAACTAGCAATTTCCCCCAGCTGTAGGCAGTTTGTGAACCAGGCAGTAAATCTACTGCCATCCACCACAGACAAAGCTGCTGCCTGGTTTCCCTCCCATTCGCCTTTGGATTTTCTTTGTATTTGGCTATGTGTTTCAAACCCTTGCCCACATTCAGGATGTGATCCAAGAGCAGTCCAGAGTTTCCTTCTTTGCAGTCCCTGACCAGGGCAAGGCCTTTGAGCATTAAGCATGCTTCAAGGGACAGGCACAAAGAAGCCGTCAGGTGCTGTGGAGCCTCCAGAGCTGCAGAACTCAGAAAACAGGTCAGCTGTTCTTCAGCTGCCTGGCCACAACAACAACAAAAAGGAGGAGGGGGGAATAAACTTGTTTTTCTTTCCATCCTGTCAATGTTGTTCCAAACCCAGGGAGATGGGGTGGGGGGGAGGGAAATATCCCTCTCCCACAAACTGCCCAGCCACTGCTGTTCACGTTATTGGCTGTTTCATCTTTTTTCCACCCTGAACTTGGGGCTCCTGGTGCTGCTCAGGTGTTTGGGTGCCTGGAGAAGGCCAGGGCAAGCTGACCACGAGCACACTGGTGCTGGGTGCTGCAGCACACTGCTCCTACTGCTCCCAGCTCTGCAGAAAGACCTCCTTTCTCTGCCCTGGCTTTAATTTCTAAATTAAATCCTGCAAACAGTTGGTTTTTTTCTTTCTTTTTTTTTCTTTTTTTTTTCCCCCCTTCATACAAAGAAAAACCTCTCCGTAAAAAAAGAGGGCTTGTACTTGGCATGGAGCATAGTAACATGAGCATAATAAACAAGAGTGGCTGTCCCCATAAATAATAAAAGGAATGTTTCTCCTCACATGGCAGCTTTTCAGAGGAGAAAAGGCAGGGAATAGGTAGTCCTGCGCTAATGTGCACGTTGCAAGCTCTAATCCCCATTTCTGTTGTTTTCTTTGGCAAGCCAGCAGCTGGTGAAGCAGGGGGTACCTCTCGGTTTTGCATTCCCTTCCAATTTTTATTTGGTTTCTTATCTCTTGTACCTTGTGTCTGCTGGGAGCGAGAAGGCTCCTTAAAATGCTATTGTATTTCTTCCCTCTGTTTGATATTCTCATAAAGACAGAGCCACGCTCCACTGACAATGAACTTGGACTCATAATACCAGCTTGGAGGTGAAAATAGACCCTTCTCAGCCTAACATCTCCCTGATTTACGTTCCTGCAGCAAAGGCGATGAGCTTGTGATACAAGTGAATAACTATATCATTGGAAAATGTTTCTGATGTTGTTTCAGCTGCTTATGTAAAAATGCTAAGCTTTCTCACCATTAGGGATGTGATTTACTGACACGTCAAAATTTCCCTCTTCTGGCCACTCAGTTCAAACTTTGAATATATTGTAGTTGGCCTCGATCTGCAGAGCCATGTGTTAGCTACTGCAGTAGCTGAAAATGCATGCAAATTATCCCTTTATTCTGGCGAAGATTACAACATTAAAACAACAACAACAGAGAAAGGCCTGTGCGGAGAGTATCATAAATAATTTAGCTTAAGTGAATGCTGAAATTAGTCAAGGCACCGCATTGCTTGGCTCTGAGCAGTCTATTTGCAGCCAGATATGTAGAGTGCCCTCTGGCCAAAGCCTAGCCTTTCAAAAATGGAAAGCAGGAAAAACAATATGATCTTCTTTTAAAGCAGCACGTTGGAATGACCCGCAGGGTTAAATATACCTAGACAGCCCTCCGTGCCATAGCTCCAGTGATCTCGGGAGAAAACAGACCGCGTATAAAAGCCACCAGCTAGGAAAGGAGATAACGAAGTGTGCATGTGTATTATTGGCAAGTGCTCTGAATGGCGAGGCGAGCAAGCTGCATACAGTATTATCTTGCATAATTATTGGGTCACCCTACTGTACGCGAAGCCGCTGCTATACTTAGCGGCACTACCGTGCCCTGTGCCCGGCTGAGGGCCGGATTCGGCCCTGCCCTGAGCTGAGCTGTATTTACACCCAGCTACAAAGCGCAGGGCCATGCCTGAGCACCACGGCACCCACAGGCCTCTGTAGGCCACCAGAGCAAGCAGGGCCCTCGGGTGCTCCCAGGGCCTGAGAGGGCCCCAACAGGCCACAGCCGCCCTCTGTGGAGGGGGGAAAGCCCCCGAGTGGGGAGGGAAGGGGAAATTAAAATAAAATGAGTGCTTCCGTTGGTTAAATGAAGGACAAATCTTGGGAAGTGGGCATGGTGAGAGAATAAACTAATTGAAAGCTTCTGTAAGGAAAGTGCTTGGAAAAGTTACCAAATTACACAAACACAGCAAAGGAGATGTCCCAAGATGCTCGTGCAATGTTTTCTTTTAACTGACAGGTGACAAGTGGCTCATATTTTATATTCCTATGGCCCTTAACCAATGCTACTGCCTTTTTCTAAATGGCTGTGTCTGCGTTATGGCAGGCACCTGCCAGTTTTCACTCTGAAAACTGTGAGGTGTGAGGGTGAATATAGAGACAAGTGCAAGTGTAGGTTTGATTTATTCACCCGTATTTTCTGATGCATTACTACTGCTTTTCAAGAACCAGGGAAACAGTCCGAGTTAGTAGATCATAAGGTCAACTTTAAAAGGTTCCTGATAGTGTGCCCTTCTTTCAGTTCCAGTTTCATGGGAACCAAATGCAATGACAAACCCTAAACATGAAGGATTTCCTGCGGATACACCCATCCTCCCCACAGGCAACCACTGGGTACATTGCAGGTCGTGGCTATAGCACAGCTCGACGGCTGTAACAGGATTTCTGCTGCTCGTCATGCTGCCCTGCCAGTGGTGTCCAGCATCCCAACACATGGATATAAGGAGGGAAGAGTACTGCCCTCCCTAGACAAAAATGGGCTGGTGAATGTTCTTCACATCTAATGCTTCCTTAATGACACTTTAATAGAAGGAAGAAAACGCAGAAAGACTCCGTGTTTATCAGTTACCCAAGAAACATTAAATTCTGGGTCAGGTTCTTCTAACCATGTGTGTTTTAAACCCTATAAAAAACAGTGTTTCCAAAGATGCAATCCTGCTTGTGAAGATCTTTCAAAAGGACCTAGACCAAGTGACTGTTAAAAAAAAAAAAAAAAAAAAGGCAAAATCTGACATAAAACCTTGTGATGTTCAGCCTCCATATGCCCCAAAGAGCAGCAGTGGAGAGGGCAGCTTCACCCGCTTGCCTTCCTTCCTGTGCAAGACCCTGCTGTCCCCATTTGTTTGTTGTTTTTTTTTTTTTGTCTGTGTTCCAGGGGAGCCCAAGAGTATATAATTCCTATTGCTCAAAACTTCACCTTTTGAATGGAGTGGGACAGCCCACTTCAGGTAACTGGCCAGTGAGATGAATTCCTTTGATATTTCTATCTGCTTCAGAGCTGGCTAGTTAGGAAACAGCCTGTTTTGTTTTTGTTTTTGTTTTGAGGTTGTGAGAGGCACAGCTTTGTAAAGCTGTAAGATTTCACTTTTAATGAACCAAAATCTGCCCTATATACAGATTGAGATTAAGAAAATAATTTACCTTACTGGACAGGGCAGTTTGCCATACTGAATTGTGTTCACCCTATGTGCCTTGCCATAGCACTAAATGAGATGCCATAAGGGCTAGATTTCATTATTAGAAACTTGATCAACAGCAACATGAACTTGGTGTGTCTCACTGACAATCTTCAAGTCTTGCTTTGTGGAGGGATAGGAAAATGTGGGAGCCCCCAGTGAACATTAAGAGGAGGTCTAAACAAATGTTTCAACAAAAAGAAATTACTTTTGGAGGTTTTTGACCTTTGGAAAGTTCAAACAAAATAAATTACCATGATTTAATAATCTTTCTTCTGAGTCTTTACAGGTTTTTTTTTTTATGTTTTTTTTTTTTCCTCTTGAGAGAGGGAAAAAAATTATGTTTTCAACTTGAGCCTGCACTGTGTGCATGCAAGGTGAAAGGAGGTTCCTTGGAGGGAAAGAGTTATACATTCAGTAACCTTTGTATATTTATTTGTTCAGCATGCTAGCTCTTGTGCTATTTGCTGGGAAGGAATGCCTGAAAAAAAAAAGCCATGAGGTGGCTCAAATAAAAAGCACAGAATGTTTTGAAAGCCTCCCTCCTGACTTCTGATTGAAGGGAACTGTATAGTTTTTGGCACATTGTAAATCTGTGTTTACTAGAAAGAAAGAAAGAAAGAAAGAAAGAAAGAAAGAAAGAAAGAAAGAAAGAAAGAAAGAAAGAAAGAAAGAAAGAAAGAAAGAAAGAAAGAAAGAAAGAAAGAAAGAAAGAAAGAAAGAAAGAAAGAAAGAAAGAAAGAAAGAAAGAAAGAAAGAAGAAAGAAAGAAAGAAAGAAGAAAGAAAGAAAGAAGAAAGAAAAAACAAAAAAACACTGATTCGGGGGTTATGTCTATGAAAGTCTATGCTAGCCCTAGTTTATAGCATGTCAAGTGCTAATGTTTCACAATAGACCCAAGACAAAAGAAGTTTTTAACTGCATTTTGGGTCAAAACATGTACAGTATTAAAATCTAAAAATACTATGCAATTCGATATTAAGAGAATGTGAAGATCCAAACCTACTCCAAATTGTTCCAACTCTTCTCCTAGAAACTTAAATGTAAACTTTGTATTTAAATGTAAACCCACTGCTGGATCTGGTCTATTCTCTTAATTTATTTTATTTGCCATGCAGCTGAAAAGGTTATGCACACAAAGCACACATGCTCTCTTAATCTTTTTAAGCCATTGATGATATAGTTCATGCAAAACACTTAGTTTCATTGTGCCTCTAGAACTGGAAAACAAACTCATTCCTCAATCCCTTTTAACATACTGCTGCATCTTTTTCTCTCATAAATATTCTAATTCCAGCCTTTGGTCTCACTCAAATTGTGAAAAGGATACATGTCAGGGTTTAGAAGTAACTTGGGCACAAAACTGATCTAACAAGATAAAACCGTTCTTCAGGTAGCCCTTGCGAGCATCAAAAGAGTAAGGTGGCATTTCATCACATTACTTGTTTTAATCCTATCCACCAGTTCTTTGTTTGCTTCCTAGGAAGTGGGGCATAAGAACTCTTGGAACAGAAAATTACCTGGTTCCCTCAGATACCAGCAGTCCAGGGCTTATAGAGATGAAATCCAGCACACAGGTATGTAAATGTGTGTCATTTTCTGCATGGTGCCTCCTGAATTTTCCTGAACTTCTGAATTTTCTTGAACATTTTCACACCTCACTTTGCATGTGCATCCCTCATTGCCTCCACCATGAAAGAGGTAGAGTTATCTTCTTCTGTGGGTGATTTTTGGCTGCCCGGTGGTGAAAGGGATACATCAAAAGGCTCAGCATTTGCTTTCAGGGCCCTCACAGAAATTTTTAAACCCTCATGTTTAATCAGACCCAGAAGCTTATTAGGACTCAGCGAGAAGCAGAGGCGCTGTGTCTGAGATGTCTCCTGACCTCCCTGAGGCATCTTGATGTATTCTGCTCAAGTTGGTGCATCCATAGCAATGTTTACACCAAAGTCCCTAGTACGAGCTTAAAACCACCTGCATGATTTCTGTGCATTAATTTGGTTGTGGGTCAGAACTGGAGTATCAAGTTGTGCTCTGGAAGAGCTGAGTTTAGGGTATCCACCAGGGAGCGGGCTGCTGCTCTTGTGGCACCACCTGTGACTAAGCACACAGCAGCAAACCACCCATGAGGCAGGATAAGGCAGAGTAGTGCTACCTCACCTCTTCCCTGCAGTTCCCAGGCTGTGAAAATGACCGTTCCTCAGGATCAGACAGAAAAGAAAAAAAAAAAATACAGAATTATGTACACAGAAAAAAAAAATAATAATAACTAAAACATTACTAAAGTGAAATGTAATGAGCCGTCCACAAAACACACCTTGCTTTCTAGCACCTAAGAGCCCTAGGCACTTCTAGTTCTCCGTACAGCCCTGAAGTTCTGCTGCCACGTGCTCAGGACAGTGGCACCTTGATGCCACTGGGCATCTCCAACTCTATCTCTGCCCAACCCCACTGCAAAATCGCCAGCAAGGTGTCTCTGGTCATCCGAGGGGCTTGTTTCCACAGGGATACACTGAATTCAGCACACCAGTGCCATGGTAAATATTTCTCATTAATCTTCTTGTGTATGGCCAGGAAAGTGTCTAGTACAGTGCCAAAACTGACCTCCACTAGGAATGAAGGAACATGAGAAGTTTTCTTCATCAACAAAAGAGCCTTTAAAACGTCCCTCCTGTATGTTAATGCACCTCTGCCCTGCCTACACTGCATGTAAATCCTCTGGACTCCCATCTCCTGTCCTAATATGACCAGACAGCCAGGGAAAGAAGGTGACCATAAAGCCTATGTTATCTAAGGAGATGTGGGACAGGGAATGCCCAGGTATTTCATTAAATTATTTTCCCAGAGTGTTATGGAGAGGAACCAAGTGCTTCCAGTGGCCGTGTCTCAGCAAGGTGAATGGATTTTCTATCTTTGCCTTTATTTAGACCAAAAAAAAAAATGGTTTTGGAGCAGATGCAGCTATTGCATGGAACTTGAGCTCTGCTGTGTTCTGTGGAGGAGCATCCAGAAAGCTCATTCTGCACACAGCAGCAGAAGCAGGGCAGGGATAAGGGGCAGAGGACTGGAGAGCGGAGACCTCTCACTGAGCATAAAGGGAGTAACAAAAATTGCCAGATTTAGAAGTGAGGAAACTTCACTGATAAACAGAACTTTGTAAAGCTGCTTAAACAGAAAGCCTGTGAGCTGCTTTATTCTGCTCTGGTGTAGAACAGAGGCTTATTTTGTACTTGCTGGCCTTTTTTATATTTACTTTGTGTCAATGAGGCAAAGGAAATGCTCGAATGAAGAGCAAGGCATGCTACAATGCTTTGTTTATTCCTGCATTTTATCACTGGAAACTTGATCATCTTTGCTGGCATTTTAGAGACTCCACAGTTGCTCTGCTCTCAGCACTGTCTGATAACAGATTTGTGAAAATCCCTCTGTGCAAAAGAGAAGGGGGTGGACAGAAACAAACTTTTCACAGTGACTCAGAATTATCTCACTGGTAAGTTTAGAGAGAAACTGCTTTTAAAAAGTTCCTGCTGCCTTCGGAACAAATTGGGAGGGGGAGGAAACAGTATTCATTTACACTGTAAAGTATTCCTTTTTAAACAGAGAGAAAGAAAGAAGTATTTAAAGGGAGGGGAGAAATCATGTGTTTTTCATAGCAACACTTCATTTTCTACCAGCAGTTCTAGAATTTCCATTATACAGAAAAACAAATATCAAGGCTGCCAACCGCGGAGATGAAAGAAGAAGCCAATGGAGAGAAGCATTTTTTTACAAATAGTACAGCGATGACAAAATACCAAGAACTCATCGACAGCATAATCAACAGCACTCAAAATACCAAGGCTCATCGACAGCATTGTCAAAGGTTAAAATTATAGTTAATGATATAGCAGTGGCTCTCTGGCATTTTAAGGCAGAATGGCACATGGATTTCTCACCATATTTGCAGTTTCCTTGTTCTCTCGAGAGCAACAAACTTAAACTGATCCCGCTGCTAGGTGATAACAACCAGTGCAAAGCAATTATTGTCTCAGGCTATAGCATAAACTGGATCAGGCGCTCCTCCATATATGTTATCAGCCTGCTGGGAGCAAATATAGCACTGTAGTATCAAGAGTCATTAGTTCAAGTCAGGACTTGGGTGACTGAGCAGGTGGAAGTTTTACATGTCAGATGGAGGAAGCTTAAAGCAATATTGAGTAGCAGTTACATAAACTCTGCTAGGGTGTTACTGCTCCTCCAGAGACGGGCAAGCTGCAGAGGTTAGGAAGCTTGAAGTGGTCAGAAAAGTCAGGGAAGCCACAGCCATAACGCTTTCCTTTAACTGGTGTTGGACTCAGGTTTTGTCAGCAGACTGTTGATCAACAGGTTACTTTGTAAGCACTGAAACACTCACATTTTGTTTAGAGTGGAATTTAGGCGCCTAACTATAGCTGGCAAAACACCCAGCCTACTTCCTTGCCTGCCTCCCCATCCCAAGTCATGGCAGTTCACACCACAGCAGCAGGTTTCTCTCTCCCACACCATCAGTACATACTGAAACGCGAGTGAGATATAGCATTTCGCATCCACTCAGGCTGCTTTGTTGAGAATACCATCTTGGATCTCCTGCCTCTCTGTACCTGGCACACGGACAGGTGATGTTGAGTTTTTCGCTAACCACCGTTGAGTGAAATGCATCCACAGCCTGGGCACCTCACCTCAGGGCTATGACCCAGTCCCTAACACTAGGCTAGAGGCACAAGCTCTGTCTTCCTCCTCCCACTCGTGGTCCCCCAACGTTTTTTGTTTGAACTATGCCATAACTTAGCCTAACAGATGGGATGAGGAAGGTCCTGCAAGAGAATTGCCTGTAGGGGGTCGGTGAGCGGATCATACTCAGCTCTGGTGAGGCCACACCTCGAGTACTGTGCTCAGTTTTGGGCTCCTCACTACAAGAAGGACATCGAGGTGCTCGAGCAAGTCCAGAGAAGGGCAACGAAGCTGGTGAGGGGCCTGGAGAACAAGTCCTGTGAGGAGAGGCTGAGGGAGCTGGGCTTGTTCAGCCTGGAGAAAAGGAGGCTCAGGGGCGACCTTATCGCTCTCTACAGGTACCTTAAAGGAGGCTGTAGCGAGGTGGGGGTTGGTCTGTTCTCCCATATGCCTGGTGACAGGACGAGGGGGAATGGGCTTAAGTTGCACCAAAGGAGGTTTAGGTTGGATACTAGGAAGAACTTCTCTACTTTCTTAGTAATATGGTTTAGTGGAGGACTTGTTAGTGTTAGGTCAGAGGTTGGACTAGGTGATCTTGGAGGTCTCTTCCAACCTAGATGATTCTGTGACTCTGTAACTTGGCTTGGGCCCTCTCTGGCTGAGGGGGAATCCATGTCCTAGTTGCCTCCTTCCTGGAGGGTGCTGTAGGACTACCACACAAATGTAGCTGGTGAGACTATTGACTGAGGTCCTCTGGCTTAAATAAGAACCAACAATCATTTGAAGAACAACCCGAGACTGAAAGGCTGATGATGGAAATATACATTAAAATAAGCAGCATTTTGAAAGAACTACCACTTGACATGGAATCCAAGAGTGAAGACTTGAATAAATAGCTGACACCAGGTCAGATAGTGAGGGAAGGGCATAAGTAGCAAATACTGTGCCTATGATTAAGATATTGAGATACAGCATGAGCAGCTGGATCCATTGCTCATATCTCATCCCTGTGTAAAGCTTTCAATTATTGAAGGAAACATAACTGCATACATTGAGAAAAATTAAAAATAAGATAAAATACAACATGTACTTCGAGAGTAGATTATGCCATGCTAATAAGGTATATGCCTTTACCAGCTGATCTTGCTGAGGAGCAAAGCAGCAAATCCAAGCCATCTGGATGTCAATGAAACACATCAGGGAAAACAAGAGTTAATGCCACAAAGATGAAAATTAGTAGGAGAAAATGGAAGGTGGTGAAGGGACCAGCTAAAGAAGAAACAAAAAATTTTAACCCCCAAATCAAGAGGGACTTTGCTGTCACAGAGGAGATATATAAGATAAAAATCAGTGCTGGCACAAGAGCAAAGTAGTATAAACCGCCCTAACTAAACTTACATTGAAAACTTAAGAAGTTTTGAAACATCAGAGGAGTGTGGTCTGGAACAGCCATCCAGTGAGCATAATGAAAGCAGTCTTTCAAGACAGAACTCTGCAAACAAATTCAATCTTGATAAATTACAGACTACAGGGCTGACTCTGATAGCAGGGACCTGGACTTGATGACCCGGGAGACCCTTTCTAATCCTTTGTATATAATTTGGAATACAGGAGCTGGAATGCTTAAGGGCCAGACTTCTTACTGATAATGCATAAGATGATCATTTCAAGTCATATTAAAGAATAAAGTGACTTGTTCTTTCATCACTTGCTAGTCTGAGGGAAGAGGTAAAGGAGAGAGGTATTTTGTGAACAGTAAGAATTTGTAAAAACATATTTTTTATGTTTGCATTGAACAACACTTTTTTGCATGTATCTAACATGGTAGTGGTTTAGATTGATAAAGGAGTTGATCACAACAGTAAAATATTGTGATAAGCTAGCAGAAATAGTTGCATCTTCATTATTTATTTTTTTGGTGGTGGTGGTTGTTTGTTTTGTTTATATATAAACATATGTTCATATATATACATGTATAAATACATATATACATAGATATTGTTTTTATATAAACACATGTTTATATATAAACAAAACAAACTCTCTCTCTTTCTCTCTCTCTAAATATATATATATATATACAGAATAGTGTATAATAGAAATAGACCTGGGGAGGGCCTTAAAGAAGTAATGTAATCCATTCCCTTTGAGACTGACTGTACCCTACAGCATTCCTGCCCAACATTTGTGTGTTAACCTGTTTGTAGACATCTCCAGAGGTGGACCTGTGTGAACTTCCCCAGCACTGCAGTACTTCTGTTGCACCCGCTGCTAGAAAGCTTCACTTAAGGTCTAACCACAAACCTCACAGCAAATGAAGGTGTTTGTTGGTGGTGTGGTTTTGTTTGTTTGTTTGTTTGTTTTAAGCAATTGTCCCATATTTGAAGTTTGTTAGTTTATCAGTCTTCAGTTTTTCCTTCTCTTGATCAAAGAGTACCAGTTCTTTCAATCTTTTTCTCATAGGTTGCAATTTTTTCACTTCTAATCCTTCCTTGTTGCTTTTCTCTGGTTTCAGTAAAACTGATCTAAATCCACCCTGACCTGTGAAGCCCAGTGCTGAGCAGGGCAAGATTACGTTCTGCATCTTGCTGTCTTTACTCTTGTTTATAAAGCCTAATATGACATTGTTTACCTGGAAGTTCTTTGTGGTTTTTAAGAGAAGGTCATCTAGCAGAGGTGAGGACACATCAGTCAGGCACTTTCAAAAAAAAAAAGAACTGAAACAAGGTAGCGTGAATGATGACCAAGAGCTGGCTCTCAGTAGAAATGCTTTTAATAAGCCATAAATAATAAGAAAAAAAAATGCAAAATTAAAAGGCATATATTTTCATTTTTAAAAGGAAACACAGAAGCATAAAGAACAAGGAAAGTTGCTTGTTAATAATTTTAAATATAAGAATTGTAGAACTTTGCCAAGGGACAATACACTGGTGGAAATAAAACATCAGTGCAGGTTTTAACTTCTTTTGTTTTTAAGTATGTTGGAAGCTAAAGAATTCTAATAGTCTTTCATCTAATACAAGACAGAACTGTTGATCATATCGTGGAAGAGAAAAAATGTTCATGTAATGGAACTTTTCTGTATTTTGAAATAATTCAGTTGATGTATTTGATCTCTTTCCCAGCTTTTGTTACTGGCAGGGTGGGGGGCTTCTGGGGCGGGGGGTTTCTGTGTTTCCAGGTTGCTTGGTGTCGTATGCATGCCAAATGGCAGTGACTCCATGCTCTTGGTGCGCATCCCTTCAGCCTGGGGTTCCTTACCATATGCCAATGGACCTGCTCTGCACTAATGGGAAGCACTGATCCTTCGCCCAGGTAGTTGTGCTGCTTTTTGATTTATGGAGGGCTTTTTCTACATGAAGATTTGTTTGTTACAAGTCTGTTTCTGTGCTGTCCTACATGCTTGCCTTTTAATTAAGACACTCGTGATGTCTCCAGAGTTAGGTGTGGGGATTTTTTCTTACCATAGGAGGAAATAAGTATTTCACAGGCGAGCATCTTCCTACAGAAAAATGTTAAAATCACAGTGCTCAGAATATGTCTTTATTAACACTGTTTCAGGCATTACTCCAGACAGGAACCTTGTGCTCACTTCTTCCTCTCTGTCTTTCCTCTCTCAGTAATAAAACAGCAGCACCTCCTCCCCCATAAGTGTACTTTGCAGGGGTGGCAGCATCAGCAGTGGTTGCTTCAGAGCAACCTGCACCGTGCAACGTGACTGAAACACACACTGCACTGCTTTCAGTGCCTGTTGCTGACACGCTCCTCAGCGGGGCATCTTTAGGGCATGGGGGGCCACCATGGCTCAGGTACAGCACCGTGAGAGACCTCTACCAGTACAGCAGACATGGGTAGCAAGGGCCCTGTTTGGGGATGGGCTGCACAGCCAGATGGGGGGCCATGCCTGCTGCTTCTGCAGGATGAGCCCCTCCGGCTGCTCCAACGTGGCTTCCAGCAGTCCAGGAATTGTTACAAAGCAATGCAAATAAAAGAGAGCATTTGTCCAAAGATACCCAGGAAAGAGGTCTTCATTTTGGTGAACCAACTGCAATAGGAAACACCTTACAAGAAGCATAGGTGTACTATCTGCTAGCCAACTCCCTTATTGCAGGGCATTGTTTTAATGTTGTATGCTATTATTTTATTGCATCATCTGTGACAGCGCGTCCTTTCATTTAAGCACGAAATTACACACTGTACTGCAACATTTTTCCCCTCCCTTTTACAACATTTCCATTTGATTCCATTCTAAAATGATACCGGATGCTGGTTTTTCATCATCACATTGCTTCAGAGTGACTGCACAGACGTAATTTTCCTGTACGAGTCACCATACCTCTAAAAGAAACAGAAAGCGGCTGCAGCTATACTGCCTGGTTACACGGCCTCGCGGTCGACATTATTCATTTTTTGACCATGCATTATTGAAATTGGAAGCTGCAAACCTCCACTTGTGACACAGGCATGAGAAATAATGGCTGCACGTTTAGGTAAACAGGATCGTGACTCTAAATGAATGGCTTATACACTCCTAAGCTAAAAGTTGGATAGATCGAGCTAATGAGTATCATAGGTGAGCAGCGGAAAGGAAATCTGTTCTTTGGGGTATCTCATCTTGACATAGACACCAAAAATCACCTCTATTCTCCTCTTGTGCAACACGCCATGCTCCTTGGTCTTTATATGCAGGTACCTTATGAGTGTCAGTAATGTAAAACTGTGTCCTAATTGTTTTCCATGTTTGTTTTTCTTTCATTGTGATCTTTCTTTGTTTTTTAATGGTTAGGAAATCTATAATAGAAATAACAACCAAAACCTAACTTACATGTCTGTGTCCTTTTTTTGTACATTTTTTTTCCTCCCTCTTGTATAAGCTGAGGGATGAAAACTAGTTTAAGCTTAAAAATGCAGATTTTAACCCAAGATTTCTTAAGAGCACTAATCATACTTAAAACACTTTTACTGCATAAATATTTATTGCCTTGGGAATGTGCAGGTGTTTCTGCAATTTAGCATATGCATTGCCTTACTAGAGCTTCATTATCTGGAGCAAAAGTGTGTGCACAGTGCTGTAACAGCTACACACATGTTAGTGCTATGTAGGTAGAAGAAAGTGATTTCTTTAGCAGCTAAAAATAGAAGAGTCTAAAGAAACATGAATCCCTTTCTAGTTATTGCTTAGGAGCATATTCTCCACCTTATCTAATCCAAGCTACCAATTCTGTAAACTAGTCATTGATGTACTGAATGATTATAATGCAAATAGTTTATGTATTAGCATATTTCCTTAAAATACAACATGAAATATTTTGGTGTCTTTTTAAAGAACACAGTATGTTTTCTGAAAATGAATATTTTCTATCCATTTCTGTATAGAAGTGTTACTCTTAAAAATAAAACTGAAAAATACTCTTAAATACTCTTAAAAATTAAATTGAAATTCTCTAAATTAAAAACAAAGCGTGTCCATGCTGTAAGGCATCAAATATTTACAAGCAAGCTGAAAAGTGGCTTGTTATAAAGAAGGAAAACAAACAAACAAAAAAGCAACTTGTTCTTAACAGGAGTTTACATCTTCTGGTTTCCTGAGGGCGATAGTCTCACTATCACAAAAGATCAGTGACAATTATTTTAATCAGTTGCAGCTCAGTGCCCGCACGGATTTCAGATGACTGCCAGATACTGCATTTTAGTAGCTGGGAAATTGGAGCGGATGAGAATTCTCTGGTTCATTGAACATAATTCTATGAAGCTGCAATAGCATTTTTTTATTGCATTTTGAAACTGGTTTTCACTCCCCATCACCGCTGGAAGACTATTTCAGCACTTCATTTCCGTGATTAGAAACTTCTTTTTATTTTATTTATTTATTTTTTACCTTAAATGCAGCCTGTTATCCAGCACCGGGATTGATTCTGACAAAGATTAACTGAAACAGGTAGGAGTTTTGCTTGGAGAAGGGCTGATGATTAAGCTCTAAAATATGTAGTATGATGGGAGCAAGCTCCCAAGCTGGAAACCTCGACCTGATGGGAGTTTTTATGGTCCCATTACTACAGCTATTTAGAAGCACGGCATAGAGTTAACTGTTGGTGAATCTGACCCGTTCTTCTGGCCTTCCTGTACCCTTCTGCCCATCAGCAGCAGAAGACAGGCATAGTTTGGAAGTGAGACATGACTGGTATGGGTTCCAAAGTGCTCATTTCCACGGTAAGAAGTGGAGGGACATTCTTTGACCAGCCTTGCTAATTAGAGGATAATCCAAAAGGATTACCAGGAAAAAAAAAAAAAAAACCTCTCTTGGAGCCATTTTTACTCCCATCTGTGATCTCAGAAGTCTTACAGAGCTAAAAAAAATTACTGTTTAATGTTTATTTGTGTTGTGGGGCATTGGGACCTTGAACGGGTCTTCACTGAGCAGTGGGCTGTGCACATAAGGCATGAAAAGAGGATCCTGAGCTTTCAGTCCTGGTGAAAGCAGGACTTTGGCAATAGTGGAGTCAGAAAACATGTTTTACTATACTCTGGTGCCTCCAGGCTGGGGTTCCCTGTGGATTCCCACCGATGCAACATGGGTGAGTGCAGCCTGGTCTTTATTCTTTCCTTTTGTAAAGACACTACTATCTTTTTCTACACCCCAGGCACTTATTTTCTGAAAAAATCGTGCATTGCAAATGTGGCTGCCTGGAACCATCCATTGGGCTCAGAAGCTGCGGCTGAGAAGGATGGATGAGTGCATGCCTGAGGCTGGGCACTCGGCAGCCTCATTCCCTTTGGAAAACTGCCTGCAACAAGAAGGCTTCTGAAGATGGGATCTGACCTGAAAACAAATGAGTGTGCCTTGTCTTTCGAATCCAAGTTTTTCCTTTTGAGAATGCAGAAAATGCAGTGTGCATCCATTGCTTGGCAATACGGTTGCAAAGTAGTGCAAGAGGGATAAATGGAGCTGTTACTGTGCAAGTTCAGCACATCTTCTGTGTAAGGACATCAGCAAGAGGATGCCCACGGGCACAGCTCCCCTGCTGCTGGGAGCAGCTGATGTGCTACCGCAGAGCAAGCGGCAGTGCCATTGCCTAAGTCAGGTCTGTCCCAAATGGGGCCAGATAGCACTGCACGTCAAACCCCAAAGGAGCCCTATCTGTGCTAGAATTCATATTCTGCCGCACTGTTGTTAGCAACAGAAAGTTTTTGCTGGAAAAAAATAAAATCAACATAGGCACCATCTAGGAGTATTGTACGCCTTCTGTTTCTGCAGATGATGTAAGTTCTCTTTAAAGGCCAGGCATACAATACCAAATATTTAGAGAGGTGCTTAACATTAAAAATAAATATGCATCAGTGCACAATCCATACAAGAGAATTAGCTGGCTGACATTTATTGTATATATGCGATTATATGATTTATTTGTTGTGTAAATCTTTTGAATGAGCAAATTCAGGTGCATGCCTGTAACGAAGCTCAGTGTTTAGAAAGCTTGGCCTCCTGTCTGCCTGTCTCCTTCTCTGGGGAATGCAGAGGTATCTCTGGAGCAGCCAGGCTGTTACGAAGCACTGGGATAATTGCTTTCGAAGCTCGTGCTTGGAAAACTTTTCTTCCTTGATGTGGAGTTTAATTTGCTTTTAGGGATGCAAAGATGCAAGAAATGTTTTTCATCAAATTAAGAAAAATGAAGGTGCTTCTGTAGCAGGCTAATTAGATAGCTATCTAAAATAAATGTTTTGTTTAACGCCTGATTTCTTCTTTAAATACATAAATACCAGCCAGTGTTTTAAAGCTCCTGTAGCCGTGAATAGCTCTGCTGTCCCTCACTGCAAGCTACGGTTTTATTACTTCTCCCCAAGAAATTTATTTTGCTGACATGGGCCTTAATCCAGTAAAGTGTTAAAACACATGCTTAATTTTAAGCATGCGAGGAAAGCCAGGAGAACTGTTCCTATGCCTAAATTTAAGCACAACTTTGTCTTTGGCCTAGCTGGGGCTATAGTTTTTTGGTTATGTTCTTGAGGATTGCGTGCTTTTCTCAGAACGGGCACCCTCCTGATGGAAAAACAGACTGTCATGAATTTTTAAGGTATTTTGCTATTTATCGGAAGATCTTGCGAAGAAAAATGAACCAACAAGGAAATGCTGAAAATTTTTGGACTTCAATTCATTCTTTTAAATATGTAAGTTATGCAATTTTCCTAAGAAAATTCTCACAACTCTCCTCTTCAACCTCTGCGTGACATTGTAGTAGCTGAACACAGCTGAGGCACTAGCTGATTGTTTTCATGAATGACCAGCCACCTCAGGAATTCCTCCTGATACTTTCACAGGTAGAAAGCTTTATTTTCTGTATTGTTTTTTCTACCTGTTTTGAGTGTTTTAGTTTGAAGAAGGAATGACCTTCCTTATTTCTAGTGAGCTAATGAGTTAGAACTTCATTGTTTCTTAATATCTTGCCCTGTGATACCGAAAGGTTTTTAACTGTGAATACATACAAGTGATCTTTTCCAATAGGAAAGGTAGAAGCTTGGGAGATGATGACTGAAACGCAGCTCGACTTGGAACTTGAAAGTCACACAGGTCAGAGAGGAATCTGGTGACACTGATGCAGTGAGCAGAGGGTGGCTGGTTACACGGTGAAACGTGTTCCAGCAATTTTCACTCCTGCTGGCAATCTCGGGCAGACCTAGGACAGAGTGGACCTGCAATCTGAGCTGCCTTCTCCTTACAAGGGCTTGCAGGAGATCTGGGATGAAACAAACCGGTACAGTTTGTATATAAGCTTACATGACTGATTCTGTTTCGTTACACTGGTGAGTTTTCCACCAAAACGGTGAATCCACTACCACTCTACATCAACATGAACTGTTTCTAATGCATATCAGCGTTAGAAAGCTCCAAGTTACTTTTTCTTTTAATACAGGATGGCTTAAAGGCTTTGTGCGTTTCATCTGTACCATGCAAGTTGTCAAGCACCACAGCTGAACAGAAGAAAGAATGCGGGGAATCTCCTCTGAGCTTTAATTTCACTTAATAACAGGCACAGGATTTGCTCGGAGAGTTTTATTATTGGGTGAGGAGTTAAGGTAATTACAGGAGAAGGCAGAAGGCCAGAAGATGATGGAGAAATCTAATACCAGCAACCATTTAGGTTTAGGGAGTACTGCAGGTTATTTTTTAAAATATACTAACCACCTACCAATGCCCCCCTCCTGGGGGAATTTATACACAATATAATTATTGCACCTTGTATGTTGACATTTACAATAAGATTAAGTGTATTGCAGCTTGCACTCTGGTGCTCACATTTACAAAGTGTGTAAAGGAGAAGGATTTGGCTCAAGCCGATCAGACAGAAGAGGTTAAAATCAGTAGCTGGGAAATGAAAGAGCTTTAAGGCATTCTGCACATGTTTTTACTACAAAAACATTCATGACTGATTCGAATCTGGAACAGGAAAGTTATTTGTTTGGACTTCAAGGTAGGTTTCCTGTCTCAGACCAGCAAGTTATACCTGTCCAGAAAAAAACTTAAGCCCATTCTTTGCCTCAGGTTTCAGCACAGTGTAAAATTTAAGCAAGTGGTTGAGGGGTATCCTGAAAAAAGATGGACCATAGCAAGAGACTGGATGTTTTGCTGAACCAAGACCCTAAAGAAAAGCAGAAATGTATTGTTATCATTACTTTCTACTGAACTTCCCACAAATTATAGTAAATGGTGGATTCAGGATGAAAAATAACTGATATTTCTTCTTACGTGCCTTGGAGCCTCAGATGATCTTGGCTTTCTATATTTTATGTGAGCCATCAAAAAATATTTTCATAAAAGAGTCATTTGATGGTAGCATCAAATAATACTAAATGTGTCCCACCAGTAGGTAGTGTCTCAGCCATATGTCATGGCAACCTAGATGGCTTTTTATTCATTTTGTATTCTCTTATTCAGAGCACTGAAAGATCCATAAATTGTTTATTTATCAATGATGTGCTTTTTCCAGCTTAGTCAAAAGATTGATTTAACACAGCACTCTTTCCCAGTTTTAAAACAACACTTCTAAAAAACTTCAAAATTGTTCTGGCCAGGCTAAGATATTTTCATTCAAGTGTAAACATTCTTCTAAGACACTCAGGATCGATATAAATGAATGCTTTTATTTCAAGCTATTGTTAAAAAAAAAAAAAAAAAAAAAAAAAAAAAAAAAGCCTTACCAAGTCTCCAAAACTGTTATTGTTTTATGTTTGTGTGTCAGATTAATACGTAGCCTACAATAATGCTTCACTTGTACCACATAAGCCTTAAAATCGAAATGCCAAGGTAGACTGCCTCTCTCAGTGGATTTCCCTCATGCCTTATCCAAATCTTGTGAGGCTGCGAGAACTCATGAACCACTAAGGCACCTCTTAATCACATCCTTATCTCGAATGTCATGTTTGCTCTCTACTCCTAAATAGATGAGCTGCGAGGAAGTAAAAAAGCTGGTGCTATCTTGAAGAAAGGAAGGGAGCAACCTGGAAAACCAGGGGAGGCTCAACAGCGATAGTGCAGCTGTTTGTGTGCTGCAGATCAACAAGGAAAATGTCAGGGCACAACAGCCTTTCCCAACTGCTCGTGTGTGCAACCCAAGCATCCAGAGTTCAAGATAATCTTTGAATAACTCGAGCTGAAACCCATTTCTTTACCAAAACATTTTCTCCTACTTGAGTGATTATACTTGTTTGTTATTTTAGGGTTGTTCATAAATTCTGAGCTCCTAGAACTGTTTCTGATTAAAGAATAAAGTGTTTTGGGTTTGGTTTTTGTTTTGTTTTGTTTCTAAACCAGACTCAGGATTACTCTGACATTTATAACAGAAGGAGAAGAAAGTAGACTATTGACATTACAGTTTCCAACACACTCTTCCAAATAAACATCAATAACTGGACTAGTGCAATACTGAAAAGAAAAAAGGTGTGTGTCTTTTAAGCTATTTCACAGAATAAGCACCCAAAGGGGGAGTGGGAAGGACAAGCTCTGAGAACCTTCCTTCCCTTCAGCAAACCTGTCCTGTGTATTGATCACAGCTTTGGTTTTGTGCTGATGCTCTGCAGCTGAATTTTCTCTCAAATCCAGCAATGTCCACTTCTGTACATTAGACCAGGCAAGTTCTTGTACTGTGGCACACGGCTGATAACTGCTAGGTAGAACAGGAAAAGCACAACGCATGAGTTCTGTGAAATAAGGTGAATTTCTGTATTCCCTTGTCACATTATTAAAAAAAAATAAATCTAATTGTTTTTACAGAGAAAGCTGTGGGTGTAACCTCAGACTGGGAGCTTTCAAAGGCTCTCCTTTGTTGTCCTCTTTTTGTCAGCCTGAAGATTGACAGACTTTCTGTCTAGAAGAATGGAAAAGAAATTGTCAGGTGACTGTTTAAGTGAAAAGTGGTGTTTTTAAAGCTGTCAATGCCACCATTTTCCATTGCAGAAAACCAAATTTAAACTCAATTTCAGGCATAATTATGACAATTGTTGTGCATTGGGTTTAACTGCACTGGTTCTCTTTTCATTTGTAAAAAGCTTTCTCAGGAGATTTGAGCACCAGAAATGTCAGTACTGGACTCACAGAATTCACTGTACTTTTGCAGAAACAGGTTTCCTGTACAAAATATTCAGAATAATTCCCCAATCTAATTTATAATTTTATTCCCTAGCTGTGAAGAATATGAACTCTGGTGAAGGTTTGAAAAACATGAACTTGTAACCTGTAAGGCCAAAAAAAAGGTAATATTTAAAATCTGCAGCAAAAGAGGTAAGGTTCTGAATCTACCGGACTGCTGGGCAGGCAGCTGCCTGTGCCTCGGTGATGACTGAAGCTTTGATTTGCATCATCTCAGGAATTACACCCAGATTTTAATATTAGATATATCCTCCTACTTCTTGTTACAGATACATAGGAGAATAGTTCTTTTCTGAATATCAGTATACAGAACAATTTTCTTAAATACTGCATTCTTTGCCTTTGGGAAGGTGATAAAAATGATTTCAAATTAGCTGCTATAGAGGAGAGAAGGGCAGTTTTAGGAACGGGCTCAGACATAGGTGCAGTGTGAACAGAGCCTGGGAAGAGAAGGAAAAGAACTGAGCAGCTCGGTCCCATGTCCCGTCGCTTAAGCACTGCAGTAAATATTGCTGATGGAGGCTGTAGCAAGGAGGCTCAGGGGCAACTTTATCGCTCTCTACAGGTACCTTAAAGGAGGCTGTAGCGAGGTGGGGGTTGGTCTGTTCTCCCACGTGCCTAGTGACAGGACAAGGGGAAATGGGCTAAAGTTGCGCCAGGGGAGTTTTAGGTTGGATGTTAGGAAGAACTTCTTTACCGAAAGGGTTGTTAGGCATTGGAACAGGCTGCCCAGGGAAGTGGTGGAGTCACCATCCCTGGAAGTCTTCAAAAGACGTTTAGATGTAGAGCTTAGGGATATGGTTTAGTGGGGACTGTTAGTGTTAGGTCAGAGGTTGGACTCGATGATCTTGAGGTCTCTTCCAACCTAGAAATTCTGTGATTCTGTGGAGCAGTGAGAGATGGGCTTTCACTTTCCTGTGGCAAATCCCTGTTTTAGCAACTGCAGGCAAAAAGAGTCAAATATTTAACTTGGTATTTAACTTAACAAAATAAACTCAGTTTCTAATGCACAAGATTTATTCATTTAAGTATACTATCACATCTGTCTGAAAGGTCAGGTACTGCTTAGCGACATTTGAAACAGTTGTGTTGGAAGAGTTGAACAGCAGTGTGCTTGGGCAGATGATGGGTAGATCATGAATTGTCTACAGCACAGGTTTCAAAAGAAGAAGATTTGATTAATTCATCTGCACAATTACAGTGGACCAAGCCAGCTATGGCTCTCTGTGATCTGATGTTTCCATTGTGTCTTCTTTCTCGATGCCCCAGTGCCCATTTTTGCAAGAGACTACCTTCCTTTCTGGCTGTTTTGGGGCAGATACTGTTTTATTTACAATTAACAAACAAATTCCAGCAGATTCTCCACCCTCTATAACCTTGACTCAAGACAGGCTTGGTAATAAACTTTGGGCGCATGCACTTCATGTGCCATACTGCTGATGTGCAGAAGAACTGCAAACTTCTCTGTTGCAGCATATGAAAATGACTAATTCTTACTGGAATGTATATGCACGCCTATATTTCTATATTTTAGATGGGGGGAAAAAATGTCTTCCTTTTTTTCCCTTTTTTTTCCCTTCTCACTATCAGGCACGTTGGTGTTGTGTTTTCTCTCTTCCCTGCCTACTCCAAACAAAACTCGTCTCTGCTATTGCTTACTCTGTTTGACAATTTGAATGTGGTTCAGAGGGTTGGTTTTTTTTACAAGTTAGTGCTTTCATTTGGAAAACATGTTTTAACCATTTCTGAAAATATCCATTGTTGTGATGTCAGAGAATATCGTTTCTTGTAACAGAACACTTAGCCTAAATTATGTCACAAATAATTTAATTCCTGTCTAATGCATGTTTGTTTTTTGTTAGTTTATGCAATTTTATATCACAAGTGTCAATTGGCCAATCTCTCAGCTAATGTCCTGTGAAGAAACTAGAGCCCTCTCATCACACCACTGTGAAGGATATTGCAACTTTTTAGGGTTTTACAGAATGACTACGGCCTAGCAGTTTTGTGGTTCCTTTCATATGCTGGAAGGCACTGGAAACCTCTGGTACCTTTGAGAATTAAGGTTGGGGACAAAAAAGTTTCTCTTAACCAATTTCTGCACAGTACCGCTGTTGTACAGGGAAATCTGAAAGTCATATAGTCGTATAGTTTCTACTTGTATAGTCATGTCTGAAAGCTGAGAGTCGTAGAGTTTCATTCTGCTACCAGTGATGAAGATTCGTTTTACAGCATTTCTGTTTCTAGCTGTACTTTGCTGACTAGTATAATGCAAGAACGAGCGTACAGACTGTCCGCTGCTGGACTGCATGGGTCAGCACCTGCTAAGAGCTGTGGGGACGAAGAGACCAAGGCAGCAGGAAGAAAGGAAATAAAGCAAGAGCGGGGAAGAGTCAGTGGTGGGACGTAACACTCCTCCAACACAAAAAACAATTGGGATGATTCTAGAAGCTCATCTGAAAGTTGTTGTAAAATGAAATGTAAGGACCGACTTGAATGTCCCACTAAAACCAAGGATGCCTATATTTCTGTCAGAGGAAAGATTTGGTCCATTTTGAGCTCTGTACGAGGACCTACAGGGCCTGCTGCTCGAAGGCCGGTGGGGCTCCTGGCCAGGTCAGGGGTCCCTTCTGTGGGTGCTGGTGACCACCGAGCTGGGCATGGAGGGGGGCTTTGGGCTGGGCACGAAGGAGGGTTTGGGGCTGGGCATGGAGGGCTTTGCCAGCCTCCATACTGAGTTGCTCTTGCTGATTTGGCATTTCGGAAAGAGGATTTTGGTGAGCGATGATGTGCGCAGTGATGGCAATCAGGCACCCTGCATGAAGCACGACGGCATTCAGAGACAGCACCGGCATTTCTGACAGAAACCCGCTCCCAGCGCAACAGCTCCGAGTCACGGCGCTGTTTGTGTTTGTGTGTGTGTGTGTGTGTGTGCGGTGTTGTTTTTTAACACAACTTTCGCGGGCACGGCACAGGGGGGGACAAGAGGCGTAGAGGGGAGGTAGCGGCACAGAGGCGGGCGGGCAGAGCCCCGCACCCACGTCCCCCGCCCCCTTCCTCCTCCTCCTCCTCCTCCTCCTCCTCCTGCTGCTGCTGCTGCTGCTCCTCCTCCCGCCGCCGCTCCCGTTAGCCCCCGGGGCCGGCTCTCGCGATGCCGTGCGGCCGCCGCCATGTTGTGACACTATTTTGATTCGGAGCGCAGCAGCCGCGGGGGAAGGGACGGGAAGGGAAGGAAGGGACGGGAAGGGGAGGGGGGGCCGGGCCGGGCCGGGCCGGGCGCGACGCGGAGCGGAGCGGAGCGGAGGAGCCGCGGCGGTGCCAGCAGGAGGACGGCGGCGGCGGCGCCGCAGCCACCCAGCAGCCACCCAGCCAGGACCCAGCCACCCAGCCAGCCGCAGCCCGGCCGCCCCGCTAGTCCCGCCCGCCGCGGCAGCAGCAGCACGGACCCCGCTGCTCTCCCTCCTCCTCCTCCTCCTTCTCCTCCTCCTCCTCCTCCTTCCCCCCCGGAGCGGGACGGCGGCGGCGGGAGGCTGCGGAGCGGCTCGGGGCGGCGGGGTCCCCCCTGCCGGGCGGCGGCGCTGGTGGCGGTAGTGGCGGCGGCGGCGGAGGAGGAGGAGGAGGAGGAGGAGGAAGGCGGAGGCGAGGCGGCAGCAGCAGGGTAAGGCTCCCCCCGCCCAGGCGGGCCTGGCGGCGGCTCCCGGGGCCGGGCTGCCCCGCTCCCATCCCGGGGCCTGGCGGAGGGGGCAGGGGGAGGCCTCGGGGCGGCTCCGCAGCCTCCGGCCCCGCCGCTCCCGGCCCCGCTGCCCCCCCGGGGCCCGGCAGGTGACAGGTGTGCGGCCGCCGGGCGCGGCTCCGCCATTTGGGGCCGAGGTGCGGTGCCGGGGGCTGCCCGGCGGGGGCTGCCCGGCGCCGAGGCCATATATAGCCTGTGTGGGGCCGGGGTGCGGGGCGGGCAGGGGCTGGGTGTAGCCGGCCGTGGGGTTTGGTGGCCTTCTCTATCGGTTTGGCCCCCCTGCGGGAGCCGGGAGCGCGGTGGGGAGGTGTGTGGGGCTTTGTCTCATTCATTGGAAGGCTTGCTGGGAAAGCCCGAGCCCTGCACGGTGCCCTGAGCTGCTGCAGGCCGGGCCTCGTGTGCTTTGTCCTGTGCTGGGCAGCACGGCGGTCCCTGCGCTGTGCCCAGGACCTGTAGGCACTTCCATCCTAGTGGCACCGAGTGCAGGGCTTTAAAAAAGGAGAGTAATCCCAAAAAAACACCTCCTTGCAAGGAGTGGGTTTCAGGCGTGCTTCTCTCGTCACCTTTAGTTTAAGGTGTTGACACAGGTTGAAATTCAGGAACCGCTTTTTTCATTTATAGAGGGCTGAAGATGGCATTGCACCTAATTTTCAGTGCTCTGACCTATATAGGTACTGGAAAGATAAACACGAAAAGTCTTTCTCTTCAACTGCTGCAACTATTTTCCATTATAACCGTAGACACTAAAATTGTACCAGCGTGTGCACTACAGTAAGGTGAGTTAGTGGCCCTATGGCAGTAGCATGGCCGTGATTTGCTGAAATCAAGAATAATTTTCGGTTTAGCCAGTGACTTAGCAGATAGCTAGGCATTTGCATTTCATCTAAATATTTCGATTTTGTTCTCTATCTGTATTGTTGTAATTAGGTTTTGTCAAAACTCACAGTTCTTATCTTGTCTATGTCTCTTGGCAAGAGGGAAGTTCCCCTGACAGATTAGGAGACCTGTATGTCGTCAGCTTCAGTAAGTTCTGCCCTCAGTTTAACAGAAAGCTTCAGTCACTTCTGAGCTCATTGAAGTTACTCATCTGTTGGACTTATAAAGGCTCATTTGCAGATTGTACCTTGACTTGGGCTGTAGCAGAAGGCTCACTGAGCTGTCAGTTAAGAGCTGGGAGGACCTGGGTCATTGCTCCTCTTGCTGCTTTGCAGGAGAGCCTGCAGAAGGGAGTGGGTGGAGCTGTTGGAGGAGGTGTTGCGACTGAGAGATGTCTGATAAAGCGTCCTCCATACCATTATCTGTGTGGGCAGTGCCATCTTCCTGATACGCTGCCCTCACGCATACCAGCTCTCAAAATCTTTCTGAAACGTAAACCATTTTCATCTAAACATCAAGAGAAGTCAAATGGGTTCTTCCTTTAAGTTTGTTGGAACGAATATAGATTTCGTGAAAATGGGCACTCTTCCTATGATGGTGTCCTGGTTGAACCTTCTCATCCAGTGACAGGATGAAAGAAGGCAGTAGTTTTTGTCACCGTTGCATTGCTTTGAGGGCTGAGGTTGTGTTGTTTCGTAATGGTCTTTAGTTTTATGAATAACTGGTATGCTTTTTAAGCATTATAGAATTAAACCTGTCATCTGTTGAAGAGATTATTTTCAGCAAACTTATATTTTTTTTGCTAGGGAGCTTAAAGTGCTTTTGGCAAACTTTCTTTGGGAGTAAGTACTTTGAAACATAAAACTAGATTGCTCTTCATCCTATTGCAAGTTCCTCCCTCTGACTGCGATCTCCTTGGTTGGAAACAGTGGAAGAAATAAGTTGGTCAGATGTGACCTCGAGTTTATGAAGTGACTGTAAATTTAGGACTGAGGGATCAGGCTGATCTTTTCTGAACTGTTGCAAGCGGAATGCCGAATGATGTTGCTGTTGGTGCTTTTACAGGAAATAGAACAAAAATTCCACTGATTCAGAACTGGATTTTTTAAAGCTATACTCAAAACTCAAATATTTAAATGATTGAAGCAAAAGTTAACTTTTTTCCACCAATGTGTACAATGATTCGAGTTTTGCATTTTTTTTCCTCCTCAATTGCGTAGTAGGTTATCTCAACTCTAAAAGTATACACTCTGTATTTCAAACAGGAAAAATGCTGGTGGATGCTCTAAAACATCTGGAACCCTGATTAGCAAACTGGTCTTGATTGGATTCCGCATACATACATGCAGCTGGGAGAGCGAGAAAGCGGTCGGTTTCACAGTTGGATAAAAGTTTTGATAAACTGGTAATTGCACTTAGAGGTTACAGTATAAGAGTTGTTTCAGTTTCACCTTCTCTTAAGAATGCCTACCAGAAAAATCACTGTGACAGTATTAATGCTGTCCCTGACATAAGGCTTTTTAGATCGTTTTTGTATGACTCTAGAATTAAGAATTTATTTTTATTGAACTGATCAGCAAGCTCAAGGTATTCCAAAGAGTGTACAGATGATTACTGCATTCTTTCTAGCTTTGTGTTGTGCTGCCTTTGGATTTTGGTGTTCCTCAGTTAGTAATCTGGTTCTAGTAAAGCCAAGTGGAATAGTTGCACATAATTAAAGTGGAGAGTTTGGTGTTGTGTGTATGTGATATCCTGATGTAACTGGAGCACATTGGTTGTTGAATGAAAGGCATCATTAAAGATGATCTTGTTGTAGGTGCAGCCAAGGTGGAGTTAAATAGTTAATATCTTTAGAGCGTCTTGGGTATCTTTGGCGGCAAGAAGTTGAGCATTACCTACGGTAGTGTGCTGAATAGTTTTGTTCAATATCTGGCTGCAGAACTTCAGTTAAAAAAAAAAATCGTTAAAAATAAAGCATTTTGCTAAGAATATAATAGATGTATAATCAGTTTTTATGGCAGTATGGAAAATGTATAGCTCTTTACTATTCTGAACAGAGATGAAGATCAAATTTCACTGTGTTTAATGATGAGTGGTTTAAAACTCATTCACATCCTGGTTGTACTATGAGCAGAACCTAGTTTTTCCTTTCTTTAATTGCTAGCATTTCAGAAGGGATGTAAAACTTGTGCTCCCTTTGATATTTAGAGAAGTGTTGACTTAGCAATGTGGAATGGTTTAAAAAATAAAAACTAGCACGTCTGAAGGTTGCATGTACTTTTTTGAAAACACTTTTAAGAACTGTACGCCCATTAGTCGTGATATGGTTAGGCTTGCTAGAATTTCCAAAGACAAAACTACGAGATATTTATGATTTTCTGAAGTTAGTATTTGCGTGTTAAGTATTTAAGCTTGTGTCAGATCTAATGAAATCTGGTGTTATCTGCATGCTGACTGCTTGGCATGCTGGTGCTGCCAGCAGAGCAGGCAGATTGCCGCCTGCTTTTCCCCGTCGTTGAAGGCTCTGATTTGAGGTTCTCTTCTCTACGTAGCCGTCAGTCTTCACAAAACTTGCAGAGGCCTTTTTTTAATCTTTGAGACTTTTACACCACCTTGAAAATGTGTTTGAAATGGTCAAAGGATGCAAATAGTTATTAAAAGGAACATGGAAGTGCAGTTTAAGAAACCTTAATTATACCTAGTAGAAAATAAATTTTGGAACTTGGAAATTCAGAATGAACCGATCTCACGTGGATAAGATGCTGAGATGAGCTGGTTTTCTGTGTAACTTTTTAAAAGAAATAGTTACCTTTGAAGAGGTTGGACTTCAGTTTGTTCACTGGCTTTTACATGCGGACCTAAAAATTGAATAGAATTGGTGTTTTTGAGGATTGTGTGAGATGTTAAAATGTTGCTCCAGACAGGTCTTTGACACCTTGGTCTTCTGTTTGTGTAGATTGTCTTCAGAAAGGCAAATTAAATATGAAGATACAAGTCTCAAGCAATTATGTTTTCTTTAATCCCGTGCCTCAATAAATTTTGAGCTCATCAGCTAACTTCATTGAAGACACAATTAGCCAAGAGGCAAGGTCTCAGATTTTTGCATTTTAATATTTAACAAGCTTTCCTAAAATGGATGTCTTCACTGAGTAGAGGATCTCTTTGGGGGAAAAGTCTTGCATGAGCATATTGGTTACCTGTGTTGAGCATGCCAGTTGGCCAGTCTTTGGGGTAAGAACTAGATATGACGGGCAGTACTCCTCTTTTCAGCTGGTAGTTAGAGGGCAGGATAAGTTAGGTACGCTGTGGCTAGGGCTTGGAAAAAGGGGGCAAGATAAAGGGCATCTGGGACAGGGGTGGAAGGCGATTCCTTGGGACTTGGGAGCACGGCTAGAGCAGCGCATACCTGTGGGGAATGAGGCTGTGCTAGCCCTGCTGCTCATGGGACAGTTCCTTGGAGAGCAGCAGCTGCCAGCCTGGGTTTACTGAACAAAAATGATGCTACAAAGGATTCCTAAGAAGATGAAAGCTGAAGGGGGAGAAAAAGTGCAGTATGTGGGGTAGCTAGGTGGACTGCCACGCTGCTGAGGTGCCTGTTGGGTGTCTGCTGGTGCTTCCACGCATGAAACCTCTTCTGTGCCCCCGGGTCTGGCTCACTGCAGGGCTGTGATTACACTTATCCCCACCTGCAGCAGCACGGGGCAAGAACGTCCGTGAGGGAGGAGTTGCTTCAGCTGCATAAGAAATACATGTTGCTTTCAAAATACTTGATAGCCAACGTGTTATTTCATTGTTACATCTGTTTTCCAAGTTTAAATGACCTGACTAGCTGCCTCATGTCAGTGTAACTCAGTCACGCCTATGTGGGCTGTCGCGTGCAGCGGTGTAGTGAATGTGCTCCCGGGTCTAACAGGTTCATCCATGACAATGAGCCATGGTAGCATCAAACTGTTTTAATGTCTGAAATAATTTGTTACTACCCTTCCAAGTGAAGATTTTGGTCTAGTTCATTGAATCTTGAAGTAGGTATTTATCTTGTAGACCTCTGTTGCACAAATGATGCTAGCCAAAATGGAAGGGAACTCACTGGCAGGCAGGTGAAATGCTTAACAGCAAACTTTCAATTCTATTTACTGCAGTGTATGTTCTTTAACTATTGGGCAAGAAGAGGCTTTGCTGTTTTTGTAGGTGACTGGTACAAAGATCAATTGTGAATATATGGCCAGGGAGTAATTGTTAGGAAAATTCCTAAAAGCTATCACACTTAGGGCTTTAGAATGCATTTTGTTATATGTTGTGTTTTTTGTTGTTTTTTTTTTTTTTTATATATATAAACTCATTTGTTGATCACTGTGTTTTCAGCATGTTTTACTTTTTCAGCAGTGTAAACTAACTGGAAAAAAAAATATAGGCTTCAATATCTAGCCACCCCACCAGATGTTAGTCCTTGTTACTGATCTGATGTTTCAGAAGCTGTGAGTAACGTATACATCGAGATACATGGATACATCCATCACCTATTTTCCTGCATCTATTTAGGAAAAAAAATGGGCTTTTGCTTCGTACTGAAGGTTAGAAATACAGAAAATACTTTTCCTGCGGAAGTCCTAAGTCTGATTTCCTCAGGTGGAAAAAATTATGAACGGTTTCACCTTTGTAGGAAAAAACTCACACTTCAAAGAAATGAAGTTGTATAGTGTGGCATGGAATTGCATCCTTTGTCAATTCAGGTTGTCTTCAAATCCTTCACAAGGTCCATGCCCTTGCTGTGCTAGGTATCTATTTTTGCAGTACTGTGCTGTCTTTTTGCAATGTTGATAATTTTCTTCCTGACTTTTTAAGAATCTGTCTCTGCAGACGTAGATTTTGCAGAACACAGAATTAGTCTCCTCTAGCCACCTCTTTATTGCCATCCTTTCATAATTGTAGGTGACCTAGAAAAGAGTAGATCTGTTTGTTTGTATCGTTCTTCACTCTCCCTTTCCCTTTGCAAATCTGTGGTATATACTTCACAATTCAGATGCTGGTGCCCTCTTGTTTGTGTTTGTTTTTACTTTGTTTGCATTTTTTCCTCACCTGTTCCAACCGTTCTTCTCGGAAACTCCTCTTCCTTCTTCAGAAAACAGTTCAGCACTTGTCATTCCCTTTTCAATTCTGTTTCCTCTTCAGAGTATCTGTTGCTAAGTTTGCCCCTGCTCTGGTCAGGCTTTCCTGGGAGACAAAGAAAGTGTCATGAGCTCTGTGCTTGGATTTCTTTCAATTCATTCATCTGCTTCAAATTGCTACTTTCCCTTTGTTGGACAAAGCATTTTTTTTGAAAGGGAATGGTAGGTTATTTTTGTTAGAACCTTCTTTAATCTAACAGGTTTAAGCCGGTTGTGAACAGCAGTGGGAATCTCCTTGGGCTCAGCAAAAGTGAGCTTAAAAGGCATTTTAGGTTGATACGTACTAGTTAAATGGATTTAGTGAAAGGTGCTCTTTCTGGAAGCAGTAAGTTTCACGTTTGCTTATGAAAAAGCTGCTTCAGTTTTTTTAAAATAAATGGTACCTCGTTCTCCCTTTAAAAAAAAAAAAGTGTATTTGTCAGGTCTGTGGTAAATGAGTGTTTTTTTACTTTTATTTTTTTGGTCTGAGACTGTAGTTTAAACTGTGTTGCTGGAATAATTGCCAATACTAGATTATTGTATTTTATTTATGCTTTGGTATTGGCTGGAGAACTTGACTTGGATTAGGCTCTATTGTGCAGAGCACTATATAAATATTTATTAAGGCAGTCCCAGAAGAGTTTGCAGTCCCATGAATAATAAAAAGTTTACTAAGATACATATATTGGATTAGACAGAGACGTTTAGCAAAGTGTTCATGTTAGCTTTCATTTCTTATATGCCTATTGTTAGTTTTTCAGTGATTTTAAGCAGTGCCTATCTTAAAGGAAAAAAAAAAGTTAAAATTGCCTGCCTGCTGCAGCATTGTCTTGAACGGCAGTAATTCATGTAGCTGTTTTGACACAAGACTTTTAAGATTTGTCTGAATGATTCATGCAAAAGCTATGAAATTACTTAAGTGGGAACTTCACCAGCCTGGGTTTGGTGGTGGCTGCTGAGGGCAGAGGTAGGTGCATCAGAGCTGGGAAGGCTGCTCCAGTTGTGACGGTGGCATGCGTTTGTGGTACGGCACTCGAGGCCAGTCAGAATGAGAGAGCTTTTGTCTTAAATGGGTTGAATGCAAGTAGAAATTTGACAACTAAGCATTTTTTAAGCAATGTAACTTAAGTTGTGTTTGAGTTAGGACTTAACGTGAAAGTATGAATGAAAGGGGTTGATAAAGAATTGGTTCCAGCTCTTCCCCAAGAAGCACATTTCCATCTTCCTTTCCCAGCCCTAAAGAAGTACACCGCTTTTGGGGTTCCTCTTCCACAGTATCTGGTGAAAGAGATTAAAAAATAAACTGTAAGCAGCCCGAGAGACTGTCCTTTGGATTGGGGAATTTTCTGTTTTCTCCAGCCTCTTGTTTCAAGCAGGTAATGTGTTGAGCAGTATGGTTCAGAGAAAATACCCATTATTTGTTTCTTTTTCCTCTACAAAGGCTTGAAAACCCCTGTGGTTTCCAGGCTGAAGGGAAAATATCACTTCTCCCAGTAGTGCTTTCATACACATAACTGCAAAGGGGGAAAATATCAATATGCTAATCTGTTATCTTCACGCTTTTGGTGAAAACAGATCTCGTCGAGGCTGTGAACACTACCAACATACTTGCATTATTTTGGATGCATGCAAGCGTGAGATCCTTCTGTAATGCAGTTGTATGTCTGCAGAGATACAGTGCGGTTATACAGGTAAAATGGTGGTAGAACTTCCTTCACTGGGGTGAGGCGTTTTATGGATGTGAAATACACCGGGTGCTCTGACTCTTGTTGGTATTTCTATGTAAATGAGTATGCTTGGAGTGTAGGTAAAAGTGCCCCTGAGGCTGCACCTTCACAGAAATAAATGGAAGAACGCAAATGGCTGTGAGCATCTGGGCCGGTCTGAGAGCTTGCTGTGACCGAGGGCTGAAAGCTTCTTTTGCTGCCACAAGTGGCTGGTCTTTGGTTTCCGCTGTCCATAAGCCAGGTCAGTCTATGAACGGGGAGATAGAAAACGAACCAGAAAAAGTGGATTGCTGTTCACATTTCTTAGGTGATCTTGTGGAAGGAGAGTCCCTCCTTGGTGCTGGCGAGCCGCTAGATCAGTTCAGCAGTGTCCTGCAACTTCATGCTGGGGGTGATGTTTCTCGCGTCAGCAGTTCTAGCATATGGATTTGCTGTCCTTTCCCTTTAGTTCACTGATGTGGTTTGTAGTTTGATCCCACAAATAACTTTTTCTGCACAGCTGAGGCAAGGAGGAAGGGATAAAGAGTTCTTTAAGCTTGTGTTGCTGATGAAGAAAGCCTCTCATGAAAATGCAGTCCTGAGAGCGGTGATAGCCAAGCAGCAAGGGCAGTTCAAGAAGTCACCTCTGCCAGCCTGTGGCTGTGCTGCTGTTTGCATGCTCCCCAACAGAATCACAGAAATAACACAGGTTAAAAGCTAGCCACTGGAAAAAGTGGGACAGGAACTGCTTGAACCGACTTCCCCGACAGAACAGACGAGTGGGTTCTGACAGGGAAATCTTCACCAGTGGCCTGTGTGGGCGAAAGATGGATGCAGTAATTTCTTCTTGAGTTATCTGGAGGTAGGCAAAGAATCTCAAGTGCTTTAAACAGGCATGTTTTAATTACTGGGCTGTAAGTGATGGTGCCTGTAAGAATCCTAGCAGTCTCCTCTGTCTCAGTAAGAACGGCTGGGTTTTTCTAAAGCGTTTAGTCTGGAAATGCTGTAACCTGGTGTTGCAATATAGAAGGACGTGCAGGTCCCACTGAAGCTGGTGAAAGCGTGGCAAATGGCTAAGCCTAACCGCAGTGAGGTATGTGAAGTATGGAGGGAGAGAGAGATGGAGAGTCACTTAGAAAAGGGATGCAATGTTGTTGATGCTTGAGGAAGGAGGTGGTTAAGATGGGATAGCAAAACAGATGTTTTGTAAATACAGTGCTGTTTCACCAGCACACTACAGAGGAGTCTTACTTGAGCTGGGTTTGAGTTAGAGCCTTCTGTAATCTCTAATGGTTATGAGAGGAAACTGGTGAACCTATTAAATTACAGTCTGCTATTCAGCTGCACTAGCGAATGTGAAACCTCAGCTGAAGATCAGTGCATTAAAATCAGTGTGTAGCTGTTCTTTCTTCAAGTTGCAGGTTTGGGATGGACTTTGGAACATCATAGGATAGTTACCAATATGGCCTGTGTGTGCAGATTTCGGGCTGGCAGATACTGAACAACTTTCTGAAACTGAAGCTTAATGTAAGTGTCCACCTGCATACAAAATGCTGTCCGAACCACAAGCATTTGAGCCTTATTTAGGTGCTGAAGTTTGCCATCACCTCTTTGTTGTTTGATTTTTTATTCTTTTGCTTTTGATTAAATTTTTGTTGCGGGCTTCAGTTTCGAGTAAATTCCCAGCGACGGAGAGTATCTGAAAGTCCAAGTACCACCTAATGGTGTTAGCAGAGTTGATGGAGCTACAGGCTTCCTTCCTGTCGAAACTGGCCAAAAGACCAGGCCAAACTGTAGCTTGTGTTTCTGCGCTGCGGAGCCAGTGGCAGCCCTGCCGAATGTTTTTTCCACTCCCCATCAATGAGCAGGGAGCTTCTTGCCAACGCAAATGAGATCTTGAGACCTGCAGCTTGACTCAACATAATATAGCTCGTGCTGAAAAAGAATGCTTCAGCTGGAAAAAAAAGTCAGTGTTACACTAGCATGAGATCTTGTTAATTAAACTCCAAACCTTTTTTTTTTTTTTTTTTTTTTTAGTATTACAGGAAAATAGTGTTTCAGCTCTGGATGTGCGACTTCAGGCTGTTGCCGGTGTGTGATAAGGGCAAGTCATCACCTCGCGCTGTCGCGTCAGTGAATGTGGCAGAATGTGTGCGGTGGCTTCTCGGGCTGTCAAAATTCACTGGTTTCAGAAGCACTTTCTTATTTCACATTTTATCATCGCACCTAGAGCTCCCAACTTTTAGTTGTGTTTTCTAATGTGAATGCATCGACCAGCTAAGGTTGGAAATCGATTTAGGAGGAGCCTGCAGCATGGCTTTGTGCACCTTTGGAATTCAAGAATTTATTGTCGCTGCCTCACTTCTGAATCTATAGCTACATGTAACTAGAAGGAACAATACTTACTTTGCTATTCATCGACAGAGGAAAAAATGCACTTTTATCACAAAACTAAAGCACAGAGGTTTTCTTCATACCTTTCTTCTTGCCAGCTCTTGTGAAAAGTCCACATCTGTGTTTTTCAATTATCCCTGCCTGTAGCCCACAGCTTAGTGTTTTTGCAGGACAAACATCAGAAAACTGGAATGGGTGAAAAATTGAATTCTTCTCAAATACAAAGCTAAGCACAAGAGTAACAAATCCTTTACCACTTAGTCTGCATTTGTTAATCTCATCTTTCAGTAGTTGGTCTACCTCTATTAGCAAGCCTCTTATCTTTGATGCAAATGAAATAAATAGATTGTTACTTCGGTGTTGTGAATAGCTATCCATACAGCCTCACTTCTTTCCCCCCATGCAGTTGTTTAATATATTTTTATAAAATGGGATCCCGGCACTCTGTAGTTTCCTGGAAACACCTGGTATCTGGTTATGCCTGTGGTCAGAAGGATACACGTAGGCACCGAAGCTCAATAGCTTGGAAGCTCCGACTTGCATGCGCTTTCATATTTTCAGTGTTTAACTCGGTTGTGAAGAGATGCAGCTAATTTCTTAGTTAAGGGCTACGTGGTGGTATATCTAGAAAGCACAAAAACATTAAATAAGAGAGGGAGAATAAGAGATTAATAAAGGGAGTGGGAAATTCATTCAGAATTACTGACAAGTTAATAACATGCTACTTTAATCTGTGAAACATACTAGCTTTTTTCCACTTTTGGCACATGCTAATATGTATAAAAATTGTTGTTTCTACAATTAAAAAAGTTGGTTAGGTTTCACAGTTTAATAGTAGGTTTGTCAGTTTCAGGAAGCAGCTTTTCTTTTTGTGCTGCTAGATGATAGTGTAATCTTGATATCTAGCTGCTTAAATAATGGTTCATCTCTATGCTTTCCCTCAGCCCCTCGTCCCCTGTTTTGGTCTATGGGTTTTTTCAGTTGTTTGGTGTTCTACCTTATTTTTGAGGGGGTGATCTTTAAATCTTGCCTCTGTTGCAGGAGTTTGTCTTCATGTATGGCATGGCAATACCTATCGGGAGACCTCAAATACTGGAGGCATTTCTGCCCTTCCCAACATACATTTCCTCATCCCTTGTTAATCTCCTCTTCCCAAATCCTGTTTGCAATGAGGTACAGAAAAAAAGTCATTGTTGTTAGTCCCTTACATAGCAGGAAGCACAGTGATGATCACATCTTGCTTTTAGAGATGCTTGGAGAAAAAGTGGCATCTTTCTCTTCTTTGAAGAAGGTTCATAGTGAAGCATGGGAAATGCTTGGGGCAGAGGGGCTGGTTTTAAAGTGGTGTATTACCAGTTCCTGGGCAGGAGATCTGTATCTTATTCTATAAAGGAGGTAAATATGGGAAAGTGGGAGCTAGAGGTACGACTGTTTAGAGATGTCTGTTGCTTTTGGTGTGTGTGCTTTTGGTGTGTATGCCCCCTGAAGAAATGCCACAGGAACAATTAGTTGTTGGCACAGACGTGAATATTTCTAGTTGACTTTTCCTTGCTAGTGCCTGTTACCTCATTTTGTATAAGGTTGGGTTTTGCAGTGGGGGCCTTGGTTTTGTCCTTCCATGTGTTAGTTTGGGAACTAACAGAGGAGAAAGTGCAAACAGTTTGCAGTTTTGATGACCGCCTTTCTTCCTTTCTCTCCCCTGGTCCTTGGCAGCCGTTCTGTGAAGGAAGGCTTCTGCTACCCGAGGACCTGCTGCTCGTGTGGCTGTGCAGGTGAAGCTGGCCATGTGTAAATACAGCTTGAGCTCTGGTAGCCCAGAACTGTGGCAGCCTGGCTGTAGGCCTTTTCCTGGTATAAGCTCCCTTCCTACCCAAGGGCTTTAATTCCTCTCCTAGAGAAGAGGAGAGATGGAAAAGAGGGCTCGTGTCTGTACTTTTCTTTGTGGTACTGCGTTTGATAGCTGAAGAGCTTTCTTCCCTATCTGCCACCTGGACCTTAGCTCTTGAAGGTGTCATGCCAGTCTTTGTGAGGCTTCTCCACCTGCTCCTGCTTTCTGGCTGTGTCTCAACAACTGTGTTAAAAGACAGCACAGTCTTGTGTAGCTGTACTAGATGTTTTACTTCCTAAATGCTTGTTCTAGTGGTAAGGCAACGTAAAATCAGAGAAGTCTCTTCTAGTGTTGAACACAACACTACAATGCTAACACAGGGCTTTTTCTCCCTCCTCTAAAATTACCCTCAGGAAAACCAAAGGGTGTGATTTATAAATCCAAGTTGGCTCAGCCCCTTTCCCTGTGTTGGCACTGGCATTTGTCTGAGTCAAAGCTAATCTAGCAGAAAATTAACCCTACTTTTTTCCCCTCTGTTTTTGCTCCCTGAACTGGCTTGCTGCAGGATCAGATGTGTGCCAGCACTGGCTCATATCATGGGAGGGAGAGGGGATATGTTTGCTTGGGAGCAGGGGGGATGGCAGTGCAATACTGAGTTGTGTTGGAGATGTGTTCCCAGGAGTGGCTGGAGTATCTAGCCTTCCTGACACTGAAACATCTCGAGAAAATGGTGGATTAGCCAGGGACTTGGCTTGCTTACTAAGATGCAAAAAGCAATTTGATGAAGTCTGGCTTTCAATAAGTTTCTACCCAAATGCTGGATTTCCACCTTGCACTTCTCCCATCGACTAAAGAAATGATTTTGTTTTGTAAAGAGGGAAAAAGAAAATACTCGACCAGCCCAGAAGTCAAAGTGTGTTTGTGAGGTTATCCTCTGTACTCCTTGACCAGGAGAGAGTGGTGTAAGAGGTTGTTGGGAAAAGAAACCTCAAAGTTCGTGGAAGAAACCAAGATGATGCTCAAGGTGGGTCTCCAGGGTCAATGAGAAGGGAGCAGAAGTCGCTTAGTTAGCGGACTCCATGCCCACTGCTGCAGTTGCTTCAGACCTTTCCTTCTGCGTGCATCTATTTCTGTGGGAAACAGGGCATGGGAAGGCCTCGTTGATACCAAAGTGTCCTACAATGATCATATGTTTTACCCTTCTTAGTATTCAGTAGTGATAAATGATACTGTCATTTATTACGAAAGGTGGAAGTGTTTTGAAAATGTACTTACAAGCAGTGGGTGGATTTTTTTCCCTTGCTCATTAGCCTCCTTCTGCCTACCCACCTCTCAGCTGATCAAATCACTGTGGAAAGGGAGTTAACCGTGGGAGACTTCACTGCTGTGGAGGCTGCAGGACAAGGTATCGCTGGTCGTGCCTGAAGAGAGTGAGAGAATTGTTTAGATACTGCTGGGAAGCCTATAAGCTTAGCAAGGTAATGTCAAGCATTTTTCTTTAGTAATAGCAGTCTCTTTCTCGGGAAAGTATGGGTAAAACAAAGAACAGCAAAGCACAAAACGTAAGACGTGTTCTATTATTAGATCTTTGGACTTAACTCTTAATAACTCTTAATCTTGTGTTTCATTATTCCCTTATATCTAAGTCTGCTGTTCTGAAAATGTGATGTCTTTGAGTAAATGCATGAAAATTTTCTCCAAATGCTTAAAATAACCAAGAATGTTTGCTCTCGTTAGAGCAATTCTGCTTTCACTTAGCTGTAATAAGAGAAACTTAGAACTGATTGCTTTTGCTATAGTCATCCTTAAACTTGAAAAAACACTTCCTATCTTAAGAAGAAAAGCGCTTTACATTTTGAAAAGAAATATTTTTCTCTGATTTCTGCTCTTCTGTTTGATAGGGCTTTAGTCTGTAATGTAATTATTTTGCACAGTATATGTTAATAGATATGTGAAACACTTTATACTGACAATGTTTATTTTCTGTTTTGAAGAAATGGTGAAGCTCTTTTCAAGTAGTAAGAAATACTCTGCTTGTGAAAGGTGTGAAGGAAGGAGAGTGCTTTCCTTGAAAAGCTGGAGATCCTAATTTCGAGCTCAGAGCAAATGAGTCTTGGTTAGGTTTGAACTGCTCATTTAATTTCTTCTTTAAGAAATTAGATTTGGATCTCATGACAGTTCAGAATCCAGGTTCTTCCTTCACTTTTTTAACTGAGGGAAAGGAACTGGTTTTTCTGTTGTTTGTTTTTTTTTTTTTATCATCAATATCTTTTTTTTTAAAAAGAAGCCTAGGATTACAGATGTTAGTAAGAGTAGTTCTTAAATTTCTTGCCTTTATCTTCAGCAGTTAGGGGCAGTGATGCTCTAAGTATCTGTGGTCTGTTAAGGGATCATGATGATAGCTTTCAGATATTTCCTGTATAACTAGATAAATATGTTGGTAACAAATTATTTGGTTGTTCCATACATGTTAGTTTTTACCTTTAATGCCATGCATGTCGAACAGATCTCCTTTTGTTGGTATTTGAGGAAATGGCAAGTAGGGACATCAAGCTTTGTGACCGGGGGTGCTGGGAAGGTCTTCTCTGATCTGTTTGGAGCTCTGGCCGCCTCTTCTCTCAGTTATGATCGTGTACACTTTTCTTTTTAGTTTTCCTTTTGTATCTCAGTCACCTCTTTCCTGAGCTGAGAGAATGAAACGTAATACTTCGTAGGCTGCTGGAATTCAAGTATGAGAGACTAGGTTTTGGGTCTTAAAGTCACGCTGATGTCTTATGTTTTGATGTAGATAAGAGTTTTATCAGAGAAGCCAGTAAAATTATCTTTTGAGAGCAGATGCCGTTTCCAAGGAGAACGGGATCAACAAGTCATGTAGGCACACAGAGCTGTCTGTATGGAGGACCTTGTGTTTGTGAGTAGTGCTGCTCCCGGCTGACAACAGGAATTTTTAGGCACTATACAGATTTTGTCGCTCTTGCTAGTGGCTATTTCTGACGGCCTTTCTCCTCTGTTCATTTTCCTGGGTATCCTACAAGGGGTTATGTACTTTAATCTTTCCAAACACATTTTTTAACCTGTTCCTCCAGCCTATAGTGACAGCTCTATTTCAGACTACATCTGTAACTGGTTTTGTTTTGCTGATTGCAGCGAGTGGAGCTTGTTGAAATCTGTGAAGATCTGAAAGTGAAATTTCTACTTGTGGTTACTGTTCAGGAGATGAGTGAGTGGAGAAAAGGGGATGTAGGGTAATTGAAGCGTTGGTTTCTGCATATGTTTATTCTGTGATTATTCTCGGCGTATTCTTGCTCACTAGTAGGATATGTGTGAAGAGATGAGAGGAACAAGTAGCAAAGGAAACATAGAGCCAAGCCGAGTCGTTTCTCAACAATTTGCTCATAATGTTTGGTGTTCATGGAGCTCTGGCTCCTGAAGTCAGATCACCATCTCGGAACTTGATTGTTCTTAAAACACAAAATTCTGTCCTTCCAGGCTAAAGAGCAAAGCTTGCTCATATAATTCAAGGTTATAAATTTGGGTTGAGATGTCTTTTTTCTTTGTTATAAGAACCAAAAGATGTTGAAGGTTGGTCTGTCTTTTTTTAATCTTTGGAATGGGTGCAGTCTGGGTGACAGAAATGAAAGGGAAAAGCAAAAGAAATTAGGATAGGGCAGCTGGAGTAAGACTCTAGAGTGAGGTTCCTTCCCTTCTGAGCCTTTGTCTGACAAAATTCTTCGAATAGGTAGACTAATGTTACAGCTGGACATAAAACTGAAAGTCTGTGCTGAGTTTTCAACTGCTTCTAGGGTGGTTTTTACTCTCTTCCTTTCACGCTGTCAGGCAGAGGCTGTGTGGAGCCTAGGCTCTTGCTGTATACCACAGAATTTCTCAAAACTTTGACTCATGCTTTATCTGCTCCATTAAAGAGCATAACTGCTGCTTGTTTTGAATGAGAGAGAGAAAGGAATTATACTGGTGAGAATTTCTTCACTCTTTCTTTCTTGTCTGAAGCCTTTCAGAAAAAGAAGGCTCATTTCTGTTTCCACAGCAATCGGGTTTTTTTGGCTACAGTTTCATGCTTTTAAATCTGAAATTGCGAACGCTTCTGGTCAGCTTCATTCTGGTGATGACTTTGGATTAACTGTAATTTGTAAAGTTTTAGTCGTAAAATTGCAATTGTGCAACCATCTAGGTGAAAAAGTATTATTCCAAAGGGTTTTCATAACTGAGTGGTAAAATACTGATCGAAGCAGAAGTGTCATGGTTGTGTTTCTGGTGCTTGAGACTTATTTGTAAATTACCATCTAACCATACAACTTGAGTTATACTGTATGCTTTGTACTTGCTTCTTGATGTGGATATTTATGATGTGGAAGCACAGAAGTGCTTCCTGATGCTCAGAGGGAACCTCCTGTGTTCCAGTTTTTGCCCCTTGCCTCTTCTGTCCAGAGCACCGCAGAAAAGACCCTGGCTCCATCCTCTTCGCACTCTCCCTTCAGGTATTCATGTACACTGATGAGATGCCCCCGAGTCCCCTCTTCTCCATGCTGAGCAGTCCCAGCTCTCTCAGCCTTCTCATAGGAGAGGTGCCCCAGTCCCTCCATTATCCCTGTGGAGTCTCCCCAGTATGTCCATGCTCCCGTTGAGCTGGGGGCCCAGAACTGGGCGCAGAACTCCAGGTGAGGCCTCCCCAGCGCTGTGTGGAGGGGAAGGATCACCTCTCCATCTGCTGGCCACGCTTTGCCTAATGCAGCTGGGAATGCTGTTAGCCATCAGCTGCCTCTGTGCAGGGGCACCCTGCTGATGATGTGTGTTCAACCTGGTGTCCACCAGGACTCCTGGGTACTTTACTGCAAAGCTGTTTTCCACCGGGGTGGCCCCCAGCACGTACAAGTCCCTGAGGTTGTTCCTCACCAGACACAGGACTTTTCCTCGTTGAAATTTATGGGGTTGTTGTCAGCCCACTTCTCCAACCTGCTGTCCCTGTGGATGGCAGCATGAGCCTCAGGTGAATCTGCCCCTCTCCCCAGATTTCTGTCATTTGCAAGCTTATGAGGGTGTCGAACAGGACATTTTAGTAAAAAATGATGCAAAACCAAGAATTACAAAAGGTGCCAAAAGTCAGTTAAATGTTTGTTTTTAGAGGCTTAAGTGTCTTTAAGTGTGTATATATAAAAGCAGTAGGCTTGTGAAACCAACTTTGTTCACAGTTTATTTAAGCAGAAATGGTATGGTAAGATATTTGCTGAAGATAGCAGTAGAAGTGGTCACTTCATTTATAACTGGCAACGTGTTATTTGGCTATTCTAGTGGTCTGTGATTGTTGTTGTTCGTATAACTGGAAGTAAGAGTTCCCTCCTTTTAACAAGGGAAATGCATTCCCAGCCTGTACTCTTCTTCTGCATGTGTGCTCGTATTGACATTTCCTAGTCCCTTTTCTAGACAGCTAAATTTCTTAGACAATGATACAGCCCACCCCAAAGAATAGCTTTCTGCTCTACTAGCAAATGCAATTGCCTCTCTGAAGCATCCTGTGAGCAGTGAACCAGAGAAAAGGTAGCGTAGAAGAGAAAGAAGAGTCAGGCCTCTTCCGATAGGTGGCAGCAGCAACCTGTGCAACTGGGTTGAGTTGGCTGGGACAGAAACATGGGGACAGGTAGGTGATAAACAGGTGAAGAAATTTCACTTAGAGTAATTCGTTGGCTTTTAATGATTGATGTACTGTTAAACAATGTACAACAAAACTCTGCCTGCAAACCTGTTGTGATGCAGGACGCTGACCCTGATGACATTTAGCAAAAGAGCTCGGTAAAGGTATTTAGAAAGGAATTTCTGCAAGTGACAGTGAGCTGTTTGCTCAGCTCCCTGCTGTAGGATCTTCTGAGAAGGCATATAAATTTAGGTGCCTCTAGATTACCACAATAAGATGGTAGGACTTACGTAAAAGGAAATGCATATTTTTTGATGATGTGTGTGTGCATAAACAGGTAATACTTGTGTTGAGTATTTGGCCACATCAAAATTCATGATTATTACCTGGTCTGCTGCCGAACAAGATTGGTTGCTCGTGAGCCGTCTTGAGGAATTGCTACTGCCCAATGATGAAGAGAGAGTGCAGTCTTTTTCTGGCAATTACTGATTTCAAATAATTTTTATAACACTAATTTTGGTATACTCGTCTTGAAATTCTACATTGCAGTTTGAATTAAATTTGATTACAAACATCTAAACGTAACAGGTGAAAAAAATGCATTGACTCCCTGATTCTCTGAGTAGATAGCATTCAAGTATCCCATGACGGCTGTGGCACAAATTCAGTGAGAGAAGTCATAAAAGCCCTGACTTGGCTGTTTGAAATCTCAAATTGAAAGTGCATCAGTGTTGTTTGAAAAGGCACGTTTCTAGGATCATAGAAGCATTTAGGTTGGAGAAGACCTCTAAGATCTAGTCCAACCTTTAGCCTAGCGCTGCCTAGTCTACCGTTAAACCATGTCACTGAGCTTTCTTTAATTGGAGTGATCGATTTTTGTGAGAGGTGTTGGGAAACTTGCCTGAGCGTGAAGCATGTGTGTGAATAAGGTACGAACTTGCATAATTGACTGTTCCCAAAATTTTTATTTTTTTAATAAAAGTAAGCATTCGCTTTCAGGCATTAACAGCAATCCTTTCAAAAATCTGCGTGCTGTGTTTACAGGCAGGAGGAGGAAAAAGATCACATGCCAGGGATGCTCCTTTTGAACATGGTTGAGACACCTTGCACGCACCTCAACATGATATAAAGCTACTTCTGTCTGAAAGACCTCTTCATACAATGATAAACTCGAGCAGTTTGTCTTCCATGCTGTCCCCCGGAGCTGAAATCATGTCAGTGGTGCACAACCAGCAGGGATTCGTACCTCATTGTGGCCTTGAGTTTGTCCAATACTTCCTTTGGACTGAAAAACTTGAGAAATGATGCAGATCACTAAAAGAAAGCCTTACTGAGGGGATGTGGTGTAGCCCTTATTGTAAACAGGGTACCTAATATTGAGAGAATAGTCAGATTATTTTTAGTCTTCCTGTTACTTTATTTATAGCACAAAAATATGCTTGCATATAAAGGTCCTGCAAATTGATGTTATTGTCTTAGCTTACAGCTGATTTTCCTCTTCTGTTGTGATTTTGTTGTTTTAACTTCTATTTTTGAAAATTTGTAGCTTCTATGAGAATTCCCAACCCCCTAAACAGTGTTTCCTGAAAAGTAGGTGGGAGCCTCCTGCTATTTCTTTATCCATTTGTGAGGTGGTATTCTTCTCCTTTGGATAATGTTTGGGTAATGTGCCTACTCGGGGATTGCCAAAACGTTTGAAGACCAAGAATGTAGTTTCATGAGCATTTCTTTCCATGTCAGCACTGGCATGAGCCGCCCTGACCTTACTGCTTACTCCTGCCTTGCCCCTGCGTTGCTCTGGGGTAACTGTTCCAGGTGGCTGTGCAGCAAAGCAGGTTGTGGAATTTACCATCAGAAAAATATTATTTTTAACCTGGATCGATTCCCTGACCGGTCTCGCTGCTCAGCTGCACAAACAGTTGTGCCAGCACAGCTGAGGGATGAGGACTGCTTAAGCTGGTACTGCAGGGGGGAAAAAAAGTGCTTGTGAAACTGCAGCCCATGGCTTAATCTGTGTTTGTAGGTGCTCGTCAAGTACAGTTAGACTACGTTGGCAAAATACTCCTCGTACAGATGCAGCTTTCATCAGTACAGTTTGTTTTGATTGTGGCATGGAGAAAAGGATAATTGTGCTTTCTTGCTTTTTTTCTCTGATTTTTCTATGTTGTCGAATTATGTATACACCACTTCAGAACATGTCAGTTCTGTTGAACATGCCTCTTGTAAACTGATTTGAGCTACTATGGATATCTAGAAGATGACAGAACTAAGTCAAGGCTTAGTTTTTTTTATTTTCTTCTTTGTGTTGCCTACTTGGAATACATCTACCACAGAAGTAGTTGCTTCCATCTTTAACTGCACTGTTACTCTTCCAGATGATGACAGATTAGCAACAAGCCTTATTTTTGGAGGTGAGGGGAACAGAAAATCTTAGAAGAAATGATTATCACAGTTCTTGAGTAGATACAATGAGAAGCTAAAACCTGAAGATGTTCAAGATTTCTGGAGATAAAGAATGGAGTTGTTGTCACTAAGCATTTACAAAGGTGGCTATGTAGTTGCGGGCTTCTTTCAACCATATTTGACTAATTGTGTAATTAATTAGCTTGTTGCCCTGTAAATACAGTATTTCATCTGTTTTATTCTCTTAAGTTGATAAATATTTAAGCTCACATGTGGCTGTAACACGGTTTTATTGTTCTTATTTGGTAATTAGTTTTTGGAATGCCTTCTGCCCAAATTTGCTTCCAATTATTGGCCTGGAATAGGCTCTAATACTTATGACAGTGAGAAATCTTAGATTTTGAAACAAACTTCTATAAAATGTTAATTATAATCGTGTTATGTTGAACAACGACAAATCAATTGGTAAATATAAATTAGTATTACAGTAGAAATCTGTGCTTTGCGTATTCCTTTAAGAGTTTATTATCCTATGGCAGCAACTGGAAAGAGCTTTTTCTAATTATGCAAAGTTTAAGGTTTCGTTAAAATGGAGGGGGAAAAAGCAGCTTCTAACCTTCTACATTTTGTGGCTTGGAGAGGAAATACAAATCTGTTCTTTGTAGGCAGTGTTTTTGCTGATTCTTTGTAGCTTTCCTAAACACTGAAGCAAAATTGTAATATGTGGGTAAGCTTACTGATCTGCACAAGAGTGAAATTGCTAAAATCACTGATATTTGAGAAAGTTATGCAATAGTTCAGAAGCTATAAAGAAAACTCAAGCAGAATTTCTTTTGAAGTTGGAAAAAAAGGCATCTTGAATCTATAATAACGTTTCTAAATTCCAGTGTTGTTTGGAAGAGAGTCATCTTTATAGAGTTTTAACAGTTAATAAGAACTGGCTTTTGTCTCTTTTCTGGTATAAATTAATAGACTGTGCTGCTTATTAATTTCAGTATTAATCCAGGCCTAGAAGCATTTCGTAGTTCTTCATTCTAAATTGATATAACTGAAGTGGCTTTCCATCATGATGGATTTTTGTTGTTCTTGAGTACGTTGCTTTGTTCTGTTCCCGAAAGGTGTGGGTCTACAGCTTGCCTCTCAGGCTGGTGGTGTTACTGGCATTTATTTTTCATTTGGCTGGAGCAATCGATCCTGTTGTGACTCACTGATGGTAAAAGGGCTTGAATTTACTGTAACTGAAACAGTGAAACAAGTGTGAGTATTTCAGAATACGTTTTAATATTGTTGAATTGAATGTCTTCAGGTCTGTTAATTTCATTATCTGTGATAATCTGTTTTACGTTATGATGAATTCAGTGGATTCAGTGGAAGGCTTGCTTTGCATTTTACTTGCTTCCTTGAATGCTGCCTGTGGCCACTGTCACTAAGCCTCTATTTTAGGGAATAAAATTAGTCATGTCTTTTAAGCCTATATAGCTCTAGCTCTCATTGACGCAAACGGGTGCAGTGTGGTCAAAATTCATGCTGCAATGCCTTGAAAATTGCTCCAGATGTGATTTTCTCCCTTACTGTTAACTCAGCTAATGTGCAGGAGCTGCTGCTTCCTGCTATTTATGGAGTCTTATTTCAAGCTAATTTAAAAAATAAATAAAAAAGAGAGAGAAAACATCAAGCAGCTGTATTGGTCCCCTGTGGCTCCCAATAAAGCGGTTAAGATGTCTTGGTCAGTGTCATTAATGCTCTTATTACATAAGGGAGGGTGAGAACCCTGACTGTCTGCAGACTGGGCAAGATTTCAGAGGTGCCTTGAATTTTCTGCTGTTTGATTCCCCTCTAGGACCTAATCATTAGGACTGTTACTTCTTTTAAAAGCATGCAATGTGCCCTGATGATACCGGCATGAGGAGGAGGTGGCATTTCCATTGATTGCACACGTGGACAGGGCGCTGTTCTTTGCTGCCGAACATAGCTGTAAGGGTAAGGTAGAAAACCATCAAAGCTCAAAGAAAATAGATTCTTCCAACTTTGTTTCATAGGCTTTTGCTCTGAGGATTTCTCACGTAACGACCAGAAGTGATTGCGTGTCTATTTGTTTCAAGACTCATCAGTAGGCTTGCTGGAGTCTGTAGGATAAGAGGAAGCCACAGCATTTCAAAATGTTTTTAATCGTTTCTTTCCACATAAGGAATTAACTATACCACCTCATTTAAAATAACCAACTATTCATTTGCAACATGGTGGTAACTTTTATTTCACGGAAAGTATAGCAGTTTCCATTCCTTATTGGAAAGAAGCTGCTTTTCAAGGCAGTCAGGGGCTGGGGGGTGAAGTTAAAAAGCCCGTCTGAAACTGTTTTTGTCTTTTCTTAGTTTCATAACAGCCAGTGCCAGTAACAACTCCTAGTAGCCCTTCTGATACCGAAATGTTCCTTCTCTGATGAGGTTTACTGTTCTCTTAACTAACTAACAGATGGCCATCCTGCCTCTATTCACAAAGGCAGAGCAAGATCCAGCCGGCTGCTATGACCTGGGGAGCTGTGGCTCCCACACTGATGGTCTTGATAGTTTCTCTGAACTTAAATATATGATATTGAAAAGTTTTTTCCACTGTCTATACTGGCATCTAAAACTTTCCTACTGTGAAAAACATTGTTAGCCATGGCTTTGATTTTTGGCATTAAGAAGTTGAGCATTTTTTAAATTTGAATTTCAAATATTTAAATGGGATCTCTGTGATGCCTACAGAGGACATTTGTCTGGGCTAGAAAGAAATTGGTCTTATTCAAATGGAACTAAATTCCACTGAGACGTGCCATGCCAATGGAGAGGGACCTAAAGGTCTCAGGAGAAAAAAATAGTTGGGGTTCACATAAGTTACTTATTAAGGATCTGCATACAGCTCAACAGTAGCAGATAAATAGTTGGCACAGAGGTTTGGATTGAATCTGGCCGCAGTGTCACAAAACACACGCAGGCCCATAGCTTTTCTCCATAGCATACTCGGTCCCACAGCTTTCATTTTTCTGTGTGTTTATTCCCATTTCAGGTTCTTAAGTATGCAACTGTGAAACTGCAAGCTTTTCTCTAGGTTCTGCACGTTGTCCATGTGTTCCCAAAATAATCAGAAATGGATTCACATGTTGAAAGTATTGCACACATAAAAGTAGAGAACAGTATTTCTATCCTAATTGTTATAGTTCTTTAGATGGCCATTTTTACTTTGTTTGTTTAGAATATAGTTGCTGATGCAAGAGCACTATAAAAGCCTCAAGTTACTTAACCTTATAAATAGGCACATTTCAAGCAGTAGCTGTGATCGAAATTGACTTCTAAGTACCTCCCATGTGTTGGTTTTCTCAAAGCACAGGCAAAAAGGACTTTGCAGACTGTACGTACGCAAGAGCACATCCGGCAGGTTGTAGATGTGATTATTCCTTTTATCCAGTGTTTGAAGATTCAGTCTCTTAAGTGTGATGGCTAAAGGTTTATGTATAGCGTTAGGATAACGTAATGGGACTTACAGGGAAGAATGGGAAAGAAAGACCCTTCTCAGAGGTGGTGAGCAGAAGGACAAGAGCCGTCATTGATTGCAACAAGAGAAATCCCAGTTACATGTAAGGAAAAAAACTCTGTGTCAGTGGAGGAACACTAGAGGAAGTTTCCCAGAGACCCAGTAGAATTTCCATCCTTAGGGATTTCCAGAACTGGGCTCACCAAGGTGCTGTGCACCTAATTTAAACTTCAGGTTAGCCTTGCTTGGAATGGATGTTTGGATCCATCCATTCACGTCCTTCATTTCAGAATAACACACTTAGAGGCTTTTTGCATGCCAGGTCTTCCAGTGTGCCCTAGTATGTGCTGGATGTGATAAAGGCAGATGTACCCAAGACATTTTGAGCTTATTCCGTAGCTCACTGCTGCTGAAGCGTAAAGAATAATCCAGCAAAAGAAGGATATTGTCTTCGAATAAGCTCAACATGGAAGAGGCCAGCAAGTATCATGGCTAGAGCAAGAGAGACAGGAGAATTGCAATGTCTGGGAGCAGGATGGAGAAAGAAGGAAAGTGATGTTCTCTTGCTGAAGCTTTCAGTTGTCTTGGCCTTCTCCTGTAGTTTCATTGGAAGTCTCTAAGCGATTCATTAGTAAAGGGGTGTGTAAAGTTGGCTATTACTGCCAGGCAACTAACTCACAGTGCAGATCCCATACATCTTAAGAGACCTGAAGTCTTTTCTTAGAGGAAAGTCCAGCTCATCTTTGCAGTGCATTACGATGGTGGGCTTGAGGATTCCTCGTAAGCCGTCTGGAACTTGAAGCTAGAAAGAGCAAAATCGCCTAAAGATGGTTCTGTCCTTTCCTGGTTGAGGTACCTTGCACTCTGGACTCGTGGCTCAAAAGGAGGCAGCTGGCAAGCCTAGTAATGTGGGCGTTGGAGCTTCATTGCTTGCACCTCCAACCATGAGGGCGTTCTGGACTTGTTTTGAACAGTTCGTGGAGCTTTTGGGCCTGTATCATTCAGTGGATTTACTCTGCTTCCTTCCACAGAAGCAAAGTAAGCTAAATTGTTAATTCTGGAATTACTTTCAAGAGTTGAAAATCAGAAAATGTTAGGAGGTTGACTAGTCAGCTTTCATTTGTGTCAAAGCCAGTACATCTTAGCTAAAACATTTTGTAGCAGTATGTCCCTTAGGGGGGAGAGGAATTAATAAAAGACCTTAAAAATAATTTGTTTTGGTAAAAATTTGAGATTAATACCTAGAAATACGTCATTATTTTGTTAATGAAGAACAAGAAAGCTATGAATCTTAAGGAATGAACGTTACCTGTGGAGTCTTTAATCTGGGTAAGCACAACTCTGACTTTAGCAACTATTTTTTTTCTCATTCCACATACATTTTTGACATAAATCGCTCTTGGTTTGGCAGTCTGAATTGAAGGAGGAGTCCTGCTTCCTTGACACATTAAAATCAGTGTCACTACCATACTGGGCAGATGATTTGCAGTAGTGTTTTTTTTTAATTAATCTGATTGAAAAGATTTGTTCTTGAAATATGAATGCATAAAACAAGTAACTTGCTTTCTGCATGTGGAGTGGGGAATTGAGAGTGCTTTCTGAAAGGAGTGTGTGGAAAGTAGAGGGAATACTTTAGAGTTCCTATAAACTTTTTGGATTCTTTGTGGCTTTTTGTGACATATGCATTCGCTACTTGGTGAACGCCAGAGAAGGTGTAATTTGATCATCGAGCCACGTTTGGTAAATACTAGTTTTGTGGGGACAGCTTGTTCTGTCCATAAGGGAAAAGTACACTGCCAAAATCTAAAAGCTTTCACTTTTATTTGGTTATATATTCTTTTGCTTTGGACTGCTGAAACACAGATACATGCTACTTGTGACACTAATAGCATTCGTGTTTGCTTTAACTGCAATAGTGTCTGCTCAGTAAGTTTTCAAACTATACTTGAAATCTGGCTAAATAGTTACTTTGGAAAAATGAATTTTGCAACGTTCTCTCTAGCATACGGTCAGTGAAACATTAAAATCTGAAGCGATACCCATAGCCTGATGCTTTTTAGCAACTCTTTGAATACTCTCTGGTCTGGCATCTGTGAAGTAGAATAGAAGTGCTTGTTTTCTGTTGTTGGAAGTAGTTTGAGACCTTTAAAGTTAAAGAAAGGCACCAGTTTCTCTGTAAATGGCATGCTAAAAATGATTGGCTGATTTCTGCACAAAATTTACACTGCAGGTAAGGTTGAAAACGCTAGCTGAAAGCTCTTGAAGTGCTAAATTTTGTGTTCCTTCCATCTGGATTGTAAGTGAGAATAAAGTACCTGTCTTGCTAGATGTACTTTTGAAAAAACATTCCCCAAGCTTTTTTTCTTTGGCATCAAATAATGTATATATTTTTTCTTTAGGGAAGAACATCAGGGAACAGGGCAAGCATTAGTATTCTGGGAAGTAGTTTTTCATCTTCACATCGTGGTTCTGAGAAGGGTTTTAGCTGACACTGCTTCTGCCAGCCCGGATTGCTCCTGTTGGCACAACCATTTGACTGGCAGAGTGGTGAACAAGACTGGGAAACTGATCTAGGTTAAAATTAACATAGCCCCCCCCCCCCCCCCCCCCCCCCCCAAAAAAAAAAAAAAAAAAAAAGGAGGGTGTTACTGAGTAGACTAAGATCTATTTTTTGTAAGTAATTTAACTTCTTCATACTTCACACAAGTGTGCTTGTGCGAGGGAGGAAGTGGTATTGCCTGGTCGAGGAGAGAAAAATGGGATCTTACCCACGAGAGAAAATGGACCTTAGACTGTCCTAAACACCACTCGTCTGAACCTTGACACCATGTCTGGTATAAATCCACTTAATACACACATGAGTGACTTTGATGTCAGTCACTACTGTCTCGTACTGAAATTTTTGAAATACAGGGAGTGCTAGTTTTATAGGGTTATCTGAATTGACAGGTTGATTAGCAGGACTGAGCTACAAATGAAAGCCAAGCAGTTTAAACTTTGTTTACATTTGCACTGAGATGGGAGTGGAAGGATTTGGCTTGTGGTACTGAATGCGTATGCTTTGGATGGGACTCCAGTGTCTTAAAAAGCAGAACGTGTAGTGAGGAAGAGTGTGGCTGTGACAGCTAGGAGGAAGTAACGCAGCTTGTCCTTTAACTCTTCTGATGCAGCATGCTGGCAGTTCAACACGCAGGTATGGGTTGCTGATGATCCATTTTAACACCTTGATTAATGGCTTTCATGTAAACAGGATCGCAAATTCCACCGCTGGAATTTCAAAGCACACTTGTACATGGCATTGAATGTATGTTTTTACATTCAGGTAACTGAATTTTTATGCTGCATAGGAAAGAATATGAAAGATGATATGTGAGGAGTTTATTTTGCTCCTAAATCATACAGCTCTTCACTTGTAACAGCTTGCAGACCTGCTCAGAACGGTATTGCTTAAGCTATCCTTTGTGGCTTTGGGCTTCGCTGCAAGCAGATGGTAACTGCTCTAAAGCCAGTGATACCGGTCAGACATTTTCACTTCCAACACTCTCCTTTTGGGTGGTGTTTTCTATAAACCAGGCGTTCCCAACATGGTCTGTGAATCACAGCGAAGGGTACATAACCATAACTTGTGCAAATTCAATTTGTGTGGGAGGGTTTTGTGTACATTGTATACAACCAGAAGTTGTTAGCACTGGTATGACCACAACAGATTTGAGAGCCCTTGCTAGAAAACTTTGCAGAGTGTTAGTGCTCTCTGCTTGCTTAGGTTGTGGGGTATCAGAGGTTTTGTCTCCGTGACTTGGGAAAGGTGTTGTTTCACAGGTTGGAACTGCTGCCATCCTGTAAAATGAGATCACCAAAGGGTCTGTGTTGGTAAGGCTGTTTGCAAGACGTCACCGTTCTGAAGCACAGTGTTTTGCCCAGTGAGTTACCAATTAATGCTGATGAATGAGCTGGAGTATGGTATGAAGAGAGAAATTGTCTGTGGTTTTGTTCCACTGTGTTAAAATCAGAGAGTGCAGTTCTGTGCCTGGCGTTTCTGTGGAGTTACTGCATGAGGTTGGACAGACATTCAGTGATGCATGTGCAATCACATGTCATGTGGCTGCATTGAAATTTAATTTTTTTTACTTAACTTCCTAGTACTTAAAAGGCTTATGGTTACTTGATTTGGAAGTCAGTGACGTGCAATTGAGAAGTAGCTTTGCCCACTGAATATTTAAGTTCTGTGATATTGCTGTAGTTTTTAGGAGTGACTCTTTGTTTAAGATTAATCTTGGAAGAAGGGCTGAAGTGTTAATTGTCACAATTGTCACTGAGAACCAACTTCACCTAGTAGGATTTAGAGTCAGTCATCTTGTTTAATGGGGTTATCTTTTAGTTTGTGAGTTAAATGCCCTCCTAGTCGTCAGCACTGTAAGACTGGGTTTCACAGTGGAAGCTGTGAGATTTGCAGTGCTGTCACTGGCTTCTGTATTGAACGGCTCAGTTAAATATTTGTCTGGGTACTGAGACACTCCAGAGCTTCCTGCTGTGAACTGAACAATTCAAAATGCACATCAGAAATGGAAATACCTGGCAAGCACTGAAAATATGGTACAACTGTTCTTGTTCATGTTCACATCTTAATTTTGAAGAAATATGATGACGACTGCAGATGGGAACAAACTGGAAAGGGCACGAAGTTCATTCTCAGACTTTCTGAATTCTGGAAACGTGGCAGTGGGATAATTTTACATTCAACAGTTGTAGGCCGCTATAAAGGAGAGCAAAATCATTGTATGTGGTGCATGTACGTTAGCACTTCAGTTTTTGGTGTACTTTCATCTTCGAATTGGAGATACAGGAAAAACAGTGATGTACTTTCAGTGATTTTTTTTCAAAGCATTTTTCATGGATAAATCTGACAGTTACTTCAGCAATACACCACTTAGGTTTAAAGTGCCTCTCTGACAGTCTTCCCACTAGAAGGCTGAAGTAAGTGCTTTTATTTACTGCTGAATCGATGACAGGTCCTGCTGCTCTAAATAGTGAGATATAGTGAGAATAGCTCCAAGAGTGAGAGCTGGGGTGTGCTAAGTTAGAGCTAACTGCACCTAAGTGATCGGTGAGAAACTTTACAGCAATGCTGTAGTAATGGGTCATCTCTACAAGGGTTGTGTGGTAAGGCATAAATACATAGTTTCACAAAACCTGTCAGCTCATCAGCTGAAACCCTGCAATTGTTCTTCAGTTGAGTATTTCAGCATGGATTTGATTCTCTTAGTTGTGCTTTTATAAATACGAACTGTTTGCATCTGAGTTTATTTCTGAGAAATCATATATCTGTCTTATAAAAATAAACTGTTTATGTGTAATTTTGAAGAGGGCTTTCTTTATGTTGAGAGAGCCTAAGATATTCCAGGTAGCTTTTAAAAGCGAAAAGCATCACGCTTGTTCTGTGTGCTTGCTTCCACATGGTGATGTCCCTTGGTGGCTCCTCTGATGGTAAGCAGGTGCCTCTGTCCTTGGTAAAGGTTTGAAAACTAGTTTGGGTTTGTTCTTGTTTAGTTTTTAAACTGGACAAATGCTATCAAAAAGTATTGGGAAATGTCTAGAGTTATGGTGACCTAGAAATCACAATTCTTGCTTGATCAGATGGCTGCCTCATGTAGCAAAAGAGTTTTGAAGAAAAGATCGCGTGGCCTTCGCAAGCGTAAGCTGAATCTTACCTGGTAAGGAACTATGGTGGGACTGGAGACTCCAGGGTTGGGGCTGACAGCTCCGAAGCAGCCAGCCATGCCAGGCTGCAGTTCGTGGTGGTGGGGCTAGCAGTCGGAAAGCTGTGCAGTTCTGGTTGTAATGGGAGTGTGGTTTCATGATACTGAGTGTGTTTGGAGCCAAGAGGTTTTGAGATGGACTTCTGTGCGCTTGGGCTGCAGGGTAGTCCCATTTGGCCCACAGTCAACTGTTGTAGAGGTTCCTGAAGCTATTGAATGAACTTGTCACTCGCCTCCGCTTTATTGCTGCCGTTGGCAGTGGATTACTGGCAACTTCCCCAAATATCTACATCATTTTAGGGGGCAACTTGTTCAAGGAAAACTTTGATGTGATTTGGAATGAGGTCAGGTATAAAAACTAGAAATCTTACAAACTGCTCTGGAGCCAGCGCCTTTTAGAAGTGTTTTGTGTGTAATGATTTAAAATTTATGAAAGTGAGAGGATAAAAATAAACCAAACAACACTTCCATGCTTGTTACCCTACTTGTTACTGTGATCATAAGCAGCATGAACAACAGGCTTTGCACCACAAACTTAACACTTTTTTTCTGACTTTGAGGTTAAAAAAAAAAAAAAAGCATAGGTGGGAAGGAGGGGTGGCAATAGGGGGTTAAAGTCGCAGCATGTGGTTCTGCGGTGTGCAGCAGGTCTGGTGATGCTTACAGCCACTGTGTTCAGAACTGGCATTACAATTTAGGGTAGAGCTCCTGTAATTATGGTTGACTCAGTGTTCAGCAGCAGCCAGAAAAGCCTACAGAGGTGTTGGGCATCGTCAGTAAGGACTTGAGCAGTGTCTGTCTTGCTCCGGCATAAAGCCCTGGTGAACCTCTTGAGTACTGGGTGCTATGATCCGTGTCTCTGAGGGAGGGTATACTGGTCAACAGGTCTGTAAAGGGAATAGATGGGCTCTGCTCTCTAATTCCCTTAATCAAACAGCTGTATAGACTTGTTGAATGTGAGATTCATGTAGCAAAAAGGCTCAGGCTTTTTCCTGCTTTTTGTTGCCACTGTTGGGAGACAGCACCGGGCTAAAATGACTGTCTGACTCATGGGAATATTTCTTATGTTGTTGCATTAGTGTGCACTGGGACCAGAGAATCTGTAAGAGACTGTAGCATCTAGTTCCATTTTAAATTTGTTGCCTAAAAACCACATTTTAGGAAGCTTTTGAATTTTCCATTACCAAAGCATCTATTAAAAAAAAAAAAAATTTAAAGGAAATCTAGTGAAGTGAGTTGGAGAGAAAAACAAGCTTAATTAACCAAATATTGCTTGTGTGTAGGCTGTCATTGTTTTCAGACTATCTTAAATAAAAGTTAATCATGTCAGTGTGTATTCCTGCTTCTTTCTCTGATTCTTCATTTTTGCACACAGTGGTGTTCTTTCATCTTTTCTTCTCTCCTTTTAATGTCAGTGCTAGAAATAATAGGTAGTCTTCAAAATATCAATACCTGCACTTGACAGTAGAATCCTGTGGATTTGTATAGGATTTTCTTTATGAAAGCTGTGCTCTCTTCATAGAGGAAACTCTGTGAAGGGGAAAAATGTGGAATATACTTTGTAGCTTTCTGATACTGTTAATTTGTAAAAGAAACCTGATAAAAACCACAGTTAAGGATAGGTCAATACTTGCTGCTTGAACTTCTCCTGAATCAATGAGGGATTTTTTTGTGCGTAGGGAAGCTAAGGAATGGAAGCAAATACACGGATGCATAAAAAGGGGAATAAATTTGATCAAAGGTGAAGATAATTGATTATTTGTGTAGAACTGACCTGAAAGATGTTAAGATTGAAATCTTAATGCAGGCAGGCAGCATTTAGAGTTTTTAATTGACAAAACTCCACTGCTTGGGTTATGTAATGCAATTCTTACCTTGTCTACTTCACTTCCATATGGCATCCTATGTTAAGTACTGTATTTAAGATACATATAGTGTTCAGTATTTGTTGCAGTGCGAAGCTCGTAATGGTTTTGGAAGAACAGAGCAGACAGGACAGCAAATGCAAAGTGCTGCTCTTAAATCGATGGGTATATCCTTGAGAGTAATTGCAGAATTTAAAATACCTTCTCAGCCCTCTTTGAGATACTTTTCTTTCTTCACATCTATGTCTACGGTAAAAAATTGAAACTTTTTTTTTTTTTAAACAAATTTCAGAACTCTCAGATCCAGATTTTTGTTTAATATGCTGTGTGGAAAATACAGATCAGTTTTCAACCTGTTACAATACCTGCTAACAATAGGTTAAAGCAAGCGTGATAACTGTTGTGAAAGATTTTACTTTAATGAAGCCACACTCCTGATGAATTAGTTATATTTATCTGAGAAACCTCATTTCTAAGGTGCTTGTGGGTAAGGTTCGTTAATATTGCTGAGCTATGGCAAAAGCTGTGCTTTGTTAGAATCCACAGAGTGACCCTCAGTAAAGTGCCCTTGTTCTCAATTAGCTGTGTAGGCATCCACCCTCAAAAGTATGTTTATAAAGTTCCTGTAAAATCCATTAATAGAAACCTTAATGGGCATGTTAATGTGGCCAACATGGCAAAAATTAAAAGAATTCAGTTAAAAAAAAAAAAAAGTAATTTTTATTTGACTAACATAAGTACAACCCCCACTAACTAATTTTCCTTGAAAAATAATTGGTAATTATATCAACTGCTCATAGTTTCCAAGGAAATACCTGACAGATTAAAGCTCTAAGTATTGTATATGTGCATGTATAAAATCTTGTGGTGGGACTTATTATAGCAGATTATTGTTTAGAACAGGAGTTAAAAAGACATTATGAAATGTGTTAATATTCATTCACAGAAATAAATATTTAATAATGAGTTCTGGGGGGAAAATACCACAGTTGGAAGAGAAGCACAAGTTGGTCACTTAAAGTAGTTTTTCCAAAGGAACAGATTGTCTCTTTGAACCATAGCAGAGTTCTCCACCTTCCTCTGATTGTACTCATCATTATTTGATACATGTCTGCTGTACTGTTAAATCCAGTATGTGGAGGTGAACTCTTAGCCACACTGTGTTTGCAATTCTGATATTTGTTTTATGGCCATGTGGCTGAATCGGTTTTGTATCCTGTATTGTACTCTGGCTTGGCTTGAGAAAGTGCAGAGCAGACATTCGGTGAATAACTGAATAAAAGTATCACTGATTGGTACGTTGGGGATGGGACTCGGAACTGTAATTGTGATAAGCTGATTTTTTTGTCTTTGTTTAGGAGATGAATGGTAAGGAGTGGAAGGTAGCTTGGATTTGTGATAGGAGAATTATTCTATTTCAAGTAGAGATACTATAAAGACTGTTGAAATGACTTAAATAACCACAGAAAAGCTGAATAGTGTGTTTATAAAAATGGAAATTCATAGAATCATAGGATATCCTGAGCTGGAAGGGACTCACCAGGATCATTGAGTCCAACTCTTGGTCCCACACAAGACCACCCAAAATTCAGACCCTGGGTCTGTGAGCATTGTCCTAACACTTCTTGAACTCTGTCAGGCGTGGTGCCCTGACCACTGCCCTGGGGAGCCTGTCCCAGTGCCTGACCCCCCTCTGGGTGCAGACCCTTTCCCTAACCCCCAGCCTGACCCTCCCCTGTCCCAGCTCCATGCCATTCCCTCGGGTCCTGTCGCTGTCCCCAGAGAGCAGAGCTCAGCGCCTGCCCCTCCGCTCCCCTCGTGAGGGAGCTGCAGGCCGCCATGAGGCCTCCCCTCAGCCTCCTCTGCTCTGGGCTGAACAAACCAGGGGACATCAGCTGCTCCTCATACATCTTCCCCTCCAGGCCCTTCACCATCTTTGTACCCCTCCTTTGGACACTCGCTAACAGCTTTATATCCATCTTACATTGTGGTGCCCCAAACCACACACAGTACTTCCTTCCCTCAGCCAGCTAGCAGTGCCCTGCCTGATGTGCCCCGGGACAGGGCTGACCCTTCTGGCTGCCAGGGCCCACTGCTGGCTCATGTTCAACGTGTTGTCAATCCGAACTCCCAGATCCTTTTCCACAGGGCTCTCTATTTAAATATATGTATTTAAAGTGATATTAGTGTAAGCTCTTATATTCTGTTGTTCCTCATAATCCCTTTTGCAGACAGAATATGGGAGTCTTCTTCTCCTTCCCCATTTCCTTGGCACACATGGCAGGAGTTTCTAGTCTTCCATTTGGCAAGGGCTTGCAGGTAGAGATTAGAAAGAAAAGAAAGGAAAAATAAGTGTGGAAGTCGATATGTAAGAGGTTGGGGAGGTAAGTTGCAAGCACTTAAGTTGTGGCACTTAGCTAATAATTTTTTTCAGGCAATGAGGATACAAAAATGTAATTCATGGGGAAAGTACTGATGCATAACAATTGTACACTGGTGATTAACTTAGGCTGCTTGTTACTGCCAGAGGAATGAGATCCCATTTAGGGGTGTTTTGTGGGTAGAGATTCGTAAGTTTATGATGTGATTACCAGTTCTAAGTGTAGACCAGAGACCTCTGTTTTCATGAAAGAAATGATAGCAATATCTATATCTGCCGTACTTTATGATTCCTGCAGTTTGGTGTAAGGAAGTCCTTGATGGAAAGTGGACTCCAGTTGGTCTGCAATTGAACTAGCAACTTGGAGTGATGCATCAGAATTGGGAAAGCAGGGTTAACAGAGAGGTTTTTTATATCTGTTATTGACCTGGTGCTGGGATAGGTGTTCAGGTGAAATAACAGGAAAAAAGCAACTCAGTATGTGGGGGAAGGTACTGCTCAAGAAGGCATGGAGGTGGAGCACAGGGAAGAAGCTGGTTGTTTTCTATTTTGAGGTAGGCATTAGGTAGGTGAATAGTTTAGGAGAGTTGGGAGGCTCACTGATTCTACTGAAGGAACAGGAGATAGAAGGTTGTTTTTATTCTTTGTTGTCTTTACGATTGCTTATCTGTTTCTGCTGTCTTTCTGCACCTCCTAGACCCATGAAAAGAAATGCCCGAAGTCCCTTGGCTGCTGTCTCAACAGGCACTTTAGCAACCTCTACTGGCCTCACATTGCAGCTTGGTGCGTTGAATTTGCTGTCATTAGAGCAGTCTCATATGTGCGGATCTGTAATCTGCATCCTTAATGCGAGGAAGTGTGCTCTTGTTCTTGCATTCATAGCTCCCTCTTAATAAATATTTACAGCCAGGTTCCCAATATAATTGATTATTTTTCCAGCATTTTTATCTGTGTGAGTAACACAACGTGATTCAGAGCAATTAGTTGTCTTTTAGAACCCAGTAAAACACAGATCATATGTGATCAGATTAAAACTATGGGATAGCATGAGCAATTTACTTGGATGTAGCTGAAATATAAAGCCCAGTATATCTTCCTTTCTGCTGTTTCTACTGACAATTTCATGAATAGATTTTTCAGTTTACTTTTGAAGTTTTGGCTCATTCAGATGGGCAATACACAGTGTTGCTTATTAATAATCTTTAAATACTCAAGTTATGCAGTAGGTTTTCCTTCAGGTAAGGATTGGAGTAGGACTTTAATGCTCATATGACGCAAGTGCACTTTTTATATGCTAAACTGCCAGTGAAGCCATATGTGGACGTTGGGCATTTTATCAAGACACCAGACACTGAGATAGAATACAAAGTGATTTGTTCTGCTGGTTTTAAAGGTTCTAGATAAACAACAAAAAAAAAGTTTTTCATGAAAGCAGTTGATGTGTGACTTTTTTTCCATGCAGTTTTTGTGGTAAGAGCTGGGAAAGTGTGTATTAATCTTCTTGAAGACAGCAGAAAATGATGTTTAGCCAATTGATCCATCAGGCAAAAGATGGAAATTATATAAATAGTAGATGCAATTTTTTTAGTACTTTACAGAGGGAATGAGAAGTGTAGAAGTTACAGATAACGATGCAGTGTGTTGTGGGTTAGTTTTACATAGGTTAGAGGAACTGGGGGCTGAAATTAAGAGGTTTTAGGAAGGCGCATGTGAGGGTTTCTTTAACTGTTTCTTCTGCAGTTTAATGGATTACTCCGTCAAGGAGTGATTGGAAAAAATGGCACTTGGTATTGAACAAGTTAAATCAATTTTCTTGTGAACAAAATTCTTCATTGTTCTGGACTTGCTGTGATTTTGCCAGCTTTGGCAGTTAATTAGAGAAGCACTGCAATGCAGTTAGCGCTGATTACAAGGGAATTCTTCAGTTGCTTTTCGTTTCTTTCTGCAGAATAGTATTTTTCTTAACAGTTCCTTAAAGAAAGTGTATCAATAGTGTTGCTTTTGTCACCACCCAGAGCTGCTTACCACTCCAAACCATTGAAGAAATAACAAGAATGTCTCACTGAGAGATTTTTGCAGTCTTTTTTTTATTTATTTTTTTTAACTCTAAGGTATGTGCACTGCTTGTTTTGTATATCCATGCTACCCTTAAGTGGTTGATCTTAAGGACTGGTGGCAGCTGCCATAGGGTGCCTTGTGTAGTAGCAGTCTCTTGAAGTGTTTCTCTATGGCTCTGAGGTGGCACTCTTGGGTTACACAGTAAATTTGTGCAGTATTAGTGCAGGTGCATCTGTCCTAGGTGAACCATAGTCGTTCTGTGGCTGGTAGTGTTGAAAGTGTCTTTCTGCTTCTAGTTGGCCTGTGTAGGACTCTCCCAGAACCACCTTGCACTCTCTTTTCCCATATCTTCATATTGATCGTCCCTTTCCACATAGGTTTTTTAATTGCACAGGTCTGATTGGAACCAGATCTTAGAGTTGTGCTGCTCTGTCTCCATTAATGAAGTGCATGAAGAGAAGGGAAGCTGCACTTGCACAGTCAGATGAACAGAATGTGTGTGCTGGGGAGGAGTTGCATAATCTGAGTTTCCAGTTCTCACAGTCTTGGTTGGTACTAATCGTGTGTTAAGGCCTTTTGAAGTTGTATTGCCTTCAGTAGTAGAATATTGCGTTGTTACGTACACTAAAAACTGTGGGTAGGTTTGTGGTCTCTTCTCAGAGCATCTCTGAGCATTCCAACAAAAATTCCTCTCCTTTCCCATACTTTTAATTAAATATGTATTGTGACTGTATCATAGAGGATGGGATTTATTGGGCTGAAATAATGAGCAGATGTTTCCTGGAGTATTCTTAGGACCTTCAGTCTTTGCTGTTTTATTAGCTAATGAGGTTTTTTTCCAAGTGCAGCGCATGTAGACAGTCCTCAGAGTAACATATATTTTGATGATTTTTTTCTTCCCTAGAGCTATTCTTGAATTGTTGGCAGCCAGTTGAAGGGTAACGCGTTGCAGTTTCAGACCGTGTTCAGCTATTATTGGAAGTGTCCTGGTGCAGGCCAGTTACCAGCTGACTGGTGCTTCACCAGTTCGGGCCAGAGACGGCAGAAGAGTTGAAGAGGTCTTAGAGTGGAGTGATTCAGGCCTTCCGTCCTGGAAGGGCTTTGTGCCTGTCTTGTGATCCCTGCTGGAAATCACGTGCTTCCTGCTTCATCACCAGTTCTTTGCACTTTGTCTCTATCTTTCCAGTCTTAGAAAAGCCATGGCATTGCAATACATTGCACTTCATTACAAGGGGAGTGTGCCAGTGGGATTGTTGGGATTGTTGGGAAGAGCTTGGGCTGCTGGATCCAGGGGCAGCTCCTGCAGGCAGCAGCTGCGTGCTTTAGCAGGTTGGTTAGAGCTTCCTTGGTCAGGTAGGAGAAATCCTTGGCAGAGGTGGAGAGAGGGAAGGGATATGAAGAGAGAAACTCCGCTGGGGATGCAAATGTGAGGAGTTGAGGAATGTCTTTTATGTTTGGGGCTCCAGTCACATGCATCAACTTTTTCCATAGCTACTAGTCTTCATAACTGGAAATGCAGTTTGTTTGTTTTTTTCACTGGGCTCAGCAAGATCTCAAAATACTGATACTGCTTCAAGAAAAATAATAAAAGCTGATTCCCGTATTCAGGTTTGACTCACTGGTTGCTTTTGTAGAGGAAGATGGTTTCAGTGAATATATAGGGCAGATTGGTGTGGATTTTATGGTATTTTAAATCTCAAAGGAATTAAATAGCCTTGGTCCCAAAAGATAGACATTGAGCGAGCACATTGCAGCAGGAGAAGGTCCTCGTTACGTTTAGAGTTCATAAGCACTGACTAAAAATGAAGGAAAATAATAAAATTTAAAAAAAAAAAAAAAACACTAGTCTTCAGCATAAAAGAAACCCGTGCTGTGTTGAATGTTAGCCTAATAATTCCTAGTGAAGAAAGAGCAAAATGAAAGCCAAATGAGGACAAAGTATGAGAGGAAATAATTGGTCTAAAGTAGTATCAGGGGAAATCATTAGAGATAAGAATCTGTACCCATATTGTTAAAGAGACACTGTACCAAAGGGCATGCATCCAGACAGTGTTTAGAGCACAAAAATAAGGTACTTAAGGAAGCAAAACAAGTTAATAATCTGTCACATATCCAGTTTTTATTTTTTATCCATTGTTTTTACAAAACCAAAAAAAATAGTTCATCCCCTATTCTTTACCTCCCTTCAAAAAAAAGGCATAAAATCAACACCAAAATTAATTAATTAATTTTTTTAGCATGGACTTTGCTTTGTGAGAACTCCTTTGTTTTGATTTGAGCACATCTTAGATTACTTCTTTAGCCATGTGTGAGGTACTTAACAAAACCAAGGGTCTGTTAAGGAAGAGGCATCAATTCACATGTTTCAAAACCAATTTAATTTTTGGAGTACTTCTCCTGGACTGAAGGTGTTGCTCGTAGCAGTGCCCATGTTGCAGAGGAGCAGAGCTGGTGCAGTGCTCAGGGAAGGCTGGGGGTGTCAGTGGCGGTGGTGGAGCAGTGATGCCTGTTGGGTGTGAGGCAAGATAGGAGGGGAGAAAAAAGAAAAGCAGGCAGAAAAGGGAAGGAAAAAGTGAATACGTTGACAGAAATGTTTGAAGGTTTGTGAACTTAAGAGGTAAACGAGTGTTTGCTGTGGTTTAACCCAGCAGGCGGCTCAGCACCACACAGCTGCTTGCTCACCCCCCCTGCAGTGGGATGGGGGAAAGAATTGGGAGGGGGGAATAGAAGTTGTGAGTTAAGGCCAGGTTATTAAGACAGAAAAGGAGGGGATAACAACATACAAAGCAAATGATGCGCAATGCCACTGCTCACACCCAGCGACCGATGCCCAAGCAGGCCCCAAGCAGTGGCTGTGCACACCCTCAGACAGCCCCCCCAGTGTTACTGCTCAGCATGGTGCCCCCATGGCGTGGGACATCCGTCTGGCACATTTGGGCCAGCTGTCCTGGCCGTGTCACCCCCCAGCTCCTGGTGCACCCCCAGCCTCCTCGCTGGCCGGGCAGTGCCAGGAGCAGACGAGTCCTTGGCTGTGTGTGCAGTCCTTCTCTGCAACAGCTGAAACATCCCTGTGTTGTCAGCATTATTCTCATCTGAAATCCAAAACACTGCGCTGTGCCAGCTACTAGTAAGAAAATTAACTCTGTCCCAGCCAAAACCAGGACAGTGTTGGAGTTGACTACTTCGTATAAACTAATATTATACATAAATATAACAATAAAAAACCAAAGATAGCATTTCTTTGCTTAATGCACAAGTGCATTCTTCCAAACTTAATTGCTAGAGACTGTTCTTGTTAATAACATGTGGATACCATAAGCTCAGGACAGATACTTTGTATAAATGTGTTGATTGGCTGATTGTGATATGATCTTCATAATTTCTTTTTAAAAAGAAACAATTAGTTGAAGAAACATAAGTCGTTACAGGGTTATTTTCTTGCAGTCCTAATCTCAGAGGTATGTTGGGTAAAAAAGAGTAGGATATTGCTAATAAATTTTGAAACTTACAAAACACTGAGCTTCTAGCCACAATTTTCTGGTAATAAGCAGTAACAGTGAAGATAAAGGTAACTAAGTACACTCAAGCTGAATTAAGACTTTCTCCCTTTTTTTGGTGTAAACTTATTTGCTTCTATTCATGTTTTAAATAAGCAAATGCTGATCTTAAAACCACAAATTTTAATACTTTGATTAACCAAGTGCCTCTTATTCCTAATACATTTTATAAGGTCATCATTTAAAAAAAAAAAAAAAAAAAAAAAGGAAGCTGATTAAGAGATGTACCTATAAAAGAGCAATTTGTAAGGTTTTGAGTGTCTGAAGGGCAGTTTGTTAGCCAGAGATGTGGTGTGGGAGAACACTGACATAAAATACAGACTTACATTTAATAACTGGAGAGGGATTTTTGTGCGTTTCATTTTTTTTTTGATTTTTTTTTAATATCAAAAGTGCGTGTTTTCAGTGCCCTAATTTTTTCCTTCCTCTTTCAGAAAATGCTGGGACAGAAGAGATGAGTACTCCCTTTACTAAGGCCTAAAACTGCCTGTTGAAAAACAATCCTGACCAGGCAATATACGAATGGCCCAAGGAAGCCAGCAAATTGATATTCAGGTTTTACATGACCTGCGACAGAAGTTTCCTGAGGTACCTGAAGGTGTTGTATCCAGATGCATGTTACAGGTCAGTGTTCTGTTAAAGACCGTATGAGTAAGTGATGGTACTTATTTTAAATATTAACTAATCGTGTGGGTGTCTGCATTGAAAGCAGTTTTTTATTCTGTTTTCCTCTTTGAATGAGACAACTATACACAGCCAATTTGTTTATTTTGCATAGGGAGCTAAGTGTTAAATTGGCCTCTCTTCCATGTCTAGTCAGGGGTGGCCCAAGGTAAACCAAAGCAGCGTGTGCATGGAGACTACCATTTTTCCAATCAGTATGCTCCTGCCATCTCAAGAGCCAAGGCCAATTGTGGCAAAAAGAGAGATGCAAAGCCAACTTGAGTCCAGTGGGAGTAATTTAAGGCAGTGCTGCACAAATGCAACATTGCGTATACCCATATTTTATGTCACTTCTGCTGTATAACATCACATCAGTTACTTTGGCAGATGACTTAATAAGCCTGACCAAAGCCTGAGGAAGCAGGACATGGGGACAGCTGAATGCCCAGAGCTAACAAATGCTGATAGGCTTAACTGTTTTTGCTTAAATGTTTGCTTTGCATTTCTGGTTATCCCAAAGTACCCATGCTGATTGGATTTTGTCATTATCTAAAGTATTCAACCTTTGAGTACTCTGGATAATAGAGGACTGTGTGCATACTCATAATGATCAACACTATACACAACTTGATTGGGAGAAAGATGGCCATGAGTTCCCAGAAGCTGGATGTCACTGGACTATGGCTATGACATCCATGGCTATGATACAATTATGATATAAACACTGCTGGTTCTTATTTTTATATGTATTTTAACATGTAAAATACATATATGTACATACTTCATATATAAGTATCTATAGTCACACATACATGCATATAAACGCAGTGCTGTGCCTGTTGGTACTGTTGGGAGTACAAGTGTGACTGTGTCAAGTGAATGTGTGTATTTTCAAGACCTCGTCATAACTCTATATTTGAAATAGAGTAAGAATTTATGAAAACTGCAGTTCTTGAGAGAATTGGTTTCGATTTGCAAGAGGGCCTGTGAGGTTTCAGGCTTGCCTTAACTTTTTCTCTTTCATTATTTAGCTAAAGGGGAAATTGAACCAGACTATGGATAGCCTGGATACATTCTCAGGATAGTACCTCACCATTTTTATATTAGCTCTCTGTAGGAATCATCTATTTTTTATAGTATAAGGGTTTTTTTTATTCAAACAAGAGAATTGCTTGTTGAGCAAGGTCAATGGAGTAGACAGTGAATGCAACAATATTCACCTTTTGGGTGTAATTACTGATTCTTTAAAAGCTGGTGTATGTCTCTTCAGAGACTCAGTCTTCATACCATTGAATAGTGATTTTTTAATATAAAAAGGAGCCTTAAAAATCATATAAGGTGATTTAACATTCCATATGTGCAATACTACTACACTAATTCAGTACACTGGAAAGTTACCTTTTTGTTAATAGTTGTTTGTGCAAGAACTGAGAGTTTCTAAGACTCACCAACATTTTTCTTAGGTTGGTGTTTCTTTGAAATTCATGAGCTCTGATCTCTTTGAATCATCTTCCAGTTATGCTACTCTAAGATAGCCTTCTTTAAAAAAATAAAATAACCTTTTCAATCTGAGAAACTTTGTACCTGAGGTGGAGGTAAAGATTGGAAAGCAGAGTTTGAGGGTACTTTTATGTGTATTTGCAATGCTTCCAGAACAGCGTCTGCATCCCATGTTCTGCCTTCTAGAAGCTGAGCATGGTAAAAGGAATTTCTGATAAATGTGGTAACAGAAGTATGCAGTGTAGTAAGTACATTATCAGCAATAAGAAATGCTGCCATTTGCCTTGCCCCCCCAGTACCTGATGTGTCAGAGAGAAGCTATTTTTAAATCAGGAAGTATAATGTTGAGAGAACCCAAAAGAAGTTAAGCAGTTATGCAGTTAAAAGTGACAAGAGGTTTTCATTACAACAAAAGTTTCTTCAGAGGACTGTGAGTTGTGCAGGAATACTACACAGATACCTCAATGCTGTTCTTTGTCCGCTGTTACTAGCAATATCCTAGTATCCTGAAACCAGGGGATCAACCAAAATCTAATAGGTGAAATGTAAACCTGCGTCATCTAGGGAGTTGACAATCCTACTGCTTTCTTGGGCTGACGGCATTGAGTGTTCCTGAAAAGTTTTGTATCCCTCCATTCTTCCCAGCAAGCTTCCTGCATTCAACTGTTCCCTTCTCCTCACTTAAAGGAGTTGCTGCGACGTCCTCTCTCCCTGGACATTGTCCCCTTTTGTTCTTTTTTTTCGTCCGGGGCATTTTATAACCACCTGCTCCTCAAGTCTACATCCTCTCCTTGCTTCCTCATTTCCCTCCAACATTCTTATTCTTTCTTTTTTTTTCTTTCTCTTTCAGGGTGCCAACATTTTAAACTCAGTTGGGACATGGGCAGAGCTAAGATGAGGGGTATTGTTTTGCTGGAATATGCTCAGTTCTGCCATCAACCGGTTCTCTGATCTATAAAGAGCTAGAAGCGGTTGAAACTCTGCCTCTGCCAGCCAGAAGATGACAGGGGCTCCATGTGCCCCATTTCCCCCTTGAGTTCTCCAATTTGCTCATTGACGTCACTGAAATTTTGGAATTGATTGGATGCAGTCTTAAAAAGAAAACAAAAATTGTCCAAAGAAATGCATTCAAGTTGAATGTAAGGGCCTTGCAAGCCTGGCCTGTTCCTTTTTGGTTTTGTATTTTTGGCCTTTCTGTTAATAATTTTAATTCACTTAAGTTCATGCAAAATCTGCCTTTAAGATTTCTAGCTTGTTTTTTTTCTTTTTTTTCTTTTTTTTTGTGGCATCCTATCTTTGTCCCTTTTCTGGCTCCCTTCTGTTCTTTGCAATGAGTACAAGGCTATTGTTGTGATAGTTTCTTACACACTGTTCTGTCTTAGTGTGATTCCTTTCTTCACTACTAACTTCATTTCATTACTTTGTCCTTACTCCAAGCTATCATTACACATAAAATCATTTGGCCCATTTTAATTGCTCTCAAGACTTTTCTGCAACAATTCTTTTATTTGACTGGCTAGTTAGACAGCCTTTAGGGAATCACGTTTTTTTTCCTTTTTTAAAAGGTGTCTTTTTAATGTTGTTTGGTTTTGGTGTTTTTTCTTTAAGAATTCAGAACTGCATCTGGCCTGTATCAACACATAGTTTTGGTTTTGTGGGTGGAGTTTAGGCTTGTCCTCCCACTTCTGTTATGTCCTTTCATTTTTTGCTTTTTTTTTTTTCCAATTGACAGTCTTGCTGTGTCTGCAAATCTCTTTAAGCTCTTATCTTGCTTAAGGATGAGAGTTACTATGTGCTAGTTTAACAAAAATAACTGTTTGCAAAGCATGTAGTATGAATCACTTTCTTGCTTGTGTATTCTTTAACTAATTGATAATGTTACTACTTGGCATATGCATTTTTTTCCTTGATCACTTGCATTCTTGTAACTGGTGTTCTGTGTGTTTGGATAAGTTTGACACCTGTTTAATTTTAATAACATCTGGGCCTGAACAGGTGCTCTTCTGGCTTCAAGTATTAACCTTTATTTCTTCAGGTGGGGGGCAAGGGGAGGGCACGGGGGGTGGTGTAAGAAAATGTAATATGGACAGAGCACAGTGTTCTGAAGTTATGCCACCAATGCATGTGCACTCTTCTAAAAGCCCTTATGTGGGGAAACTGTTGTGGAGCTATGAGTACAGCATTATTGAATTTGTGGAAATACAGAAGCAGGATTAACTCTTAATTTGCTTCTGAACTATTCTTTAAAAGCAAAATAACCAGGTTGTGGGAGTCATCCTATTACCAGTTTTATAAAGTAACTTTATACAAATACACGTATTTTTAAAATTTTTGTGAACAGTGGTTTAAAATATAAATGTCCCCTGGGTTTTCTTTAATTGTTTCATCTTGCAAAAGGGTAATCATGTGCTGTATGTGCATAAATTGAATTTTTTACGTTGCTTCTGAAGTCGTATACTCCTGTACAACTTCTTTGGTCTGCATGTTTCTTCTCTGCATAAGATTCACTTCTCATTTTCAGCAAGAGGTAGTGCATCACTGGTACTGAAGTTTTTGCAAGAATGTTTAAAATAAATGTGTGTTTTTATTTTGGTTTTCAGTTATTTACCAGAAATACACAGATATGCAGGTATTGTGAATTGCTTTCTGTCACTTTCTTCTCAAGCTGGAGACCTGTCATTGCCGCAGATTGTTCTGAAACTGGGAAGGAATAGCAAAAGTATTCATCCAAGGTGTATTACACTGTGTCATGTTAGCTTGTCAAGACCCAAGATGTCAGTGTCATTGCTTAAGCAGCAATGCAGACCTCTGCCCTTGATGCCAGTGATGGAGTTGCTGTTCTCAAACTAGTAAGCTTCACATGCAGGCCCCTTGTGCATGTGTAGTAGCTATGCTGGCCAACTACCTAAAGCTGTCCATATCATGCTACATTGATAACTTTTCAGTGATGATTTTGTGCATATATAAATATATATCCAACCATGATGGTATTTGATCAGTAATGTCAAACTTTCATCTGTCTCTTATAGAATAACAATAATTTGGATGCCTGTTGTGCAGTTCTGTCTCAGGAGAGCACAAAGTATCTCTACGGTGAAGGAGACCTAGGTTTTTCGGATGATTCTGGGATCCCTGGACTACGAAATCACATGACTTCTCTTAATTTGGATTTGCAGTCACAGAATGTGTATCACCATGTAAGAGACGGAAGTAGAATGAATGGAAGTAGGACTCTAGCACACAGCGTTAGCGATGGACACCTTCAAACCAGTCAGCCCAGCAATGAACTGTTTCAGCAGGAACCACAGACAGCACCTGCGCAGGTTCCACAAGGATTTAATGTCTTTGGCATGGCTAATACAGTTAGTGCTTCTAATCCAGGGCAACACCTTGGATTTCACCTAGGCAGCAAAGGAGTATCTAACTTGTCTCAACAAACGCCCAGATTCAACCCCATTATGGTAACTTTAGCCCCAAACATTCAGCCTGGCCGCAATACCCCCACGTCTTTGCACATACATGGTGTACCTCCTCCTGTCCTTAACAGTCCACAGGGAAATTCTATCTATATTAGGCCTTATATCACAGCTCCTAGTGGTACAACTCGACAGACACAGCAGCAGCCAGGCTGGGCATCTCAGTTTAATCCTATGCACCCTCAGCAAGTCTACCAGCCTTCGCAGCCAAGTCCTTGGACTACTCTTCCTACATCCAGTTCTACGCCACATACCTCATCGCAACACTCAACGCAGCCAAACCAGCAAGGCCACCAGACTTCTCATGTCTATATGCCTATCAGTTCTCCTACTACTCCACAAGCACCTATGATTCATTCATCTGGTAGCTCGCAATCCTCTGCTCATAGCCAATACAACATTCAGAACATATCCACAGGACCTCGCAAAAACCAAATTGAAATCAAACTTGAACCACCACAACGAAACAGTTCCTCTAAGTTGCGCTCAACTGGCCCTCGCACCTCCACTACTCCCTCTTCCCTCAACAGCCAGACATTAAGTAGAAGTCAGCCCACTGTTTACATATCGGCCAGTCCTCCAAATACTGATGAAGTGATCACACGTGGTCAGCCTAAGGTCTACATTTCAGCAAATGCCACAGCAGGAGATGATCAAGTTGTACGGAACCAGCCCACGCTTTTCATATCGACAAATCCTGGAGTATCTACCACTTCTAGGAATATGTCTGGTCAAGTAAGCATGGGTCCTGCATTTATTCATCACCATCCACCCAAGAGTCGAGCAGTGGGCAACAGCACCACTGCAACCTCTCCTCGAGTGGTGGTTACGCAGCCTAACACAAAATATACTTTTAAAATTACAGTTTCTCCAAATAAGCCCCCTGCAGTTTCCCCAGGGGTAGTCTCCCCAACCTTTGAACCTACAAACCTTCTAAACCTTCCCGATCACTATGTTGAACCAGAGGGTATCCAGCATCTTACTGACCCTGTTTTAGCACATGTGGATAGGATCAGTGATGCACGGAAATTGAGTATGGGATCTGATGATGCTGCCTACACGCAAGGTAATATTCTTCATATAAATAGTAGAGATTTCAACCAGATTGTCAATTCACTATGTAGATTACAGAACGTGAAGCAGTTGATAAACCTTTGTGATGTTAATGTTATCTTCAATTTTAGCATTCTTCAGCGTTTCCTAAATCAATAAAAGGTCTATAAGCAAGTCGTAAATTTCTTTTTATGGCAAAGACATGCAACTGAATATTTGGAGATAATTCTTCTGTTTGTCCTAGTAGATATGTTATCTGTTTAATGAAGTGGAGTCGTAGCGTCTTTGTTTCTTTGTCGTTTTGAAGGAAACGTCTAAACTTGTTCAATTTGTCCTGATGATTTAAAGTTACAAGTCTACTGGCAGATTTTTGGATCAGTTGAGATGCTGTTTCCACTGGATAAAAATCCCAATTTGTTTTTGTGAATGTTATTTAAAAATCAAGACAAACAGACTTCAGAAGCAATTAGTGGGACCTAATGCCTCTGTTTCCTTATGTGTGCCCAGCAATAAAATGCTTCAAGCTTTGATACTTCTGTTATGTTCTAAACTGAGATAGAGGACTACTACAAAGAAAACTATTTGAAAGAATCGGTAACGTAAAAGGAGGGTAAAATGTAATGTGATACGACAACCCGATCTATTAATCTTTTTCTCCTGTTTTAATATTTTTACATGCTTTTGTTACTGTCGTGATGGTTTAGTAAGCTGCTGTGGGCCATTTGGATGAAGATGTCGAATGAGTGTTAGGATATTTATGCAGTATTCGGAACGGATTGTCAAAATCATTTCTCAGCTTATTGGTTCTTTTTGGACTCAGCAAATAATTTGGCATTCAACTGTTTTGTTCCATGACTAAATGCGCTTCAGGTTAGACTTTGTGTAAGTACAATGATCAGGACACTAAGGCTGGCGCACATCTGGAGTACTGTAGTAATGAAGAGAATTGAAAGTGATTTTAGCTTATGCACTACTTCTGGAGACGATTATATTGTTGGTGAGAGAGTAGCCCATCCTAACTCAAGTATCTAAAGGTTAGGTGTCGAAACTAAATCATCCTAGGCGGTGTTTTACAATGTGTGAAGAATTAAAGAACTTAGGAATGGGGTTCATATGCGGATAAGTGAAACAAATGCCCTCTAGAAGCAGTATTCCCCTTTCCTTACTCTTTCCTTACTCTTTTCCTGCCTACTTTAGTTCTAGGTAACTTAAGATACCCAGAAATGAAGCAAGAGGAATCTCATCCTTATTACTGTAAACACTTACCTCCCGGGCACTCTGCATTTGAGGTGTTTGTCGGGGAAGGGTGTCCTCTCTCCTGTTCCCCTCTTCCTACTGGGGGACTGACTCATGCCAGGCCAGCCCTTCATCTCTTGTTCCCTCAATAGCAATGGCTGCTCTAGACGGACTTGCTGCCGTCTCTGCAAGCAGTGGGTATCAGCATCCACTTTACCAAGCTGAGGCGAGTTTGTGAAGCCCGATTCTGCCATGCAGCCTTGCATTCAAAAGTTGTGACTGGCTGATAGAGGGCCCAGTTGTTCCTGAAGCCAAGGCATAGACACAGTTTTTAGTAGTGTAGATGTGTGATGTGAGCTGGTGTAGCTTTTGTCTCAGTGCTGACATTGGAGAAATACCTTCCTTTTATGTCTTTCAAGAGTTTGTATAAACCACTCTCATGTTTCCCAAGTTCAAAAGTGCTTGGGACTTCTGGCATGTGTAGCTCCATTTCTGCTGTAACAAGTACAGTATTCTTTATTTTCATCATGATTTAATCTTTTGAAAGTCAAGGCGTTTATGACTGATTTACTGGTATGACTGATATCTGGAAGTCCTAATTATTGCTTCTAGAGCTGGATCTGTTTCCTAGAGGTGGTTGGCCTTGGTTTTGTATTTTTTGTACACACTACATGTGATTTGAGTTACTTGGTGCTTTCCGTTGTAAGGCCATGTTCTCAGCTTCATGTAGTTTAGCAAGGCTGCGCAGAGTCTGTCCATACCAGGTGCTTGTCTCACTTTAATTTTAGCCAAAACAGATGAGTAGTTTCTCTGGCTCTGATTAGAGAAAAATGTATTTTCATCAGCTTTTCCATTTCTGCCCCAAACGCTCCGTATCTTGGCAGGGAGAACTAAAACTGGCTTGGGGTAGAAGGAATGTGGAAAGTAGAGTTGATTTGGTGTCAAAGGAGATCTCTTTCACTTTGTTCCAGTGAAACAGATTCATAAGCATGGTCCAGCCCCGGAATAGGAGGAGGGAATAGAAGGCGTTGGACCCAAGCGCTGCCTGTAACTGTAGTTGCTTTGGTGAAAAGCAGAGGGAACTGATGGCAGCAGTTCTCCTTCCTTTGTTCCATCGTCTTGGTTTCTGCTCAGACAGAAGTACGGACCTGACTAGAGTGCCTGAACATGTGGATTTGAGCTCCTTATCAAAAGGGCAGGATGAAACAGTCATCCCAAAGAGCGGATAAGTATTTCAGGTGGGCAGTAACAGGACACAAAGACCTCAAGTCTCTCACCAGCCAAGAGCAGGATGGGCTCTGGCCGCTAGAGAGTACTGGGCTCGCTCAGAGCCTGGAGCAGGTCACGAACACCGTCCTTGTGCCGGCGTACAGCCATGCAGCTCTCTGGTAAAGCACAGGGCTTGTCTGCCTCGGAGCTCGTCCATTCATACAAGTTACAGAATCGTGAATCCAGAGAAAAATGAAGGCATTGCAGAACCGAAGTTGTCCGAGGAACTTAATTTCAATTCTGATATTGTGTAGGCACTCCAGCCTTTTCTTTTCATGATAACATTTCTGGTTTTCTGCCATGGTTTCCTCTGCTGTTCTCTCCCTGAAGTCTCAGTGGGTAGCTGAAGGCTGTCACAGATTCTTGGTTAGCTTAGCGCCAGAAATGTAGGCTGTACGATGTGAAAACAAGTAGGGTAATGCTCAGATACTGCTGATGTAGTTAAGGCATACGTGTTACCCCGGAATACTGGGTTATCTCTCTGCAATTGGCTTTGATGCCAAGGAAGTCACTGCCGGCAGACTTTTCTGAAGCAGTTGCTAATTGCATGTTCCTTGTTTTCGGGAATTCCAGTCTGAGATCCTGTGGACTTGCTCATGGAAATGTTGACAGCACCCATCCACTAGTGAGGTCAGTAAGAATTAATAATGTTAGAAAAATCATACGAGAAGCATGCTGGAAAGGACAGCCAAAAGAGGATAAACTTCCATGCTAATCTAGTTAGTGTCAGTTTCCTGTATGTACGAGAGTATCGATTCCCATTTCTTAGGAGATTTCAGTGTGTAATACAACTTTACTAATACACTTAACAGGGATTTCAGTATGCTGTTTAAGTGCCTCACAGGTGATAAACAGTGATACTCATGTAGAAACTGAAAATGCAGTGCTCGGAAATGTTCATGCATGCAGGCATCTGTTGAATAGTGAGGCGAAACAATTATTTAGTCATTGCTCATTCTCTGTAAAGCTTTCAGCCTCTATAATGGGCAAGCAACGATGCTATCAAAAAATTATGTAATGATTTGTGGCTTTAAGTTGTTGTACTAGCTTAATTAAGTCCCTTAGTTCAATACTGTTTGGCTTTTGACTATCTGACACTTCCAGATTTTTTTCTTTAACTTCAGGAGGGGCTGGTATACATAGTTATAGTCTTAATCACCTGTACCAGGTGTATAAGTATTTATGTGGATGTACATTTACTTTGCAACTCTTGCCACCCTGTTTTTAATGTCAATATATTAATTGCAAAACTAATAACTTGACATTTTTGCACAAATCTCACTGTTTCTTGGAGCTTTAAGTTTTCAAACTGAAAAAAAATGCAGGAAGTAAATTTCTTAAAATCCTAACTAATCCTTATAGATGTTCTTTAAAAAAAAAAAAAATAGTGATTTGAGATAAAGCTGTGCCCCGTGCTCTAAGAGTCCTGAAGTTCATTGCATCATGTGACATAAGAAAACACACAGCATTATATTTGGCTTATATATATGCATGGCAGGCATATGCGCCCTCAGTGGAGCTCTCATTCAAAGCGTTAAAAATAAAAGTGGAAAGGGCATTACAGGATAACAGAAATCAGTATGGAGTGTTGAAATTGCATGGGAAAATAAGGGAATTTTATGGAGCTTCAGGTACAGATTTTGAAAGCATGCATGAACAGAGGTCTGTCCTCGAGAATTTCGCAGACATTGCTACAGAGGAATTGCATTGCTGGAACTCTCATTTCCTCCACGTTGTAACAAGGAAGAAATTTGGAGAATGAAAATTCTTATAGAGTAGGGTGGAATCGTTGTGTCCCTATATTAGCTTTTTTCTTAGATACACTTAAAATAATTACCGCTTTAGATGGTCTCTTGTTGTTTAAAATTCACATTCACAGATGCTCTGGGAAAACAATTCTGTATACACTTTCAGACAGGTTATGTTCTGTACCTGTTAGAATGGGTTTCTGCTGAGGAAGCAATGGTCTTTTGTCTTCCTAAGTTGCATGCTTCCTATAATTAAGCTGGTTTGCAGCTGTTTTGTGGGAAGTGCCACTGTTTCCTTTGACATTGACACACATGTTGTCAGAGAATGGAAGTGCACTGTTCGTGCCAGTCTGCTGAATGGAGAATGCAAAGCTGGAATAACTGAGGGTGCACAGTACCCCGTTTCCACATAATGAAAACGTGAAACATGGCTGTGAAATCGGTTCAAATTGTGGCATGCTGACAGTGAGTCAAGGAGGCAGACTTGGTAGCTCTTGTGCCACAGTGACTACAGTAAAGAGCTTCTTTTTAGGGATGTCTGAATATAGAAGTGCAAGCCTGAGCCTTTCTGCTTTGTCCTGCAAGTTAGCCTGTAGAGAATAAACCGGCATGTGCCTGTGCTGCCTGCATGGATGGGATCCTATTCCTACAAGTAATGCAGAATTATATATTTAAAAAAAAAAAAAAACTAATACACTTCTCCACTAGACCTAGTACCTGAATTTCCTTTAATTCAGAGATGCCCTTTGCAGTTCTGTTAAAATTCCGCTAGCTCTGATCAACACTAGGGGGAGCCGATTACTTACGTTGCTGTTCCTTATTAATAAGTACTGGTGGGGGGGATTTGTCACCCCATTATTTTTCTACAGCTGCCAAATGAGTATTTATGCAAAATTGCCAAATTCCATATGAAAGCCACCACTTGAACTAATGTCTTGTCAGTTCCTTATCCAAGTTATTTTTAATAGAAGTTTAGCATAGCAATAGCAAATGATTATTTTTCTTTAATCATAATAATAATTTTGTAATGCGTGTGTTTAAAATAAAATATTTGGGGATTTAAAATGGCAAAACAGTCACAAGGCAGCTAGGAGAAAAAAAAAAAACATGAATAGTGTCTAGAAAGTGATGTGAAAATGAAAATGCCATGGGCATCCAGCAGTGCTTTCCGCACCCCATGCGATTCCATACTGACAGCTGGATTTGTAAACCACAGATGGGGGAGAATGTCGAAATTAGTTGTTTGCTTGCCCTTTAGGAGCATGGCTAGGGGAAAAAAAAAAAAAAAAAGGTCTTCCAAAGAGGCAGTCTTATTCAAAGCCTTGCTCTTGACTGCGTGCCACGCCGTGTGTCCTGGAGATGCTCTGATAGCGCTCTTCTCGCCTTCCACGTGCAGCTCAGTCGCTGCTAACCCACAGCCTGCATCTGTAGCTCTGGCAGCTCTGAAGAGTCCTTAGGCCTGCTTGTGCTGCTGCAGGTCATGTCCCAATAACCTGGCCTTTGAGGAGCCGGTGCAGCAGTAATACCAAGGCAATGAAAGCAGAAGGGACTTGTCTGAAAGTGGAAAATAAGTCTAGGAGGAAAAAGGCTTTGTGATCTCCCTGCAAGAGTAGGGTGGGGGCAAAGCAGCCTTTGATTTCCTTTCTGTATCATTGCAGCTACGTTTCTGGCTCCTGGAGCTCATCAACAGAACAAAGTCCTTTTCCTTGCTTGTTTCTAAAGGCTGTTTGAGAGGGGAGGCTGTATTTTGAGACTACTTACATCATGATTCTCAGTCTTTAACAAAAATCTACATTGGGATTCCAGTTGCAATGCTTTTGCACTGCATGAAAGCACAGCTGCACCTTCTACTGCAGCGTGGCTTGTGGATGGGCAAATAAAGGTGCCCATCTATACAAACACTTCTAAACTGAACAAAAACAAGTGGAAAGCAGTACAGCTCTGTCACTTCAATATCTTTTGAACACGTGGCTTAAAAGCCTGGACTGAATCTGAGTAGGGCCTTGGAGTTCTCTTACACTGTACAAAAATAGTTTGGCATGGTTCCTCCTGAAGAACCTCCGAGAGACAAAGTGTGGTGTGTGAGTGAGCAAACAGCCAGGAATTGCAATGGAGAGCAGTTCTACCTGCTGAAGCTGTGGAAGGTTTCATCTTTTTGATGTGCCTTTTTTTTCCTGCTGCTGCTGCTCAGGGAAGCTAACCAGCCAAATTAGTGCTTTGACCTTATTGGCACCTGAAAGGCGCTGTGGTGAATCAAACCTCATGTTTCAGCCAGTCGTGTTTAAATGCTTGGTTTCAGAGGCAAATTTCTATCTTTTTTAAAGCCTTGTTGTTGCTATTTCTAAACAATTTCCACAGTGCTATAGTCTGCGAAGCTGGTCCACACTTATACAGTTTATTAATTTAATGGATGAACAGCTATGCAGAAGTTGAAGTGATTGAGTTTATTTAATGAAATATTTCTTTCATTTGTGTAGAAAGTGATTATTGCTTTGAGCAGTGTTGTCTGCTCATTTGGTGATATTTAACAGTACACCAATCTTTAATGAGCTAAACTCTTGTATAAATTCAATTGCATGTTCTGTTTACGTTCCTTATAGGTTTAAAAAGCTTTGGTTTAAATGCTGACGTTGCTGTCTCTAAATCAGGCCTCCTTACGTTATTTGATGTATGAATAGGAAGCAGCGATAGAAATTAGAAGCTGAGCTAATGGTTCTGCACCCCAGTTCGGGGGTAAATAGGTGGCATGCAGTCCAGCCTCTGTGATAAATATAACTGATGTTTACCAGCAGCATTGCTTGTAGCACTTTCTGTTTTGGTTTCGCTTATGTCTCTGCTATGAAAAGAACACTGGGTTATGTTCTAATCCAAACAGTAATAAAAGTCAAGATCTGAGTTCTTACCTCACATACATCGTGCGCTTTGCGGAATTTCGTTCATCCCATCTCCTTTACAGTGACTGAGCAGAACACAATGCAAGAAAAAGTTTGGTGGTGGTTTCTGGTAGCCATTCATGTAGATTTGCTGGGTTCTTGAAAAAGACTTTTACAGGTTACAGCTAAATTTTGCACGGTCGCCTATTACATAATATGATTTTCTCATTGTACTTGCTCGTTGTCTGCAATTGATTTGTGCTGTTTCAAAAAATGTAATGTTTTATGGCAGAGACCTTCTTGCGAGGAGAATGGAAAAGCAATCTGTAGAAATGTTTGTCTCTATTTTCCCAAATACTAACTTTCATCTTTATCTGATGTTGTCATATGAAGGATAATAAAGTAGATAAAACGGGACTTTATGTATTGCAGCTTTACTGGTACACCAGAAGGCCAGGATGGAGCGACTTCAACGAGAACTTGAGATTCAAAAGAAAAAGTTGGATAAACTAAAATCAGAGGTCAATGAAATGGAGAATAATCTGACACGAAGGCGGCTGAAAAGATCGAATTCTGTTTCCCAGATTCCATCAGTAAGTTGAAACGTCTGTAGGCTATAAACCTAAACCACAAGCATGGTCTGTCATAATAAATTAAAGGAACAGTGGCTCCTATATTGACAATACACTACTGATAGGCAGTACAGCTAGAACTGAGCTGGTGAACAGTGTAGTTTAGAAACTGAACGTGCATTATTTAGCCATCAGCCTTTTCAGTTCAACTGTTTTGTGAAATGTTGCTTTCAATGGCAGTCACAAAAGATTTCAGTCTACAACTGAATAGTTGTACTGCTTTTTGCACAGTATTTTTTGTTCTTCATGCATGTACCAATCTCAAAGAAACTGATAAAGCTGTTAGTGCCAGATCAGCCATTGATCTGATGGACCACGGGCTCTGTTCTAACAACAATCAGGAGTTGTACAGTCAGCTCTGAAGTCTGATAAGTGTTCAGTGGGTCTGAATGGTTTTTGTAGGGTTATGATTGGACTGGAACAAAGATCATTGCAAGGGGAGGTGCTCTTATCTTCACTTCTAAAATAACTAAATGCTATCTACCGATGTGTGAATGATAACTGATGATAAAATGGGAAAACTTAGTCTAACAGGCAGATTTATTTTTTCAGCTGGAAGAAATGCAACAGTTAAGAAGTTGTAACAGACAGCTGCAGATAGACATAGATTGCCTAACCAAAGAGATTGATCTTTTTCAAGCAAGAGGTACAGTATGCTCTTAGTACATCAGCAACTGTAGATGTTGATTTTATGTTCTCCTTTCACTGTCTGCATGTATCAAAAGAGGGTGTTATAAATTACGGGTGTACATACTGCTTGCAAAATCAGCACATTAGTTTGAGTGGAACCATGAAAGTAACTGTTTTAAGCCTTTTGTTTTTGTTGGCTTTATGACTCTTCTTAATCCCATGATCATTCGTATCTCATACTTGGCTCAGAAGGGAGACTTGCAATACCGTTAAATAATAAATGCTGGAAAAAAATCTCTTTGGTCACTTGAATATCAGCAGAGAGGGGGAAGAAGTTTTTCTAAATAATATAGCCTTACATACATGTCCTTCTTTCCCATCTTCTGTTTCTGTCTTGTATTCAGCATCTCTAGTTGGCAACCAAAGTACTGTTGTACCTCTGTGTTCTTCTCTTTAAAATTTCAGATTCTGTATCTGTGTTACAGCAAATTGGAGTTAGGAGTTCCTCTAAGTATTGAATCCAAACCTGTATTATATACTACATAGTAGATCATACAGTTACAATTAAAAAAGTCTCAGCTGAACTAATAAAATGCTCTTAAATATTTAAGAGTGGGGAAGAAAGTCATATTTAAGGAGCTTGGTCAATCAGCAAAGAGCTGGGCAGTAGAAGTCAGGACTTCTGGATTTTGTTTCTGACTTCATTTTATATCGCGTATTTTAGGCAGTAAGTTTCTCTGTGTATTCTTGACACCACTAATATCTCATTCTGGTTTGCACTGACACCTTTATGTAAAAGATAAGTGAATCATAGTACTGTCTCTTGGAATTACTGAAACAAATTGATATGCTTTCCTATCTGATTTTATTTTAAAAACTATTGCACATTCTTTTCTTTTTTTCATTTGTAGGACCACATTTTAATCCCAGTGCTATTCATAATTTTTATGATAATATTGGATTTCTTGGTCCGGTGCCACCAAAACCCAAAGGTACTGTATTGGTAAAATTTGGATATAATGCTAAATATCTGGTTTGCATCTAATATTAAGTTTTTTCCTGTGATTCTAACTTAAATGTTGATTGTGAAATAGATTACTTCTGCAAGAGCATACAAATCCACCAGCCTATCATAGAAGGAAATTAACTTTAGTTTTCTGTTACTAGCTAGCATTTGCAATGACTCACAAATTTAAATGTCTAATAATTTGGTACTAGCCCTCTTGAAAACGCAAAGCTAACTCTAACTGGTTTATAAGACTCTAACGACCCTTCTGTCCTTTCCTTCTTTTCTTAATAAAATCCTAATAAAATTCTTAATAAAGTCATCAGTACTGCATCTTCATCCTTCATAAAATTTAATTTTCATTTTATCTTAAGTTTCACTTTAAGTATGATGCAGACTTAGACCAGAGTTATCACTCTCCACAGAAGAATGAAAAATAATTCTTTTTGCCATTGTGATCTGTATAGCATTGTACTTCCTGAGGGAGGCTCTGTCATCTTGCAGAAATTGCAACTGGGTGATTGCTAATGAGGTGTTCTCCAGTTGAAATAATTGGCTAAAAGTCTTTGCAGTTGCATAAACAAGGAACCCTTAACTTCAGAAATCACTCTCCTCTCTTTTTGTCTTTTTCATCTCTTCACTTTTAATGTTTTCTCTTCTAAAATAGCTTAAGGTTGTTGCCTAACATGCTATGGAAAAAGATGCACTTTTATGCTTGAAAGGATTGCCGTACAGCATGACAGAGCTGGGCTTTGGTTTTTCTTTAGTGCATCTGGTTATCAGGTTTGGGGAAGAACTCTCAATATCCATTCTAGGGTTAACATGTTAAATACATTTTTCAAATTTTCATAATTTTTTGCAAAGCACGTATTTTATAGCATAAAAAATAATTTAGACTTCTCCATAGACTTCATACTTTGAAATTTTTTGCATGTTTCCTATGCTGATTAACTTGTAAGTTTCATCGCATTTTCCTGCAACAGCTCTGAGCTGAAACCAGAAAGGGAGAAAGCAGAGTGAAGGGATGGGAAACTTGCTTTTTGTAGTTTCGCGTTGTGCCATTTGGCTGACTTACAATGAAGCTGTAGTCAAGGGGGTGGTAAAAAGCTGCCTCTGTCACTAGTAATAACTGTGCAGTTCTCAGAGGAACAAGATAGTTCTCAGTTACTGAAAAAAAAATGATCTAAAAATTCTTTCCATGCTGTTCTTGGTTAGTAACTGCTTATCTTATCTCTTTCATGTCACAGATCAGAGGTCCATTGTGAAAACACCAAAGATTGTTCCAGACACAGATGAAGATGAGGGAGCTCAGTGGAGTTGTACTGCCTGTACTTTTTTAAATCACCCGGCCTTAAATCGTTGTGAACAGTGTGAAATGCCCAGGCATTTCTGAGCCAACAGGCCCGATATCTTTTGTAAAACCACAGCAAACGTACAAGGAACTATCCAGTCGTTGGGGGGGCAAAAAAAAGCATATATGTGTAGGATTTTGTAAAATTGAAGGTGTGACGAGATGGTGTTTTGCTAATGTTAAATGTCAGCCCACAGAGTTAGTAATACCTCAGTGTTGTGTCACAGGCAGTTGAAACTCATCGGCTGAAAGGTAATCTGCTGAAAGACTCGGTTGCCAGCTGCCTAAACCATGTGCAGTATTACCAGTATCCCGGTAACACGCGCCGTGTTCAGTGCTTGGGTGTTGCCCATCCTCTTCTCTGCCCCGATGTCACTACTGAATTTTGACAGGGGAAAGGAACAGAGTGCTAGCGTTTTTTGTTTTCGGAGCTTTCAATGAAACACTACATGCACAGAGGAGATCTAAAAGGAACAAGGTTTAACTATTTAAACTGTTTGCTGCCACACAGTGCCTTTGAGAAAGGGAGGAATTTCACAAATCAGTGGTACTCTTTGCCTTGTCTTCCCTGAAAACATCTCTGTGAAGCCAGAAATCAGTACAATCACGTCTAAAGATGAAAAGGAAAAACTGCATGCGTTGTCTGTACAATACACACAGTGAAATACCCCAAAGCTTTTCCTACTGTACATAGCTCTAGAGCCTGCTTTAAGTGATTTCTTTTCTTCACCTTTATTATTTTCTTGTACTTCTGTATGTATAGTGTAATAGTCTTTTTGTTAACTTTTTTTCCCTTTAAGTGATTAAGCACGATCATGTCCCTTTTTTTAAGCTTTTATCTGAGAGAAGCAATGCCTTAAAATAAGAGCATTAATAAGAAACTATGCACAAAATAGCTTTCCTCTGCTCGTTCTGTACATTGCTCTTGTAAATGCTGATGATCTGTGAAGACCTGCAGATGCAGCGTGGTAAAAATGCAGGAAAAGTTGGAAGAGTTATGCATATAGTTCACTCTGTACACTGAGTTTTACGGTGGGTGACACGAGGTAGCATTTTGTCTGGCATGAGGGAACTTTTTAAACTAAGAAACTTTCAACCCACCAACAGATCAGCATCCGAGTTAAGCTTGCTTCATCTGCTGGGTATCTTGCAGACTCCTGAAGAGAGATTCGTTGGGGAAGTACACACAGTGCCAAAATCAACAGCAGCAGCATCATACAGCTTTGTTCAAGAACTTTAAATGCTTTCCTGTTTTGGCAGCCAGTTTCTAAGCCTGACTTTGTGGTGAAGTCTCATATTTATAGAAAACAAGGATAGCAATATTTAGGACAACTGAAATAAAGGCTGGAAAAGAGAAATCAAACAGACTTGAACACTGAAGCAACCTCAAGCATCTCTTTATGTTGATGATCTATTTTTTTAAGGAAAATATTCACGTGATCAGGAATGTATGTAACAGATCAAGGAAATGGAATTGCAGTACAGTGTGTATGAAAGACAGCACACAGGATCATGTAGCAGCACTTAGAGGCTGGAGGGAGTGCTAACAATGTAGCAAGAGACAAAGTAGACTGTCACCCACTGTAAACATTTGCCAGTGGACACTCATTAGGAATTTTACAAGTGATCTATGTGAATGCACAAAGGCCTTTGTTTTGAAGGCTTTGCATTTTTTTATGTGGGAAGAAAATGCCAATCCCAGGTAATTAGGCAGTAGACCCAAAGCACTTGCATTCAATGCATTTTGTTCATAAAATGAGGCCTTGTTTTTCAGCTTCATCTGCAGTTCTATGTGAAGATTGACAAATCAGTTTTTACCTGTTTATTAATAAAACCTAATTTGGATATCTTGAGTTGATGGTTTTGTGATTTAGCTGGGTAAACTGTCTTTGTAACAGATAAGTTATTTATAAAAATTAAAAAAAAAAAAAATTATATTCTAATGTTTGTTTTTTGTGATTTGTTTACTTATTCCATGCTGTGGAGTAACAGAATAGTCAACAGAGCAATAAGTATTAACAGTATTAAAAAAAAAGCTGATTTCTTATGACCACAGGTTTTATGTAAGCCTTTGATTTGTCGGATCCTGTATCTTGACTCCCATGTATTGTCCATTTTAATGGGGGGCAGGAGGGATAATCTGTGCGCTTAAGGGTATATGACTTTTAAAATATTTTTCTAAATCAGAATGAACAACCACTTTGTCCAAGGTAATATATGAAATACTTTGTGTATTAAGGATTGATATGCTTAAGCTGTATTTTGTTGCAGTGTATACTATAATAGATGTGGATGTGGAGTGTTCCTGGACATGTCTTTCCCACTTGGACCTTGTCTGGACAGATACTTGGTGTATGGTACATGGGCTTTCCTGAGACAGTGATGCCGTGCCAAAAACATTCCTTAACATAAATTGATTAGCTGGATTGCCTCGATCCACCGTGTGTAAAATAATGCTTGGAGCGAGGAGAGCAATAATTTAAATGAACGAACAAAACTCAAAACTAATCTCAGCTGCGGGTGGAAAAAGCATGTTGGGAAATAGGTGAAAAGGAATTCTGCTCATCCGACTAAATGCTTAACTGTTTATTTCTCTGCACTTATCTTACTGCTTATTTTCTGGGAGGAAAATAAAAAGTCTGTTTACATTGGAACTCCAGCTAGCTCTGCTAGCCATCGGCACATTAGTATAAGAGTGTATCCAGCAGCATTTTCAGTACTTGATCCTGGGATAGAGGGACAAGAGAAATGACATCTCCAGTGTCTTCTATTCCACAGCCTCTTACCTTCACCCTCGGGGGTTTGTGCTTTCTGTATTTCATGTTATGTGTGCCATTAGCTTTTGCCTTAAACTGATACCACTATATGGACATATCAGCATTACATTCTTAAATGGTAGAATTTTAAGGGTGTAAACTTTGAAAGCTGAAGTAGAACCAGACTTCACTGCTGAATTTTCCCCTTTTTCCTCCTAGAAGATAAATATGAAAGATTGGATGCAGTGAGGTTAATCTTCATCTCACGAGCATCAGTAGTTCATCTTGGATACTGATTTAGGATTTTACATTTCTGTGATGTCTTTGGCAGGGATGTCTGTAATTGTGAAAACAAATAGATGAAATTCTTTAGCAGAAAGGAAGTAGACTTCTTGGCTTTTAGAGATGCTCCTGTTTATTTTTCATGACTGAAATATTCATCATGCAGTCAAACTTCAAAATGAAGGCAACAAAACAGACTAAGAATGGTAACTGGGGTGCTGTTGCATGTCAGTTCTGTGGAACTGGTTTCAGTTCACGTTGCCAGCTTTCTAGGCAAGTTAGAAACTGCATTTTTCTTCTGCAGTCACCAGTCAATAGAGCTACGTTGCCCGGGAGTGTGGTGATATTTCAGATTAATTGTGAGATTGGGTATCGTCTGTCTCACGTAATGATTTTAAAACTGCATGACCAATATTTGTGCCTGTTTGTATTTGTTTTATTTTTGTGAATTTAAGAATCTATTTTTAATCTTGAAATACATACCTTCGATGTATATTGTAGATGCCCAGGGAGAATACATTTTCCATTTTAAGGGAAGTATCATTATTAGTGCTGCATTTCTTGAATCAAATTCCTCTTTGTATGTACATTGGAGCCTGGATAAAAATTAAAGGAAGAGTTGATTAAAGATGATGAACACGCGTATTTAAAAACCAGATGTGTTTATGCTAATAAAAATCTATTATCTGCCCTTTTCAGTACATAACTGATATGCTAAAATCATGGCAGAGATTTTGCAGTACAGTTAATCAGCAGAATCTTTAGTGAGTCTTGTGAAGCCATGGTAACTCTTACTAATATTTAGTTCTCCTTTCAGATAGCAAGGTAATGCTTTGACATTTTTGGCATCTTTTATTGATTGATCAAAAAATACCTTTCCTTGTAACGTGAACAAAAAACACACTATTAGTTTTAAATTTCTGATTCATTCTAGAAAGTAGAATGATTGCAGTGCGTTCCTTTATCCAACCTTGACTGTGCTTGAGTAGGGTTTTTTTGTTGCTAATTTTGAGGGACAGTCTTTGATTTTACATAGTCCAATGTTCCTCATGAGGTCTATATTTTGTGCAAACTACTTAAAAATTATTGGAGAATGAGAGAACAGAAGGAGTTAGTATGAAATGTGTGAGGGCTCCAGGCTCCATGATGAGCTCAAGTGCTGCAGAAACATTTGACAGTGATGATGAACATCAAGAATGATGTGATCTGACTAAATCTCAGCCTTTTATTGTGATACAATTCTTAATGTTTTATATTTGTTTTTCCATGATCAAGCAGTTCTGCACCAGTGATGTGCTTGTTACCTAGAGTTTCTCGGGTGCTACCACCTTGAGGGGCAGCGCTGGTAAAACTCGTAGAAACATTTGTTGCAGTTGGACTTCAGACATCAAAATTGTCAGCAGTGCAAGTGAGCACACTTGTTCTCATCAAATGCGTGGATACTTGTAGTAGTGAATCAAAATACAACAATCTCAGGCAAGTATAACAATGCTGCAGGCATAATCTTAGCTAAATAGTCTTTCCAGAGTCCTATTCTCTTCATTGATTTTGGAGAAGACTGAGAGGGATCTTATGTGTACAAGTATCTGAAGGGAGGGTGCCAAGAGGATGGGGACAGGCTCTTTTCAGTGGCATCCAGCAACAGGATGAGGCAACGAGCACAAACTGAAACACAGGAGTTTCTGGCTGAACATGAGGAAACTTTACTGTAAGGGTAACAGAGCACTGGAACAGGCTGCCCAGAGAGGTGGTGATGTCTCCCTCTTTGGAGATGGTCAAAGCCCGCCTGGATGCCACCCTGAGCAATATGTGATAGGTGACACAGCTTGGCAGGGGGGTTGGACCAGATGCTCTCCAGAAGCTGCTCTGTGATTTTAAGTTGCAAGTATCTGTGTTTACTTACCTGGAATGGGCCCAACAAAGGGCTGCAAAAACAATAAAGGGGTGGGGGCACCTCTCCTGTGAAGAAGGCTGGCAGAGCTGGGACTGCTCAGCCTGGAGAAGAGGGGACTCGGGGATCTCATCAGTGTACGTAAATACTTGAAGGGGGCGTGCCAGGCTCCTTCGGTGGTGCCCAGACCCAAGCTGGGGCAATGGGCACAAACCGGGGCACAAAGAGGTTCCCTCTGAGCAACAACTTCACCATGTGGGTGATGGAAGAGGCTGCCTGGAGAGGCTGTGGAGTCTCTCCCCTTAGGGATCTCCAGAAGCTGCCTGGACGTGGTCAGGAGCCACCTGCTTGGGGTGTCCCTGCTTGAGCAGGAGGTTGGACCAGGTGGCCTCCAGAGCCCCCTGCCAACCTCAGGCACTCTGCAGTTCTGTGTGATTCTGTTCAAGCTGTGTATTATATGCAAGTTCACTATAAATAATAATAAAACACTGCCATATTGCATGTGAGTGCTAATCTTGTAGGAGAAAAGTAGCATATCAATTTGCGTATGCTAACGGTACTACACAAATAAGCAACCTGAGATGCTCGTATAAACCTAGTCCTGTTTTTTTTTTATGGATATGCATTCTGTTAATGGTTTTATGTTCTGTGACTGCGTGCTGTTTTTCCACCTGTTTACAGGAGCACAGTGCCGATACAATTCTAATGTAGTTGATTAGGTAACAAACAGAGGAGAAACGTATAGTAAGCATTTTAATGTGTGTTTGTCTTAATGTTGTCTTCATTGACACTCAGCAACCATACTCGGCTTGTGACTGATGAGATTTGCCTAAATTCAACTTCCTTTTACAATCAAGAGTCCGAGCTGAAAAAAGAGGTGATGGAGACGTGAAGGAAAAGGAATAAGGAATCCTGTGTCCTTTGTTCTTCGTGTGTGAAAATATGTGGTGTTTGCACCCCCCTGCAAAGCACAAACTCGGATGTGGTGAGCGCAAGTCCAGAACCTCAGAGCTGGAAAGGCTGTAAATAATCAGGGAACATCGTGCACACAGCATGCCTGACCGTGAGGTCTTTTTGTGTGCTTGGTCTGAAGTGATGATACTTCAGAAGTCTGTTGGTACCAGCAAATGGGTTTATCCCATCATGGAGCCAGTCTTTAAGGAGGATTCATTGTTTTCTAGGTGGTTGATTGAGCTGATCGTGTTAGCACTCCTGGGAAAAATGACCACATATGTTTCAGGTAGAGATGTACAATATTTATATTTCTTTGCAGACTTCTACAATACAATGCTAAGTAACTAAAAACTTGATCAGGAAAATTGCCAGACTAAAAACTTCAAATAAGTAACTTTATAATGATTTTATGTTTATATTGATCTAAGATGATAAGAAAAGTTTGTGTGGGCAGAACGTCTCTAACCAGAAAGAAGAAGAGAAGAAAAAGATACTACTTCATTTACAAACACTGCTTCACTCATGGTAGCAACTCTGCATTCCTGTAAGTCTCTGGCATTTGGGGTGGCACTTTGCTGGTTTTATTATTTTAATATTTGGTCTATCTATCTGGGGTATAATGTAATTGGGCAATTGGGCAGATTTTAAAGTAACAAACCCACGAACTCTTCTTAATTTATCTTCTCCAACATTCAATTTCTCATTTTTTCCTTCTGTTGTTTAGGGTTTGTGTGATTATTTTTGTGTTAGTTGCATTTCCAGAGTGATTTGCTTAGTCTTCTGGTATTGAAGTAGAGACTTACTGGTGCCCAGTCTGGGGAGCTGCTGTTTGGAAAAAAAAAAAAAATGCAGAAGTGACTTGGTTATGTTGTGCCCCTTCCCACCCCTCAGTGCACTTTGGGGCTGCTGGAGCTGACTGGGAGCCTGCATGCCCTACAGGGTAGTCAAGAAAAAAAAAAAAAATGAAGTGCCCTGCACAAGGCATTTAGCCAAAACACTTTGCTTCCCCCATCCTCTCTAAAGAACAGGCTCCTTTAAGCAAACTGAGAAACCTTCTGCAGTAACTGAAGCAGCAACACCCATCCAGAGCTTCAGGAGCTTCATTTTCACTGAAGATCTGATACCATTCTAGGACTTGTGGGGTTTGTGGGCTTTCTCTCATGTATAACTGTGGTGCTTTTACTGAGGTAAAAAAACACCTCAGGAAAAGGTGAGAAAGCACCACAACTGCTTTCTCACTACACCTCCTCAAAGGAAAAGGGGGGAGAAAATACAATGAAAATTATCATGATTACTCAGTAAAATTGATTTCATGACTTACTAACAAGCTAGAGAACTAAGAAACAAAAAACTGTAACACCTTCACCTCTTCTACCTCCTTTCACCTTCCCCACCTCATGGAGGGGAAGGTAGGCTGTGGTCAGTCCCTGATGCTTTGTCTCTGCTGCTCCCTCACAGTCCCTCTCTGCCCCTGCTCCCTGTGGGGTCCCTCCCACAGGATGCCGTCCTTCCCCAACTGAGCCTGTGGGGGCTGCCCGCAGGCAGCAACTCCAAGCACTGCTCCCACACGGCTCTGTACCACAGGGTCTATCCATCCATCCCCCAGGAGCAAACTGCTCCAGCACGGGTCCCCCACGGCTGGGCTGCAGCTCCCCCCAGACCCCCTGCTCCTGCGTGGGCTCCTCTCCATGGGCTTCAGCTCCAGCCCGGGGCCTGCTCCTGCGGGGTCTCTCCATGGGCCGCAGCCTCCTCCAGGCCACATCCACCTGCTCCACTGGGGGCTTCTCCATGGGCTGCAGCGTGGAGATCTGCTCCATGTGGGACCCATGGGCTGCAGGGGGACAGCCTGCTCCACCAGGGGCCTCTCCCTGCACAGCCCGCAGGGGAACTGCTGCTGCCTGCCTGGAGCACCTCCTGCTGCACTGACCTGGGGGGCTGTAGGGCTGGCTCGCTCATCTCTCCCCCAGATGCTGTTGTGCAGCAATTTTTTCCCCCCTTTCTTATATCTGCTCTCACAGAGGCACAAACACATCACTTACTGGCTCAGCTGTGGGCAGTGGTGGGTCCCTTTGGAGCCAGCTGGAACAGGCCCTTATCTGACATGGGGCAGCTTCTGGATTCTTCTCAGAGAAGCCACTCCTGCAGCCCCCTGCTACCAAAGCCTTGCCACATGAACCCAGTGCAATAACCTGCCAAGACATCCCAAAAACATCCATGTTTTCTCCTAGTGTTTATGTTGCAAGGACTGTGTTTGCTGCTAGCCAAAGAAATAGTCAAAACTTGGAGAAATAGTCGGAGTCAGAGAAGATACAAAACAAAAACTGTAAAGATCCCTCAGGTGCCAGTACCACCACAGCACCCTGAGGCCAAGCATTAGATGTATGATTGAGTCACAGGTCCCCTTTCTAGAAGAAGATGTAAAATGTTAATCCATGCCCTTACTCTTCACTGTCCCTATCCTTGCCTCTCATCTTTTCAGCTTCCCTTTCTCCCCACTTCAGTGAGAGACTTGAACAACCCCACAAGACAAGGTCGCTGTGTTTTGCTGCAGTTACCCAGTATGCACAGTGAAGACTGGGGCTAAAACTAAGCATCTTGTTTTCTCTCATGAGATTTTTCCTTCCCTCTGCTTTGGGGTTAGAAATCAACTTTGTATAAGACCTGAGGAAAGAAAATACCATCTTCTGACAGACAGCTGGCACAACTACAAAGCGATTGTCGTGTGGTGTCTCTTCTGTCTGCAAGAGTCATTTGTTGGTGGCCCAACTCTACAAATTGTGATTCCTGTCGAAAGGTGGGTGTTGGGTGCCATCCTCAGGGAATGAGGCTGGAACTTGAAGGCTGGATGCAGCTAAACCTGCAGGGCACTTTGTGGGAAGCTACCCAGGATGTCTGCCCCAGCTCCCCGTCACTTGATTTACAGCTGCAGCCAAGAGAGCCGCCAGGCATAGCTGTGCCGTGTGACGTGCTCGCAGGTGACGCAGTGCTGGTACCTCCCTCCCACCTTGACTGAGATCCCAGCTTTGTTCAAAACAGATATAAGGTAAGCAACGTGCAAAAGTATGTCTTGCATCAGTTTTGATGAAAAGAGTATCCACCTCCTGATTTATTGCCTCACGTTGTTTTCCACTGTGTTTTATTTATTTGATAATCTCCTGCCTTTCCATCCTGTTCTCTTCCTGGACCGATACCTGCATCCTGCTATCAGGACTGAACCCATTGATCACTGATTGCGTTCAGGGGCCTGGTTAAAGCTTGAACCAGCATCCAGATTGCTCTTGAACATCTGTCTGTCACCCCAGGCAGACTGTGCTTTTTTTCTTGTTTTGAAAATATTTTTGTTAGTTCTCAAACTGCCTCAGTAGGCGGTAGGCTGCCATGCGATGATTTCAACTTATTAAATATCTTTCAATTTCACATGTGAAACTCATAAGACTTTAAGACAAAATGCATTAGTAATGCTTTGGAGCAGGGATTGCATCACCCCAGCTGGAAGTGTCCTCATTACTAGCTTGCAGAGTTGTGCTTCGTGATACTTCTGCTCTCTGCGGAGCTATTAATCCTGTGTTTTGGCATCGGAATGGCACACCCTCTCTAGGGGTGACAGGCAGTGCTGAGATTAGTGATTCTCTGTAGTTTGGTCACAGCTGCTGCTTTCTAACTAGTGCAGAAGGGCTTTTAATTCTCAGACCAAAAGAAAGGTGTTAGCAAGCGTTGAATTTTATGTATGTATCTATGTATATATACAAACATATAAATATACTAAAAACGTATAAATTACATAAATGATTTTTATTTTATTTTATTTAAAACATGTATACATATATATAATTTTCTGAATTTTAATGGTATGTCTCCAGCCAGGTCTCAGAAAGATGACAGTTCATTTTGCGACACAGTTGGATTCTGCTGTTACTTCCATAGCCTAATTCTTTTTTTTCTTTTTTTTTTTTTTCCTCTTCTCTTTTTATAAAGAGCAAAAGCATTTCTCTGCAAACGTATAAAAGGCCAAGGAGTAAGGAGTAAAACACATGAGGGAAGAAGTTGCGGATAAAAGCCTGAGGTAGGTGGCATTAATCTGATTGCTCAGAGGCTTGTTTTGTCCATCATCAGTCATCTGCCAGCAAGTCCTGCGTGATCCCCTCAAACAGCAGCTACCACTCACATTGAAAGGAGCTGGTTTCCTGGGGCATTCCCAGCCCTCCAGCCCTGCTGCATCACACGTAGCTACAGCAGTAGCTCCATCCCTGCATTCAGGGCTGGCCTGCAGGGACCATGCCTGTGGCTGGCGTGCTGCCTCCCATGCAGATGACCCGCTTTGGACATTGCTTGCAGGAGAACAGTGCTTCCAGACCCAGCAGCAGCAGCAACCTTGGGGTGTTGAAGCTAAGCCCCTGTGCAGCCTGGCCAGCTTGACTTTGTTCAGAGTATGGCTACATCTAAACATCACCTGAGTGCTCCGAAAGACTTACTGTGGGAGCTCCCTGGCAGATCTGTATGGCGTGGGATTTCGTCCCCTGTATAGCCGAGCAGTTCCCCAACCAAATTTTTTAAGAAATCAGTTATAATTGAGGCATTGTTTTTGAATTCCTCTTGTGGTTTTTGCTTGCCCTGCGGCGCTCTCTCGAGAGGAAGTTTGCTAAAAATACCGAAGCACAAGAGTTCCCCCTTCAACAGGCGTGCGCGAGAGGCACGGGGGAGGCACAGGGTGCCGCCCAGGTCCTGTGGCCAGCAGCTTCAGGCAGGCGTGGAGGAGCTGTGTGAACCTGCTCCCCAAATGCAAGTGGTGAACGTATAAATAGGAAGTGGTGGCACTCGGAATTGCTTTGGAAAGAGCTTTTTTTTTTTTTTTTTTTTTTTTCCTTCAATGGGGCCTTACAGTTGCATGCCTGAAATACTTGTGAAATCCCTGCTTAACTCCTGATTCACGTCTATGCGAGATGATAAACTTAATTAGGTAAAATCCCCTGTGCTCAAACAGACTGATACCATCCAAAGTACACTTAGAAAGAATGTGGAGGTACAGTTTGTAAGGCAATGCCCTCTGGACTCAAATAGAAAGCGTTTCCCTAATTAACTTCTGTCTAAGGGCTGGCAGTGATACTTACCCAATTGGCAAACCTAGTCTCAAATTTCAGCTTTAAAATACAATTGGCAGCTCAGCAAATTCATAGAATTGATCCCCATTCACACTTATTTTTGGCTTGCGTTAAGAATGTGCCAACCTGGAACTCTAAACTTAACCCGGCGTGACTTTTCCAGCGCTGCTGCCTGAAGAGGGAAGCCTGGCAGCGGCGCCTGGGCGCCCGCCAAGACAAACGCGCCTGGCGGATGCCAGCACAGCAGCGACTGGAGCCACAGGTGAGGGGAGAGTAAAAGGGGAAGCAAAGGGCGAGTTGTGTACCCTGCCCTGTTCCCAAAACCCTTTATTCAGATGACCCCAGGTTTGGGTTTCCCCGCTCCGCGGTCTGACCTGGTGCAGCAGCTCCAAAGGCTGAGCTGCTGTGTGTGGTTTTAGGGCTGCTTACACACAAAAAAAAATGCGCTGAAGTTAAGATGCAGCATGGGGTCTGCTTGGAGGAGCCATCTCCTGACCCAACTATGTGTTGGATCCCCACAGCGATCCTTCTGTGATTTCTAATGCTTGCCTGGAGCTGAGAGCAACAGTGTGGGTAATCGGACTGCATCGTGCCCCTTTGGGGTTAGCGATCTTCTTGCCCGTAAAGAACAGGGCTGCCGACTGGTTTTAGGTGCTAGATTGTGGAAGTCAGCCCTGAGCGCCGGCTCCTCTGTTTCTAGTGCTACCACATTGACACCTTGTGGTGGAGCTGGCCATCACATTTTTATAAATATTTCGTACTGCAGGATGGTTGGTATACGTTTCAGATGTCAGTTGCTAGAGGTTTCTGAGATGCTTCCCCCTTCTGTTTGTACTTTTTCTTTAAACAGCGCTGCTTAAGCTCCATAGGACAAATAATAACATCAGAAAAGCCAAGTGCAGAAGCTGCCCTAAAGCAGTATGTCCCAGGTATCGTCCCCAGTTGTGTTTGCAATAGCATGGAAGATAAACAAAAATAATCACTGCAGACTATTATTTCCTTCTTTTTCTTAAACTTATCTAGAACTCTGATTCTCTGCCCCTTTTTCCATACTCTTGTTATTTTGACTTCAGTTTAGACAGATATCTGCATCTTTTTTCTTCTTCTACAAGGCTTAAATGTGTTCTGTGCAACTTAAAAAAGATGCTCTAAAGGGTTAAAGATCTTCCATATGCTCTTTTAAATGAAGACAGGGCTCCAAATCCACCATGTCGTATATTACAGAGCTAGTCATTATGAGCAAAAGGATATTCAGATGCTGAAGTTCTTATCCGAGAATGTTTCCCTGCTGGAAATAACATTTTTACAAGCTTCTGTATTCCCTTCAGTCTCTTCCTAACAGGACCTCCTGTGGGGAGAACTTAGTATTTCTCATTCTGATGATAGTTTTGAGTACCATTTATAATTGTCTGCCAATGGCTGTGTATTTCTTGGCAATAACAAATCATATTCTAGTTTGCTTCCCTGCTAAAATTTCTTCAGCGCTGCTTTTGGAGCAGTGGTCAGATGGACCACAGCTTTTGCCCAGCTCATCATGGCATTTATGCATTTGGATTCCATGAAGCTGCAGAATGTGGTATTAGTTATGAAGTGTGTTTTGCAACTTATAATTTAACGTGGTAAAAGCCTTCTCATTCCTCTGTATTTCTCCTGCTAGCCTATTTAGCAAGTGTTGGTTGGCCTTCAGTCCTCCGAGGCTGCTCTCATCTGTCTGCAGCTCTTTGGATGACAGTAGGAGGATAGCATTATTCCATTAATCTGGAAACTAAATCGCCAGGCACTAATGGTATCCTTGCCTTTTTCCTCAGTCAGCATTGCAGCTCACTCTCATTGTCAGCAGTAGCTGATACCATTCCGTACCTAGTGATCTCCTCAGTTGTTTGCAGTGTCTGCAGCGTGGATAAATTCAGTAAGGTGACGATCACAGGAGAGAGCTGGCCCCATTTGCTCTAGTGCTGCAAGTATGCCGATGGATGGCAGCTGCCCTTTTGAGGCTTCCTTTGCAGAGCAGTATCTTCTGGAGGTAAATCATACCCTGCGTACTATACAGTGCTTGTTTCTACCAGCTTGACATTGCTATAATTTTATTTAACACCTCTTTGGTCTTCTACATGAAAAATTATTTCCATTTATCTGGACTGACTGTTTTTATGCCATCCATGCTTTGCTGTCAGCTTCCATTTTATGGTTTTATTCTGCCATGTAGTGCTGTAAAACACATTTGTCTTTTATATGAAACCTATACTGTTAGTAACTCCCTCAAACATACTGTTTTGGTGGCAGTGGGAGGATAGATGGGTTTTAGGATTTAATGTAGCTAAGAGTGTGTGATGGCTGAGGTCCTGCTAGCAACCCATTAGGTCCATAGAGAAAGCTGGATGAAGTCAGCACAAGCAAATGTGGGTGTAATGTGGCCTCTGTCTCCATGTATAAAGAGTGTTTGCTGGGAGGACTGCTATAAGGCAGGATGGGAAAACAGCTTGAGCACGTCAGGGCTCTGCCAAGCCAAAGATGCTGATGCCAAGTTCAAAAAACCTTTTGTGATTTGGGCCCTGCCCCATGAAGGGCATGATGGCTCAGGGGCAGGGCGGCGCTGCCTGGCCTCGTGTGGTGCCAGTGCCCCCCAGCCCCCTGCAGGGCCTCACCTTGTCAAGGTGGCAATGCCAGTCCAGAGCAGAGATGGGACAAAAACGCCACAAACCCCCTGAAAGGTCGGCAGCAGGTCAGAACACTGTACTGGGGCTGGTGACAAACAGCACTGCTGAGTCACACCGGCCTGCACGTCCCACCAGCACCATGGCGCTGAAGCAGAGGTGTGCCAGCTCCTGGCTTGGGGAAAGTCCGTGCAAAAGGTGGAAGAAAAAAAATATATATATCTGAATTGTTATCTCAGAGATAAAGAACACAAAGTACCTTTGGCCAAGGGAGGCGTCTGCTTGGCTTTCACCAGAGGGTTATTATTTTCTGGCTTGCAGCGGTGGTCTGTCACACTCCCTGAGGTGCTTACCTCTTCCTTCCTTCCTGGCAATCCAACATTTTTAAGCAGGAAGGAAGCTACAACTCCTGTCCTGCTTAAATATTTGTCATCAGTTTAGATATTTGCTTGTAAGTTGTGCCAGTTTTTATAGGGAGTTAAAATAACTCCCAGCCTGAATAACTGGCGAATACACCAAGTGTTTGATACAGAGCAAGATCACCTACTTCAAAGCCCTCCCTACGGCGTGAATTGTCATGGCATATAGGCTCACCAGACCGTTAGCAGGCTCGTGGAGAAACATTTGCTCTAGGGAAGCTGAGGGAAGAGCAGCAGGCTCCAGCAGCAGTGCTGGGCAGGGCCGTGCTCAGTGCCCTTTTCATGCCACGACCCTGCAGTGAAATACTTGTATCCAGCTTCCCCAGCCACTCACACACTGGGGTATCTTTGGCTTCCCAACTTTTGGGGAAAGAGTGAGCGTGGAGAAGGGAAGAGGCTCCTCTTCTATGATTTTTGTTGTTTTGTTTTGTTTTTTAAGTCTTAAAATAAATTTGGCAACTTTGCAAATCTCCCTTAGGAAAGCAGCCAGGCTCCTGGAGGATTGCTCCCACTGCTTCAATCTTCTAAAAGAGTCTTGATGACCAAAGAGCAAAACACATCAAGGGCTTTCTGAGACTCTCAGGCTGTTGGGATTTATGGATTCATTTTCAACTTGGCAGCGAGAGCTGGACTCAAATGCATCTCAGCAGAGACACCAAATGGCAACAGCCGTCTATCGTGTCTGCACAAGAGGTACCTATTCCTTTCTGTTAGCAATTTCTTCCCTTACCTCTCAAGCCAGAAAGTGATCCTACTGTCTTGGAGAGTATAAAAGACTGAAGCAGAAGGTCCTGAGTCCCACATGCTTGCTCAGTGGCAAAATAACAAAACGGTTTGTGCTTGCCGTGGGCTTTTTGCCAAGGGCAGAGTTCCTCTGCAACACTCAATGACATAACGCTGCTGCTGCTCTGCCCTTGAAACACAAACTTCATGAGAAAAATCCCTCTGAGTGGATGAGCCAAGAGAAATCAAGTTCTGTTTAGCACCGAAGTCTGATTTATTTTCTCAGACGCTTTCTCAGTAGAATGCACATTCTAAGTATTTTACTGAAAGATTTCTTAGTGACTATAGCAGAAATTAATGCAAAATAAATTATTAAATGTAAGAGAGAGGTTCTGAACAAGCAGCAAATTCCAGTGCATTCTCGAAGGAAAAGGAGAAAAGCTTACGCATGTGTTGCCAGCAAGCCAAGGGCACTGTATAAAGGCATCATGCCATTTTTTTCTATGCTTTAAATGCTTTCTGTATTGAAACAGGTAACCTACCTCCATTCCAGACATAAAAACAAATGTTGGCACTGCAGCAGGCTATAACCATACATATCGCATGTGTATTTTCTGAATGTTGTCATTTGGAACTTGCTGTTTGAGCACGTGGGAAAGGCATTTATCCACTCTGCATGGCACTTTTTGAGTGTGCCAATGTGCAAGCAGGTAGCTTGGAAAGCTCTGGTGCAGGTTGTGAGGCAATGCAGTGAGCCTGTCTGGTCACTTTAATGTGTTAAAAGCAGTGTGTGCATATCTTATGGCAACTAACAATGGCTTTAGAACTTAAATACTTTCCAAAGTAGTTCACAGGACACTTTTTCCATAGTTTTGGTTTAACATCAGTTCTAATCTGTGTGCATTTTCCAGTGGATATCTTCTTGTAAGCTGTTCTGATGATCCAAAACTTATTATCTGAATGAGGTAATTTATTAAAAAAAAATAACTATTAAAATGACTATAACTAGTGGAAAATAACATGAGGAAAAAGCTATAATTATTTCTTGACAGAGTCAACCACCATATGACCACAAGCAATTCAGCTGATACAGTTTGCTTATTTCTGTACTAATTTGCTGATGAGTCTTTAAACAAATAAAAAAATAAAAAGGTGCTGGTGGTTTCCAGAAGGAAACAGGTTAAAGTAGCACCACATTCAAGATGAATCATTTGATAGTTGATAGTGTTACTAAGGGTAAATTACTTCTCCTTGGTCACCTTTTCAAAAACAAGAGAACTCAGCAAGATCTGTTTAATTTCTGTTTAATTCTTGTACTTCTGAGAAGAACCTAACCTAGAGTGTAGGGCCACAGAGTGCAGAGATTCTATAAATCTTGAGTATTAGACCTAATTATCCATCAGTGCTAAAAGGAATGGTATAAAAAACGTTTTTTAAAAAAAGCAAACAAACAAACATATTCAGAGCAAAGTGTTCTAGGTGATCATTTTACAATGTGCTAAATAATTTTTAAAACATGTCATACTGACATACTCAAACTTTGGTAAAATGCCAAAAACTTTCAGGATCAACCTTAACATTTGAATTATACCCTAAAGAAGTCAGTGGAATAATGCAGAGATTAGCAGCTTTACAGCTTACTGAAAATCGAACGTCCCAGCAGAACACAGTTTAAATGTTTGTAATCATAAATCATCTGTATAATAGCATTATGGGACCACATTTGGTAATTAAGGGTTAATTCAACAACAGTTTTCTTGTTCACTAGAACAGAGGCCCTTTAAAGTTGTTGTTTTTTTTCCTCTTTGCTATTGTCTGTGTTAACTCAAATAAGAAGAAACAGCCCAGAGCCTTCAGTCCACAGCAGGACTTACATTAACAATGACTTCCCTGACTTGATTTATGTTGTGCTTGAGCCCTGAGAAATATACCTGCAGCTGTTTCCAAGAGCTTGGAGTCTCTCCACAACTCCTACTAGTAACCTTATGGGTTCACAGCATTGGTTCATAAACGCTAGCTGCTTCTTTTAAAGCTCACAGATGCAGGGCTGCGCCCGTAGGACAGGGTTGCTTTAGTGATTAAAGCCATCAGGCACTGACGGGGACCTGAAGATGCCTTCTAGCAGAGAGCACAGCCGCATGCTAGGAGAAATATGCCAAATTACTTTTTCTGCTAGTCAGGATAAGTCTGTGAGGAGCTCTTTAATGAGACCCATGGAGAATGCCTCTTTCATGGTAGTTGACCAGGACTTTAAGACTTTGAAAACATGTCTAGTGTTTCAAGGAATTAATAAGGAACCAGCCTAAAAAACAGGCCACGGGGAGGTTCACCCAAGCCCTCCTTTCATGTCCAAGCAAGATAAATGCTATGAACCCCACTGCTGTGAACCACAATGACTTGATACCCCATGCACCATAGCTGGTCGAGGCTTAGATGCGCGCTACTTGAACAGCCATAAGCCCTTTAAGAACACAGACAACCCTCAAAACAGCAGCTCTGCATTTGCCGGGAAGCTTAACCTGGAGTTTTCACAAGTTCCTGTGTCTTTGAATGAGTAAAGTCAAACTAGCCATGTCCTTGATGTCGGGGTACAAGGCCATGACTCGGTTCACCTCAGCACAGGAGAACATGGTGCACAGCTCCCTGTGGATGCTGGCCGGCTGGGCACAAGGAGGTCGTGCAGCGGGGGGCGGCCAGTAGCTGCAGTAAGCAGCATCGGGGTAAGCGTAGGCTTTCTGGAAGAAGCTGAGCCCGCTGCTGGTGTCCAGCAGCAGGGACTGGCTGGGGAAGCAGCGGCGGGGCAGTGCAGACTGCTCGCCGTACCCCTGCAGCAGCCCAGCTGGAGACATGGTGGAGGGAGGCAGGAGGTGCTGCTGCTGCTGCTGCTGCTGTGCTTGTAGGGCTGGGCAGTGCTGAGACCTGGCAGGGAGGCAGCGGCTGCTGGGCTCCTGTGGGCTCTCCCGGGGCCAGCGGTGCTCCAGGTGCCTCCAGACACAGTCCGAGGGGTGGTGGTGGTGGAGCAGGAAGGGGCCGTGCCCAAGGCCACAGCAGCCCCGCGGGCTGTCAGCCACCTCTCGGTCCTGGGGGACACGGGCTGGCCCAGCTCCACCAAACGCCTCCTCGCTGATGGAGAGCAATGACAGCTCCTCCACGAGGGCTCCTCCGTCCCTCAGGGCCTCCGGCAGCCTCTGGTCCTGCTCCAGGGCAGGGTCGGGGCCAAGGGCCCAGGCGTCAGCCAGCCGCGGGCAGTAGCTGCCTGGGGACCAGGCCGTGTAGCAGCAGTGCCCCACACCGCTGTTGGCTCCCTGCAGCGTTTCTGTGCCAGTGGCAGGGGGCACGGGATCGCCGCCTGTCCGGCATGGAGAGTGGGTGCATGGCTCCTCCTCCTTCCCCAGGCCGCCAGGCACCTTGGTCTTGGCTCGGAGCTCATCAGCGACTGACAGCTGAGCTTGGTGTGGCCTCTCCGGGTGGTAGAACTTGCATTTATTACCATAGGTGCATTTCTTACCTGAAAGAATTAAAAATACATATATCAAATAGGAGATTGTTACCAGTGCTACCATCAATTCGCGTACCCAGGGCTTCTCCCCAGCGCTATGCGGCCACAAGGCCGGGGTGAGCTCCAGCAGCACAGAGGGGAAGTGCCACTTTCCCACATGCCACTTTTGACCCCCAGATTTACATGCTGCTGACCGAAATAGCAGGCTGCAGCAGCGGAAGGAAGTTTCTGCGTGAAGTCTGACGTTGGTCTGTGTTCTGGTTGCTGCACTCGAGGGGCTGGGAAACCTACTGCTACAGAGAGCGGCTTTGAAAAACGGTGTGCAGAGATCTACCTCCGAATTTCAGGAAAGCTGTCCCGCAGTGGGAGCACCACACGCTTGAGCAGCCTCATCCCCATCTTCTACCACACTGAGGGTGCAGTAGGGAGTGCAGGCACCCCCCACAGCAAGGGAGCAAGGCCCTGGAGGAGCATAAAGGAACCCACCGTAGGGGCAAGGTTGCCACGTTGGTTCAGGAAGCACAGGCTTTTTGCTGAGGAAATTATTAAGGGTGGGTCCGTGCCGGCCTAGGGGGTCATCAGGAGGCATAAACCTGAAAAAGGAGAAGTCACAGGAATAACAGAAGTACTTTGAGTGCTGCCACAGCTTGCTGCACAAGCTCGGGGCAGGACAAGCTTGTGATGCTTTCACAGCCTGGCCTCCAGGAGCTGCATTATCCCTCCTGCTTGCCGAGCCAACAGTGCTTCACCTTCACATTAGCCACTCTTCTCATTTCCTAATAACTTCAAACAACTGGAAAGACGCTGGGGCTTGGCACAGCCCTGGCCTGGCAGCAGCCCCAGATGTCACAGTATCACTTCCTTTTTCTTCCAAAACAGCAGCAAATGCCTCTGTAGTCCCTCCACCCAGCTCCCTTCCACAACAAATCCACTTTTTTTTAAAAAAAAGGAGAACGGGGTCTGAAGCCACTCCTTAATTGGGAGCTACAGTTCATAGTACCCATCCGGTGCAACGAACATGCCCAGCATTTTCGAGGGTTCAGGAAAGCCTTGGTGCTAACAAGGCCTGCAAAGTGCTCAGACAAACTGTTTACTCGTCTATGCCAGCACCTGAATGCAATGCTTCAGGGAGAAAACCGATTCATATAGCTCTGATCTGAATGAACCCTCACTCCACCACACTTCCCACTGCGCAAAGCAGGTGGGGAGCAAGGGGGAGGCAGGGAGATTGTTTATCCACAGGATGGAACTGAAACCTCCACCTTCAGGCTGCTGTTTTATTTAAGAGACTCCCAAAACTGTGTACAAAGTTTGTACAAACTGTGCAAACCAAGGAGCACACAGCTCAGTCTCATGAACACAGCACCAGTGTGTCAACCAAGACTTTCCCCAGCAAGGATGCTCAAGGGGCCAGAGACCAGTTTCTCCTTTCTCTTCTATCAGAAAGTTACGATCATAAAAGCACAGGAAGAAGTACTCTCCTGCCCTGTAGGGGTATCAAAAAAAAAAAAAAAAAAAAAAAAAACTTAGCCAGCCTCCCCTCTCTGATTTAATTCAGTTACACTGCTAGGAAATAGAACTGAACACATTCTAGGTGTTGGTTGAACGCCCCAATTTGGATTGGCGAGAAGCAAAGCTGGTCATTAATATTGCCATTTAAATAGAGAAGTTCACCGAGAAGTGACATGGGGTTTTACAACCAAAGCTGAGGGAGCAGGAACTAAAGAAGTGAGTTAAGAAAAGTTGTGATAAATTCCTTTCCCAACAGGGTTCACATACACCAGTGCTAGCCGGAGGTGCAGCAATGTTTGAGCTGTCTTGGCCCATAATGTTTAAGTTACAGATTGTTCAACAACAAACAGCAATGTTCCCTTACCTGTTACTGACAAACGAGTACATGAGCAGCCGCTGCTCGATAAACCACTTCCACTCAGGGTTTTCATTCTGGAGATCCCGATAGTGGTCGTTGGAGACAATGACTCCGTCTTTCTCATACGCAACTTTCACAATGTAGCGATCATCGTAGCAAACCACCCTCTTGCCTTTCACCTTCCGAGAGGGGGTGTACACAAGGATCGACTGCTTCTCAAGCTCTTCAAGAATGTGCTGATCTGGTGGGGTGGTTGGCAGAAGGAGAAGGGGGAAAAAAGGAATAAAAAATAAATAAATCAATTAATGGTGACCTGATATCAGTCATGCTAGAAACCTACAGGAATCTAGAGATGTTTCAGCACTTCAGGCAACTTGAAGCGGTGTGATTTTAGGTACAGTGGTACCTAGTGGTTGTTTGGCAGTTTACAAAATTAAGTATTTTATAAAAGCATCAGCTCATAAAATTTGAGGTGCCTTTTATTGATTTTTATGTCTTAACCATTAAAGGATGCTGAACTCCTGTAGTTCCCTTTTTACCCCAGTAGATGCTAGGAAGCTCATAACCAGCCCCACTGTGAGTATCACTGGGAGATAAGATGTGCCTGATAAAATCAATAAATAAGTTCTCTGCCACTGAGCACACTCTGACTTCTTGCCATTCCTGCCTCGCAGGGAGGTGGGCTGCTAGCCTTCTCAGCTGTAGACATCAAGCTGCAGGCACACATCTTGCTGATCTATTTCTGTACAGTCTACATCTCCATCACAGACCTCAAACGATGCACTTTCTTCTCCTGGTTGAGGAACCCGTGCAGCCCCTGTGTCAGGGTAAGAGGCTAACTGATAGACTGAGAGCAGTTATGCAACACTGAACACGTTTTGGACATTGACACTTTTGGATAACCCGTGAAACATATCTGTTCAGAAACAATCTCACTGCTTACTGGCTGGCGTACAAACTCTGCAGTCCTGTTGTGAGCTAACAAATTCATTATTCTTTAACTCATCTGGCAGAAACTGGTGCTTTCGAAGCAGAAGGCTTCTAAGCACTGTAACAAAGCCCAGTCTGCAGTTTTACTTGCTAGCCAGGAGCATGTGGCAATAAATTAGTGACTAATGGAGATGGAGACCTTAGACACTGTTTGCACTGTGTGTTTACAGGGCAAAACCGTACTGGATTCTTCACACCTCTGCCTCCAAACTGCACCTAGTGGTTGCCAAATTATGCTTGGGATAGTGGCCTACCTGCAATGGGACTGTCTTGTCGAGGGGGCTCCTTTCTCCAAAGCGGGACAAAAACCTTGATGTAGGTGTGCCCCCTCTCTCGGAACCAGTCCACCGCCAGGCGGATCCCCCAGCAGGAAAAGACCTCTTTATTCCCATGGCTTAAAAAGAAAACGAAATTGGAGGAGGATGGTGAGGCAAAGATTTGAGGAAGCATACAGAGGTCTCTAACTGAATCAGTAACAAAAAGCAAAACATACAGCTTTTGTGTCATTCACCAGTTTCCAAGAAAATAACCCTCCAGTCCTGAGCAAGCTATCCCGGTTGGACAGAGCCAAATACCTCCTCCAGCAGGACCACTTGTTATATGAAGAAGTTTGGATGCTTTAAGACAGAGATATTCCTTCCCAGATTTCTATGACCTGCCTGCTAACCAAATCTGCTGCTTTTATCTGCATCTAGATGGGCTTGGACTTGTATCTAGATGGACTTTAGGACTAAAGTACCAGCAAGACCTTGACCTAAGTTGTGTCAGACCCTTCACATGCCTTCTCTGATAATGGTTTGAGGACGGATTTTCTTCCAGCATGTGCAGAAACCCATGAGACTCTCTTGCATTAAACAAAATGTGGGGATTTCCTTCTGTGGTAACAGTGACACACAGACTTTCATGTGGCTGCAAGTGTGATTGCAGGTCATTCTGCTGCTGGCCTCATCTGGAAACAGGAGTCAAAATACAGAGAAAGAAAAACTGCAAGAGGCAGGATCAGAAATATCGGGAATCTTACCCAGGACACCCAAAAAGGGACAAGCCCTCAGCTGGGATGGCCAAGGATGCCTCTGGCCCATCTTTATCTTGCCCAAGTTGGTAGATTTTGTCTTCATTGCACAAAGAGGTAGGAAACCCCCAGGATGTGCACTGTAGCAGATGCAGGCAAAGTGGGTTCTGGACAGTTATCCGTGTTCAAAACAAGACACAGAAAGTATGCCCAAGGAAAATAGATAGGGGTCATATCCCTCCTAAGTCTCTTTCCCCTTTGGAAAGTTCATACTATGTGTCTGTTATCTAAAATTTGACTATAGTGCAGTGCACGTGTAAAGGAAGGCAAATTGTTGATTGTTTCTGCACAAGGAAACAAAAATAAACTCTTCACAAAGGTCTTGAAATGGATAGACACCCCAGCAGTATCTACAGAAACCTCATCCTTGTACTTTGAGCTTTCTGGATAACATCACCACAATCTCACTCCTGCTTTCCCCTCTGTGAAACATGGATGTAAGTGACTCTCATGCTCCGTTACTACACCTACCTGCAGTGATTGACCAGCTGAAGAAGATGCCACAGTCCTAGAAGCCTTTTTCCTCCCCAGCCCCCAGAAATTCAAGTCCAGATTCTGCTTATATCAACCTTATAGCCATGTTTTATATATATAATGGAAGTTATACTACTGAAATAGTGACCACAAATCAGAAATGGTACAGTTGGGAGGATAAAATCTGGTTGTCTATTAATAGAAATCCAGGCAATGGGAATTCTTACGAAAAAAAAAAAAAAAAAAAAAAAAAGAAGAGCCTATACTGTGAGCTGAAGTGCTCAATGTGTATAATCTCTATTCTAGAACAAGTTTGGTTTGGTTTTAATGGTTGGAGTTTACCAAGAACAGACTGAAAGTCACTTGGGCAGGTGAATTAGAAGGTCAGGTGACTTTCTAATTACTGCCTTGAAGCATCAAGATCCAGCACTGCTTACCCCTGATAACCAAGTACAGCCTAAGGAAGGGAATTTAAGAGCCTAATGCCAGACTCAGCTGAAGGCAAGGTTACTTTCCATTCAGTCTGCGGATAGGCTGCCTGGTGACTGCCAAATCTTCCAATTGCTTTATTACATCGGGGCACATCAATCTTTTTCAAAACCTTGCACCCCACAACAGGCCCTTGGTGCCATCTCGGAAGTGCTCCAGAAACACCAGTCCCAAGACGGGAATACAAAGGCTCGAGATGTTTTTCTCCACAGAGGCAAGTCCTTCTCCAAGCCCCAACATTTTAATAGCTCCATCCCTAAGCTGCTGCTTCTCCTGCACTTTTACTGGTGATGGTGTTGGTGATGATGTTCTTCCAGCAAGCAAACCTAACATCGCTTTTCCCTGACTATGCTGTAAATGGCCCTTCTTCTGAGAGCAGCAGACCAGAAAAATTGAAACGGGGCTACCACTCACCAAGCCCATCCCATTATCCAAAGGCAAATGTCATCCAGCTCCACTTTGGAAAGACATCCAGGACAGCAAAGCAGCTCCCTCCAGGCTGCATCAGGTCGGTATGAGCTGACAAGCTCAGGAGTCTTCTCCACTCTGCCAAGTAGTCCTTAACTTTATCGAGGCAGAGTCGGGGGATGTCTGAGAGGAGCTGCAAAACCTTCGCCTTTTTGAAACCGGGAACTACGGCACATTCCTCTAATTCCTTTTCCGTGAAAGAAAAGGAATCCATGGCAAAACACCAGCATTCAGGAATCTAGGCAGGCAAACAGCTCTCTGCCTTGCATCTTGGAAGCTATTCTTAAAAAGAGTTAAGTTTCACATGCTGGAAGCACAGGTAGCTTTTCGAAAACCATTTTGGTGGGCGTGTGGTCAATGTGGCAAGGCTGCAGCTGCTGCTGCCTTACAGACAGCGCTGTTCTCTGCTCTGTCCCCCTCTGCCTGCTCCAAAAACCCCGGGACGTCAGCAAGGACACGGCTGTGCCGGCAGAACCGAGCCAGCCACAGGTATCCCTGCCCCTAAAATGACAACAGGGTGGGTGCCCTGCTCAGCTGCTCCGCCTAAGCTGGTGCTCATTTATTTCACACAGAGACAGAAGGACCCCTAAGGAGGGTCTAGGGTGAAAATGCAAACAGACAGGAGACCCCAGGACAGCTGTTGGGTATTCCTCACTACTTGTGGGCTTCCCCGAGGATCCCCTTGCTTTCGGGAGGGATTTCTCCCTTCATCCAGAAGATGGCACAACTTAGCCTCCAGAACCACCTGCTCTGCATGTGTCCCTTTTGCCCTCTAATTAGGGGGGCTGTGATCTCACCTCACCTCACCCCGGGGTGACCAGAGCAGGAAGCCCTCCTCTGCTCTGCTCAGAGGTGCACGGACGGGCTTGGCCCCGCAGAGAGGAAAGGGAGGCTGAGGGGAAGGAGTGGTGGATGGCCAGGGTGTCCCGGGGCCTCTGACAGCTCGCACTGCTCAGAGGAATGAACAGAGGCCAACACGCTGCTGCCCCTGGACTGCCCGTCCACAGGGAAATGCCAGCCTCTGCAGCACTGAGGGTGCTTTTACGGTGTCAGGACGCTACCTAGGAAATATAACTGGCCAGCATGGGCTGCTATCACGTTTCCCAGAAACAGAATGAATTAAGGAAGAAGTAAGACTATTTAACTCAAAAGTCAGTTATCGTTTTCCTGATATTTCTATCAAAAAATAAAAATTATATATAACAAGCCAGGAACTTTGTTAGTATTTAGTTGTAAGTGAAGACAATACAGCTTTGATTTCGTTAGGGACCACAGCCACCTGTCTTCAATTTTCCCTCTGCTTCCTAAGTGGGGCTGTTCTGTCCTCCTAGAAATCCTAGGTGCCCATCCAGAAAGGTAGGGAAACATGGGTGGTGAGCTAAAGGGGAAAGAGCTGCTGAATCACGCTGACATTACCTTATAAAAGGTCAAAATGCAGAGAAAGCCAGTGACTGCATTAGGTGTATGTATCTATGGGCTTAGAGACAGAAGGTGCCCATAAGCTGTGCCTCAGCCAAAGAAGAGGAATAAGCAGTGCTTGATATATTATACATCAAATACTTCAGTGCACCCCTCACCTGGAAAAAACACGCTTCAAGCCAGCAGCTGTACAATTCAAAAGCCACCGAGGAAGGGAGATGCCTTTCAGGAAACACAGCTTACCTCATCGCGACATTGCTGCCGTCGATCACAATGGGTCTCAAGTGACTGGAGGAATCACTTTCGTCTCCCCCAAGCCACTGTGACACCGGAGAGGTGCTGCAGGACCCCCGGGCAATGAGCTTTGGCGGGGCGGGCTGAGCCTGGCTCTCCAGAGCCTGGGGTTTGCTCCCCATCCGAATCAGCTCTTTCAGCACGTCGTCCTCCAGGGCCTCTTGGCCCAGGTTCTCCAGCACTTTGCAGATGTCCTGCTTGCTGTAGCCCAGCTTGCAGAAGAAGTCCAGCTTGCTGTGGTGCACCTCCATCCCCGCTGCAGGAGCTCCCCTGGAGCGCGGTGGCGGTGGGTTGCTAGAAGCGACCAGCGCCATCCCAGCGGGCATCGACGCTCCTCCCGAACACAGCGCCACCGTCCTCCCGGCCTCGTCCCGCAGGCATCAGCTTCAGGTGGGAGAAAGATCAGAAACGACAAAGCACAAGCGTTAAGGAGGAAGGCACAAGCTCAGCAGGTTGCCTAGCTGCTTAGCTGTCCCCTCTGCAGGAGCCGTCCCAGGCTTCTCTCAGCGTTTAAGCATTTTTCTGTCCCGCTCCTATTTATGCAGCGGCGGCGTGTTCCACGCGACGTGGGCCGGTCCCCGGGTGTTATGTCAGACAGGTGTCATCCTGCTGCACGAGCTCCGCGAGCCTGTCGCACACGGTCACCCTGCATGCGTGAAGTTTGTTCTTCGGACTTATCTGACAGGATATGATATAAAAGGCAGTGCAACCGGGGATTTTCAATGTGCTCAGTGTGGTTAACGAGCCGCAGATAAAAATCTAGCAAATGCTGTTGGATGGTCTCGGATGCCATGGCAACTTGACATGCACAGCAAATCTCACCCAGCGATTTAAGGAAACACACTATTTGCAAAGTAACCGGGAACTCTGCACTTCTCCATAGGGCTGTGTTTCCTGGTATATACCCGAGCGCATGCAGACAGCCTTCCTGAAAGCCCATCACTCATCCGCTCCGGTGATGCCTGAGCTAATATTTTCCTGTTGTTTTCTATTTCAGCGAGGGTTTTCACATTCGGAGAAGCAGCTTGTTTTTTGAAAGCTGTCATCAGCGGTGGTTGGAAGCAATCTGAAAAGTGGTTTCAATTTCACTTAGATTTATTGTCGAGAGAAGCGGCTAATTCAGAAATGAGTGTGCCGATGCAGCAGAAAGCTACCTCCAGCTTCTCCAGAACTTGGCTGTTTACATTTCTGCACTGCCCCGTAAAAGAAAGCGACAGGCAGCATAAGAAGCTATGGCCGGAAGGACTTCAACTTAGTGAGCAAAACAAGACACGGGCACACGTGGGGACTACTCAAACACCAGGCCAAATGCTCTCAGCTACATTTGGCACGCTTGTGCTGACACTTCCCTCATCACCTCTCTGTGGTTGTTGGTGATACCAGAATCACGGCCGGTTCCCCCACCCATGTGTAGGACACGAGTGTGGCCGTCTCCCCTTCCCAGCAGCTCTCTCAGCACTGTCACTGATGGGAGAACAAGCGCGGGCTGCTCACATTAAGATGCAAAGTGCACGGGGGAAAAAATGCAGCACACTGGAGCTGTGAGCGAGGTGTTCAGCCTGGGAAGGAGGCAACTCCAGGGCCACTGCAGCCCGTCAGCAGTTCACTCTGTGATGGTACAAGCCAAGGATAACAGCCTCGTCGTGGCCAGCAAATGGCCCAGCACTATCCAACCAAACAACCACCTTCTGGGCTGGATTTAGCACCCCCATCCACTCCCCTTCCCAGCCCGATCTGGCCCCTCCGGGAGCTCAGAAGCTGAAATCCTCTGGAGGAGGAGATGGAGCCACCAGGAAGGTGCCGATGGGAGGGGAGCATGACGGCAGCTCCTCCCCAGGGCACTGAAAGCCCTTCCCAGGGTGGTGGAAGAGAAATCTGCACTGGGCTCAGTTAATTTAAAACTGATTAGTATTTGTTCAGCCAGGAACAGGAAAACCCGATAATTAGTTGGTAACCATACCTCGTACAACTTTGACCTTTACATCCCTACGTAGCGTTTTAACTGTCAGGTAGTTTTCTGCAGAAGAAGTCCTGAGCTATTCAAGTGATGAACAGCATCAGCAAAACAGAAAATACCTTGATCGTGTCACATGCATGAGGGGAAAGCAGTTACCACATGTACTTTCCTATCTTAACAATAGGAAGCATTTATTTTAGCTGGCGGACTCGGCAGGCTTTCCTTACAGTGCACTTCAGAAATGCGGCACGCTTTACCTCTAATCCATGTTTTCAATTCCTGTCCTGAAGATGAAAATGAATTTCCCTGCTTTTTCAGTACTGAGATGACTTCTCAGCCTTGAAATAACTGCTCACTGAGCTGAAGTACAGAGATACAACTTTGTGCCTGAAAATAGCCCAGGCCGTCAGGGCTGGCTGGGCAGCGTACCAAGCCCAGCTTTCAGGTGCGCAGCCAGCGGCTCTGAGCACACTGTCAAGCTGACACGTGCTCCCCCATTTGTTTTGATGCCTGGATTGTCTGAATAATTTATCATAAATGAAGAACTGAAATGATCGTCTGCCCTCAGGTCAAAAAGAAAATAGTTAAGGCATATTTTAATGGCCATGGCTGGTATTTTTTAACGCTGTGTTTCCATGCACCCTGCTGGGTACCGTTGGCACCAGCGCAATTTCCCACGTTAGCATCATGTTGTGTTTTGTGTGTTGGTCCTGGATCTCACCAGAAGGGAGGCACGACTTCCCCGGGCAGGTCTGCAGCTGCAGCAGGGGCAGTGAGCACGGCTGCCTCCCGCACACACCGCGCAGCCCCACGCTCACGAGGGCTGCTCACCAGCACGGCCCTCCTGCCCGCACCGGGTTTTCTGCAGAGGTAACCACTGCGCTTCTGCTACTGCCTGGCCAGATGCTGAAGGTGAGTAATAGCATGACGGCAGGGGTTTCACCGCAGAATCAGCGCGTTTGAAGCCCTGAGATGAAAGCCTCGGTCACGGCTCACACTGCGCCCTCGGTCACCCTCTGAAAGGGAGACCTGGCGGACGATAAAATCACCAGCTTACACTTCAGTAAGCAATCAGGAGCGTGCCCAAGTCCAAGAGGCCAGCTGGCTGCCACAGCCAGTGCAAAAAGATATGATGGGAAGGAGCCCTGCACCGCAGAGCCCAGCTTTCCCTATCGCACAAACAGGTTGTAAAATCCGATTTATGAACTTTCCGACCTTCATTTCCAAGCTGCTTAGATTTCCTCCCGTCACCTTCCCCAGCCCTCTGCAGCCCCTGTTGGGAAGCTGCTCTTGCTTTTCCCTCTGCCTATAACCACTCTTCTCACTTCCAGGCTAAATTTACCCAGGGGCACTCCCCTCCTGCTGTGGGGTTGTGCCCCGCTCACACGCGGGCTGGGCTGCCTCCTCTTCCCCCTCAGTCCCCAAGAGTCACCCCGCAAAGTGCCTGCACCAGCCAGCTCCTTGGGCACTGCCCTGAGCTTTCTCTTCTCTGAACGAAGGGGGTTGCTTGACTTTTGGATAAATAAGCATTTTATACTTTCACAGATTGGAGATGCACATAAACTCTCAGCAACACGACTAGGTGACTACAAAAAGATTTGCCTTTTTCTTCCCCACCCTCTCTACCAGGTTTGCCAAACGTAACGGCAGCAGCCACCCCCGGGGGCTGTACTCACGGCTGGTCCCACTCGCTCTGCACGTTACCTGTCCGAGCCCCAGCGTTATCGTCCCACCATCGGCGAGCCAGAAGCTGTTTTCAGGGGAGCACTGAGCCCACAAGGAAGTCAGCCAGTATTTAGAGCCTTTATGGCAAGGCTGATGTCAACTGAAAGCAAACAAGTGCAGCGAGCAGGTTGGAGCTCATTCTGTAGGAAGGTTTACTTCCTCATTTGGCTAGCTGATCCTTCATTTAACTGCACAGGTTGATAAACTTTCACTTCATTTTTTTCAAAAGGAAAAAAAAAAAAAAAAAACAGAGGTTCCCAACAACATATCTCTGTTCTGAGTCACAGGCAAAGATTAGTCAAGCCCTCGCTGGCAGGGATCCAGAGCACCCCAGCAGCCAGAACACGGCCCGTGGATTAATTCTGGGTTACATGGGCAGTTTTCCATCAAGGATGCTTGACCAAGTCATCTCGACCTCCTCCCCTGACATCTGGCAAATCCCTGACCTCCAGGGACATCAGGGAAAAGAAATCGGTGTTTTTAGTAGTGCCTGGCACTGCAAAGCCTCATTCCAACACATCCACATCTGAGAGAGCTTGTTGTGATGCTACAGTAAAATAGATTTCAAAAAATAAATAAATAAAGCAGCCCGTCCAGCCCAGCCCAGCTCACCTCACGGGTGCCTGAACTAAAAGCCAGCTGTGGTGGCAGGCAGTGTGTCCGCAGCCAGGACTGCCAGCCAGCCACTTCCCAACAGGAACCTGGGGTTTTTCTCCCACTGGCTCCTCAGCTCGCTGCAGGCAAGCCTGCCGAGACCCGCAGGGAGGCAGAGGGAGGGCGCAGGACGCGAGGTGGGGTTAACCCTGGGACACCTCCACGGCTGCAGACAGCTCTGTGGGGTCCCCACTCCCTGCCCGCTGGCTGTGGGGCAGGAGGCAGGGTGGCCGAAAGCTCCGTGCCGGCACAGTGCTTAATGCCAAGGAGCGGGTGGCTGCAGGTCAGCCTTAGCAAGTGTCATCAGGCCACGCGAAATAAAGGACTGGGTTTGACTCTAAAATGGTCTCAAAACCCTTTTGCTCACCAGCTCAGATAAACATTTGAGAGCCCCAGGCGGTGGTTTCGTAGACATTTCCTCTCCCTGCTGCTTCCTTGTGCTGATGAGCACACCAAATTCTCCCAGTGCAAAGATTTATTGCTTCTTGATGGTGTTGTTACGTTCAATAGGGAAACGGATCCAGTGGGAGAGGCTTTCTGCGGGGAGGACCCATTCATGGATGTTCCTGTGCCGAGCTGACATCTGAGGATTTACTGCCCCGTGAAACAACTGGGCTCTCACCAGCAAGAATTATTACCAGCCTCCGAGCCAAACAGCCTGGCTGTGCCCAGGAAGGACTGAGCACGCCACCTCAGCAGGCTGCCCGTGCAGTGCCACTGTCCCCTGGTGTCAGGCACGGTGTCATCCCCGGCACGGAAAAATGTTCTCTTGAACCTTGTAGCGGGCAGCGTCACAGCTGGCTTGGTCTCCACGCCCCAGTGAGTTATGAGCTTTGCACCAGGGAGCATGCACTCCTTGCATGAGCAGCACAGAAAAGCGTTCCTGCCTTCGTCACCTGCACTCGCTTTCTGGGAAAATGAAACAAATCGATGTGGCCGTAGCATCACAGTGACAATTCCTTAGTCCCCGACCAGTCGGGATAAAGCAAGAGCTTAATCAAACGCAGTCCTACTGCCAGGAGTGTTTTACGTAGCTCCTGGAACCAGCACCCCCCCATCCTGCCTCAGGAGGACATCCCTGGGGCAGACCCTCACCCCACGCTACAGCCCGTATCTTGGTTAACCCTCACTAAGCAGTCCTCACCATACAGTCCAAGCTACGCTCCTGATTTTAAATACGTTTCTTTATGCACTGTTAGGCAAAGCCGGGACGTTTTCTGCCAGTGAAATTCTCACTGCTGGAGGCACTGGAAACGCTGATGTTGTTGACAACCCAATATTCAGGTAGGTGAAGAGGCAGTATCCTTACAAGAGGTGTTTCTACATGCTTGCCAAAAAGACCACCTTCCCCTCGCCCCACAAACATACAGCAGTCGTGAGCTCTGCATCTGTCCACGGAAGAGGGCGAAGAGGAGAGACGTGTATCTGAACGGCGCGGCCAGCGGGCAGGTTCTGTTGCTTCTTGGAAAATTTCGATCCCATCTCCAGATCTGACACAGCAGGAACCCAGCTTGTTTTCGCCAGTCTGAAATACCTATTTTTCCTCCTGCCTTCTTACAAAAAAAGATACTGCTATTAGTCAAGTGTTTTCCACTAAGCTTATATAAAAAGTACCTTTTACAACCAGAAAGCCCCAAACAAGTTTCGAGTTCAAAAGTTTACCACTGCTCGGCTTAAGATTTCAGAAAGCTCTCGGAGCCGTCTTTCGGTTTCAGAGATTTATCACATGCTCGGTAGACCCAAACCTTAGTATGGCCTATCGACGCCTTTTAACTCTCATACCACGTTTTATCAAGACTATACTGGCCTGTTCAGTGAGAAAAAGCACATTCTGACAGCAGCCAGGCCCAGAGCTGGCACACGTCCCGAAGGAAGATCCCACAGCGTCACCGTGCCAAAACGGGAATCTGCAAGGATGCTCTCATGTTGTCAGCTCCCTCACCCACACGAAGCACAAACCAAGCTTATGCTCAAGGAGTTTTATAAGCACACTAAGGAACTTTGGGGGGAAAAAAGTCATCAGCAAGAATGCCAAGAGCCATCAGGCAGCGCACACCAGGACAAATGAACAAACGCAGGGTTATCATGAATGATTTTGGGCAACTGCTTATTGTCAGCCCTACTGGGAACGCCAACCACTGGGGTATATAATTCCTATGTTATTTCTGCTGGCTTCTGTGACACCCATGGGAGTTAAAAGAGAGCTCTCTTGCAGAACTCTAGCCTCCTCGTTTGCTTTCAGTGCCTTAAGATCAAACGCCATCGATAACGTGGTTGTTTTAGGGAGCTCATTTATGCCTTTAACCTCTGAACAGCGAGTCCAGAGCATGCACTGTTCCCCTTTGAACAGGCTCCAGCTAAGTTCAAGTGAAGAAGTGGTATTTCTGCCGTACCATTTGGGGCATTATTCTCAATATCACAGAGGAAGGCGGTTTGGTTTTGTTTTGTCTTCTAGTTACCACAAGCACCAAAGGTCAACCCCAAAACTGAGGTTGGAGATAGCATTGACGAAAAGGAAATGAGGGTAGGGAAGTGGGAGCTCTCATTAGAATACAAGCAGGCAGCTCTCCAGCTGCTGGATAAGAAGAAGTCCTGGCGGCTCCAACTGCTCTGCTAGGACAGGAACAGCAGCTTGTGCCCGTGTTGTCGGCTGCTGGCACAGCTCGTGCGTGCCATTCCCCGAAGCACCACACGCACACAGCCGCCCCTTCCCGTGGCTGCAGCCAAGTCCCGTCTAACTCACGGCACACAGCACTTCACGTGTGTGCCAGGTGAACATCAAGTGTTAGCAGAGCAGCCCAGAAATGCAGTCTCCTTAAGCAGTGCTTGCAATTCAGTACTTGCCTCCTCATACCGAACTCTCTCGCTGTCGCTTATTTTAGCATTAATGTTTGAAAATTGCTGCTTAAAAGCATAAAGAGTTAAGCCCCGCAGCCTGAAGCTACGAGATCCAGCAACCCAGTGACGTTACATTTTTAGAAGCACTAAGGTGTATCCAAAACCAGACACCCGAGTTCTTTCAAATGTGCTTATTTATTTTCTTATTCTGAAGACTCTTTGGCCATCAACACAAAAGTAACTGTTCCCTTCCACATGCTATTCATATCAATGCTTAATTGTTAAGAATTTACCTGTTTTGAGAGAAGAAGCCATCATTTCTGCTGCTGAGAAGTGAGCACGTTTTCCAGGAATAGTGTGCTTGTTGTATACACCAAGATGTTTCATATTCCCACAGGTGCTTGGGCTCTAGCTGAAGCCTAGGAAAGGCGACTGAAACTCTTTGTGCTGTTGAGTCATTTTTAATCTTCTTTCCCACAAAAGGATTCTTACAAGAATCCAGCTTTCTCCTTAGAGTGGAAACTTTCCTCTTTCTATGACTGCCTGTTCTAAAACCAGCTAGAGCTTCACTGCTTCAGCACCTCCACACCCTTGTCAAACTTTGCCGATGGGTTTTGATGTTCAAAATGTGCCACTGAAAAGAACTGGGGACGATGCACCAGTTCAGACCCTATTTCTGTAACAAAGCAGGCTAAAAGCAGGAAGAGCTAGAGAAAACCTACTGCCTGAGCAGCACTACTCCAAATCATCACATCCTGGTCTTGCAGAGTTCTCTGGAAATCTGATGGATTGAAGGAAGTAATCTTCTCGATGAGGACAGTGTGCAGTCCTAAGCGCCAGCCCCCCCGACATACTCCTGAGAGCAGGCTTCTTGTTTGTTTTTCTTGTGGGACAGGGGCCCAGGCATGTGCTCAGGCTCTGTACAGACTGCACAAGTCCCTGTAAGCCCCCAGTGGCTTAGCAGCGGTTAAGGAAAACTGGACTTCTAGTTCCATGCTTTGGAGCACATGAAAGATGGAAAGGAAAGATGTAGCAGGAGTGTATTCTTAGCCAAGTATACTTGATGTTTAATGAACCAAAGAGAGGTTAGATGGCTCTGGAGAACACACTCCTGTACACAACATCCTTCAGCATCCTCATTTAGTCTGGGTCTGAATATTGTAGGCATCTGGCCTGGCCTGCTAAGTCAGAATTTTCTGCCATGGGGTAAACAGCTTCTTTGTTCCCGTAACAGCAGCCCTCCTGTACGAGCACGTTAATCAGGAGCTCGCTTTCCTCATGCGGCCCCTTCAAATGCACCAGCCAGGCAGAGCAGCACTGCTGCTGGCCCTCCAGGGCAGGGGGATTTGTCGTGAGACTCCATGGCTGCCATGTATTTTATTTTGGTTTGGTACTTCTGATTGAGTCCCGTTGAGAGATATCAATCTATAAAAACTTGTTATACTGCTACAAGAGAACCAGACACTACAACAGGCATTACAGTGAAACCACAACAACAAAAGTTAAGTTTATTCACCAGACCAGACCGCCTTCGAGCCACCACACATTCCACAGAGGAGAAGAAAATACAAACCTTGCCTTAGCTTCTCTTTCCCTCCTATCAATGCAAGATCTTTCCTGCTCTGGAGAGGAAGAGGACATAGATGTTCTTAAAACATACACAAACTGAGTAACACTGTTTAAATGTCCAAATCTTGTTTACCAGGGCGAGCTGCACATTTCAGAGCCTGCTGCCTTCAGTAAGCCCCAGACTCTGATAACATCACCTGCATTCCTCTGTAGATGAAGAGTTGTTAACTGACGACTTCTGCCACCAAACCCAAAAATTATTCCCATGTACACTTGGGCAAGTGCACCGCAAGTTACGAACTCTGCCTTCCTGCTGATGCCTGCTTTCTTCTGCCTTACCCACCCAGCGTAACCGGCCTGACATCACAGCGGCTGCACACCCCGACACTACAGAGGTCAGATGTTTAACAGCGATGGCAGCTGTGCCAACTATCAGCTGTGCATCTTCCTTCTGAGAAGCATCCTCCAGCAACGCCACAGCCAAGCGAGCTGTGCAAACAGCTGAGCGGCAAGTGCAGCACTTCCATCTCCCTCGCAAGCAGCAGAGCAGCACTTGGGTGCCTTCAACCACTGTTGCACGGGATTCAGTGAGGTAAGAGCTGGCAGGATGACGGCAAGCTGCAATTTAATTTCAAAGGAAGGAAACAGAGCTTTGAGTATTCTTTGTAATAATGGTATCAGAGCACTTTTTTGGAGGGAGTGTGCACAGAACATTTCTGTCTCATGGGTCTTCTATCACACTCCTTCCTGTAAGATCTGCAAGTGCTGGAAGAGGAACACAGCCTCCTTGCAGACAGGAGGCAAGCGCTGCAAATCTCTTCACAGCGGGCAATTCATTTAATAGCACGCTTACATTTCCAACAAGCTTTAGACAAAATTCCTTATCGGAGACTCAAATCATTCCACTGATGTGAAATATTTTATTGAAACAAGCTTTTGGGAACCCAGCCTTACTCCAAGTCATACACTGGGAATTCACAGAATCGTGAGGCCAAACCACCGACAGAAGATAGCTGCTTTCAACCAGTACCTGCACAGTCATATGGCAGCAATGTTGGAAATGCAGGAAGAAAACAGAGTTTTAGTTCCCTTCTCTCTTTCTCCTCCATCATCTGTACTTGGACCTCTCTTTGTCTTTTGATTTCTTTGGACTTCCGCTTCTGTCCGCCTTTTTATCCCAGTCTCTTACTCGGACATCTTCTCTGTATTTGTCCTTATGCTTGCTGTAACTGGAGCCTCTTTCCTGGGATCGGCTGCGACTCCGATGCCTGTCTTTCTTCTCACTCTTTGTCTTCTCCCTGTAGCGCTCTCCTTCATGCTTCCGATCAGAATCCTGTTAAAGGAATCGGATGCATACGCTGTTACAGACAGAAGAGGAAAACTGTAAAGGCGTGAGGAGAACTAGGAAGAGTTGAGCATGGCTCCTCAGCTGCCTAAGGCTGGCACTGCCTGAAACAGATTCACATCTGTGATTATTTGAAAAGGGTAACACACCATAAATAAAACTAACTGCATCAAGATACATCTACAGAAAACTCTGTGGGGTACCAGTCTATTTAAATGGCCTAAAAAAGGAGAGACCAAGAATGTATTGCACATGGTGGCGGTGTCTGAGCACACACAAAATACTCTCTAAAAACCTGCTGCAAATCCAGGTAGGCAGAAATGAGGAAATATTGAATTTCCCTGGCTTTCTGCATAGCATCACAGAGGACCCTGCCTAGCAGGTTCAGAGCACAGGAGGGATTTGCTCTGGAGATAAATGTTATGTACCAAAGGAGTGTGGCTGTCAGCAGGACACCTCCTTTGCTTGCTGCCACAGGTGGATGGTACGAAACCACTGAGACAGCGTGTTAGTGAATGAAGGAGAGGTGGCTGAATTACTCACTGTGAAATGTGACACTGGTAGGTGATGACACCGTACGTGCTAGAACGACCAGGTGGTGACACCAACACCCGGCCAGGCCAGAGCAGTTTCAGAAAGACAAGATCCTTTAACAAGATGCCATTTCTCCCGTGAAGTCACTCAGTCAAAGTTTTTTTTAATAAACAGCCCTGAATTTTAACACATGAACTCCTGCTGGCATTTTTAAGCACTGCTAGGAACTATTTTGTTCTTACTATTCAATAAAGACATACAGGGAGACACAAAACACAGGAGGGGGCCTCAGATCCTGCAGGAAGGTGCAAATGCAACTTCCTATGGAGGAAGTGGTGGACACTTTTGAATTGAAAGCATGATCACAAGTTTAGTATCAACGTATGCTCTAGCAGGTTGACACCATTTTTAGTGGGGTTTTAATAACAACACCGGTAAACACGGATCTTTATGAACTATGGAAAAGGTCTGCATTCAATTATATACTATTTCTTAGTTTCAAATACGATTTTCATTTTTCTAAACTCTAAATTCTTCTAAATGCTCGTGGCAGTAACGTTCACCAGTGTATGGCTAAAATCCAAATCACATTTATGATCACGCACATTTTATTTATTTTTTAATAGTGAAAACCCTATCAGTTACAATGAGCAACATGTACATAAACAACCATAGATTTGATCTTTATCTGTGTAACTGAAAATTTCTGCTATTGCTGAGTGCAGCAATCTCACTGGTGGCCAAATATTATTCCACATCTTTACTGCTGAACTCTATTTCAGTACAGATTTTAAAATCTGAATCAACCAAAACGGAGTGTTGCTTTTTATATTTATAAGCTATTTGTAAGAGCTTTGTCCATTCATCTTCAGAATGAGGGACAGATTTCCCTACTTTAAAGAGCAACTATTTTACCAAATGTCTTACTAGTGAACCTGAAAGCCTTGGTCTCCACGTTTGGAGAAGAAGCCAGGTTCCAGGTCTCTCTGTGGCAGGGACTGAGTACACGCCAGAAGGTGGACACCAGCAGTGGAGTAGAAAGGAACAAAACAAAAACACTGCCCAGTAAAACAGATGGTGGGCTTGGTGTGCTGCTGCCTTCAGGGGGGTTGCTGCTGACAGAGAGCACGAGGAGGAACAGGAGAAACCCAGAACAACGCTCAGAACATCTACAAAGCCAACATCAGAGACGGGCTACTGGCCAGATAGAAGCAAAAATTCTCGCTTGCAAGTCAGGGCAGGGAAAAGGCTAGCGAAGACCTGAAAGTAATGAAAAATTGCCTGCACTGAACATCACAGAAAAGAGTGACTTGCTGAAAGGATTAAAAAAGCCACAGGGGAATGGAGCCAGATAAGCACAATGATCTTTAAGAAGCGTTTAATGTAAAGGTGTACAGGACGTGTCTGAAGCTGTAAGTGCCACAAAAAGGTTGTCATAGTAGCAAATATGATGGCAGTCTAGACAAACAACACAGTCATTGAAGTCATTTATAGTAATTAACAAGATAAATTGCATCTTTGTTCTCAAAAAAAAAAAGAAAGTTGTATTTCCCCTTATGCAAGATTCTACCTTTTTGAAGTCTTTGGCACAGGGAAGGGTCACATTTTTAAAATGCTAAGTTACTAAAAATACTAATGGTATTTGAAATCCAATCTTTTATGCTCTGTCCAAGTCAGAAAAATGCTCTTTTCCCATTGGAAGCAGAAGAAAATTACTATTTAAAAACAGACTCTTTCTTACTGCCGAAGTCCAGATTTCTCAATCCGGGATCGCTGCCTCTTACCAGTCAACAAATGAGTGACGATCACCCCCTTTCTTAATCCAGCACTGTGCTGGTGAACACACGAGGAAAGAATTATCAGAAGAGGGGAAGAAACTGCTCTGCAAGTTCATGGCTGACTTTGCCAAAAGTAGTAACTTGCCAAGCAGCACTTGAACGTAAATCAGCTTGAAATACCAGGATACAAAAGCAGAAGGAAGATACGCCACCTCTACAGACATTAAGCACGCTAATTAAAGGTTAAAAGGAGCAAAGAAGAAGAAGAGACAGCCATTTCAGCAGGGAGATTTTGATCAAACCTCGTCAACCTCCAATAAGTAGCAAGAGCAGAAGATTAAAAATGGAAAGATCATGATCTTTTTGCTAAAATCATGAACTGCAGAAATCTGAAAGTCTGGAAGGTCCTATGTGTAACAAACACCCACTGGTTACACCCATCCTCCACAGATCCAGTTATTTTAAAAAATAAACAATCCAAGCAACCAAAAAAGACGCAGAGAAAACTGGGAAGGGAACAAGGTCATAATACAGATCTCAAGCAGAAGCAATCAAAATGCTGTGCCAAATCCTATCCACAAACCCACACAGCGGTGCAGCCTCTTGCTCCAGACCCACATCCTGTTACCTACTGAAAGCAAGCCACAGCACCCTACCTCTTCAGCCCTCTGGAAGCAAGTCAACAGCACAAGGTTCAAAAATATATTCTTAAAACTTCAACACAAAGACTGAAGATTCAGGAAACTGGTGTCAGACTAAGAAAAGGGATGAGTCAAACTACACTAAAAAAAAAAAAGGCAAAAAAAAAACCAGCAAGAGAACAGAAAAACAACTCAACATCATGGAAACTATTCAGAAAATAAAACCCCCTTCCCTTCAGTCATAGCTGAAGCTGGTAGCACCAACTGCAGTTTCGGTTGCTATAACTTCCTATTGTAAGACTCTGCTCTCTCTCAATTAAAACCTCTGACATCCTACGGGCTCAGGATGGAAGCTTATCTACGAAACACGGTCACTGCGGTCTTCGGCAATTGATTGTGGAAAGTTAACTGTTGTTTTCTTTTCAAGTTTTTACCTCAAAGGCTTCACCTATTTCCAAAATGGGGTTAAGGGAAAACACTTTGCTTGCCTGTTCTAAAAATGCTACCATTCAACAGAAAAGTTTCCGTGCTGTTACGCTTTGTGCTGGCCTCAGTACTCACACTGAGCAGTCTCCACCTCGGGAACATGCCTCCCTCCCTGCTTCTTTTATGAGCTGCCCAGATTATGACCGTGTTATAAATTTAAGAAAACAACAACAACAAAAGGCAGTTTGTATATTTTATGTGGGATTTGTCAGCTAAGCTGCCTGCAAAATTCATCTGGAAAGGGCTGTGCTCATGTCACTTTACTGATTTTTTAAATTGGACTGAATGCATACTCACTTGGACTAGATGATCTTTGAAGGTCCCTTCCAACTGAACTATTCTATTCTATTCTACTCAGTAAATAGTGATTTTTTTTTCTACTTAGCTCATTTCTCTTTAATGCTCAAATCTTGACAGTAGTAACCTCTGCACCTGGTATTACAGGCATTCAGTTTCCATGAAACATCAACATTTTGACTACCTCAGGTTCAAAGAAACGTGAAAATGCTGACTGAACAGGCTGCAGTGAATGACAGAACTGCTGTCTTCTGGCAATCCCCTCCACAGCCGGAGTCCTACAGCACTGTACAGATGCAAGTAAACCCACACAGAGATGTTGCACAAGTATTTCCAAAACAATTCAGAAAAAAATAAACAGACAATTCAAAGAGGCTGTGTTTCTGATTCCACATGGGAGAAAGCCAACATGCGCTTCTGGCAAGAAAATAAAAAATAGACTGCATTCATGAAATATCATTAACTTCTGGTTTATGACTGGGAACATGTGAACAACAGGTTCAAAGTGCTGAAGATCTCCTACCTTATGAGAGGCTACACTGCTTCTTCAGGACGTTTTGGCAAAAAGCCATTCAGACATGCCAAGCTTCGAAAGTCCAGAAAGATTTGGGAAACCTCTTTCATAATCAGGCACTGACATCAGCCTTCTGTACGTTTACAACCGCTGTATTTTATGGGACTTTGCACACCAGGTCCCCAGTTCAAAATCAGACTTCTTTTTCCTGGCTTACCCTTACTAGGAAAATAAACTGCTATCAAGTTAAATCATTAATGCAAGAAGAGGTGAGCACCTTGTGTTTTTTGGTCCGCTTGTCATCCTCTTCATCTTCAGAGTGGTGATGCTTCTTCTTCTTCTGTTTTTTAGCTGAGTGCGATTGACTTGTTTGAGACTCTTCTTCCTCCTCCTCTAGCACAAGGTCATACTTGGCACTGATAGCGTTGGTTAAGGGCATATTTATTACTTAATATCAATAAATATCAGAACACAGAAGTTCATGAAGCAAACAAACCCCAGTTTATCAGACAGTGAGTGGTTTATGAAGGCACACAGGTATTGAAATAATCAGCTGTGTTAAATGGCTGAATTCTGCTTCGTCAAACACTACAGCCAGGTCCCAATTCACTCTTCTTTTTTTTTTTTCCCCACCACCCACAGATCTCTGAAAAAGTTACAGCTTTCTGTTCTCTCATGCTCACCACAAGCAAAGCAGGATTGCAGAACCTGATTTAGTCACTACTATTGTCCCATTCCAGGTGCAGCAGATCCCACGTGAAACTACTTAAAACTCTGTTATGCCTTATGTCACTGCATGGCTTTACACGGGGAACATTATTTACCTGCACACAGTGATTTGATTACATTCACCTTCGTCACTAAATGAAAAAGGCAAAATGTTTAATTCCATCTCAAACACCAGATGGTTATGTGAAGTTGCAGCAAAAATATATATTTGGCAATCTTTAAGAATAAGAAGTCTTTTCCAGACTGTTTTCATAAACTCTACTTGGTACAAAAAATACATTTGACCGGAAAAGGATACTCCTGCTTTGGTTTTACCTTCTCTTTCAGAGCAAATTTTGAAGGTCTGTCACGTTCCTTCTCATATTCTTTGAAATCATCCTTGGTATACTGCCCACCTGTCCACAGAAAAATATATTCAACTCACTGCAACTAAAAAAGCAAACAAGGGATCTTCCTAACCCTACAGGGATTCATACAGTTCCAAGAAAAACACTGACATCTGGATAACAGAGTAGAAAAGGGTAGGGCAAGTCATGATTCTGTGCTTCTCTTGCTTGCAGATCTCATTAAACAAATTACGGTTTTCTCCTCAGTCACATCCAGTAGAGACACAGCATGAACAGGATCACAAAGCAGGATTTAGTAACTGGTTTAGCCCCTCTTTGATTATAGGTCATTTAATAGTGAGAATAGTCATAGGCTTTCACAGCAACAGTAATGTATCGCAGGACCTGTGCTCTGGGATGCACAAAGGGAAACCTCTGAGACAGCTACAGCTCTCCATCTGAATTCCTAAGCTGTCAAAAAATCATTATGTCTTAAGAGGGGCATCACCAATCTCATTTTCCACCCACTCACTTGGCAACAGCAGCTCACAGATCGAAATGCTATTCTATGGCAACATGCTGCCATCGCCCGGTCCTACTTGAAACTGCAAGATTAACTGGCTGGGTCAGAAATAGCCCCAAATATCCACAAACATCTGAAACTGTTTTGTTTTTTAAACATACAAGCTATACAATATGCGCGATATAGAGGAGGTGAAGAGAGGAAAGGCTTGGCCTGAATGTTCACTTTTCCTTGCGTACACCCAACTGTCATACAGTGAATAATGAAACTAGAAAGCAACAAGGCACTGCCACATTAATGTTGCAGATAAGCATCTTCAAAAGCACCACTTTTGAAGCTTGAGGTAGGAACATATGATTTACCTGCAAAAATCTATCTGTTGAAAGGCAATCCATGGTGATGCAATTTTTTGTTTCTGAGCTAGCCAGTACATGTAGCAGTAGTGAAGAGAAGAGCTAGAAACCTTGTTGCTCTGTTACTATATTGCCAGGGAAATCTACACCCTGGAAGATGAGATGATTTAAGCTCTTAACAATTGCTTCTCTTTACATAAATACTTACCGTTTAGGAGTCATGGCTTTTCTTTGTGAGGGTCAAAAATCACATGTACTTACCTTTTCCTTTCCACTTAATCTTTGCAACAGATTGGCTAAAATCCACATGTATCCGTCTGTCATCTATTAGCACGTTGTCCATTTTGAAATAGGCTTTCTCACAGTCTTCCTCCTGACATTAATGTTTCCAGAAATTTTTGAGTCATGATTATATCAAAGAAGTATTCCACCAAAGAGCTCAAACACAAACTCAACTGCTCAGTGGCATACGTTTCCCAATGAACACACCACACATGGTATTTTTCTTAGAATTGCGTAAACCACAACAGTTCATGCATTGTGTCGTTTCAAAAGAAATAGTTATGCTTTGTCCCAATGTAAACATTTAAAATTACATTTTTTTCAGTTCATTTCACCTCTTTAAAAATTTGCCAGGGACAACAGCAACTAACAAAAGTTCCATTTTAAGTACACAATAGGCTAACGGAACGTGTTCTTGCTTGTCCAGTGTTTTCCAGTTTTTCTCACAGATTAACAAGATTATCAGAAAGTCTCTAGCAAGAAGCTATGCACCATCAAAAAGCTTTTACGAGCAATCACACTGTATGAGCAGCATGTGGATAAAGCTAACGCCATTTACAACCCCAGTAAGTACTGTAGCACAGTGGTGTAGACACCGATCTCCCTTCTTTCACATTCCCTCCTCTCTTTATGCAGCACTACCCCATTTTCTGCTGGCATTCCTTTCTTTTACTCTTCCTAACTGTTTGAAAGTCCTAATGTACTCAGAAAAACACAGTCCTGCTCTAAACCCACTGGTTTCAAGACCAGCTAAGGCCATATTCATATCGTTTGGCTGAAAAAAAAAGATTTTTGACTGATTTAGGACCTACAACTTCTGCAACTCAGTCAGTAATAGAAAATGGTAGCTACCCCACACTTGAAGATTTCACTCTTCTCCTTTAGTGGTAGGATACTGAAAACAAACCTTGATAAGCAGAATCTACATCCAACACAACTACAAAACGTACCTTTTCAAATTCAATGAAAGCATAACAAAGAGATTCACCAGTCTTCCAGTCTCGAATCACTTCACAGCTGAAAAATTGGCATGAGATCAACATGTCAGTGCTTTCAGAGCAAGACTCACGTAAGCATTGCTTAAAAGGGAGAGTAACTGTTTAAGAATAAAAGAAACAGAAAAACAAACCTCAAAGGTATTTTAACACTTGATTCTGAGACCCTTACTGATACGGGTGTCGCTACACAGGAAAAGTGCACGGGATATTACTGAAGTAAGTAATTTTAACACTTAGTTCACAAGTCCTTAACTTGAATTGTAAGCTAGGGATGAACTGTAGCACTAGGAACAGAACTGTATTGGATTAATGAAAAAATTATTTCCCAACAGTACTGCTTGTGACTAAGTTTTTGCCTTTCCCCAATAAGAGACAATAAACCTCACATTCTGTTTTTACAGTCATTGAAGGAAAGTTTAAACAGGCAAATTTCTCTTCTTAGCAGGCACACTGCTAGCAGCCATCTTACCAGGCAGTTCACTGGGGAAAAATAAAAGGCCTGAAGTATTGGATCAGTAGAAGTAAAATGGGAATAATTAGAGTACTGCATCAGTATTACCAAACTCATATACAGCACCAGAATTCTGAATACAGTATGTTGAAGGAGCTCAAATAGGCAACAAATGCAGTAAATAGGGCATTCATGTGAGACTTGAAACTCCTTCAAGCACATTAAGCAGCTGACATATTAGGATTTAATACACAATTCAAAAGATGATCAAGACAAAAAAAAAGGGGGGGAGAAACTGAGTATTCAGACAAGCTGTATGCATTCTTTGCAGCAGCCACTAATTAAGAGGAAGGTAGGACTGTCTTATGCAAGGACTCTTCCCTTTGTTGAATTATTCAATCTATCTAAAAGTGGAAGGTCTGCAAAAGAGTTTATTAAACAAACTGATAAAGGAAAAGAAAAGGTGTAAAAAGATCCCTACAACATCCAGAAATTCTGCTCCAGTGTGTGGTGAACACAGTATCAGTCACACACACACACACCCTAAGGAGTGCACAAACTTGTAGGAACGTGACACAGAACTGACTTAGTGGGCATATGAATAAATAGGACCTACCCGAGACCATCGGAATAAACCTAACTAAACTTCTTTGAAAGGGTCAACGTGCCTATGCAAGATAGTGAGTCACTTTTGAAATCCCCCTGGAAATTCTAAGAAACTTCTGCACCAGTGTTTTAGTGAAATTAAGCAGTAATGGCATAAGAAAGATCTTTTATCGATAAAAATGTGCAAGACATGTATTGATAAAAACGTGCAAGAAGAGTAGGATTCTAAAATCTGTAAGATTTTTTTTTTTTATTAACTTGCTAATAGTACAGGCTATAAAGCATTTATAGCTCTAGGAATAATTAGAAAAGGTGTTGAAAGCAAAGTGGAGAATACCCCTGTGCCATTCTAACTCTGTAATTTCTTTAACACTGTATGCAGTTCTGTTCCTCTCATCTCAAGGTGAAAACAAAAGAACAGAAAAGAGCTGAGAAAAGGGAAATGAAGCAAGGCAAATTCCTCTACAAACTATGCTGGCTTGTACTCTTAGCCAGAAACAAAGATGATTTGAGAGTATATGATAGAGAGCTGTAGGAAAGTGGGTTTCACTTCACTATCTTTTGATACCAGCATAGGGGAAAATCAGCTGAAACTACTAGGAGCCAGGTTCAGAGCTGAAGAAGGCAGCAGGCATGGGGAACACCTTAACAAAGAACACACTGAACGCTAGAAATGTTTACCACTTCATCCCAAGCTGTACGTACTCCCAGGGAAAATTAAAGACACGAAGACTGTATGTAGCTCGTGTAGCATTTGAACTGTAGACCGCAGAAAGGAGGGTGAGGGCAGGGGGCTGGGAAAAAATATTCTGTATGTCTCCCTTGTTCCACTTTCACTTAAAGTCACTGCTGGAGACAGGATATTCAGCTAGCTAGATGTGACCTTGTATCACCACCATTGTCATCATCTGCCCAGGGATAAGCCTCCAGAGACACCAGAATACTACTTAACAGTCCAACCTAAATAGACTGATGGGTATAAAGTTCAGTTTCAACAAAGGTTTTCTTCTTCACATTACAATAATTACCTTTTAATTGGACCAAATCGTGAAAATATTATCTCCAGGTCTTCATCCGTGGTCACAGGATTCAGTTTACAAACAAACAGCACGTTTTCTGGTGGCTTGACTTCTGCATCTGGTAAGTCTCCCACCTGTGGGATACAAAAATAGACTTTCATCACTTCTGCCTAAAGTTCTCTGTGTTTTACCGCCACAAGCACACTGACAACACATCTTGTGGATGATTTCAGACACAATCCTATCACAAAATCAAAACCAAGCACAATAGTTTTCTCCCTCAATGTCACAATAAGACTATTTTCTAAAGAACCTAGAAACAATTAACCTATTTGCGATTCCACCACAGGGATTTCAGGAAAGTCACTAATACTTTCCCACCTTGCTTTCCCTGTTCATAACTTAACAATACTCAGTTCTAATTGATGAAAAGCCTCACTCTTTTTTTTTTCCTTTTTAGAATAAATGGTGAAAGTGTGATTTTTAGAGCCACTCTGTTTCAAAAATAGAATGGACTGGATCCGTTCTTTAGTTTCTATCTGTACCTAAGACACCTTCAAACTGCCTTGAAGTCTGGCAACAACTATCCTAAATTTCAGTTCGCCCTACTAGATAAGGATGACAATTACACACCTTTGTTCAGATAGACAAAGGGAGGCAGCATTCATGCTACCTAGGAGACAATGCTTGCTTACAGTATGCACAACCTTGATTTTTGCAATCTCAGATCAAAATTCCCTCATCAGAACCAGCAATCTAAGTTCCAGAGGAAAACACAAATACACAAAACACCTCCTGTTGAATTTCAGCACTTCTTTATGAAACCCGAATAAAAGACTAGTGATACACAAACAATTTATCTCCACCTTTTACTTAATATGGTAATAAAAAGGTAAATGTATATTAGTGTGGTAACAGGAAGAAGCAAAGTAACACAAGTAAGAAACAGATTCCAGAAAAGATCTTAAGGACACAACGTGCTGTCAGAGATGTTAGTACACTACATTTTTCATCTATTCAGGTAAAGGTAAATACAAAAAGATGTTCACCATCTCCAGAAGAATGGCACGAGTTTTCGCTTCTTTTTCCGCCTGAACTTCTTCTATTTCATCTGCAGATCGTCCTTTCAAGTCATCAATTTCTTCATCTGCTCCTATTCTGCCACTCTGAAAAAAATTGAAGGGAAAAACTATTTAATAGCAATCCATGGCCAAAAGATTCTCTCATTTTCCAAATCTTACTTGGATGCCTTCTGCCTTCCACTTGTCCCCCCTTCCGTAATACTTTCACAAAGTATTAAAGACAGATTCTTATTTTGACCAGCCTCTGCTGACAACTAACAGGGATCTGTTTACTTAATTCTTTCTTCCAGCTTTCCCCAAGAAGCTGTCACAAATACTCACATCTAGCTGCTCCTTAGTAGGTTCTGGTGAGCGATCAGGAATAGACAAGCCAGGTGGATCATCAAAGGGATCATCTAAAATTACTGTATGATTTATCCTAACAGGGAACAACATCAAGACCAGAATCAGTCAACAAGCAAATAAAACTCTCTTTACCCAAGTAATAGGAAAGCAGCCCTGCTGATTCTCAGTTATATCATAAAAAGCCACACATACTTGTAAATACTAGAATCAGTGCTTTTATAAAGGCAAGGTAGGTGCACATTTTCTTATGATTTTTCTTATTTTAGTAGCTGCTTATTTTCTTATATACCTATTTCCAGACTAATACATAACCTAGTAACATCTAATATCAAGTAATGTTGCACTTTTTTGCTGCTAATTCCTTCTACTACATAAATCTAGAAATCACAATTAAAAGAATCATACAAATGGAATAAAACTTCTTAGAGCAACTACATTGATTATTTTGCTCAAATTGTCTTATAATTTAGGTTGGACAACATTTCCATGCCTGTTCCTGCAAGTTCACATAGGTGTTAAAGACTCCATGAAGATATGGAGTCCATCTGAAAACACATGCCTACACAAATGCTCAGATTTATGGCTTGCAACTTGTATCAACTCACGACAGACTTCCATAATAAATACTACATTACTTAAGAAGAAATTCAAGTTCTTGTAAAGACAGAATCATACAGCATTTCACCAAGAACACTGCAGTAAAATAGTATTTTAGATACCATGTACAAGTCACCTAACATTGCCATAACGATTTAGTTTCCAAGAAGACGGATGTGTTAAATTATATAATCCTCCAAAATGGGAAGCCAAATGCAGTCACACCTAATATCTTGATATGGGATAAAATCCTTATCCACAAAGGTTTCGTTAATTGTCTTCAATACGTCCATGCCTTCGGTCACTTCTCCAAATACTGTATGCACACCATCAAGGTAATCCAGGTTTTCCCCTGTTGTAATGAGAAACTGCAAAAAAAGATACAAAATCAGTAACAGCGAATGGAAAAAAAGAGGGCTTCAGTTTTACCTTAGGAGAGATAAAACTCTCACTGGAGTCAGAGGAAAAAAAACTCTTCCTAACTTCTGCATTCTTAAATGTAAATGCAAATATCACTGCTTCTTTCTAAAAAAAAATCCTACCAACAATTTCATACTTCCAATGCAGAGAAACAGGAAAATTATCTCTGTATATTATAAAAAGCTCTAGCTGGAGCAAAATCACATTTATTGTTTTTTAAGTTGTTCTTTCTTCATGAAAAAAAATAATAATTCAAATGTATGGATATTTCATGTGACGCATTTTAATACATGTATATAGAAGTGACAATGCATCTAAAATAATTATTGAGAAATTGTATTGTTCTATGAGATTAGAGCTTTAAACATACCTACAGAAAAAGCTTTGTGCACTTGAACAGGGAACAACATCAATTTCAGAAACTGTTTTACAATATTTTTTTTGGTGTGGGAAGAAATAAAACTTGCACTCAGATAAAATTATACATTTACATTGTCTTAATGCACACTTTAATGTAATCATACAGAGAACGCTGTGATTTCAGTTTCCAAATTCAGATGAAGTTATAATTGTAAAGTTTTAAGATTATTCTAAAAAACAAGTTCTTCACTTTTCATATCCATTTAACTACAGGATTTGTTATTCCTTAATCTTACTCTAAGATTATCAAAATCACATAAAGGTATTAACAAAAACAAACAAGGAGAAAAAAATGAGAGGGCTGAATTTAACAAAATTTATAAATTTGAGCTAGGCCAGGATTTTAATTTGAGCATCTCAACCTCTTTCTTCTCTGTAATCAAATACCTACTGGCACCTGGAACACTACAAAAAGTATTTACCTAAGGCCGTTTTTATACGTGGCTTTTGACCATCTTACAAGATGATGCTCTTGAGATGACATCATTATATATTGTTATACCCTTTTTGCAAATTCAAGGAATTTTCATTTTTCTTACTTAGACGTGCACCTCCAACACTGCATACTGACCTGTGATCCATGCTGATCGCTGCCATTGTTCACCATGGACACGGTTCCTTTTTTCTTGTGCTTAATTCTCGGCACTTTTTCTGCTTCAAAAAATCTGGCTTGATCACCATACAGTTGACTGAAAATACATGGGAAATATGTTATATGTTATCAAGCAAGTAAATATTTAAAAGTGAGATTAAAAAATGCTGTAAAACAGTAAATGCAACTTTTTTTTTTTTTTTTTTTTATATCGGCGCAATGTGCACATTTTTATCTACCAGTACAGTTATACAGTTCATTTTATATTACAGATAACAGATTTTTCTCTGAAGCATTTCAGAGTTCTTTTTGTTTGTTTGTTTGTTTGTTTTTGTGAGGGCTTGTTTCTGGTTTTTAGTGCAGCATACAGTATTTTTCTAGGGCCTGAAGGGAGTACAGATTTTGATAAGGGTCCATCAGAATAAATTAAGCCAACACTTTAAAAATGCAACAATTTATGCTTTCAATTTCTCTTTCAAGACAAACAGAAAGCCACTATTATCCGCGTATAAATTAAGTTCATCGTACATGCAGGACTGCATGTACTTTATAATTTAAGACACATAAAATACGACAAATCATCAAAACATTTTTAATTTTTGAAGTCTATCCCTGATTTTCACCTTACTCCATAATTGACAGGGGCACGGTCAATACACAGTTTTGCCCAAATATAAGGAACAATGTTGTGTTTGAACTTATTTTGTTAAGCATGTGTAGGTCTTTACGAAGATTCAAATTAAAGTTTGCCTGCATCAGTTTCCTGGGTAGCAGGAAACCCCAGTGCTGTGGATTTCAGCAGTAATAAACAGGTGGAAATGACATATTGCTGTTCTCCATGCTAGCAGCAGAAGAGTATCTGCAACTCGCTTATCACATTTTCCTTCCGTATCTGCCATGTTACTGGGCCTCAGAAGAAGACCAAAACAATCCTTATAACAGAAAATAATGTAAAAATGAACTTGATCTACTCACATGCAGAGACAGCTCAGGTCTGGCAAGCATGCCTACCTAGACTAAGATCTCCCTAGCTCAATTAAACTGCTTCCAGGATCACAACAGTTCCATGTCGATCACAACAGTTCCATGTCCCCAAAGGTTTTCTATTTTAAAGGCTCTGACAGACCAGACCAGAGTTACAAATGTCAACACTGGTCTAGCAACACTGGCTCTGGTCAAACTGAGCTGTTTATCTCTATATACCATGTTCCTCAGCACCCCAGGCTTTTAGTTCTACTATGCAATTTTAATTCTATTTTCAATATTATTTTTAAAGGAAACATACAGAACACACAGACTTTGCTAGGTTCCACTTTACTGTTTGAACTTCTTCAGCTTCTGTGTTTATGACCATTAACATTTTCAACAAGTCAATTTTTAAGGCAACACGACTGCTTTCTCGCACACAGGAAATCAAGCATAGCCTCTGTGTTCCCCTCATGTTCAATTAAATATATTTTGTTACAAAAAATAAAAGCAGTAATAAACTGCTAATAATTCTGCCTTCTGTGGAGCAGTTGGTTATATTCATCCTGCAAAACCAAACCTAGTTACTTGCTCACTTTTAAATAAGCAGACATTTACATACAGCCAGTTATAACTTTGTATCTAAGGTCAGAGATAGAATACTGTCCAGAAAAAGCATCTCAATGGTCAAGGACAGTGTAGGAATTAAAAAAGCATTTGGCTATAAAAGCTGAAGAAGCTTATGCATCATTGTTACTCCCCAGCAGTAACTCTGCCTCAAAAGAGCTGAAGACAAGCCAAGCGGACCCTTTGCTCCCGTACGATGTCTCTGCTATGAAGCAGCACAAACACGTTTTACTTACCAAAATACAGATTCGCCGCCTCGGCCGGTCCCCATGGGGTCCCCAGTTTGTATAATAAAGTCCCTCTGTCACAAAGCAGAATATGTAAGATGTTGCTGTCGTGTTTGCGAATTTAAGCCAAGAAAAATACAGAGAGAGAACTGCGAATACTCACCTGCACATTGTAAATGAGGCAATAGTTGTAGTACTTGATTTTGCAGAGCTTCAGGAAATTCAGGCAAGCTGCAAGAAAACACGCTGCCGGTTACCGGAGGGGCTGGCGGACACGGTACGCACGGCTGCAAGGGGATGCCCCAGGGGCTCAACCTTCCCCCCTGCCCATCTCCCCGTTTCCATCTCCCCGTTTTCAGGCCCCCCGCACACGCCGCCCCCGGGCGCCTCCCGCCCGCAGCCCCGCCGAGGCCCGAGGCGGCCGTGCCGTGCCGTGCCGTGCCCAGGCAGCCGGCGCCCCCCAGCCCCGCTCCCCATCGCAACGCCGCCCCGTACCGCGGGGCCGCTCCTCCGTGTACAGGTCGATGACCAGGTCGCCCAGCGTGGTCTCCAGCAGCACGGCCATGGCCGCTGCCCGCTCCCTCACGGCACGGCACGGCCCGGCCCTGCCCGCCGCACGGCCGCCCTCTGGCGGGGCGGAGGAGGAGAAGCCGCTGGGGGCCGGGGCTGTGAGGCACGGCGGGGCGAGGGGCTGGGGGGTCACTGAGCAGCTCCAAGCTCACCCGGTCCAACCACCCCTACCACCAGTGTCCCCACTGACCAAGTCCCCAAGCACCACGTCCAGGCTCTCCTGGAGCACCCCCAGGGACGGTGACTCCACCACCTCCCTGGGCAACCCGTCCCAGTGCCTGGCTGCTCCTTCTGAGCAGAAATGTCTCCTCACTGCCAGCCTGAACCTCCCCTGGTGCAACTTGAAGCCATTCCCTCTGGTCCTGTCACTGGTTATCTGGGTGAGCAGAGGCCGACCCCCAGCTCCCCACACTTTCCCTTCAGGCAGCTGCAGAAAGCAATGAGGTCTGCCCTGAGCCTCCTCTATCCCAGACCAAACACCCCCTGCTCCCTCAGCCGCTCCTCACAGGACTGAGTCCTCCAGGCCCTGCACCAGCTTCGTAGCCCTGCTCTGGACACAAGCACTGTCACCTCACGGTTAGGTTATTAGTGGGTTATCTGGTCCAGTGCTTGCCTGGAGCACACTGCTAGGCACGGCTTGTGGTGCCATGGGTGATGCTGAAAGAGCAAACAAACAGAATTTACTCCCTTTTAACTGATGCCATAGCATGTGCTTGGTGTTACATGATACAGCTGAAATAATCTCATTGCCTTCAAAGCACGGGATCCCATGCTAAGAATTTCAACTTGACCTTGACCTTCCTTATTTTTCATAGTAATATCAAACCATGTTATGCTATGTTGAAAATAGAAATTTAATGCAATAATAGAAGTACATTTCATACTTATGTCATAATACTGCTATAAGCACTATGCAATATTTTCATAAGGCAGTGTATGAACCAATGGCTTCATATTTTCATAATATTGATACATTTCTCCTTGGAAGTAGTCAGGCATTGGGCCAGGTTGCCCAGGGAGGTGGTGGATTCACCGTCCCTGGGGGTGTTCAAGGAGAGGTTGGACGTGGTGCTTAGTGGCATGGTTTAGTGGGTGACATTGGTGGTAGGGGGGTGGTTGGACCAGATGATCTTGGAGGTCTTTTCCAACCTTAATTATTCTGTGATTCTATGACTTCAGGCTGCACAATTTTCATCTCTTTCTGGGTGAAGCCCTGGTACTCACTGCACAATGAGTCGATCTGAGTCACAGATCTCTTGCTAAACAATTTATTTCCTATTGCTGAATCTGCCAGATTAGTGACCTGAGTTGACAGTGATCTGAGTACAGTAAAAGGGAAGCAGTGAAGGTGAGGGAGCAGAAATGTGCAGTTAGGAGTACAAAGAGATGCATGTAGGTAAGAGCAAGATCTTCTCCTTAAGTACCAGAAAAAATAGCATCAGATAACCATGTTACAAAGTGCACCTTAATAAAAAGCCAGACAGGGAATTTAAATGGGTTTCTGTTCATCATTATCCTGCTGCATGATGGTCCTGGAAACTAAGTGGGCTGGTCCTGGGACCAAGTCTGCACTTTAGGAAGTTGTATTTGCATCCTTGGTGTGCTAGTTTTCAAAGCTGTTAGTGCTATCTAGCATTTTGCAGTGTTGCAATGTTTCTGTGAGTTTATTCCCAGTCTGTACATCACTCCTGAATTGATTTAAGACTGTTTTTAAGCCATCCTGTGTGACAGTTATTGACAGAAGAAAGCATTATAGCACACATTTATTTACTCTGAAACTTTAAGAGGGACTTAAACAGCACATCAGTTTTATGCAAGCCTGCGCTAACTGAAGTTTAACTATTGAAGATGGAGAATATGAAGATGGAGTTTAATTAAGTTGAAGATGGAGACATTCAAAGACGTTCAGGAAGGAACAGGTATTCCTGAATTCCATTTCAGTGAGATGCTGAATTCCTTGAGGTGAGCTGATAACCCAGCTTGAACTTTGCTGAATCTGTAAATTCGACAGGTCAGCGAGCCTTGTTTCCTTGTACTTTTATATGCTCTGACACCATTAACTTTTATGCCTTTGGTACATTCAGTAAACATGTTAATCATCATCTTAACACACAAAACACTGGAGCATTGTAGCTTGCTTTTGTGCATTTAGGATTCACCAGCCTTGTGGGGACATAACCTCCAGTCGGAATTACGCATGGAGTGCAACACGTAGTTAGGAATGTACATAACTTAAACTTCCTCCCACCAGCACAGGCAAACGACTGCAAGTACTAACAAGAGTCTCATTCTTGTAGCTACCATCCTGTCCCCAGAGACTCTTATGTGCCCCTTACGAGACTGGGCAAAATGTCATGTTGGGGAGCTGATGTGTAGATTTTTGCCTCATTAGATTGCACAGTGAACAGATCCTTCATCTGTTTCTTTTAATTTACTGCACATAATAGATTTACAACAACAACAACAAACAAACAAACAAACAAACAAAGGCAGGTTTAGGACAGATTTAAGAGAAACTGTGTGATGTTAGAGAGACACTGGAAATCAAGACATCTGTGCTTTTATTCCTCATGCATTACTGACTGGTGTGATTACAGGGAAATCAGCTGACCAATTTTATTTTTTCTAACCTCTAAAATCGTACTAACTACTGTCAATAAATGTATTCAGTGATGACATATTTGAGGTTTTCATGTAGCACACATTTCGCAATATGAAAATTTCCCTTTCCAACGCCTTGTACCTCATGCCGGATGTTTGCACCAGCGTGTCACGACGGCACAGCGCACATGAAATAACAAACCTCTGGTTTTCATGCTTTGTGTCCACTGCCGGCTGTGTGACTCACAGTGCAAGATGAAGCGGGGCCACAGACTCCTTCACCCACACGTTATTGCCGTGTCCCGGGGGGACTAAAACCTCCCTGGGGTACCTGCTCGTTGCCACCCTCGCTGTCGTGAGGTTACCCGGAGACGCAGCGCCTTCCTCTTTGCCCGTGGCTTTGAGCGCTCGTCAAGTTTCCCCCTCGCCTGCTCTGAAGCCCTCCTGGATCCCAAATAACACCACCGATAAGCACTGCCGAGCCGCGGGGGCCCTTCTGAGGGGAGCCCTGAGCAGAGGGACGGCTGCAGCCGCCTCCCTCACCCCATACCCGGCTGCAGCCGCCTCCCTCGCCCCATACCCAGCTCCTACCTCCTCCCCTCGCCCCACACCCGTTTCCTACCTCCTCCCCTCGCCCCACACCGCCCCGTCTGGCCGCCCGTCCCCCGTCCCCGCCCCGCCGGCGGTGTTTCACTTTGTTTTCGTTCCCGGGTCGCAAGATGGAGGCGGCGCGGGGCCGGCCCGGGCTGCTGCTGCTGCTGCTGCTGCCGCCGCTGGCCGCCGCGCTGCTGGGCCCGGCCGCCGCTCCGCAGCTGGGCCAGGTACCGGGCCGGGACGGGCCGAGCCGGGCCGGGAGGCTCCGCGGAGCCCTCCGGGGACCGGCCGGGCTGAGGGGGGGCTCGGCTGGGTGGAGGGGGGCTGTGCGCCGCCACCCCTGCCCGCAGGCAGCGCCCCGCCGCCCGTAGGCGAAGGGCGAGGGCAAGGCTCGCTGCCCGTGCCCGCAGGGCGCCCTGCGGGGGGGGGTAAATGCGATGTAAAATGCCCCAAAAAGAGCTATAATGGGGGGTGGGGGGGTATTTGGGTGCGGTGCGCGGGGTGCCCGGCCGAGCCGTGACGACTCGCTGCTCCTCCCGCTGTCTGTGCCCGTGAGTGGGACCCGCAGGCGGGTGGGGGTCTCTCGGCACATCGCGGGGCGCCGTGCCAGCTGCTTTTTTCCTCGTCCAGAAGCCGGGCTGTGTCCCGGTAAGGTCCGTTTCGAGTTAAATGTGGTGGCTTTTCGAGGCGCAGAAGGACTGCTGTGGTGCTGTGCGGGGATGTGCTGAGGGGGGATGCAGCGATGCGCCGTGACGGGGGGGAGCTGTGGCCTCGGGGCTTACAGAAGAGAACCGGCTGCTTTGGTGCCTGTGGTTAAGTCGTGACTAAATATCTTCCTCAGACCCTAGGAATCGTGACCTGCCAGCTGTGAGATCCCACAGAGGGAAGATGGGGTTCGTAGTCACTTGCCTAGCCATAGCAAAATTGCTGTCACGGGCACGAATTTATTACGGCTTCTTTTCCTCCAGAGCTCCTGCGCTGGCATAACGCCATTCCAAGGCAGCCTGGTGCAGGCCCTGCGCTGGCACATCCTGTGCTGCAAAGCAGGATCCTGGGCTCGCTTCCTGGTCCCTGCCTCTCCTGGTGAGCCTCTGAAGGGAGATGGGCTTAGCTCCTCAAAATGGGGATCTAGGTCTTCAGAGATCTATAGGCATGCACCTGTGCTTGAAGTCAGGCGCACAGAAGTACGAGAGGGCAGAGGAAGCTCAGGTACTTCGTGAATCCCCCTCTGAGGAAAGGAGAGCGATGTGGGATTGGGCAAGCAGAAGTAGCAGAGGGATATAATATAAACCTGCACCATTGCTTACCGTCTTCCATCCAGAAACTGTCATTCTTTCACACCAAAACTTCAGCTCCGTAGCGTTAAAGCTATTTCCCACAGCGGGCAATTATACGAGACACAGAGGCACATCTGCTCATGCTGTCTTAGGGTCTGAAGGTGTGAGTGAGCGTGGCGCAGGGGTGCCTGAGTTGGTTACGTGGAAGCCAGCTTGGGGTCAGAGGTAGGGTAGGTATGTTTCAGAGTAAAGCCTGTCGGAGTAACTGGGGTATAACACCTGGTGAGTACAGCCGTGCTATTTGCTTGTGGGGACAGGTTTGTCCTTTCGTGCTGTATTACTCAGGTCGTCTGCCAGCAAAGTTTTTGCCAGTTTAGACATATCTGCACCTTTTTAGCTTTATAGTGGTGTGGTGGTGTAAGTATGTGGAGAAAAGCTCTTTCAAGAGTCAGAAAGGGAACATGCACCTCTACTACTTTTTTTCAGTTTGAAATTTTAAAATATATATATAAATAAGAAGTCACATTTCCTTCTGCACTGCTTCTTTCTGTGCGTACAGGATCCTGTACGATGTAAAAGGAAGAACATGTCTTGAAAGAGTTTTGAGTAGAAGAGTTGCTCTTGTCTGAGCAGGAGCTGATTTATATTAAGTAGCCTGGTAGGAGAAGAAGGGAACAGGCAGAGCGGGAATTCAGCACTCATGGGCTGGCTTCAGAAGCAACGAGCTTAACAACTCATGGCATGGGGGCAGAAGGATCTTTCCTCAGGAAGGTTTGGGACTGCAGGTGGTCTTTTAAGCTTTTCTTTGGCTACCAGGACTGTGCACTCCATAATCCTGGGAGTATGCTGGCAGAATACTTCTGACAGCTTCACATTTTGTAGTTCTTGTGCATTGTGTGAAAGTTTACCTCCAAGTTGATGTCCACGATGTTACAAAACCTGTAATGGAAGGATTGAGGAAAGACATTGGCATTTTGGAGTAACGTGTGTGCAACCGCGTTTTGTAAGTCTGAAACACTTTTGTTGAGCTCCGGAATGTGAACGCCCCCCTTGTTGTGCAATACTTGTCGTTTCTTAAATAAGCTGTTTTGAAATCTAGGCTTTTTTTAAAAAACGTTAGCATATGTGTTTTAGCTTTGCTTTCTCCTCCTGAAATTTGCATGAGCAAATCTGGATTACAGAGTGATTGATATTAGGCATAAGTTTATATAAAAAGGCATGGAATCGTGCAACAAGATAACCGATCTTTGTGTTAAAGGACTGTACTTTTCTGATGCTAGGTCAAGAATTAGATTTTGTGTTGTAGACTATTTTTAATGTGCTGATAAAAGCTGGCTAAAAGCACAGCGGGCTGAATGCTGTGATGTTTGTTTGCTCCATTTGTCTCTAGATAATTTAGATTTAACTGTTTACTTTTGAAAAGGCTTACTTACCTACTGGAATTTTTTAGTGCAGTTGCTTGAAAAACATTTTTTCAGGCTGTTGTTGACTGCAAGAAACCTCTATGAGGATAGATTGTTTCACAACAGAAAAAAGTCATCTTCACTCCATCAGCCCTGTGAGTATGGATTCGGTGGGTGTAATGTATTTCAATCAGAGAAACTTTTAAATTGTGACACGCTGAAGTATTTCTTTCATAGCGTTATCCCAGGTTTCCTACTAACAGCCTGGCACATGTTCTGAGCTTTATAGTTAAAAGGCACCACCACATCATCTTTCCATGTATATTTGATTAAATTAAAGCAGTATGGTGCAACTGTGTCCTGATGATGTGAGACTAAGCATTCACCTTTAAAACTCCTGTTAAAATATTCATAGCATTAGTTGATTTAATAGGGAGAAAGCAAAGGCAATTAGTTCTAGCAACATATGAGGGGCAAAGGAAGGGATAAGCAGTGTTGTACTATGAGTCATGGCAAAGCGAGGAAGCTTATTTTTCTGCTTGTTCAGAAAAGTAAAGAGAAGCAAAAGCATCATTGTGTTAGATTTGTGTACTAACACGGATAGTTTAGCTTCAGTTACTTAAATACAGGATTTCATTGTCATACCCTAAATATTGTCATGCAGTTTAATAACATCAATATTTGTTTGAGAAGATTTTGTACTAAAATCTGGTAAAATGTGAGGGGCTAATTATCGTCCTGCAAACTTGTCAAGGACTGCACCATGCCTATTTCCTAACTCAGCTGTGCCCCATGGCCTGCTAAGGCTTATCCTCCAACACAGCTGTTCGGAGCCTGGTGAAAGAATTAGAACAGAGCCTAGATTATAAAAAGAGAGTTGCTCTCCTTGGAGCCAGTTCTCCATATGGACTCAAAGGGTATGAGTTTGGATGTTAGCTGTTGGTTAGTTTGAGCACTCTTTCCCACAGTCTCTTGTCATATTTATGAAGAGATTTTAGTTTTGTCCGTTCCTTGCCCGTTTGGCAGCCTTCCTTCCCTTCACGTCTCCATGCTGCAGGCAGGATGTCCCAGCTGTGCCTGCGAGGGGATGCTCTGTGGGATGCTCTGTGTGCCGCCCGCCGTGCAGCTGGGCCAGGCGCTGGGCCATCTGCTGCCAGCGCTGCCCACTCCGCTTCGCCGCCTGCCAGCGCAGACAGAGCCTCGTCTGGGAGCCTCAAGAGAGAGCAGCTGTGCCTGAAGTGGGCTGGCTGCTCCTGGCTCGGTCAGGAGATGGGCTCTGTGGGAGTGATACAGGACTTAGCAGTTACCCTGTGCTGGGGGAAGCTCTACACAGCACCGCAGCGCGTACCTACTGCCTGCCAGAGGTTTTTTCATGAATCTGTAGTCAGATCTGTTTAAAGTTCCTGAGTGATTAGACCAAACGGCTTTGTCTTGTGTGGCATTTTTCATGAAAGGCTGGGGTTTGGTGAAGCGTTCTCTGTAGCTTTGTGTGGCATTGGTGTGGGGAGTCTTTAAGAGCTAATGGATATTCCCTTTTAAATTATGTCAGATGCTTTATATATTCTTTGTCATCTTGCTCTTCTGCTACTGCTGTATTGTGCTGCCCCGCTTACCCCTCCTGGGTTCTGTCGCAGCACATGGCTAAAGAGAAAGGACTGGAAAATGATTGCTGCCTGCTTATCGCTATTGATTCAGGTTCACAAAAATCACAACATTGCTACATTATTACAGCCATAGCATAGCCTTCCAAGAAGAGAATGACATGCATTTGTGGTGGAAGTGCTGTCTGCTTTGCAGGTCCTGTGGCCGTTGCCACTGTAAATGTCACTGCCAGAGCACTAAAACAGCAATGAGAAGCCTTAGGAAAACTCAGGAGGCCCTTCTACATCCTGTAATGGCATTAAGGACGATGGGTAAATTTCTAGTGTAAATTGGAGAGTTTGGTGTGAAGGTATGCGCCCGCACAGCGAGGGCTAAGGTGCTGTGAGCGATGGGGTGGGTGTCAGTGGTAAGTTGAAAGCACAGCCTGATTCCTGGGGACCTGAATTGCTTTGTGGGGCTGTCCTTCGATTCTGACTCTCAAAGAGCAGCTTTCTCAAATATCCCAATGAATGTTTTAAATTACAGGACTGTCTGAGACTTACATGAACATTCGTGATATTGTTAATATTCAAAAATGTGTTGTAAGTGATACAAACAAGGCTTATACTCATAGTTCAGGCTTCTCCAGAACTCAGAAGAGCAATATTGTGGATTACGGCACAGGGCCCATGTCGTGCACTCAGCGGCTTTGTTATGACAGGATTGGCTTCGTTGTTTTTGATACAGGAAATAAATGATGTGGAGTTACTTACTTTTCTTAGTAGTGAGGTGTGTAGCTGTAAGGCATATCCGTAAAGATGTAAAGTGCCTTTTTTTGTTGTTTTCTGAAGTAGTGAATTGCATTATGCTAAGACAATCAAACGTTTTCTGTGTTGAAATTAAAGGATGTTTGTTAAGTCCGTGAGTCTTCACGCCTGGAACTGGAAAAACGGTGAGATGGTCCCAAATGGGAGCACTTCCTAACAGGTGGGGGTGCACCACGCAGAGCCTGCTGTGGGCGAGCCCCCTGCCCCACATTTCACTGTGTTTGGCCTGTCTTGTGGCTCTTGTCCTCATGTAGGCTCTGTTATGGGGTGTGTAGGGTCGGGGAGGTGGACCACAGCAGTTTGGTCACAGTAGGCCCCGCTGCGTTTTGGGTATCAGTTTGCGAACATTTGGTGCAGGAACAGTTGAAAACTAGTTATTTGTTAACGCCGAAACTTTGAGACCTGCTTGAAATGTTTCATACCAAGTCTTGTGAGACTGCTTGGGCAAGACAAGAACACGAGGACAGCTCAGGAGCAAGTGCTTCTAGCCTGGAAAAAATCAGATAGGCCACTACGTGTATACAGAGTACGGGCAGTCGTCAGGAGAAGAAATTGTTGGCTCCAGGTGGGAACTGACGGGCCACGGGGCTGACAGGAAGGCAAGACTATGAGTTCTCCATCGCTTGTGAAGGGTCATGGTGTAACATGGTGTAAGCTGTGGCAGAGGATTGATCTGAGCCCAGAGTTTTGGGGCGGCTTAACGAACCCGTGCCGCTGAGGGGCAGAGGCAGCTCCAACACGGAGCCTGTCTGGCAGCTCGGGCCTGCAGGGTCAGCAGTCCCGTGCCTCTTCTTGTCCATTTCTTCTTGTCAGAAGAAATCTTCTTGTCAGAAGAAATAGGCAAAAATGTTGAAATTCTGCCCATTTAATGAGCTGAAACGGCTTGCTGGCTTGGTGTAAAGGAGAGGGAAGGATGATATATAAGAGGCCTGCGGCCTTTCTGTGGCAGAGGCCTCTAGGTCAGCTCAGCTGTCTTACTTGTCTGCATCCTACGTTCTACTTTTTGTAAATTTGACAGCATGGACATGTGCCACCTAAATATTTTGATTTCTTAAACATGTAATAAACTCTTTGAGTGAAAGCTTTAAGTACATACCATCATTTATGACCGTGCTTTTGGATACTAAATCAGCAGAACTGGCAAGTGACTTGAAGAAGATGAATCCCCACACGTATGTTTCACCTTGGGCATATGGTGCCCAGTTGCTGAGCGTATCTATTTTGCCCTCTGCCCTTCATTATCAAATACAGCATTTGACTAAAACAAAGAGCAGGGGGATTTTCCTCCTTTTCAGTAGTAGCTATCTACCAGTCATTTTCTTTTTCTAGTAATCTCCGTGAGTCACATCGCTAGTGGTGAAAGAAGATTGCAAAATGCTTTCTGCGTAAAGCAGCTCAGATTTAAAGCTCAAAAACTGAAGGACTATTAAGACTGCCGGGAAGGTCCCTCCTCTGGGCCCTTTGGATTCCTATCAGGCAGAAAATAGTAGGAAGTCTAAAAGTACAGCTCCAGATGCTCAATAAAGTGCTAAACATGTAGGGGATTTTTGTGTTAAATATACAGCATTCTTAAAACATGAGGAAAAAGTGGTTTGAGGAAGTTGCAGGATGACAGAACAGATCACATCCTACTGTTATATCATTGACCCGCTTTACATATTCGTTAATAGACCTCCATTTTTCTAAGTAAATGGATAAGTTTAATATGAATAACTCAGATTTGAGTTTTGGAGAAAAGTCAGTATAAACACCCATTTCCTAGGAGGGGCATAGAAAAAGAGATTTTCTTTTTGGTCTCAGTGGCCAGAGAATTTTCCTGCTGACTTGACAAATGTATCTGAAACATCAGTGGCAAGTCATTTCGAACCAAAGGAAATTACTTTATTTTTTTAAATCTGCACTTTTTTTTTTTTTTTTTTTTTTTTTTTTAATTTAAATCTGTATCGGATTTAAAACCATGCTTGTCATATGAAGCCAGATTTCTGCTGCTTTGGGTTTAGATGTTGTTTTTCAGTTTGTGATAGTTCTGGCTACCTCAGTGCACCGATTAACGCCCATTATTTTAAGGAAATGTTAATACTGGAGCTGTACTTGAGAAGCTCTCTGTTCTGTGCTGTGTACTCTGAGTATTTCCTGCCTAAAAATCCCAAATGGAAAGTCATTCATTCTTGCATTTTAAATTTTCATGAGTTCTACTTGCTTTTGAGACACAGCTCAATTTTAGTTGTTTAGTGTGAAACTTAATTAAACTCAGTGCTAAAAAAAGGTGCTGAAGACACAGAGGGGAGTTTTCCAGAGGAAAATTAAACACAGATAGAATCAATTAAGATTCCCAAAAGGCAAATGGGGACTTTAACATTATTTCTGTGTAGATGGCTCAAGAGAGCGGTGTGGTAATCATTACCTTTGTCTGTGTTCAAGAGAGGTTTGTTTCCAGATATAGACTTTGTCAGAGCTCAGATTTGGGAGATTTGAGGTCCCATCTGCAATAGAGCCCCTGAAATGACAAGGATGAAGTGAGAGGACCGAATGAGGGAAACAAGAAATTACAGTAATTGAGGTTGGAAAGAAGGAAATAAATCCCTATTACCTGTGGGTTTGGAGGAGTCCTGTGTGGCATTATTTGGGAATGGTAACCAAAGAAAAAAAAACAGGAGTATTGTTGATGCTGACAAGAATGAGTGTTCTTTAGTATAGGCTAACATGTATTACATTATACTTCATCTTGAAGAGTAAGTGGAGTGCTTAATGCTCTTTACAGGGACCAAGAATCTGATTTTATCTTGCTTAATCAATTCTGTTTCAGTTAATATGGGAGACTTCCACTGTATCCATGCATAACAAGTTCTTCTGAGAATTTTGGTTGGTTATTAGTATCTCTATTTTAAAAGTGTATTAAAGGGGAAGCAGTCATTTTATCTCATCAATACCTTCGATTTTAAAAGAGGGAAAAAAAAACACCTTACGTGGAACAAGTAAGCATAGTCTTCTTTGCAAGGCAGAAAGCCTGGCAATGTGCTCTGGGACTGGTACATTGCCATTCTGTCAGGATAACTTGTGAAAGTTGCTTGTGGCCTGTAGCTGCTTCTGTGTTTTCTCATAGAAACTTACATCTCTTTTCATCATTGTTTTCCAGGAAACCATCAGAGTCGATGTTATGATGTTGAAAAGCAATGGAGAATTTCACAAAGGACAGGTTCGTCAGTTTTTTCATTTATTGACTATGTATGCAATGAATTAATACGCAGCGAAACGAAGTCCACATGCGAATGCAAATATTTTGTTTTGTCTGACTTCAGTCAGTATTAATTACATTCCTCTGGGAACAGAATTGTGGCATAGGGGCAGGACCGCACACTCATTCTGTCTGTCTGTCTTTCAGGTTGTTTTTAATATCACCTATGCTAATGGACAGGTATATCTAAATGATTTCCCTATGAAAAGCGGGGTTGCCCACATAACGTGTCAAACAGTAATATGTGAGTATTCTCATTGTTTTTTCCTGCTGTATTTTGATTCCCTGTTATCTAGTAACCAAAGCTTCCAAAGTCTGTGTGTTCTCATACCCTGCTAACTTCAGCATTGTAGAAGCAAGTCATTTCCCAAATTACGAGAATTTTGCTCCTGATGTGGGTGGAAAAAAATCTTACTATCTTGTTCTCAAGTCACATTCATTTGCTTAAATGTAAATGGTTTCGTCTGAAATTGAGACTGCCTCTCTTTTCAGAAGAGTGTTTTGCACTACAAGCTAGACAATGTAAACAGAAGGATGCAACTCCACCCTGCTAATGGCTGTGTCCCGAGGCTGGCTGGCATACATCCAAAAAGGGATTCAATAGCACAAATATGAATTAATGTTGGGAAGACCTTTTAATTATCTCATGCCTGACTTCACTGGACAAAGAAGTTTCTCCTGGATAGGATATTATAGCACAAATTACTACAGGTTTGCTAGTGTCCTTTAGTGGGGTTAAGGGCTTCAGATGATCTTGAAACTGCTATTTTTAACACTGATTCAGTGCTATACCTTTTTGTGAAAGATCAGAAAGCATTGTGATTTTTGAGATACACAGAGCATACTATATAATTAATTAAGCAAGAGCAATTAAACTAGTTGATTTAAGCTTCTGTTGTATCCAGAATGATCTTTTGATGGATCAGGTGCAGCAGTCTCCAGCTTGGTTTCTAAGGTCATCCTCCTTTTACATTCAGAAGTTTACTTAGAGGGTACTAATGCTTTTTCTAAATTGCTTCTCTTAGCCATGACCTTGTCTCTTGAACCCTTCCTTCCCAAATGTCATCAATTATTAATGTGACACTATTTCTTTTCTGAAGTGGGAGAGCCGTAATTTGCTCATCTGTTTTTTGGGATAGATATATTCCTATTGCTTCTGTGTTCTCTATCCTGTCTAGCATAGGATAGAATTTCTATCCTATAGATAGATGTCTATCCTATCTAGGACAGAAAAACACGGCAACGTGTCATTTACCTACCAGACAACAAGTGCTCCTCCTGTCTGTTACCTGTAAAGTGACAGTTACAGTATTTGCTAACTAAATTATCAATGACAGATTCAGGTAATGTTTGTAAAAGGTTGAAGGAATTTTGAGATACTCGTTACCTGTTAACAGAGTGGAAAAAATGCTCCTGATTATCTGTATGTAATAACAAAACTGAGCCAAAGATTCATGCCCTTGAACAGTAGAGACCAGATCTCCTGAACAGCATTCTCCTGGTGTTTTTCCACCTCAAGTTCCCACAGAGTCATGTTTAGGTGGGTGAGCATCTTCAGCTCCTATTGCATGTAGTGGGGACTGAGCAGCCTTACACAGACAGGAAAGGTTGAACACAGGAAGCCTCAGCTGCTTGGGATATTTGTGGCCTTGCTCCTTTCATGCCTGCTTGCTGCTACAGTTCAGAAAACGCTCAGCAAACAGGTCAGTACTCCAGCTTACACCTGTTGGGAGTAGCCCCTCTTTCTTTCCTGGGTCTCAGTTCCCCTGAAGGTGAGGCATGGTACCTGGGAGAAGGATACTAAGCTCATGGAGAAACATGGACAGTAGTTCTGTGTACGAGTGGAGCGTTAGGTTGTTGAATAGCTGAAGGCTTTTCAGTAGGAAGAGAGTTTGAGGTGTCACAGTCCCATGTGAAAATGGTGAGGAGTGAGGGAGGTGCAGAAAAATACTCATGAGGGAGCCAACACTTGTCTAGCACAAGCAGTGTGTGTGGGAAAGAGCTGAAGAGCTGGAACCCAGGAGCAACCTGTCTCTGGCAGCCACTTGAAAGAAAGGGCGATGCATGTCACACAAATATCTCAAGAAGGGTGATTTTGGAGAGTGTATTTGTTTCAGTGTTGAGAGGAAGAATGTTATATGAATCGAGATGTTTTTGCAGGAGGCTGTCTGGACTGTGGCATTGCTCTTATGAACTCCTTCGGACAACTGAAATAAGAAAGCAGTAATAGTGGAGCCAAAGGGTGCAGCTTAGGGTGCTTCGATGCAAACCTCAAAGGCCACATTGTTTGTGAGCTCCCTCACTTCGGGGATCGTACAGTGCTGCTGTTGTCTGCTGTGTGTATCATGAGACTGCTCTGAGTTTGATTTGGTGATCTGCTAAAAACCTTGGCATCTGTTCCCCAGAGAACAACTGCTCATAGTAGCAGTTACTGGAAATGTTAAGGACACCAGCCTAGTCCGGGCTTTGATACAATCGCTAGGACATCTCTGGTTTAGTATAGAATAGTTCAGTTAGAAGGGACGTACAAAGATCATCAAATCCAACTGCATTTGATTCATTTAAAACATTTGAAGCGCTTGCAAAATAAAATGGTGAATTCCCAGCCCCAGTTCTAAAGAACTGAAATGAAAGGGAACATGCTTCCTCGCTAGCTATTTCTTCACTAAAACCCAGCTCTAGTGGTCCTCTGTGGTTGTAATGACTTTCCCACGGAGATGCTACCTGTGCAAAGGCACATGTGCTCTATGTTAGAGTTGCATCTGTTCGCCCCATGGAGAGTTCTGCTTTCTGGCTGGGATGGTTTCTCTTTGAAAACTGTGACGTTGTGTCCTAACAGTGGAGAATGGAAGCTTGGGCAACCCAGCAGATCAGCAGCGCCTGGGAACCGTCAGCGTCCGCATCATGGTTCACGAGTGGCCTTTGGCATCCAGTTCTGATTTGCAGCTGATTGTCATCCAGGAAGAAGTGACAGAAATTGATGGCAGACAGGTAAATAAAGATAATGCAAAAATAAAAATAATACAAAAAAATAACACTTTGTTTTGAATTTAGGAGAGGCAAATAGTAACCAAGAGTTAAAAGGTTTATGTGTAGCTAGCACAGTACTGAGGAAAATGATACCAACCTGTGTAGTAGCAGAGGTGTTTCTTGAGGAGAACTCAAGTTTTAATGCTTCTGTTCTTATTTTAGTAGCTAAGAGTTGGATGATTTTCCACTAAGGTTGTCAGAATATCATTAACTGTCGCATACTTTTTCAAAATGTGCATTTATGCAAGGAAAGTCAAACTCACAAGCAATAATTCAAATAATTTCAAAGTAATGTACAATATTAATAAAAGAGGCATATGTTCATTCTGAGTTTTTCCCCATTATTTATCCCAAGCTAACAAAGCATTTCAATCACGTGGCTTGCAGCAACAACAAATGAAGCAGGTGGGCTTGTTGAGAAGGACCATCTGAGGACTTAGCCTTAGGTTATTGTGTATGTAAGCTAATTGATTGATTTGAATAAAAAACTTGATGTTGAACACGGGTTTTGAGATGAACAGAAAAAAACCACACATATCTATCTGATTTGCACAAATACTGGTGAACATGAGGGGCTACAATTGCAGCTGAGCTTGAAATGTACAGAGCCAAGTTCTCAAAATCGCCTGTACGCTGTAGTTATTTTTCTAACTAGGAAGGTTCTGGATAGAAGGAAAAGCTGCTGTCTTATATTCCGCTGCGTTTTTTTTATAGGAGGAGGAGGATAATAACAGTGATCTTTAATTAATGGCATGCCCAGCATGTAGTACTTTTCACAGCTCTACATCATGCCAAAATTTTACTCTGTTCATGAAAATGATGATCCCACTGAGAGATTTGAAGGTTTTGTTTCATTTTTTTTAATGAGGTTCTTATCCCACTGTTAGTTGGATAATGTGCTTTGTTTTATTTTAGCTGTAACACAGTAGTGGAGCTGTATTTCAGATCTCAAACTGGATATCAAAATGCATATCAGGTTTGCACAGGCACCCAGTGAGAATGACCAGAAAGCTCATGCTGTTTTCTTCCTTTAAGTCAGAAGCTTTCCATCGTTCCCCTTAGTTATGAGCTGACAGTAACAATCATCATCTTCATCGCATTGTCCTGCACATTAGGAGCACAAGGAGACAGTTGGCCTATGGCTCTGAAAACACAAGTGAAACTGAATTGTAACCCATATTCCTTTCTTGTAGAAATATCTCTGCTGCAGTTCTTGTTGTAGTCACAGACATTGGATTTCTGTCAGTTCTTGGCCTTACACTGCAGCTATCGGTGCTAGTAGTAGCTATGCTGAGTGTCTTCTGTGTAAATGAGGCCTGCAGTGATTGTTCAATGAAGTAGGTCCAGTGCAGTGCTGGTGGAGGAGGAAAACTATTCTATTTTACATCAATGTGTAATAGAAGAACTGAATATATGAATAAACAGTTTCTCTACACTGCATTGTTGCCTGCCCTGAGTGATACAAGTTCAAGGAAAAGGAATGTAAGTTTAAGGTAAAAAAATAAAAGCAGCAATGAGTGATCTCAGTGGGATTTTTTCACTTGTATGAAAAAAAGCAACACGACTGCAAAAGCAGAAGTGTCAGTCTTGTCTCAGCAGCACACTAAATGTTCGTGTGTGTCCTTTTACTACATATATCAGCTTTCTGTGCTTTCAGATGCCTCCCTGACAAGAAGAGCTATGTAAGACTTGGTTGAGAGCCCATGGATTGAGTGCCACACGTTTTTGCAGGGCGAGGGAGACCCAGTCTGTTTAGCCTACGTTTTAATGTGGCATAGGCTGTGGAAGCATGTTAAGTAAAAACAAAGAATACTGACTCATGTTACAACATCTGTATGTCTCAGTCATAATGGCTTGGAGCTTTCTGTCACATATTGGTTTTCTTTGCCAGCCTACTTCATCCTAACTGTAAATTCAGTCAATTTAAACACGGTATGTTTGCCTCTCTTGCAGGTTCAGCAGGAAGAAGTAACAGAAATAGATATTTTAGTGAAGGACCTGAGAGTACTTAGACATTCAAACTACACTGTCCCTTTGAAAGAGAGCATGCTGTATTCCATCCCAAGGGACAACGACATGCTGTTTACACTCCCCAACCTCTCAGGAAAAGGTATCTCTCTTAGCTGTTAAATAATATTTTTAACCATAGTTAACACACTGCTGTACAGGGCAAAGGAACAACATTATTCTTGTGTTTTGCATAGTAAAATAGTTCTGGATTAACAGGGAAGTATTTTTTACACCTAAATTCCACTCTTCTACATCCTGGTTATTTCATTTTGTTTTTAAATCTGTTCTCTTCTGAATTACTTGGTGCTTGTAAACCTGCAACCCAGACATTCACATGAATAAATTTATCTCTTTGCTGTTATGGAAATTTCTGTAAAGCTCCCCCCTTTTCCTGAGACTGAAAGAGAAAACTGCAAAGGAAATACCTGTCTGGGTCACTTCCAAACCAGAAAGTGGTTATTAAAATTGAATTACTTTAAAGCAGGAGAAGCTACTGGATACCTTAATCTTATTTTGGCTTAGTTTAGTCAGAAACTCAAGGATTTCACAGGAGATTAATATTTTTTGTCTAGTTAATTACTTTTTAAACCTGGTGACAGCTGAAATTTTGCAGCTAAGGGCACATCTAAAGGCTGCATTGTAACACTGCTGCTTCTTACCAAGTTCACTGCTAAAGTTAAAAAAAAAAAAAACAGTTTTTTAATTAAAAAAAAAAAGTTCCTTCTGTGATCTTCCTGTAAACTTAGGATAGTTGTACCGTAAAGATAGAAAGGCAGCATGTCTTCGCTTTCTTGATTAGAGAGTCAAATTAAAAAATAATCCTCCCAGTAAATCCGTCTTTTCTTCTTTAGATATTCAGGACCCACTGCAAACCACCAGTCAGTACCTCATCCGGCAAGCAGAAACTACAGTGGATGAGGAGACGTTACCTGGCAAGCTACCAGAGACCCCTCTTAGGATAGAACCTCCATCTTCGTACAAGGTAGGGCGCATTTGGTGGTAGTGTTTTAATTCTAGCAGCATAGCATGGACAAAGCAGACGGTTCATCAATATTACAGTTTTAGGGAACAGTCTTCCTTCACTATTTTTAGTATTGTCTTCAGCAGCATGTACAAATACCAGGTTTTCCTCCTTCTTGGATATTTACAGAACAAACCACATAACAGCATTGTAAGGATTCAGATAGGAGGATTTTCCTTTGCGTAAAGGCCAACCAAAACATCCGTTTAAAGATACTAAGAAGGTGTGTAACATTCCTAGACCTTCGTCTTTGGACCTCTATTTTTCATTTGAAAAAAAGCAACCTGGCATATAATAACAGATTTATCAAGGAAAGAATTGCCGTTCCTGCTTAGCCTAGTAGGTGACTTCTTAGATGACTGTTTTGCTGCTTTGTAGTTGTTGAAGGACAGGATTCTCAGTTGTGTAAGGTATCTAACACTAACTGATTTCCACAGAAGTCTAAGAAGTCCCCGCAGCCAAACACTAAGAACAATAGGCTGTTACAGACAGATTCTAGGAAACTGTAAAAACCAAGAAGAAAAACAAAGCAACACCATTTCTAAATTACCCTGTAGCAGTGAGAAATTGTGGGTTTTTACTGCAGCTGAAGTCAAAGAAGTGTCTAAATCCTGAAATGTTGCAACCTCACAGATATGTCATGAAAGTAGATTGTGATATCTCCATTATATGAGCCTATTTATAATGATTTTGACTCTTGTTGAGCTCCAAATGACTTTTTTTAAAAATACGTATTTTTTTCTGGCATTGCTTAGAGGCGAATGCTGGCCACTCTGGGAGATGAGCCATGGGTCTCACCCCTAAGAAACACAGTAGCAGCTTGAGAAGTTTCAGTTCCAGATGAGGTAGAGTTAGGCTCCACACCCTCCTTTGTGGCTGAAAGAAACACATTACAACATTACAGTATGCTGATTAAAGAGGATGGCAAAAATAGTATGCTGAAAGTTACCTGCTACCCCTCGCGTGGGCTTCTTTCCCTGCTCTTACCTATAGTTAGGTAATCATAGCTACCCTAAGCCTAGGCCAAAATAGCCTATCCTTCACCTTCTTTGTTCAAGTGTCCCTTTATTTTCCCTTTCCTTTCAAGGGACTCCTCCAGGATGAATCACTTCCTCAAAAATTAAACCTCCAAATAGAGTAATTCAGTTGGAAGGTACCAAACTTTGTAAAAGAAACAGGTTTGAGTCACCAATCAACTCCATCCTGCTTTTACATATACTTCAGCATATTTATTTATCTATCTATCCGTAAAGTTATCACCGTGCAATGTGATTCAGGAGTAGCCACAAAAACTGCACCTGCTTTGTTTTGCAACCTGTCTTTTTCTATCTACCTGCTTGGTTGTAGGTGATGTGCCAGTGGGTGGAAGACTTGAGAAAATGGCTCTGCAGATTCTGGTTTCGATCTTTACCCATCTTCTTTAATTTGATGGAAGTCATTGTGGTTGGAGTCGTGGGAGCAGCTCTCATTCTGAAAGTCTTAAAGGTGATTTTCCCTTCCTGTGAAAACAAGTAAGTAACTTCTGCATTTTTTTTTCTCTGATGAAGACAAAGCACTACTAAAAAATCTTTTAATTTAGAAACAGACTTGTTGTTTAGGAATACTGGGGCAACAACTGACTAAGAAGGCTGCCAGTAACTTTCCATTCCAGGCGGCCTGTTGATGCATACATACTTCAGAGGAACACAGGCAAACCTTTCATTGGAAATGTCTTAAGCTTGGTTGTCATAATGCCAAATTTTTATCAGATTTTCTAAGGACTGCGTTTTGAGACACCATTAACATAGCTCCAAGAGAGGAAGGTAGAAGCTAGAGCTAAACCATTCCAGTCCTAAATCTTTCATATTGACTAGTATAAGAGTCATTACTGTAGCTATGAAAGGTCTCAAATTTGGCTTTGCAAATTTCTCCAAGTAGGATCTGTCTGTATAGGCAGCTTATAAACCATAGGAAGTGGCGGTATCATTCGTGGCAAAAGGTTATGGATCAGGTTGGTTGTCTGTGAGTGGCTTTATTCACTCAGCTGGGATGTTTCCAGCAACACACATATTTTTCAGAGAAGCAAGTTTCCCAAACAAGGCATGGAAAGATAAAGTGGTAACTGTAGCTGAGAATCAGTATAGGTTTAGTGCTGGAATGGGCAAGCACGAACGTTTTTAAGCAACCCAAGTCAATTCAGCAAGCCCTAATCCTTGGAACCATATGTTCTTTCAGGAGAAATGACTGACAGCAAAGCGTGCATCCTCACTCTGAGCAAGCACAGCTGATATTCTCAAATCATACTGACCAGCTGTGCTTCTGAAAAGCTCTGAGCGTGGTTAATTTATGTATCTACCACGGGATAAGAATGGTCTTGGTGCTTCCAACAAAGCTAGGAAAATGGAGCGTTGGCAAATTGAGAAAGCAGATCCCCATGACACCTCACAAAGCGTTCCGTCAGACTGGAGTACTTCTCTGACTGACTTGTTAGAGGTACAGAAAGCGAAGAGAGTTCATAGCGCAGCAGCAAGTAGCTTAATACTGCCACGTTTGAAGCCTTGAACTAAGCAGAACTAGAAAAAAAGTTCTAACCAACGTAGTCTGTTCAGCCCAGTGCCTGACGGTCCGTCCATGGCAGAGGAAGCACAGACGAGAGGAAGCCGCGTGCAGGACTTTCTTGTTCAGTTGGAGTACGTGCAGCTTGTGCGTGGCTTGTCCGAGCAGTCCTAGAAGCTGAAAAGCTGGGCAGTTTCAGGCTACTTTGAAACTGATCTGACAGCCTACGCTGCTGCTAGTTCAGATGCACAGACTGGGTCACGGGACCCCTCTGAAACAGGAGCAAGCTGTAATTTTTAGAACGCAGCATTATTTTGTCTACTATTGTCTAATGCCAGGTAATCTTACCTTTCAGAGGCATCCTTCTGCTGGATCAAGACAGCTTTGTACCTGTGATAACCATCAGCTTGCCTTCAGATGTTCCAGACAGGAAAAGCAATTTAGATGAGAAAGCATGTACTTAATACTGTGCTGACTTTGGAGTTCGTTTTGTTTTGTTTTAATTAATGAATTTTTAGTTTACTTGAAATTTGGCACTTGATCTTAACCCCTTGTTTCCTACAAAGAAAACTTACGTCAGTTGATTATTTGGCAAAGGGACACAGGCTGAGGCCCAGAGCTGACTCCCCTGTGCCTCTCCATAAACATCCAGCCTTTTTCAGAGCTTCAGAATAAAACATCTTTCTACCCTGAGGGTTACCTTTGGTTTTAACTTCTGTGAAGTCACTTCTCGCGGCTCGAGTCCTGATGCTGGCTGCCTTCACACCCACAGATAAACCAGTTCAGCTGTCCTGTAAGTAGGGAGCTGGTGAAATTCAGGGCACCCTGAAGTCTCCAGATAGCGTTCTTCAGAAAAGGACAGAGGAGTTCCACAAGCATGACACGTGCCTGCAAGCTGAAACAAAGCTGCCCAGCCTGGGTTTGTATCTCATAGGGTTGAGCGTGCCTTGCAAGGGAAGTATCACTACCAACATCTGTGTTGCTTGAGTACTTTGACGTACGTGCAAAACAAAGCTTAAAAAAGGCAGATTTGTATTTCAAGCACTTTATACTTTTATGGCCCCTTTCGCTCATAAAAATTGTTGGCACTTGTAACGTGGCTTGTTCACAACGTGCTTTTTGTATTTGTGACAGCAGTACTGCGCAACATCCCAACACCCCCCTAAAAATGTACAAAAGTACTGGCTTACTAAGTAGGCTCAGTCTTCCCATACTGATTTGTACTGTTAACATTTTTCAAATAAACATTTAAATTGTTTATTAGACCGTGGTTATGTGCATGCCTCTTTTGCTCCATAGAGCAGCAGTTTGCAGAATGTATTAGATCCATGGCACTATTTGGTGGTGGTGGTGTTTGGTTTTTTTTTTTTAGTTTTTAATCGTTCTAATTTACAGAAGACGCTCAGGCTCAGTGCCCTCAGGGAGTAGGCCCCTGACCCTTGCCAGCTGTCCAGCGGTGGCTGACAGTCCAGAGTCACACGCAGCGCGTTCCCTGGGTTCTGCTGCAAGAGCCACCACAATGGTAACACGACTGTGTAAAACCTAAGTGGTGCTGGAGCTAGAGGCACCTCGACTAAGAAGGAAATTTGGTGACAGAAAACATGACAGGTGAAATGTAAGAACTCTGTTAAGACCAGCCCAGGGATGGTGACTGCACAGACAAGAATTGCTGAAGCAAGCCTTTAACAAAGCCCTCTTCCATGTATGTGGAAGTGTTCCTGCCACTTGGCACAAACAGACCTAGCCACTTCATTACCACAGTTCAAACAGAAGCACTGTACAAGGCTGAAAATTAAGGAAAAAATGAGGGAGTGGCCAGACAGCATAGAAGAATTTTTCCTTATTGCACAAGCACGGGATGAATTCAGTACAGATGGAAATTGAGCAGCTGTTGGCATGTGCTCATTGCATCCTTACTTGTGAAACTATAAACCAAGCACCTGCACAGCAACATGATTTAACGCTGGTCTAAACAGCTGCGATATAAAGGAGTGGTTAAGCCTGAAGAAGTGTTGGTACTGCTTCACAAATTAGCTGCTTTCCAGACTAAATAATCCTCTTTTTTTATGGATTGTGTTCTACAAAGTTACAAGGCTCAAGGAAAGAGATATTACCATCAGTTGCAGGAAATTAAGTGAAAAAATAGTGTAGATCTTAAACAGAAGCTCAGTATTTACCAGACAACACTGCTGTGCTACAGAGCCGGAGCTATCGTCTTAAAGAGTGTTAGTGCCACTGTTCTGCTTTAGCAGGTCCCTGGTTTTCCTGAGTCAAAAAAATTTCCTGCCTCCCGGAGGAGCGCTAGTTTGAGCTGGGACAAGCCTGAACCATTTTGTAAAGCAATTTAAAAACTCCTTACCATAGCCAACAAGTTGGGAAAGGGCAAGAGGCCTGCGCACCAGTTGTGTTGGGTCACAGTTTCCAGACACAGGAGTTGGAAGCGATTTAAAAACAAAAAGTTACTGTAGGAAAGTAGTAGGGTTTTTTTCTGGTCAGTTGGCTGGTTTGTCTGAGAGGCATTTCTGGGTTCATCACACCAGGTCCACCACGGGACTCAGGCGCTCTCAGCACTACCTGCATCTCCGCGTTTTCCTACCGTGCCTTGTCACCGGGCCAGCGTGAAGCCCCTTGTCATTGTGTTGAGCTGTCACTCATGACCTAGCGGTGAATTTTAAGTACATTAACAAGATGTTCGTGATAATGGCATTTATAGAACTGTGCGCTTGGGGCTCCTTTGCCTTCCCCTCTGACCCCTGGTTTTCATTACCATTTGCCCTTTGCACCTGCCTTGCAGCACCTGGAGAGGCACATAAGCTCTTTCATTCAGCACACGCCTGCCAGCTGAAACAAGTCTCCGTGTAATTTGACTCATGGGCAGCACGGTGCTTAGCTGCAAGAACCGCAGGCAGCAGCGCTGAGAGGAGCTGGCTGGAAGGAGTGCTTCCAAAATAATGGGTATTCTGAAGGAGATAGACAGAAATCATGGATGTTTCGGTTACTATGAGAACTGTTAAAATCTAACGTTATAACCTAAATGGTCACTGTAGAACCACGCTCATTCTGTCCTGCATCACAAACCATTTCTAGGCCATTAATAACAGAACCTGTACAAAGGTTAAGGGTAAATTCTCTAAGGTCAGTGAGCAAAACCATCCATTTATCCATTTAACTGTGTGCTCATCCTGTTTTCTAGCTTTCAGCATCCCTTACATATTTAGCAGTTTTTTTGTGCTTTTTTTTTTGTTTGTTTGTTTATAACAGCTGTTTTTTCAAGAGCAGACCCTCTGATGCATATGTTCCAGTATTAATTTTAACTCATATTTTAAAACCTTGAAGATTAAAGCAGATCCCACCAATAGCTTTCACATTTGAGAAAAAACAGGTAACTGTTGAGCTACTTCAAAGACAGCTAGAGAGAATTTGCATTTTAAAAAATATTTATTTAGATATCTGTTGCTCTTAAATTACAAAAGTTAAAAAGAGCACGCAGTGCACTGACACACTAACTACTTCTGAAGCTGTTTTAAGACGTAAGGTGACTTCAAGGTAAGACAACTCAGCATGATCCAAATTCAACTATCCATTTCTCATATTTCTCAATGTCCGCAGCAGATACAGATTTAGAAACTTTCTTTAAAGCTATTTCAAAGTCTTCCATAGTTGTTGGCATGTGCATTTCATCTCGGGAAAGATTTCTTATTTCTTCGGGTGTCAAGCCTTCGATACGCCTTCTCATAGCCATCAACGACGCATCTCTGTTAGGTACGGGGTGGGAAGGAAGAAAAAAGAAGTTACCCGATAGAGGATGGCAAGTTCCGTTGTTTGAACATTCCAGTTAAGCTTTTCTGTCTTTTTTGAACGTAACAAGTAATTTTAAACTTTTATAGGAAGATTTCTAAGTGCCTGGAGAGCCGGCAATACCACGCCAGTCATATTTTTCAAACATTGATTTCTCCTCACTGGATCTCTGAGTGGCTCTTATACTAACTACACCAGCTGAACAAATGAGGTAAAGATTAACCAGTTTATCTAAGGCTAATGCATGCCTTTGATGCAGCTGCTGCATTTAGCATTTTTAAGCAGGAACAAGGTGAAGTAATGGTTCACTACTCTCAAGTATAGAAGAAGGAGCTGGAATGTTTTGAATGTTTCCTGGTCCAAATACGCCTGCATCAAAGAAAGATCAGTCTATGTTATCTACCTCCGATACATTCAAAGCTAAACAGTAAGCTACAAAACCTGTTCAACCTTTGGCTCCTCGAACTTCTGGTCTCATTAAGTATCAACTGTTGCACTTGCGAAGACATTTTCTTGCTGCATTGTTTGACTGCATTTGGATTTCCAATGTTAATACAAGTAGCAGCTGATGAGCTGAATGCTTTCATAAATGGAAAATACAGATACTGCAGTTCCTGCTATTTCACTGTTATAAAGCTTACTTTAAAAAAAAAAAAAAAAAAAAGTGCCATTTTGTCTAGCAGTAAAAAAGATGGAAGGGCAATTTAGGCAATATCACAATAGCGTGTCATACCGCATTAGTAGGTGTGGATCCAGAGGGGAAAAAGACTCGTACAGTCTTCTAGGAGGATTTAGAAAGATAGTTTTGGCATATTCTGTTTCAATTTTTCCCCCAAAGGAAAACATAACTGACAGAGTTCTGTGTTCTAGTTGCTAACAGTTATTTAGCAAGCTCATGAATAATAACTAGAACTTCAGAACAGCAACAATGAAGAAAGAGTTGCCTTGTTAAATTCTATCTTAGTCAAATGTCACCGTGCTTTGCTGTTACGTTGCCATTTGTGATCTAAAAGCCAGTTTTACCCAGCCTGTAAAGGGGGAAAGAAAGAGAAGCAAGCCATGCATCTGATTTGCCTCCAGTCAGCAGTTCACATGGAATAGATAAATAAATAATTAAATAAATCATCAGGCGCAGCTGCCACCACTTTCCGACATGAGGTCACTTTGCTGACATTCCAGCACCGACCACCACCTCTGACTGCTTTCTCAAATGCACTCTGAGAGCCTGGCGAGCTATGTTCAAATAATAAGAAGCCACACGCTGGAGTCTCTTCCATTCCAACGGCCTTTCAAGCTTAAAATTCTGCTCAAACAGCGATTCAAAGTCAGTTCCTACTGACATCTAATACGCAATTTAGATGTGATTTTACATTTCCCAAATATGCTTTTTTAAAATAAAGTTTCACCTTCATTTTTCATGGCCTCATGCTTACTGTTCGGATATCAGTACTGCACTGATATCTCTGACTGTTTTTCACTTTGGCTCAGCAAACTTTGGATTTTACCTCAAGTTCTTTAAGGTAGCAGAATAATTTGAGCAAGGCAGAGTTCTTGGCCCAACTTAAGTTTTACTTATCACTAGCAAGTACTGTTAAATTCAACAAATCTGAACTTGGCCTATGTTTATATACCAAGGCTGAAACACAAAAGCACTTTAAGATCAGCCTTATGTCTTCTTGTCTCAATGTATATGAAACAAACATGTCTAATACCTGTCTTCCCTCGCATCATTCACAAACTGTAAACACACAGGCTAACCTAAGTACTTTCTTCTTAATTTCAAGTCATTTCAGATCATGCACATCCAGATCCCAGCTTGTCCACATTTCTGGTTGCTGCCCCTTCATGCTAAGACAACTGCCCCCAACTGAAAGACTCAGGTGTTTGTTTGCTTTCCTATACTGTTTGTCCAAATGAACTTGGATTAAAAAATAAAAAGCAACAGTATACGAGTATACAGTTCACTCATACAACAGTACATGAGTGAAATTCACTCAAAAACATTACAATTATTCCGACTTTTAAACAAGTGTGCTAGTATCCAGTGCAGCATTCATTACAAATACCAAGCACTGTATCTGTAAAAGCAAACAGACTGGAAAAGGCAAACTGCAGCTAAAATGCACAAACTAGCAGGCCTAATGCACTTTTTTCATAACATGAACTTATCAGCACAAACTCCTTTCAAAGCATGACCCACACCAAAACTGAGCTGAACACCAACACAAATTCGTTTCACAAGCAGAACAAATCCATACAGCACTGACTGTGAGCATCTAACGTGCTTCTCCCAGCCACTGTGTAAAGTTCACTCCTAAATGATACCAAGGCTCCGAAGTCTCTCTTCAGCCTTAGGTGACCCTTTGTGCTTCGGTGACAGTTCTGCCTAGAGGCCATCAGTCACCCCTGCAGCCTGGGATGTCCTCTCAGTTGTGCTGACAAACGTTTGCAGAGCTCTACTAGAAATCGAGGCGAGAAACGGATCTGCTTTTGAGGAAAGCCATGAAGTGTTTTAAAACTGGAGCAGTCCTCACCCTGCTCAAAGCACAGCCCCACAACAGTTGTGTTGGCACAACTCGGAGGCCCAGCCTAGCACAACCTGCCACTCTTTAATGCTACCTCCAGGGCCTGAAAGCAGTTACATGGGTGCTTATTAGAGGACAGCAGCATCTTGAGAAGTTTCAGTTGTCACTTGCTGCTCATTACACAGTTTAGCACCTCTGCAACTGTGCCAATGCAAATGTTTAGATGTAAAATCTAATATTAGACTCTTAAAAGAGCAATCAACAATTGGAAAGGGAAGGAAAAAAAAACTGGGGGAAGGCTTAGAAGGTATTTAAGTGATCGCATGCAAACATGTATTCTTGGCTGCATTAGGCAAAGTACTACCAGCAGATTGAGAGAGGTGATCTTTATCCTCCACTCGGTGTTGGTAAGGCCACACCTGGAGCTCTGTGTCCAGCTCTGGGCCCCCCAGTTCAAGAGAGACATGGACGTACTGGGGAGAGTCCAATGGAGGGCCACAAAGATGAAGAATGAACTGCAGCACCTCTTCTGTGAAGAGAGGCTGAGAGAGAACTGGGACTACTCAGCCTGGAGAGGAGGCAGCTCAGCAGGGGGATCTCAAGGATACCTGAAGGGAAGATGCAGTGAAGATGGAGCCAGGCTCTTTTCACTTTTTTTTCTTTTTCAGGCTCTTTTCTTTCTTTCCTGAAGCACAGAAGGTTTCCTCTGAACATGAGGAAGCACTTCTGTGCTGGGTGGATAATTAAGCACTGGCACAGCTTGCCCAGAGAAGCTGCGGGGTCTCCTCCTTGGAGATCTTCAAAAACCACCTGGACACAGTGCTGGGCAGCCTGCTCTGGGTGTCCCTGCTCGAGCAGCTGGTCTGTGGTTCTATACTGAGCAGAGGTGGAGATGGCAGAGATAGAAGGAAAGTTTCTTAAGTCAGCTTTATCACTAAAGCCAACAATGCTAGGTACACAGCTGTTGTGCTGTCACAACATGGTCTGCCTTGTGTTTATCACAAAGAACGCTCCATGTTTTTGCTTCATTAATTCTGTTACTATCACCTGTTACTCCTTCAACAGAACATCCATTTGTATGAGCTCAGTGGAATAACTGCAGCTCTACTGGTTGAAGTCTACCATCCTGTGGATATTCCTCACACAAGCATTTTGGTGTACATGGTGTACATGAAGGAATGTGGAATTTTACCTAAATCACAGCTCATTAATACGTTGCAACTGCTCTTCATCATTGTCATATGACAATATCAAATAGAAATACAAGTAAACATGAATGCCGTATTTTACCTTTTAGCCATACATAAAAGACAAGTTATGGTGTATTCTCATCCAACAATTTTAATCACATAAATTAGGTTTAAAACAACTTTCTCAGAGTTTGTAGCAGTAATAACACAACCGATGCAAAGTTCACATACCTGCATACGTTGGTAATGTCTGCACCCGAATAACCCTCCATTTTTTCAGCTATATTTGCAAGGTCAACATCGTCTGCCAGTTCCAGCTCCCGAAGATTTATTCTTAGGAGTTCCTCTCTACCTTTTGCTAATTAAAGAACAGAAAATTGACATTTACAATCTGCTTTCTGAAAATAAATAATGAATTGAAGAGGGATAAGGAGGAAGGATAAGGAAATGACACTGCACTTGCTACAGAAGTGTTCAGTGTTTCAATTTAACCTGATCCTGAGTTTGTAAATAAACCTGCATATATGTATCAAGACTTTTTTTTTTTTGTTAGACAATCAAAACTAAATGAGTTTTGATATAGTTTTTATGTTAGTCTTTTCAGCCCCTTCTCTCCCCAGGTCTTTATACCTGATGGTAAAGGAATGTAGATTCTCTTTTCTAGTCTTCGCCTTAGGGCTTCATCAATATCCCAAGGAAAATTAGTAGCAGCAAGTACCATGACCATCTTAGATGGATCATCATTTTCAGTGGCCCCTCCAACACCTGCATTGGAGAAAAGAGTAAAATGTACATATGTTTTATTCAGTTTGACATACAGAGAGAACAATATCCACAATTCTATAATATTAAAGCAGCTGTCCAAGTGCAATAATAAAAATAAAGTGCAATAAAGTTCAGGTTTTCAACTGTCTGCCAGACTGCAAGCAGAAATTCAGACTCAGTTCAGTGGGGAGCAATGGCACAGGCTGTACAAGATCAGGAAGTCCCTCCCATCATGGCTGGAACACTTCTACAGCAAAGCTATTTCCATTTCTGCCACTACAGCGTTTTGAATTTTCACACCAATGTCGTGTAACAGCACGCAGGGGCCGGGCAGTGCGCGCTAACAGCCGCGCCAAAGCAGCATTATTCCCTAACAAAAGTTTGTTCACTTCTGAATTCAGGCCAAATGTTTCACATACTTAAGTAGATTCTTATGAACTGCTGAAGTGAATGTTCAAATTCAGTGGACTAAATCATAATTTTTAGACAGTGAAACCACCTCAGCCTCCAAAGCACTGTGAAATGGCTGCTGAACGAAGAAGTTGTATTTCATTAAACTTGCTAGGATCTGCACTTACTGTTTTGGCATATAATCATAGGACTGGGCTGGGGAATAGCCACTGTACCTAGTCTGCCTCAAAATTTGCATATAAAGCACCATTTATGAACTCTCAAGTAAAAGGACTTCAAATAGTTGTTACTAACAAAATTAGCTTCTATACATATTTGAGTTATGAGAATAGCATTACAGCTCTGCTGCTCTTTAAACTCAGACATAAAAGGGTATCAACATCAGAGAACCAGAACATGTAAGTTTCCTGACTCATGGAATTGTATCACAAATTACTGCAGAGATTAGCAATTTTTGGTTGCTCCTTTCTGCTCCCTTCTTGCCAAAAAGGTAGCAAAAAGGGTGCTTCTAACAATATTTTAGTTACCTACTTTTAAGCTTCATTGATTTGCTGAATATTAAGCAAATAGCTGTAATGAACACAGTGCTTTAAGAAGAAAAGTCTCCCAACCACTTCTACAAAACTATTTTCTTTGTTTTTAATTTATAAACTTAGGAGGAAAAAAAATCCCAAAGACATTAAGTATATGGATTACCTTTGAAGTTTAAATTGGAACAGGTGACAGTTATTTAGAACCACTTCTCTACAAGTAAAAAGTAGATGGGTACTCTAGGTAACAACTTAAATGCCATGCTGGCTGCTACATTTATACATGACCCATTTATACTTCTCTCTTTCTGCAGTTCTGAAGTCTTGCATTCTCCGCTGAATCTTCATTGTTGTGGGTTAGTAATATAAGGTCTTTGCTCAGATACTTAAAGACAGTTAAATAATTGGTTTCCTTTTTTATTTCACATGGGCAGTTGGAATAGTGTATTTGTGTGTAATTGCCCCAATTTTATATAAGTCTTTGAAAGAAATTACATCTGAAGAATGAAATTTGGATTTTTTCCCCCTCCTTCAAGTTTCCTTCAGCCCAGAAGCTCCGAGTGATCAGGATATTTACCATCCATTTGAACTAGCAGTTCTGCTTTCACACGTCGGCTAGCTTCATGCTCCTCTGAGGTTCCCCGGCGACTACAGATAGAGTCTATCTCATCAATAAATATAGTTGTTGGGGCATAAAATCGAGCCTGAAGAAAGCAAAAGATAAAGCAGAAGCTGAAATGGCAGTCTACTTCCATTTAAGAAATAGCAGCATAGTCGGAGTTGAGTAATGACATACTTATCCCAATGAATCAGCCCAGAAGTATCAAACAATACCTAACCTCCTGCCTCTTGGATCACCACACAGAGCTATAGAGCAGCTGTGCATCCATTAACGACATTTGAGCAGAACATTTAATGGCAGTCATAACTGCTAGGGCTATTATCTTATTAAACATTTTAAAAAAACATTAGGAATATCATTTTTAATTTTGACAAAGTCATCACAGAACACTTGAATAAGCACTCAGGTGAAGTTAGGACTAACAGCAGGCTAGGACACCGTGATATGGAACCTGTCCAAGAGACAGGTCAACTGCAAGATAACCCTAACCCTTCTGACAATGGAAGAGGTCAAACAAAAGGGTCTACGATAATAAAAGTCATTGCCCTAGAGCATTTATGATGTGCTCCTTTGTGTATATGCATTTGTTTAATTGATGGTAACGATATTAACTTATTAAATATCATCACACTATACTGCAAAAATTTTCTATTTCCTGATTACTGTAATTGCAACTCTGCTGCCCCCTTCAGCACTTGGCACCCTGGCAAACACTGCATGCAAGCCTGGCAACAAAAAATACTAGTGTTCTGAGACATCTTCAAGCATTACATGCTCTGAAGCCAACTATATAATTGGTACAGTTTGGAAGTCCACTTATCTTAAATACAAGTCAACCACAACAAAAAACACCCATCCACAACAACAAAACACAGCCTACGTAGGGTTTCCATCCCAAAAGCAATTATTCTCCTTCCAAATTTACCTACAAGCTTGTCCTACAGCACTCATCAGCTTATAGCTAGCTATCTCTAACAAGTTAACCCTGAAAATAAAGATGACCCCATTTGTCAGTTTAGAAGGTGTTCACTAATAACCGTATCTTCAATGTACATAGCCAAATCAGAAGGTCCTGAAGTGTCTGAAGTTTGGAAAGTTCTCTCTTACATGTGCTATTAATTCTAAAACTTGGCAAAGTTTCACTATTCCAGAAGTAATTCTACTTCATTATTTATGTCAAGAAACTCCAATCACCATTTCAAACAGTAGACGAACAAGCTTCTCAGACTCTCCTCTGTATTTTGAGGTAAGCGTGGAAGAAGAAACATTGAAAAAAGTAGTCTTGCATTCAGTTGCTACAGCTTTTGCCAGGAGGGTCTTTCCAGTACCAGGAGGACCAACCATCAGCACACCCTATTAAGATAAAAAACAACCACATTTAAATACAGTTGAAGACAGCATTTATCTGTCTGATACCTTTATTTTGTTAGTACTATTTCCCATAAGTATTGTTATGAAAAAGTGAAGAAAATTTATATAAACTGTAAGACACCTGTAATTTCTTGTTGCTCCAAGATCCAATCTCAGAATCCTACTTATGATCACAGGATCAGATTTTTTCATACCTTCCATGGTCTTCTAATTCCCTTAAAAAACTCCGGCATCCACATCGGTAAAACTACAGCTTCCTTGAGCAGCTTTTTAGCTTCTACTAAATCAGCAATATCATCCCTGACAAGAAAGAAAAAGTTATTTGACAGACTCAGACAGACTGCAAAAGAATCAGTCCACAGCTGAAATCAGTATGCAGCTGAACTCATTGTTATATACTGGCTCTTCAGTAATTCAGACAAATGAGTTGGATTTAATTAAGTTCTAATGGCAAAGGCCTACAGCCACAGTTGTCAACCATCCTGTGGACTCCTGCTGGATGCTAAAGCAAAGAGGCATTACCTATTTCACTAAAGCACTGTTGTTCTTATTCACAGCAAGAATAAGCAGAATAAGGAAACCTGGGTAAATTTAGGCTAGTCACAGATGATGGTTTCCTCTTTTGCTAAGAAGTCGGCTGCCTCTTAAAATTCAATACCATCTTCCATCATTAAGAGAACAATTTACTGAAGACCAGTAAATGGAAATCAATTGAAATAAATTTTTAGAATTATTTTTCAAAGCTACAAGTGTATTAATTCTTAAAAATCTTACAGGCTTGTCTTATTTCCTTGAGGGTGACTCTCAGGGCATTCTGCTTACAGCGTGCACTCAAGTGACATTTTGGTTACAAAACATACGAGGTGGAAAGTCAGTTTTAAATCTGAAGTTGTAATTTAAGATTCAGTATAAAAATTGATTAGTATATTCACATATTAAACTGAGATACATGATAGATTTCCTATGCATACAAAGTTGTCAGGGTTTGTTCTTTTTTTTTTTAAGCCTACTTCATTTGCCAGAGTTTTGCTCATTTAATCCCCACAAAAATCACATAAGCTTGGAAACATTCAGAACACAAAACCTCCTTTGTATACGGTTTAATATTTAACACATTTATGTAAAGGGTCTGACACGTGGTTATATTTTATACTGGCAGTCATATCACGTCTAGCAAGAACTCAAAGGGTTCCTAAATTGATATAACTTCCTTGTTAATTCGTCTTCTATCTTGATACAGCCCTGGGTAACAAAACAGGTTTTAAATTAAGAGACGCTGTCAGACAACAGAATCTTAGACATTACAAAATAGTGTCTCACAAACTGGTATCAGGACTCTTAGAAGAGGCTGAGTTTTGTATGGGTGAGGAAAAAAGTTCTAAAAATATTCAACTACACAAGAGGCTTAGCTGACTATTTAAGGAAAGCTTTTATGTACTTCTTATAGGTGAGCATAAGCTAAAATATTTAATTCTTATCATAATGTACAAGAGAAAAAAGCAAACAATTCAGATCTGGCAACAGTATTCAAACTTACCATCGAATGTTGGGATTCTGAGAAATGATATCTCTTTCCAAAGCTTCTACTAAATCTTTATCATATCCAGTACTATCAAACTTCTTTGGTTCAGACTCTGAAATCTCAGATGCAGACTTGTTCTACATAGAAGGGATATAGCAGTGTAAATATGCTATAATGGTTACGCTACTAATAGGTTTTCATAACAAGACCACAAGTTTCTAGAAGGCAATATAAAACAGCACAAAAGTTATGAGGCATCTATATTACTGCTGCACTGCAGTATTTATTTGGTTCACTCACACTTCCATACTGCTCTGGTCCCATTTCCTTCTCCCCAAAGCCAGCAAGCAACGATGCAGTTTCTTTGCTTCAGTAGGTAATCAAAACTGCACACACCTATCCCAATATAACAACATCTGCCTCTTCTCACAGAGGTGTTGAAAACTATCCACAGTATTTAGCTGGGCAGGGGGAATTCTCTGTGAAACTGGATTAGCCTAGCCTAGTGTGACACCTTCTAACTCACATCTCGTAGGTATCATAAATATGTCAAGTAGACAAAAAAAAAGTGAAGCAGGACTTTCACACGTAGCTTGAGCAAAGCTGATCCACACGAAGACCATAAAAGCAATAGAAAAGCTAAATAACTTATGACAAGAACATAGAAGCACTTTTGCACTAAGCAGAAGCAAAGAAGCTACACAGCTGAGTAGACTTACACAGAAGAGATCACGCAACTGAGAGCAAATAAAAAGGACTAAACATATCCTTTCTTTTATACACTTAGTAAGCACTAGTTATGACCGAACTGGAAAAGAAAAAAAGAAAAACAAGAAGAAATCCATACTACCCTGCCTCTGCATATGTACGTCCTTTGAGTGAGGATCTTTACTCAAAGAGAATATGATTTAATTCCTACTAACTAGAAGTATCAAACTTCATCGGTAAACATTTCTACCCGTGTAGTTTATACTATCTGCACAGGCCATAACACCTTGCCCACACCGTAAGGTTGCTGGAACTAAGAGAAACTTTAGTACATGGACATGAATACAGTGTCCTCGGTATGATCCCTTACTATGATCATTAGCTACATTTATGGAGACCAGAACAAAATTTCAAGCACTCCAGTAGAAAAGAATAGATCCCACATCACTCTCTTTCATGGAGCATGTCAGGTTTTTGTTTGCTCGGGAATCTGGAGCTAACAGCACATCTCAACAACAAGAACAAAAAGTAGGCAAAAGCGTCCCTTTAAGAATAAATAAATCTGGAAATGCTTTGGAACAGACAAGTTGATCTCAGTCTAAACTATATAAAAGCAATAAAAAAAACCACAGGGACATCGCATTTGAATGAGCTCCACCAAGCCTGTTGTCAGTAATTAAATGGTATAATCTTAAACTATTATCTCCAAATTGCAGTGAACAATCCCACATTTGGCAGATCACTTCCTCTGGATGGCTTTATTACTGGGTTTCTGTTTGCTTAAATTAATCCATTTTGTACCCTTCGGTAAGCAAGACTGTCCATAAAGCAAAGATATGAAGTGAGATTAAAACTGGCACACTGACTTGAAAAGAAAAAACATCTTATAGGCATCTAATTTTATAAAATACTAAAGTAAACAAGACTGAGTTTCTCCACATCATGAAGCTATCTGAAAACTTACCTTTTCCTCTTTTCCTTTATTTTGCTGCTCCTTTTTTTCCCGGCCGCGGACTGCCTTCCCTTTATCATTGGGATTTCGAGAGGATGGGCGGTGAGGGCCTCTGACAGCTGCACTTATGCGATTATTGTGACCTCTGCAATCGCTGCACTGAGCAGACTGACGTTTTCTGGGTCCTGGCGAAGGTCTAATTAGTTGTAATATATGCAAAAAGCCTCAGTGCAAAGTCGCTGGTGAGCACTAAATAACCACATCAAGTGGTTACAAGCTATAAAAAACGTTTTGCTCAAGATAAAAATCTATCTGCATATATTGATGTTGCACTCAGTGAAATTAAAGGCACCAACAACATTACGAGTCACCATACAGAACATGTAGGTCAGAAAGAAGACAGACGTTTTTAGATAGGCACTAAACATTCACTTTCCCTTTGCCACAAGCTCAGGGCTCATTATTTGCTTAAAGCAAGCTTCTTGCTTTGCCTATTTCACAAATAAACGTAATTCTAATATTTTGAAGCTTAGAAAAAGAAATATATATATATATATATATTTCATTCTTATCACAATTGTTCTCACTTCCAATTCAAAGAAGCACAAGTGTAAAAATAAGTTCCCAAGAAACATCTCAATGAGAAAAAGAGTCTGATCTCTCCCATCATTGCCTATCATTCTATTGCTGGCTTAACCTAGGGCTAACTAAAACAGAAGCCAACTCAAAACGTAACACGAAGCTATCAGATTTTAACTTCAGAGAGGTATCGTTTTTGTTTTAAAGGGAAATACAGAGAAACACACACACGCACAAAATAACTTATAAAAAGCATTTCTGAACACCAATCAAGATGTCTTATCAAGATTTTCAAAGGGAAAACACATGCTATTTTTTAACCCTGTCCCTCAAAGCTCTCCTCTCAGAAACTCCAGCTTGCAAAAACTACTGTTTTGGACACACCTATTACCACTTACATAAACATAATTATTTAGGTTAGGTTGGAAGGGACCTCTTGACATCATCTAGTTTAGCCCCCCTGCTCAATCAGGGTTAGAGTGAGCTGCCTAGGGCTGTGCCCAGTCAGATTTTGAGCATCTCTAATGATGGAGACTCCACAACCTCTCTAGAAGATCTGCATCGGAGTCTGACCATTCCCACAGTAAAAGAGCATTTTCTTATGTTCTTGTGGAATTTTGTGCATTTTAATTTGACCTCGTTGCCTTCTGTCTTGTTACTGGCTACTAATGAGAAGAGTTTGGCTCCCACAACTTCATTCCCTCTCATCAGGTATTTATGCACATGGATAAAATTCTCCTGAGCTTTCTCTTGCTCAAGTAATCACCTTTGGTGCCCTGTGCTGGACTCATTCCAGTAAGTCGATCTCTCTCATAGTGGGAAACCCAAAATAGACAGAGCACTCCAGATAGACTTGCCTCCAAATAGACGTCATGCCACCGATAACAATCCTCTGAGCCCAGTCATTCAGCAAGTTCTTAAATCCACCCAGCTTGTCCACTTACCTAACCTGTACTTTGACAGCCTGCCTACAACAACCTTGTGGGAGACAGTATCTACTAAAGTTGAGGTAAATAACATCCACTGATCATCCACCAAGTCAGTCACCTCATTGTAGAGGGCAATGAAGTTGGTCGAGCATCACTGTCCCTTTGTAAATCCATGTGGACAACTCCTGATCACCTGCTTGTCCTTCATGTGGTTGGAAATGTTTTCCAGGAAGATTTTCTCTACCGTCTTTCCAAGGATGACTTATGTATAGTTCCCTGTGTTTCTTCTTGCCCTTCTTGGAGGCAGGAGTGATACTTGATCTTTCCCAGACTTCAGACAGCTCTCCTGGTCACCATGGCCATTCAAAGAGTGGCATTGCAGTGACATCAACCAGCTCCCTCAGCAAGCCATCTGACACGTGGACTTGGGTACCTTCAGTTTGTTCAAGTGCTCTCTAACCTAGTTCTCCCCCAATGAGGGAGAGAGACTTTGCTCCAGACTTTCCCTTTGGTCTCAGGGGCCTGGTATTCCCAAACACCAGCTTTACTGGTAAAGGCTGAGACAGAGAAGACATTAAGTACCTTGATCTTCTCCACATCCATCCATCCCCTGCCCCATTCATCAGCAGGCCCACGTTCATTTATGTACTTACAGAACCATTTCTTGTAACCCTTCATCAGATTCAGTTCCAGACTGGTCTCCGCTTTTCTAATCCTTTTCAGATCCAATATATCTGACTCCTCCTGGGTCACCTCTGCACACTTTTGGTCCAAGTTCACTTCAGCTCACCCATGCAGGCCTCCTGTCACCTTTACTTCACTTCTTACTTGTCAAACTGGACCCTTCTTCAGCTTGGAGGAGTTGATCCTTGAGTATCAGCCAGATCTCCTAGACCCTTCTCCTCTCCAGGGCTGTATAACATGGGATTTTTCCAAGCATCTCTGAGGTTGAAGTCAGCTCTCTTGAAATCCAAGGCTGTGGTCATGTTTCTCTTCTTTAGATCTTGCACTCTGTAATATTAGTCACTGCAGCCAACGTTGCCCTTCTCCTCAGTTTTTCCTTACAGTATCTCCTTTCAGTATCGTGTACAAAGCATCCTTCCTTGTTGGCTCCTTAATTACCTGTGCTAGGAAGTTACCATCAGTGCACTCAAGTGCACTCAAGAAATCTCCTAGATCATTTGAGCTCTGCTGTGTTGTCTTTCTAGCAGATATCAGGCCCTGGTAGGTGCAAGGCTTAGAGTTGTTTGTAATGAGACTGCTCCAAGTTTCAAACAAACACACACAACAGCAGCATATTGTAGCATAACTGACCAGTTCGTGGAGATCAGGGTACCAACTTGCTACACGAAAAGAACTGAACTTGGCACTTCAAGATTTTCCCATTACTCTGGTAACATTTCATCCTTGTCGTGTCAGATACACGCAGAATCGTTTTAAAGTTGATGAAAAGAGCAATTCAGGAATAGACTTGAGCTTCCACAGAATGACAAGTTTAACTCAACTCAGAAAAAAACAAACAAATGCATGCACAAAGAACCTTGACATTGGTCAGCCTATAAAGGACAAAAGCCTCAGAATGTTCTGAAGGACAATGCCTCAAAATGGCATCTCCACCACCATGGTGTATTATAAGTCATACAAGCTCTGAACAGAAATTGCACAGGAGCAGGCTGAAGTCAAAGCACACTTTACACTGATAAATATTAATTTAATGTCTCCAGGTTTCTTCTTACCTCCGTTCAGCAGGTACTGGCAAAGACCAGACTTCTGCATCATGAGCTGGTAATTCTTGTTGTGAAGCTTTCAAAGGAGTACTGTCTAGTTTAAAGCTCTCTAGTGTTTTCATTATATCTTTCACATGCTTAGCTTCCACGCTTATCTCCTGCCAAACCTGATAAATAGAAAAAAAGGTAGATTACACACAGTGCAAGTAAGTTTGTCGTAATCTTCTCTTTAAGCCTATGTAATGCCTGGATGGATTCCACAAGGTTTCATAAGTTACCTCATCCTACTTAAAGAGACAAGAATAATGCACATCAGATATTAAAAATGTGCCTTTCCCAGCACACTTCAAGAATAAAAAAAAAGATTTTGAATTTAACACTGAAAAGATTTCTGACAAGTTTTCTGTATTAAGCAATACACATGAAAAGAGTATGACAGAAAAGAGTGCGACCTTATCAACTGAATGTCAATGTGGAAATGATGGCTTACGTTAAGGATAAGTTAACGTGGCAGCCACAACTCAGTTTCTATTAAATGTCTGTTAAGTCACACTACTGGAACAGAGAGAAATATGACTATTCAAAGTAATACTAGCTAGAAAAAAAAGCTCCAGCATAAACAGAAGCTGACAAGCCAGATATTGCACTGGCTCCCATAGCTGAGTTTCACTCCCTATTTGTCAGTGTCAGAGCCAGAATTCTTAATGAAGCCTTACACATGTCTGTAAAGTAACACTAAAGTTTATCAGAGAGCAGTGCAACAATTTTTGAACTTCTGTTCAATAAACAAGGTGCTCTTTGCTAGTTTAATGCTTTACCCTCAAAATGTCCCAGAAAAGGATTATTTACCTGTTGCCATTTCTGCTGCAGATACGTATCTCTGACAGAGTAGAGGTACTTATTCATCTGGTCAAGAACTCCCTGGTAGTAAACCAGTGCAGAGTCATAGTTTCCCAGTAAGGCATACTCACGAGCCAGCTTTACATTCTCGCTGATCATAACAAGGCTCATGTTCAACATGAAGCTGAAAAAGATAGTAAACACATTAAGGAAAAAAATCCCACAAGCCAGGAACAGAGCAAATTTTTGCAACTATTTTCACGTGATTGTTACCCCACTGGGCATATCAAAACACAGAAACAGCAAAATACATTGGTTAGAAAAAGGTTCCAGAATGAATGTCAGCCATGGAAAAGGAAAATTGCTTCTCTATTGGTAGAAGTGGAACTTTTCACTTCATGTGATGAGGATTCTGTTTAAAATTATATACAAGACATGCAGATTTAACACGCCTTTACAAACCGCAACTGCATTATCTCCTTCCCTCTTCGTTTGGTATTTTATTCTTAGTGCTACAACAGTCCCCATACTACAATGATCTGCTGTTAAAAACTAAGTTTTTCTTCCAGATGCATTAGGTTCTGTTTTTTTATTATTATTATTATTTATTTTTCTGCCTTAGCATTCCCCATATATAAACTTAACAGCCTGATTCTGTATTGTGGATAAGTTTTCCCTTTTTCTTTTTTTTTCTTTTTTTTTTTTAAACAGATCTTCAGTTTTGTTTAATATTTCCTTGAAACAAATATCCACCTTCCATGCCCACCTTGCCCCTTCCCATCACCCTCATTTTCAAACATCAGAGCCTCTGTTTTGAGGCAGGTAAGATATCACTGAAATTTAAGGAAAAGCCAGAATCGAACACTCGGTGTGCGGCTGCCCACTTTACTTAACATACTGTTCAAACCATGCTAACTTTCCCATAAGCGCTTTTTGGGAGCAAACACTACCGAATGTGACCTCTTCTACTTTGTAGCATTAGCAGAATCTGTACTCTTAGATTAGAATAGCACAGAATTATTATTTGCACGAGTACTGCAATAGCTAAACTAGCTAGCAAGTAGATTTACTCTTTACAGTCCTGCCTTCATCCACAGAGCAGTCCTCCTCAGGTTTTACCCATTATTTGCACATCCTATGCCCTTGCTCTCCAAGATACCTGCACCACCTCTACTTTCCCTGTTTCCTTCACACCAAGAATTGTCCTGCTCTCCTCCAAGTTTCCCAGACCCAAGCACAGACAACATCAAAATAAGCAAATAAACAAGCCTGCAGGAGAGTCTTCTTGCTCTCGTTTCAGCACCTTTACCCAGCACCAGTAGGAAGCAACTGCAAGCAAGCAATTACTGCTAAGCCCTGGGATGAAGCATACTTGATACAGATCAACTATTTAAAGAATGTAAGAGGCACTGAATTCACGCACGCAATAAACAGACTTAAGACTGAACAATTTGAAGACCAGGTCATGGTCAAATTTGGACACATTAGCAGAGGTTTCAGAAGTCACACTGCTAAAATGCGAAGTCCCCACCGTGAAGATGAGCTGCTATGTACATATCAAACAGTTTAAAGCTTCCACTCCTCCGTTTTCTGTTCCCTTCCCCAGCAGCTTTACGCCTGAATACACAGCTGATCCGCTCTTGAGCCAGCAGAGCCTTTTCCTTCCTTTCTCTTCCTTCCTCAGCTTCCCTCAAAGCTGCAGAGAAAACTTTCAGCCCAAACAGCAAAACTTTGCCAACAGGACAGCTGAAGGTGGGCCCGGCAGTGGCTGTACCCTCCCTAATCTCACCCTGGCCAGAGGCTCGCCGAGCTAGCCACGGGGATGTGTACAAGCTGATAGCGTGAGCGTGGCCAGCAGCTCCGCACACCGCCACATCCCACTCCAATTAACCTGCGGAGACAGAGCTCGACTTGGGAGTTTTGGTTTTTACCTCAGGAGAAAGAGCCTGAAGGTGTTTGCCAGCTGCCGGATGGATCATCACGCAGATATTACTGAAGTTTTTACTGCTATATTTAGGAGCAGGCTTTTCCACCCGTGCTCATCCTACCAGATACACCTGTTTGCCTGTCCTGTGAATCCAAACTGATGACTAACGCCTCTGAAATCACGCATTGAGCAAGATGCTAATAAAGGTTTTAAAAATCAAGTAATAGCAAGTTACTAAAGCCAAGCCAGACTTTCAAACACTGTGAGAAGTCATCTAGAAAAAAAAAAAAAAAAAAAAGAAAAAAAGAAGAAAAGTAAAATGAAACAGTGTAGAAACACTTGGTATTATTAGAGTAATCACGCAGAACAGCAATTCCGCGTAAGTATTGGGGTGGAGGGGGGCAACTTTTACAAGTGGAAAAAAACTAATAGCAGGAACCAAAAAAAAAAAAGAGGCACTGAGGCTAGGTTAGGAAGAGATGAGAGCTCAGGACCCTGATGACAGTATTGCACATAACAGACAAGCAAATGTGATTTTAGAGAATAAAAGATGGACAGAAAAAAGGACTGGACACAGAAGAAAGATGAGCTAACATCTAACAATGAACAAAATTAGAAAGTATCCTTTGCAAAGGACCTAATTCCAAACTGCTTAATTTTTAAAGTATTTTCAAATACCTCGTGCTGTCACGTAACAGGATGTCCAAGCAGCAAGGCTGCACTTATCAGCTATGACCTTCCCGTGAATCATACCCAGTGAAATTATCTACGTCCCAACAGCAACAAGCTTGTAAAGTTGACAAGGAGCAGGACAGAAGACAAATAACCTCAGTGCTTTGTCTTGTGGTTTAATTCTGCGTGTACACACACACTTCACAACACTCTCTCTTCACACTAGCTGTGAGCATTTTGGGCTCCCACAGAGCAACACAAAAGAAACCCATCAAATTAACCCATCTCCAGTAACAGAATACACTTCACCATTTGCCCCAAGCACCCAAAATACTTCCAGAGTTTGAAAGAGCCAGGAGCAGCATGGGTTGAAACTAAGGGAGGTTCAAGGTATCTGCAGCTTTGGAGAATGAGGTTTGGGAACTTATTTTTGTTTTTTTAGTTTAAAGGTAACAGCCTGACCATCATCATGGAAACACTGGGGATGCATCATGTTTTCAGTAACAACTTTAAGGAATTATCAAGAAATACCTGAAGTTGATCATGTTACAGTATGGGAAGCTGAACACTACAAAGTCCCCCATACACATAAAGAAAAAAATAATAATATTGAGATGTTGGGAGGGAAGAATGAAGTCAGGGTCTATCAGTTTCTGTGTAGGACCCACCGGCTCCTCTGGTGACTCAGAGGACAGCACAAGCCCTACCAGGAAAATATTTCTGCAGAGTCCCTCAGCCAGCCCTTAATGCCTGGACTATGTCAGAGCCGAGCCTTGGCGAGGTGTTCCTGTTCCCATTACCCCAGTCTGCTATGCAGGCTTCGACATCAAAGCAGCCACGTGAAATGCAGAAAGCTCTCTCAGCAAAACACGGAAAAACCCAAAGCGAGAGCTTTCAGGAACCAATTTTTGCCCGCAGCGTTGTGTGACGGGACCACATCGCCTCGGAGCTCCCTCCCAGCTGTAGCATCCTACTCTCAAACAGACCTGTTGATAACAAATGCTGGAGTTTGGAGCGCGGCTGTGCCAAGTACCCCAAAGACCCTACAGGTGCTGGGTTATGGGGCACCAAACCACCTGCTCGGTGCGTTTAGCAGTGAGGGCGGTGGAAGGCAAACACCACCCCACAGGGGCTGCCCCCACAGACACCCACCGCGCACCCCCTCGGCGGCTGCAGCGGGGCCTGCAGCAAAGCCCCAAGGCGGATTGCGTGAGGAAGAACCGAGAAAAGTCGGGAAAGAGGGAAAACGAGGAACGGGGAGCGCCCAGCCCAGCCAGCACAGACCCCGCTCCCCGCCCCGAGCAGCGGCAGCCCCGCACCCCGCGCCCCCCCGGGGTCCCCAGCCCACCGCCGCCTCCCCTCCCCTCCCCTCCCCTCCCCTCACCTCAGGGCGGCCGCGCCGCTGCCCTGCCGCGACCGGGGGGCACCGGGGAGCGCTCGGTACCGCGCTGGCGGCTGCCGGGAGCCCCGGGGCCGCCGCTCCTGCCTCAGACGGGACGGGAGGGGAGGGAGGGGGTGGCCCCGCCTCGGCTCTGCTCGGCCGCCTCCTGCCGCCGCCGCCGGTTTGAAGGCAAATCCGGCTGCGTCACTTCCAGCCCCGCCGCCGTGCGGGCTGGCGGCACCGCGCCGCACGGTTAATGCTCATTTCGGCGCTGGTAGTGAGGTTTCGGCTGTTTTCTTTAATATATTACTTAAAAAAATATATAAAAATAAAAAATAAATAGATAGAAAATGTTAAAAAAGTGTAACTGCATTGGCCGGGAATCGAACCCGGGCCTCCCGCGTGGCAGGCGAGAATTCTACCACTGAACCACCAATGCGGCCCCGCGAAAGGGCTCCGGGGCTGCTCAGTTAAAGGGCGCGGGGCCGGGCCCTGCCCGCGCCACCGCCGGGCTTCAAACGGGGCGGGACCGCCCCCGCCCCCGCCCCCGCCCCGCCGCGGCCGTTTGAAAGCTGGCGCCGGCCGTTGAGGGCAACGGCTGGGGACGGCATTTTTACCGACGTTTTTTTTGTTGTACGCTTCGTTTAACGGCACACGGAGCCGCCGCACGCACACACGGTGTTTTAGCTAAAGGCGCACAAATCCCCTTTTTCTCATTTGTTTGATTTTCCGGTTATAAATTCACTCAGAAATCGAGCAGAGCCCAGGAGGTGGTAGGGGCTGAGCTCACGTAACGCCACACAGCTTCCTCGTTTCAGCCCGTGCCATTCCTACTTGTTTATTTACTCGTAAAGCTGAGTGAATTCCTCCCCAGAGATACGGTGGTGGTACACAAATTACAGTAACACAAAGATACCTCGGCCATCTTAGGATCTCTGGTTAGCAGGGCTCTGAGCACAGGGGACCTCACCACCAGCCTCCCAGGTGATTTTTCAGTCTTTCCTCTCTTCCTCAGACCAGGCGTTAAAGCACATGAACCGCCCCTGGCCAGAGGTGAGGAGAAGGAAGGAGAAAGGTCCCACAGCCATAAAGCATATTTGTGCTCCTGAGGAGGAAGGATTTCACACGGCGAGGAACGCAGTGCCACCAGCACAAGCAGGGCCTGCTGCAATATAGTTTGCAACCTGCAAAGAGGTGCTTTATTTACATATTTACTTCCTGTAATTTAAGACAGGTTTTTCCTAGTGAAGAGCATGCATGCATTCCTTCCACAGAGCATGCGCATTTCCTGCTTTGCAGAAATCTCCAGATCTTGAAACTGCTATAAAGGGTGAAGTTCTGGGGGAAAAAAATGCATCGTGTACAACAGGGCAAGGAAATCCAGATACCAAGCTCAGCGTGGCAGGGGCCACAGAACAATGCCCTTGGGTACTGTGTCCCAGATGGAGCAGTGACTTATCACCTGTCTAAATAGACTCAGTTGCTCAGCAACAAATAGGATCTAAAGGTTGGGCACAACAGAGCAGCTTTATGATAGTCCATAAGGGCGAACTCGAAAGACCTGCAGTCCTACGTAGTCCTAATTATGTTTATCTCATCCATTTTACTCTTGGGATATTTACCTGTTTGATACTGTTAAGCTGTCACTGATTTAGTTTGTGTTTAATAAATGTCTGATCTTAAAATAGCCCTTTCTATATTAGTTTACTTGCAAGATAAAGCTGTTGATGAGTTTTCAAAATTGTGTTACTGTATTATACCATTTGATTGATATAAACTGAAGAAGGGCAAACTCCAGCCCATAAGCTGATGATGAATGAAAAATAGCTTATATACATATATTTTTACATATATATTCTCCCCCCAAACCCAAGGAAGAAAAATAGTAATATACGGACTCTACATTAAGACACTGTTTTCTGTATGGGTAGTTATAGATGTGCATTTAAATAAGTGGACTTTCTTAAAGACAATTTTCCCTCCTCCTAATAAACATGAAAGCTGGGATATGTTGCATCTCTTAAGAGAAGGAATAGCTTTATGATACATAAAATATGCATAATAAATAAGCAACATTTTAATTATTTCGATGAAAAAGGCAGCAGAGGACAGGGAAAGAGCACCAATAAATTCAAATCTTGAATATCAAAATGTATACTTTTGAGAACACATTACAAACATGAGGCAATAGCTAACTACAATAACATTTCTGCTTTTAAACACACACAATTATTTTGTTAACCAGTAGAGCCGCTGCAGTATAAAGGGAACTCTGGAGAGAGGGGTGTGAAGGAGAACAAAAAAAAAATACATTTGAGCAACTACTGTTTAAATTTCATATTTGATTATCCAAAACAAGAATTGATTTTCACTTACTGTAAAAATCCTTGTATTTTTCATTACCCTAGCAGGTGTTACACTATGGAAACTGCTGAGAACAGAAATAGTTTCTAAACCTCTGAAGGAACATCATTGATTACCAGCAGCTGATAACTCAAAAATGCGCAAAGATGATTCGGTTATGCTGTTGACAAGTTCTAGAATTCTCTCTCTCATTCTGATGTAACTTTTTTGTAAGTCAGTGCAACCAACCACTCACAGCCCCCAGGTGAAACACGCTCGCTGCACTAACAGTGGGGTCAGCAGGGGCAAGCAAGTCTCAGTTTCTCAGCTAGCTGGTATAGACAAGGGAACGGTAAACCTAGCATCTAACACAAAGGGGAAGGACAGTCTTGGAAGGACCAACTGGAAAAGAAAGCATGTAAGATGCACTTTCTTTCCATGTGAACATCAAAGGACTCGGGGATTATGGTCCAAGCCACCATCACACACTCCTGTGAAACCCAAACACACCAGAAAGCACTTGGACATCGCGAACCACAGACCTGGCAAAAGGGGATGCCCACGTCATGACAGAGACAAGAAGAGAACACTCAAAGGCTGGTGAGTAACTTGCTATGGCCAGGAGATAACACAAGATTTTAAAGTTTACTAAATAGGCACGTAATAAATGAACAATTTGCTTAAGCAGAATTGTGCAGTGGTCTATGTATTTAATTGGAGGATTCAGAAAGAAAGTTTATAATACAAAAAAGGCATTATATATACATATACACACAGAGAATATATCTATATGCTTATATAGATAAATCAGTAAACTTGAGTAGTGTCTTTATCGAGAGCATCCTAAGGCATTCAAACATTTTACTGTGACATTGATCCAGCTCAGTATCTTTTTGCTTTGGCTGAGTTAAAGCAAACAGATTAAAAGGTCTGATCTGAAACGCCAAAGATCAATGCCTAAAGGTATCTTGGGTGACAGCAGCATCATCTAAGAACCCACCCACCGCACTATTAGCTAAATCATATTACAAGGAGTCTAAATAAATCACTCCCACTCACAGCTTGGAGCTTTGCAACAGCAGAAGATGTCAGTCTCAAAGTGACTTTCTAGCCATATATTCTATAGATTCTATTACAAATCGAGGATAGAAAAGATACAGCAAGAGGGCCTGCCCTAGGATAGAATGCCACTGAATATCAAATAGTATTTACAGTACAGTAACATGATTATAGAACATTTTATAAATACAAATTACATGTATACAAGGGCACATAGGAGAAAATCATTTTCATGCTTTACAAAGTGAAAGTAATCCGAACTAAAACTTACTGCAGAATTCCACAGCTACTGGTTAGGAGCCTCTCTTCTCAACTGCCAGTACAAAGCAATCCCCATGATGAATCACCAGAGAAATACCCATGTTTTAAGCAGCAGCTCTGAAGAATCTCAACAGACTCGAGAGTGTGAAACGTGACGTTTCAAAACATGGGTAAGGCCTAGTGTGTTGGCGAGTTGTGCCAACGCTTATATAAGTAACTTTCTCTTCTCAGAGAGCTTGGACTGTAACACGCTGCATTTTTGCAAAGAGACGTATAATGTTTTAGCATATGGGTGGCAAAATTCAAACCCAATATTACAACTTCTAGCACAAGGTAACAGAAAATGCTAGAAGCATCAGCCAAAGTCTAAAAATGGGAGGGAGCTCTTCCTTTGTTTCAAAATGGTAAAATAGTCTTTAATATTTCAGTACTTGCACATGTCCATGAAACACTCGATAATTCCTTTTTAATAAAAAACAATTGGCTTTGCCTAAACAGAAGCGTCGTACCTTTGCAGGACCCTTCTGTTTGTTTTTGGTGGTAGTGGTTGGATTTTTTTTGTGTGTTTTGTTTTTTTAAAGCTACCTAGAGACCAGTCATAATGTTCAATTGGAATATAACATAATATAAAGCAGGCAAAGGAGAAATATACTCAGGTAAAAATGCAATTTTAACAGTCAATTTAATGAAGAACTGACATTATTTTCTCTGCAAACTTCACAAATGGCAAGGTAGGTTTCATTAAATTACCTTTAACCAGTAATATATTATACTTTACTCCAAGCAAAGTAGACCAGTTTTACTGGGATACTTACTATGAAGGAAGATAATCTTTAAACGTTTTTTTACATTTAAAACAATCTTTTTTACATAATATATAAAATGGAGTAGCTATACACTGCAGCCATTTTATAATATTTAAGCTAAATGAAATCAATCTGAAAAGCTATTCTGTTTCAACAGCTGTAGAACAGCTAGACAGAACATACATTGCTTTATTAAGCCCATTTTCACTGTAGCAAGCAACTACCTGCTAAAATTTTGTTTGGTTTTGTAACCATCTCATAATCCTAAGCACTTCACAGTAGAGGGGTGACCTTTAAAAGACATATACATGTTTTGTCCTGCTATTAAGTCTGATAAAGAGGGCTCGCAGCATGGAGATGTCTTAACTGCAATTCACTCCTCCCTCGGTTATGTCAACATAAACCATTTTTGGACAACACTGGAAACTGGATCGTTTCAATGAGCACGCCCCACAACAACAAACAACCTCCAGATGCCGCACACCAAGCAGTGTTTCCACTGATCCAGTAACAGTGCAGTCCCAGAGGTGGCTGCGCTGGCACAGAGACGCTGAATTGCAGCACAGAAAGCGAACAAGAATGCTGTAGACCAGCTTGGTGAGAAAACTGAATTAGCAAGCTAGTGTCTGCTGCCAGAATAGCTATGAGAGTCATCGTGACAATGCAATAGCACAAAGTAATAATTTAAGAAAGCACTAACGCTTTACATGTGCATTATTACATCTATCCATTGGAATTCAATTCCAAGGATGAAGTGTTTAAAAAGGTAGTGCATTTTATTTATTAATGTGTTAGCTTCAGGGGAGGGAGAGAGAGACAAAGAGAAATAGAAGTGTAATTCTTTCTGCCTCACCTGCAACTCCCCATCTTGTCTTAGAATTTGTTGACAGGGTTACCTGCTCCCAGTAGCCTCAGCAGGCTCATCACCCTCCCACCACGAGACTAAGGGGAAGGCTGCTCACCTGCCGTGGAAAGGTACCGGAAGAGTAACACAGAACGTAACAGACAGCCCCAAGCTCCTACTTCTGTTCTGAACTAGGCTGTGACAGACGGACCACTGAAAACTGTGCTGAGGAAAACAGGCAGCTCAGGTAGGCGGGTGCAGGACATTTCTCCTCGCCACCTGCGTCACCAGGAGGAAACCTGTTAAAACCAAGGGAAAGCGGTCTCCGCAACAACAGTCTCAAAAGCCGTAATTTATACTTTTTTCCTCATTACTTTCTCAATCATACGATAAACTATTCGAAAGTTTAGATTTCAAACTAAAAATTCTAACTAAAGCAGTATTTATTTTTTTTTTAGATTTTATAGTTTGTTTGTATTCAGAAAATTAAACTAATTTGCAGAAAGTATTTTTCCTAAAGCTTGTTTTCTCTTATAACTGTCAGAGAACTGATGAGACAATCATGTTCTTTCTGAGTGAGCAATCCTCCTGCTTTGAGAGTTCCACTCACACACTACACCATTACTAGTCTCAAATTTATGTATTTAATGGAAGACCAATTCTAACGCGTTAATCACTTCATGATGATACTACAGCCATGAAAATTTCTCATTCCAAAGCCGAGAACTATGCCATTACCGCAGCAGCTGGAAACATTTCAGCAGATAGATGGCTCAGTTTTTCCCAACACTGTGAATAATTAGGCTAAATTCAGTGAGAAATGAGGGTACAGCAGCCTCTTCCCCACCCTTGTTCCAACCCCCCCCCCCAAATGTATCAGAAAGCTTTATTAGTGTAAAGTGAATTCTATATTTGGTCAATGCAAAGGAAGAACTGTCATTAAAAAAATTCTGCAACAAAGATTTGTTTTTTAAAATTATTTAGTATATGTACAAATAGATACCAGGCATCATCTTCGGGTGGAAAAAAATAAATCACTATTTCCTATTTTAAGTACTTAGAGTACAGAGAACTGATAATAAAATTCAAGTGATAATTTTTTCACCTAACATCGAATCTCTTCTAAATTAAACAATTAACAATGATGGAATAAATTAATATTTGAGAAAGATTTCCCTGTATTTTGGGGAAACAAAATGTACAGAGAGGGAAAGAGAAGACATAACTTTCTTAGTGTTTCAAAACAAAATAAAGAGCGTGCATATATTCACCCTAGCAATCTTCTCTCAATTCTGTTAGGAGAAGAGACTTTTCAAAAACTCCAGCTGCAAAATAAACCGTTTATTTAGTGTTTACTCCTCTACTAAACATAAACCAGGTCACGATTCTGAACCCCTCTACCTGCTTGTTCTTCATCATCATCATCGTCAGACTGCTGTTCTGAGTTTTGGGAACTACCATACTCATACTCAATGGGCTTTGGGTTGTTGTACGGGTAGCCATTGTCATCAAAAAACCTTCGGAAAGTGAACTCATAAAACGCATGCTCAGGATGTTTTCCGTTTTTGTACCATCCGTTCAGGGTATCATTTACATTGCCTTCCTTATCATCATCGCTCCACAATTTATCTGGATCAACTGGATCAAAGTTTGATGTGTCCGTAGGATGGGCAATTTTGGGAATGTAGAAGGCAGACTGCCGCCGTAGATCACTTGAAAAATCAATAGTCTTAAAAAATGGATGAGCTTTTATTTCATCTGCACCATTTTTGCCTAAACGATCTTCTGGCCCTCGGCAGAGTTTAATAATGAGGTCGGAGGCCTCTGGAGTCAACTTAGCTTGAGGTGGAATATGAAGCGAAGTTTGCCAGTTGATAACCTTTAAAGCAAAGAGATGTCATTTTCTATTTACAATTTAATTAAAAGGAAAAACCACGGGGAAAATGAAAAGAATAGAATCATTCAGCCTATTTTCAAATGAGAGAGGGCAAATGTAAAGCTGCTTTTTCAGAAACACAAGCAATATTTTGTGTGGAAATTTGGCAAAATCCAGGCAAAACTTATTCACGTTCCGGGTCTAAATAGAGTCTGGCATGAAATATGCCTGCCATAAGCCAACAAGGACATCACAAAGAGCAGTGCCTGGAACCTATAATTAGGCACACAGCTTACAGTCTTAAAAGAGAGTGCAGGAAATTAATTTTTAATTACCTGATGTATTGGAAAGATTAACACATTTAAAGTTAAAAATTTGTAAATTACTTCAAAAATCTGAAGAAAAAAATCAGTTGGCGAAACTATGTTTGGGCCAGCTAATATCTTGCAAGCTGAACACCGTTCTGTATAAATGGCACTGCAGAAGACTGCAGTGGTTTCTCTGCAACAGCTGAGGCTCAGGAAGGGAGGGACCAATAGCTCTGAGCTGCCAGAACCCTAAGCAGCCACGGTCACCTGCTGTTCCTCCATGTTTGCAGGCTGAGCACCTATGGATGCTTCACCAAAAGAAATCTGCTGTATGTAAGAAGGCATAGAAGCCACATGGTAGCTGGAAAATGAGAAGGGAAATTAATAACTGGAAGCAGGTGGTGAAGGAAGCGAAAGGGGACACCTGAGATCTGAAATGGGATTTTTGGTTGGCACACCTGCTACATGGCCAGATAAAAGATACGGGCATGATTCCTGAAGTCCCTGACGAAGTAAGTGCACCACCACAGTAATGTAACATTTACAATCCTGTTAGTTTACAACATGCTCGGATAAAGCAGCACTCAAAAAAATCACTTTTGATTCCATTATAAATTAGAAAAATAATTTAAATATTTCAACCCTGTTTTTCAGCCTGTTGACATGAGATTGTAAAAGTTACCTTCATTTGTGTTTCCAGAGGTGTTTGTGCCAGAAAAGGAGGCTGCCCCACTAACATTTCAAAGAGAATTACTCCAACACTCCACCAGTCACACAGCTGTGTGTAACCTGAAATGAAATCAAAAAATAGTGAAATATTTTAAAAATGGTAGTCTGAGCCTTAGCCTACATTTAATCTTGTACTTAGGAAAGGTTTGCAGGAAAATTCTATTCAATACTTATATTTCCATATTAGTAACTACTTATTGTCAAAATATGTACTTGGGGGAAGTGGTCGTGTAAGAAAGATGAAGCTACTACTTGAATACCAGTTACTCTGCAGCGAGATTACAATAAAAAATACCAATAAATGCATTACCAGTTCGTAGCAATACTTCTGGTGCAATATAATTGGGTGTGCCAACAAGGGAATGGGCCAGACAGCGCTGATGCTGACGCGCAGCCCTGCGTTCGAGTGGCTTCAGCCGATCTCCACACCTGCAGTTTGCTGGGTCACCCCACTCATTGCTGAAATCCATGCTGTCCTGGCGCGCGTGGTCACCTATAATTGCATGAGAAAGATGACAAAAATCGAGGAAGATTATTGTAGTACTTAAATGAAGAAAATTTCATACTTGTATTAACATTATTATAAAACCAGAATCTACTTCAGTTTCAACATTGGAGAAAAAGATTTGAAAAGGTCTTAGAAGATCAGGATTTTGATTTTTTGCTTACGATACAGACCATCACAGTTTCTGAGGACACTTTTTAAAGTTAATTGTAGCATAAAGTTGAGAAATATATCATGTTTGATATTTTCTAGGTTACTTAGAAGCTTAAAATTATTACAACTTATCATACCTGTATAACAACTTATAACTTATTATAACTATAACTTACACTGGCTGTACAAGGTGTCTATTATCTCTCTCTTATACAAAGAGAAAATACAGCACAAAGCATCAACTGACACTAATTACCAAAAGATTAGATCAATTGTATTTTAAATCTTCAACATTTTCCTATTATTCAGTTTCAATCTCTTCTCTTGAAGAATATAATAACTTTTGCTTCCTCTTCAGCGACTGTGCCAATAGTCTGGCCTAAGAAGCACGACTAATTTTTAAAAAGTTAAAAGCAATTTAAGAATTGTTTTCAAAAATAAAAACATACCTTCAGAAATTGAGAAGTTAAATTGAAAAGTTAAATTTAGGTTATTACATAATTGATATCACTCATAGAACTGAGGCTTTTTTTTGCTCTTCTTTGTAAACCATTGTTTTAAGTCAAGCAGTTTTTTTTGTTTGTTTGTTTGTTTTTTTAAAAAAAGTCTTAAACCTTCCTCAGAAATCAAGAGTTTACATTAAAAGAAGTACATGAGACACCTGGGGTGAGATTTTCAAGAACAATAAATTTGAAACATCAATCCCACCTTCAAAACAGAACTACTTAGATACCAACCCTAACTATTTGCTACACCTGTGATCTTCTCCCTCCAAGTTTCAGAAACTACTCATGGGACAAACTTAGAGCAGCACAGCTCATTCCTTCTCCCTTAAGGAATCAGTGCTTACCTACGCTCACAAACTCTCCCTAACTAAAGGTTGCTTTTTGTAATCTGAATGGCATGTAGAAGCATTGCTAGTGCTTTACTGTCCACAAAGGAAATGTCTCAGTAATTTTTCTGCTTGTTATTTAGTTCCTTGCAGAGAACAACATGTCAACAACACTAAAAACAAACAAACAAACAACACTTTTGTACTTTTCTTACCACTCTGGTAGTATTTTGAATCATGGGTCCATCGAAAGCCTGTACAGAGCCCGAAGTCAGTCAATTTAATATGACCATCGCGGTCTATCAAAATGTTATCAGGTTTAATATCTCTGTGGATGAAGCCCATTTTATGAACGCTCTCAACTGCGCAGGTCAGTTCTGCTGTGTAGAACCGTGCCAGATTTTCTGGGAAGACACCCATTCTAATTAAGAGACTCATCATATCACCTCCAGGAATGTAGTCCATTACAAAGTACAAATTGTCCTTATCTTGGAATGAATAGTACAGGCGAACCACCCATTCATTATCAGCTTCTGCAAGGATATCCCGCTCAGCTTTAACATGAGCAACTTGATTTCGAAGCAGCACATCTTTTTTTCTCAGAGTTTTTGTCGCGTATAAAGCTTTAGTATCCACTTTTCTTGCTAGGCAAACTTCTCCAAAGGCACCAACTCCCAGGGTTTTGATTTTTACAAACATCGACTTGTCCATTTTAGCTCTTCTTAGCCGAATGTAATTAGACTCTTTCTGGCACAACATTTTCCTCATTTGATCTCGGGCTTCCGGTGACAATCCAACCTGTACAGCAAACAGAATTAAATCCGACGATGAACAGTACTCTTAGTGCTTGGTGATCTTCGTATAATTACAAGGCTTAAGCAAAGCAAACGAAATACTTATATACAGCATGGGAAATAACCCTACAAGGCTTTTTTTTTTGTTTTGTTTAAATTTACAGATTAGAATTCTATCAAAATGGAAAGGAGTGATAAAAACAAAACGTGATCTATGGGACACTTTCGACAGCAAAATGCATGAGGTGCCATGCACCAGCAGGTTCTTGAGAAGGGAATATGTTCTTGGGGAGAGAAGGGATAAGAAAATAGAAAACTGCCCTCACTTTAGCCAGCAAGACCACGGTATAGGAAGAGGACTGTTAGTATCCCCTTCCTTCTCCATACATTTTCATATTAAGCTCTAGACTTATAAACCAAATGGTTTTCAAACTTCTGAACAAAGCCACCCATCAGACCACCCATCAGATCACCAGCACAACTACTAAGCTTAGAGGTTTGTAAATTATTCATTTCAACACTATGGAGCACTAGTTATCATGGCCTCATAGAGCCAATGGTCTACATTTGGGAATCACTACATCAGTCCGTAAAGTGCTCTGCGTGCTCAATTTTTCATGGATTCTCTGGATTAACAGTGTCATTACTGAGCTAATTCTTCACATACTTTTTTCAGTGTATTCGTCTGAAGATTTTACAGCCGTATTTGAGAACTGCTCCCTGCGAGTTTTTTTTTTTTAAGAAATTATTTCCACTGGTTCTCTTCACTGAAGAAGATCTGCCAGGGATTCTGCCTTTTATTTCCTCTTGAATAAAAGAAAGCCTAAAGAGTTTTCTGACTACTTTTATGTCAAAATTCAGATCTTAGCCATCTTGGAAGACAACACTGCACCTGCATATCTAGTAAAGGAACACTAAAAATCCCTTAGGTAGTATACGTTGAACAATTTGTATTCTTGCAACTGTTCACTGCTTGTTCAACTTCAACAGAAAAATCACAAATATTTCTGATTTAAGAAGATGTTCTCTTAGATACATGATCAAACTTCACAAACAATCCAGAAGCCTCAAGAAATTCAAATAGTAAACTAGGCTTTTCATAGTACCCTTAGCAAAAAAAAAAAAAAAACACAACAAACTAACAGCTAGCTTTTCAAGCCTTTCTTTGCAGAAGAAAAATACAGCCCTTACAATAAATCTTTTTGATCGTACTTGGCTAAACATTTCAGCTTTTTACAAAATTTACTAATTCCATAATCACTATGAACATGTAGCTGAGAGGACAAGGTACCACCTGAGACTAAAGCAAAAAAATGATCTTTCTCATCTCTTTGGGCCTCACTTCCTCTTCCTATTAAATTGGAATAATTATTTCCTTTGTGAGGTGTCTTACAAACTACTGCAAGTAGTATTACTTGCAGTGTTTTTTTTTTTAATCTGAATGGCAATGTGAAATAACTGCCTCCCCTGATGCCTTACGCAGAGCAAAAGGAAGCCAAGATGTGCAGAGGAGCAGTAAGTAGGTAACCACTAAGCAGTAAGTTAGGTATCCACTAGTCTAGGCCTGTAGAGACTGTATGTTAAAGATGACTCCTTTGCTTAATTTAAAGCCTAACTTGAGACAAAATATATTTTATATTATAAATATAAATATTTTATATAGGGTGTTTAAGGAAAGGCTAGACTCGGAGCTTAGGGACATGGTTTAGTGGGTGACATTGGCAGGGGGATGGTTGGACCAGATGATCTTGCAGGTCTTTTCCAACCTTACTGATTCTATATGACTGAAGAAAAAAAAAAAAAAAAAAAAAAAAAAAAAAAAGGAATGATATCTAGTCTTTTATCTTACAAATCCTTCCAGGATACCATATAATGTTCATTCAGAACACAAACTGTTAGATCACAGAACATTTCTAAGAGGTATCAAAAAAAAAAAAACAAAACAAACAAAAGAACAGATCCAAAAGAGATGCAATTAGGAAAATACAGATGAAATGCTCATCTACTCAAAAAAGATTTAAATAGGGAAGGTTGTCTCAAATCTCAGACAAAACTTGTCATCAAAATCAGACAAGCAGTAGTTTGGACAGGGTAACAGTAGTTTCAGACCAGACATGGGAAATAGGTTCAGCTCCCTACTCCCAGCCACATACAGCAGGTCTGTGAAACTGCCTTCCGCAACCCCCTGCTGCAGGAATACCCAGGACAGAGATGCAGTCAAAGGCTTCTCAAGTCTTCTGCAGATAAACACGCTTAAAGCACACTTTAATGCAGAAGAATGGAATCCTGAGGAGTTCAAAATGTCAAGATGACATTCGGAGCCTTGTTAAAGTTCAGACAATGGTGGGTCAGCTGCCCAAGTCCCACGGAAACCATGAAGTCTGCTTCAGGGCCGCCCCACTCGCACACGGACTGAATGCCACTGAGCAGCTATAAAACTAGCAAAGAGCATGGCCTAGGAGGCAACACAACACTAGAAAGAGGGAAATCCAACACAGGAATTAGTCACTGCAAGACAAATACAGTTTCTAAAAACCCTGCAGATTTACAGTCTAGTATCTGCTCTCTAGCTGTCCCATCCAACCAATTTTACTGTGAAAACCAGCCTAAATACTCCAATTTGTCATCTGTTCCCCTAACTCTAGTCTTCACATTTTCCTACGCCATTCATTAAAACAAATGCTCATCTCAAGCTGATCGCTCCCTGCACTGCAGTATCTTCCTAGAACTACTTGCATCTACAGCATCTACCAAAAACTAACTGGTTTTGTCAGCTGAGTAAGTGCTTACGCACATACACCTCCACTTACTTCTAAACGATGCCAGAGCTTCCTGCACTGCTATATAACGCCACACAATTTGCTCTTATTTTACTTCCTTCTCATCTTGCTGTGCCTTGGATCATGACTGACTTAGTTTTGCTTTGCAACACAGATATCTAGCATAATACTTGGGCACGAACGTAAGGGAAGTCAATTCACACATTTAAATCAAGTATTTTTGAAAGACATCCACTCCGTTCCCCAGGAACCCTGACAGCATAGAAATGTATCACTTATTCTACAAATACAGCATCCTAGGAAGGTAGGCACTTCTGCTCGGATACATTCTGTTCAGGTTTGTTTCGTTTTTCCCTTTCAAAATTTTCTCCCCTGTTGGTAGGGAGAAAGAATTTGATACTTGATTAATGCTCTTAAACTTCTTGAGAATATGTAATGGACAAGTTTCCCTTTCTCCTTCTCATGAAGACCTGAAATATACTTCACTATTTTAGGAATTTTCTCCTATAACCTGATGAAATAGGAGAGGCCTGCTGCAGCATAATACCTCATTTCCTCTCCTTCAGTCTTCAGTTAAACATACCAGCTTTAAATCTAGTGTAAATATTGTAAAATGCCTTTTCTTATATAAAAAACATTCACTAGGGTGCTTTAAATGTACAAGAAAATTTATAATCGGTGCCTTCATTTAAGTAAGACTTACGCTTCTGATACTATGGAATAACACAGTAAGAAGGGAAAGTGAAGTCTGCAAGTCAACATTAATTACAATCTTACTTTTAAGTACTCAAAAATAGTCAAAATAAAATTCATGCTTAATTTTGATGCAGGATTGCATGCAGAGACCTCTAAAAAGGGATCATGCTATTCTTAACAATAAATACTGTTGCTCCAAAATCTTACTTGCCTACACAGGGATGGAGGCTACAGAGTTCAGGAAAGCTTCCCACACCTTACCAGTTTAAACCAGCTGTTAGTGGAAGTGAAAAGGAAAGAGAAAAAACTAAGAGTAAAGATCTAGAAAAAGAGTTCCAGGAAGAAATCTTGCTAACATTTACATATCTCATGATTAACCAAATGCTTATAAAACACTACAGCTTACAGTAAGAATTTTCAGAGTAAGAAAACACAGATAAAAAGCAGCATTTCAAGAAAGTGGCATAAGGCAAATACATTCTCTCATAAATTTTAAAGGTACATCATAGTTATGTCAAATTTTCAGCTACAATTGTTATGAATATATAAAGTAATACAGCTCAAATCTCCATTTCTCTAAGTCTTAATAGCACTACTTGTTTTTTACTTTTGAAATTTAACAGGTATGTATCAGCTCCAGTTTTTACACAAAATCTCAGGAAATGGACCTCTGACTTCATGTGGGCACAAAGAAATTGATTTTACATGTTGATGTCTGTTTTTTATTGCCCATTCAATTACACCTTGTTTAAACAGACACCCTCCCAGCCTGGATTACAAAATACTCTGGCAAACTGTACCATGTCTCTCTCGTTCTAGAAATGTAACTTCTGATTACTGTTTTTTCGGATGTGAAGTTAGAAAACCCTCTCACCAGAGTGAACAAACTGCAGGAGGAATGATTGTTTGGGTGACTGCATAAAGGCATTAGCCTTCCCCATTACTCGTCCCTGCTGTGCTACTTGTACTTGCAGTGTTTATTTAAATATATATCATTAAAACACTGCTCGCTCAAAAATTAGGATCGTACAGAATCCATAACAAAAAGCTCTGAGTCATACAGTTATCTCAGTTCATATAAAAATTATTTTGCTTCTTCTGCCTTACTATACCTGAGCCATACGAGCTATGTTTAGACAAAAATCTTACTTTAAAAAATTAATTTATAAGAAGACAATGAAGCATGTAAATAAAGCAATGAAGAATTTGCCACATCTGAAACACAGAAACTAAAAACAGACTTCAACAGCATGCTTATGCCACAAGGTTCTATTTATCTGTACTATTTAAACATCCTACCACTAAGACATTTCTTAAAATTCATACAGGAGCAATTCTAGTCAGAGACTTAGGAGAAAGAGTTTACCCGCATCATTTCATTCTCCAGTTGTTTTTTCCGATGTAAACGCTGCTGGTGTGACTTGAGTATATTCTCCACGTGCTGCTCCATGAAGAATTTAAAGGCCTGAGGGGAATAACTTTGAATGCGAGACTCTCGTCGCTCTTCATCTTTCTTGTTTTTCCTAACGGGGACAGGTGATGTTGTGATTTGTTTCTTTTCTTTGTCTGCTGAATCGACACATTCGTAACTCTTCTCATTCTCTTCCTCCTTCGGTAAAATCGGTGGCTCCTCTTTGCCGAGCTTGGGCCCTGCCTCGTACGGATGGACAGCCGGACTCTGGTGTAACAAGTGTTTCGGGTAAGGTGGGGGGGGACCCTGGTAATTTGGAGCCTCTGCGACAGGTGCCATAACTGCCAGGTTTGCAGAGGGGCTCTCGGAGAACGGGATGCTCTGCACAGCCTGCACGGGTTGCGGCATCCAGGAGGGGTGAGTGGGCGCCAGGGCCGTCTGCAGCTCCGGCTTTAACACGCGCATGCTCTTCACTGGCTGCTGAATGGGAGCTGGTGTTATAGCTGTCACCGTCGTCGCCGAAGGCTGCGAGCTGCTGGAGTGGCTCTGCCTGCTTCCGTGATGGTTGTTGAAAGAATTGGAGCGCACGGGAACGTTGGGCTGCCAGGCGGGGATTTCGTGCCCGCTGCCAGGTGACGACTGGGGTTGCACCGGAGGAGGCTGCGGCCAGGAGGCCGGTATTCCGGCTACGTTTGTGTTATAAAGTTCCATGTTGTGACTGTTTCTGTTTGGCACCATCATCGCCTGAGGAATATTTCCATTAGTGTACGCTGAAGGAGGAGCAGATCCTCCTGCCTGCATCTGTAGTGCTGTAGGACTCTGCCTGTTGGTTGGGTTCATAGGGTAGGGGGGTGGCTGGCGACTCACTGAGTTCCCAGACACGACGTTCTGGTGAACCATGAACTCGGCCTGACAATTACCGTTCTGCATTCCAGCCCTTCCTGAGGGAAAGCTAAACTTGCTGTTGGCTGAACTCTGCATGATTATGGGTTGCCTGCCAATGGGGACAGCGCTCATGCCTCTCTGACCCTGCCCGGCAGAATTCAGGGCTGGAGGATTCATCGGTGGAGGCGGGTAACCATCCTGCCACGCTGCGGGTGGCACCGGGGAGATGCGGGTGATCACGTACTCCATGTTCCCAGAGTACCGCTTGGTCTGGGAGCTGGGCTCCCAGGAGGGAGGCGGAGGAGTTGTCCCCCTCGGAGGGGGCGTCTGTCCTCGAGGAGGCGGGGGCGGAGGAGTGACGCTCCTTATCTGGGGCAGAGGCGGGGGGTTCACTCTCTGCCCGTTGCCAGGATGAGCCTGAGCAAACGCTGCGATGCCGGATCCAGACAGCGGCCTTCCTACGTCAGGCTGAGAGCTGGGGCTTTCCGAGCGGTACACCACAGCGTCTCCCAGCGCCGGGCCGTGCCTCTGAGGGACCAGCGACTCCTTCGAACCCTTCCAGCTCTGCTTGCGGTTAACCGACTGCTGCACGGCCCCTGCTCGCACATAAAGAGAACACAGCATTTGTGTTATTAGAAATTATTTCTGCCTACTGTTTGGATATTTTGTTCTTCAGCATTAATCGCTACAGAAACGTGATGGGAATTCTCAGACGTTGCATAACCCGACGTATTTCATGGAAAATGTACTTCTATCTAATAATACATAGCATGCTATGGTAATATGCTCAGTACAGAGTACAAGAGCAAAGAAGTTCAATGAAACTGTATTGCAGGAATTTTTATAGACATTAGGAATCACTTTTCTGAAGACACATCTTGCTGCAAATGTTGATGCATTCATGATTTCTCGTTGAGGAAAATATGGTAATATGTAATACGGCACATGATGGATTTTTTTAATCATGAACACAAACAACACCCAGAAGAGCTCTTCAGGACAAACACAGAACAACAACAGCATGGAAAAATACTTCTAGTCATGCTGCTATTCGTTCCAGAGTGACGCCTATAACAGATTAAGTGTTCCTCAACTAAAAATTAACTGAATTCTGAAAAAGCAAACTGCCCATTTAAACCCTTGTCTGCAATACAGCTCATCCAAACTTAACCAAATTTTGCAATCGAGGAATATATTCAGGTAATCGAATTTTAAAGTTAATGTCTATATTGGTAAAAGTTCTGCATGGAGGCAAGAATTTAAACTGAGAGCAAAACTTACAGAATAAAGCTTTACAAAATATTTACTTTGCAGATCTTATTTCGCTTGTCATGCAAAATACTACATATGAAACTGATAGCTCATGCAGTCTTATGGTGCTTTTTAGCATGTGATTAGCAAGACATTTGTAAACACTATAATCATGGAAAGTTTCTGGATTGTCAGTAAAAGAACGTTAATTATCCTAACTTTGTGAATAATAATTAAAATTAAAGCTAAATGGTAGCATTTAGCTAGCTGCTTCATACAAGCACCAACTAAGTCCACTTCACAGGGTAAATGAAAATAAATGCTGTACTTTGCTACTCCTGACCACCAATTTTTCCTCACACCTATGCTGTCAATTTGAAGTGTGACTTTACAGAGCCAGCTGTTCATCATTCAACTTTTAAGTCAAATCCAAGTTCAGTGTTCCTGCTGCATCTGGAAAGTACAGCTTGTTTAGGTCTACAATTCTAAAATCTGGTATAAAAGAAAGGCAATAAGATTTATTAAAGTGTGTTTGCATGTTAAGAAAGCAGTAATGGCAAGTGGCAAAATTCTGACTCTTGCTACTAAACTCCAGTCTGTTCCCTAGCATCTATTATAAAGTCTGCCTTAAAAAAAACATACAGGCAAAATCTGGAACCAAGCAGAAAATGAAGCGGGGGGGGGATCTTGAACTGGGACATACTAAAATACAAATATTGGACCATGTGATATATAAATACACAGTTATATATACATATACATAATGCACTTCCTCACGCAGCAGCACTAAGGTCAGAATTCAGTGCTCACCACTCATTTCTAGAAGGGATGTGACTGAGAAAAAACATGAGCATCACACCAACTATGGGCAAAAAGGACTAAAACGATACCTGAATGTCATTCCTTGGATAGAATACTTGGATACAACACTAAAAGCATGCAGTTATAAAAAGAAAGGCTGACACATTCACACCAAACACACCTATCTTCCAGAAATATTCCAGAATTTAGACTATTTTTAAAAGGGAAAACCTGTATCTCAGCACCTCTTCTCTTCCACTGGGGGCACGTGAAGGAGGAATTTGCTATTCTATATTTTTTTTTTTTACCTGTAGTAATACATGTAGTGAGTTACTGAACGGATATACCTACCTGGTGGTTTCATACCTGCGTTTACAGGTCTTGCTGCTGCTGCAACCATCTGTTCCCGACGAGGATCCTGGTAGCTCATTTTACTAATAAACTCGATGGCTGCTTCTATACTACGGTTGTTAGTTTGTCTAAGAGCTTGTATAACCATATCCTAAAAGAAAAATTAAATATAAAAAATAAGTTACGAGAAAATGGCAAGACGACCAAAAATCATGAGGATTTAACCATATATCCTCCAGTAATTTTAACAGGGTATATTTTTTAATTGAGAGAAATCAATAATGAACTAAAAATGCTTTCTTCACAACAGATCCTCCAAAAAAATCAACAGTCTGGATCTTCAGGAAGAAAAAGTTAGCTTTGTGGTGGATTTAGGCTCCGTGTTCTTAGAGATCCAAACAGAAGTTTTGGACAGCCAGCCAATGCCCTAGACTTAACCACACTGCCTTTAGTGACTTGCTCTGGTCTGACTTTGTCAGCTGAAAGCCATCAGTTCATGTTACATCTGAACAGGTCACCAGCATCCAAGGGGATGTGCTTACTACCAAAAATCAATGGGAAACCCAGCAGGGCTCAGAAGGGAAGTGGTCAGTATCGATTTCAAATTCAAACCCACGTTGATACTTTCACCACACCTGTGCACATTTTTGACAATGCAAACATACACACGGCCTTCAGAAACAAATCAGAACCCATAAAAGGATTTTAAAACAAATACATCAAGAGAGTAAGACTGCCTCAGTGTTTACAGACCAGCTGATATTGTTGAATAAACGTACACAACCAGCAGTACTTTAAAAGATGAAATTTAAGTTCCCTCCTCCACTAAGCAGAGAACCAGAGGAAGAGCCAGCCAAGGGATCTCTCCCTGCTCTGCCTGAAGAACAAAATCAACCCTGGACCTACGTGACATGGAGTATTTCATGTCTTGAAGAGTGCCTAAAAACATATGAGGAATGAACTTGAATCTCACCAAGTCAGAAAGATTCCCTGTAAGCAATTTAAGATTTGTCTTGTTTTGTTAAAAAACACACACAATGAACCGCATTTTCCCATAATTTTATTACTCTATGTGTCATTTCAGCTTTAACCCCAAATGCTACTTACTATTATATAGAAGGGCTGGGGAGGAACAACCAAAACTTCAATGATATTCAATGTATGAAGAAAAAAAGGGGGGAGGGAACAAGATCATTGTTTCCAAACTTCAGTTGGTGACTGAGCCTACAATATGACAACGACCTTCCTCTCATAGTAGATGGATTAGTCTCTACAGAAAGCCCCTCGTAACCTACCAGAGATCCGATCCTTAAAGAGGTCTACATGTAACCTGCTAAATCCCAAACATACCCAACTTAAGTCGGAAACAGCCCAGATCAGCCAACTGCAAGCGGCTAACACACCCCTGCTAAAATCCATTCCAGCAAACTATCCCAGCTCACAATACACCTTCATTCCAGTCCTACTTTCTGTCTCACCCCCTACCACACCCCCAAAAATTCCAAATGCAAAGGATCCAACAGAAATACCAACTTGAGGTGCTTTCCATCCAGCCACATGCCGTTCTGCAGTTTGCCAGTGACCGCAGGATCATTCTGAAAAAGTGGGCTTGAGAACTGAACTACTGCAGTCACTGCACTCCTGAAGAGGCAACCCCTGTTGTGGCACTGGGCTTTTTGCCCTTGGAAGACAGGTTAAAGAAAAAAAAAAAAAGGCAAACCACCTGCTTTTGTACTCAGGTCTAGAGAGAAGGAATGAAAACAGGCATACTTTATGTTGATGTGTAAATCTCAATAAAAACACAGAATCAGTAAGTACATTCATTTTATATTACTGGAAACCACATTTCAGACTCCTTTCACTTATTAGGATGAACAGAAGTTTAGTTAATAATTACTAGCACTACAAATATTACTAATATATAGTCAATAAAAACTAAATAATTACCTACTGCCTGTTTTTTATAACAGTAATTGCAGATTACTTATGTCTAACACTCTCAAGAGCTACGATCTCTACATTTTTTCATGAATATACTGCAGAGAAGACACCCTGCAACTGTATTTGTTATTTTAGCTGTATTTAATAACTGTATTTCTCATTTTAGCTGTATCTGACAAAGCATATAGCAACAATAGCCATTTTTTTCTTTACAAAATTGGACCTTCAGTTAACTATAGATGTGAAAAGCTCATTAAAATTCATTTCTGAAATATTTGTTCACATTTTATCAACCTATTTTTACCGCAATTTCAAACTCTGCAATAAGAGGCAAAAATGTTCTAATGTGTCCCATTCTCTCTGCCTAAAATGATACAAGTAACTAAAACAATGTATCCCTACCATGTAAAAACACATTGCACAAGGTGCTAAAAAAAAAAAAAAAAAGACAAACTTTATCTTCTGTAACCCTCTGTTCTTCTTCTTCATCCCTGCTTCATTAAGTCCTAATTACTATTTCACCTAGTCCTAATTCACTTCATATTAACAGTTTTACTAAATCCTGATTAGAAACCTACTGATTTTCTAAAACCTATTTTGCTTCTCCTATGTTGTTTAAACATTCCATGATCAACAACCCCCCAACATGCACTGGTAGTTTATAGTTGCAGAACACTACATCTTGAAAATAAGAAGTTTCACCTCATCGAAGCCAGCAGCTTGTAAGTCTTGAAGCATTTGACGATTCACTTCTGATGTTCCTTTAACAGCTGAGGTTGTTTCGTTTGCAAAAGGCAGAAGAGAGTTTCTGATCTCCTGCAAAACTTTATGATACGTTACAAATTTGGGGGGATTTCGGCCTTGTCTGGGATCTTCAGATGACATTTTCCCCATGCTGTGATCAGCCTTAGCAGCATCTGAGGGTTTAGGTAAGTTCCTGAGGCTCTCTCGTATTTCCTGTAGCATCTGCTGGCTGCTGCCAGTATAGTTACTGGCAGGAAAAGTCTTAGGCCTCATTTGTCTATAACCTTCTGGTTTCTCACTTCTCTTCATGAAAACATGTATATATGCAACCTTCCCGAGGACTCGCGCGCACACCGTCTCCAGAAGGGCTGGATGGCAGTCTCAGAGCTCGCGAAGGCCGTGACCGTTCACCGCTGAAACCGGGCTCCTGGCGGTGCTGCAGCCTGCCCCAACCCAGCAGAGCCGTCCTGTCAAGGAAACACAACAAATTCCTGTTACACACCCACTGGGGAAAGTTCACGGCGCAGCGCCGGTGGCAGGGAAAGGTCCACACGCAGCAGGGCCATCATCAGCCACGTTCCCTCCATCAGCACTCTCGGGAGCTGCAGGAGCCTGGTCTTGTACCATCTTCCATTTAACTCTGCCTCAGGCCCCTGTTTTCTCCGGCTGTCACAGGCTCTCAGCTCGAGCCTTCTCGATCCGGTCTCACTCACTTTGTTAGCAGTTATGTAATGTTTTTTGTGCGAAGGGAGATGGCAGCAGGCGGATAAAAGCAAACTAAAAAACACTCAGACTTTCTCACTGTAATTGTTTAACAACTCAGGCATTAAATTCACTGAGAGCATAACTGTGACATTTGGTAAAGGAAACAGAAAATTCTGCCAAAACCAAATAACTTTAGCATTTTGAAGGGACTGACTCATCAGGGAAAGAACCCTGTGCTCCGCAGCGAACTACGGTCTCTGCAGTTGTGCCGTGCTTTTGCCTGACCTGTAACTGGGACGGTAAAAGGTACGGCAACCAAGGTGACACCCTGAAGAAGTTACAGAGCCTTTGCTTCTTTAGAGTATCGTGGAATAAGCCTTTTATAGTCTCTACTGCTCCACTGAGGTGGATCATGTACGAAAGACAGCACAAGATACAAAAATTACATTCTCTAGCACTATCTTTTTTCCACGGGCAACTAGAAGAAAAGCTTAACTCACACTGCTCTGTCACTACAACGTCATGTCCAAGAGAAGCAATACAAAAGCATTCGCATTTTCTTGTTTCCATTTCTTAACGCGTTAAAATGTCGTTTTCCCAGTTTTCTGATGATTCTTTTTGTAGAGCCAGCTGCACCCACAAGCTTTCTTTGTCCCATGGTAGGTGTGAAACTTTACCTAAATGGAATTTGGTACTGATACTAAAGTTTTTTTCCTGCAGTCTGCTAACAGGCAATTCTTCAGCACTCACAGAATACAGAAGAAATTATCAAACATCTAAGGGACTTTTAATAATAAACAGTGAAGTTTTGGTCAAAGCTTTAAGAAACCTATTCAGATGAAAGCACATCATGAGAGCAGTTGAAACATAACTTAATTTTGGCCACTTTCAAGATCATTTTCAAAACATGCAATATTTAAGACCACATTGAAAAATACTTGGCTAGAAACATTTTTTTGCTTGGGATGTTCTTTTCTATCCAATAGACCTGCTTCAAAAAGAAACATGTTGGATACACAAGTGTGGGGATACATGCTACTAATGCTTAAAAGAATCACCACCTCCAGAAAAGTGAAACCTCTAGCATAAGCTCATCCCACAACATAGAACAACAGAGCTTAGTAATTTAGATTACTTGTTCAAATTAAGAACAACCACTAGTTCATCAATGGCAGGGTTATCTAGCTAAAACAGTTGGTATCCACCTTGTGTCGGACAAATTCCAAACGAGAGAAGAAAGAAACGTCCACGCACAAGTTACTCTTTTTATCAAGCTCCAATGGCCTGGAATTCTGGAGGCAACACTTGTTTAGCACCCATGTATTTTACCAAATTTCATTTGGTGTTTCATCACATACTTTATGGCTACCCCAACGGTAGCTGAGATAAACGAATGCAACACCCATAAAATATCTCAAGGTTAAATTAAGAGGGCACTTAACCCATAAATCCAAAGACCACAGCTCTACCACCGAGGTAGAGCGTGTAGGTCATCTTGTGCTTCGATGCCTTTCTGTGCAAAAACAAGTTAGCTGTATTTCTTTTTACAGTGCTCTGAGAAGTTGAAGACAAGAGGTTCTGTGTTTGACAACTATTATTTTGCTGGCAGTGGCAGCACAACAGGATATGCGCGAAGCAGTCCTGGAAAATAAAGCTGCACTTTCACGTAGCAGAAGCAAAGGTTTGCCAGTGCAAAGCGGCCAGGCTGCTTATCTGCCAGCACTTACCTGAGCCAGCACAATTGTCTGTAAGGCCACGCAGTGTCAGTCAGGCTGGGGAACTCACCCAGATAAACACTAACTTTTTTTTTCCATGGGTTGTTTCTTTGATGGCAGCATTGGGTAACAACAGTTAGACGCGTACGTGAAGCTACAGCCGTAATGGCTCAGGAAGCCAGTTAATCTGGCCTCCAGTTTAATGAAGAAAGAGAAAGCCGGTATTTATTACCACCAACTGCAGTTCACCTTGCTTTACATATGAACCTCAAAATTCAAAGGTCATCTGCTCTTACAGATGCTTGCATTCATTTTAAAAGGAGAAAATCTCAAGTGGTCAGTAGGAGACCCCCTCGGTTGTGTACCTCCAGCCAGCGAGCACGAACTCCAGCCCAGGTATTCTCCCTGTAGCTGCGTTGGTAAATGTAAACGATACGTGTTGGTAATGCCGATATTTCCACTCATCAAGTTCTCCGCTTCCCTAAACTAACTGAAGAATTGTTAGTCCTTTTAGGAATTTAGGGTATTTTCCTCTATAGGTCAAACTACTAGGGTAAAAAAAAAAAAAAAAAAAAAAAAATGCCTTTTTAGAGTATAATCATAGAAAACTCAACCTGAATGAAAACACACCCCGGGTGCACACAACTGTCAGCGCCTTTTAGTCTCTTCTGGGGAAAAAATATAAAAACTAGACAGCTTTGTGGCAGGTTTGGGACGTTTCACATCTATTTTTAATCCATTTAAGCATTCCTACGTCCAGCCGAGTTACGAGCATCACCCTGTAACCGTTTGATCCCTCTCCCCGTCCCTGCTCTAATCTCTTATTTTACCATAACCTCACTGAAGCCTTTACCGCCGAGGGCAGGAAGGGCAGGAGCGCGGGGGCTGCGGACCGGCTCCGTCTGAGGGGCTCAGCCCGCGCCCCCGCTGCCCAGGGGCTGCCCCCAGCGCCCAGCGCCCCCCGGGCAGGGCCGCGCCCGGCCCCGGCCCCGGCCGCCTCACGGCGCTGCCCGCGCCCCGCCCGCGCCCCCGGGCCCTCTCCCCGCCGCCGGCCGGAGCCGGAGCCGGGCCTCGGCGGCCTCCCGCCGCCCCCGCGCCTACCTGCGGCCAGAAGGCGGCGGCGGCAGCGCCCCGGGGCCCGCAGCCCGGCCCCGAGCCGTCGGCGCTGCCGGCAGCGGCTCCGCTCCGCCGCCCTCCTGCCCGCCCGCCGCCGCCGCCACCGCCGGGCCCCGCTCAGTTCGGCGCCGCCATTTTGTCGGGGGCTGCGGCGCGGCGCGGCCCGGATGTGGGCTCCTCCCGGCCGCCACCGCGCCGCCGCCGCTCCCCGCGCGGCGCCGCCTCAGCTCCCCTCGCCTCACAGCGCCCCAGGGAGCGGGCGGGGACGGGGACGGGGACGGGGACGGGGCGCAGCCCTCAGCGGGGGCTGCTGAGGAGAAGCTGGTCCCTGAGCTGCTGCCCCAAGTCCTGGCATCTCCCTCTGTCCTTCTGCTCTCGCCCCCAGGCAGCCCGAACTTGCAGTTGTTTGCCTTCCTGCGCAGCTAACTGCAGTTACACCTGTGGAAACTAATTAAGCCAGACCACTGTTCTTGTGCAAAATGTTTATTAAAAAAGAGAAAGGGTCCTCTGCAACAAAAAGGCGCAGCTTTAATCGTAAAATCAACCTTTCAAAGATTGCATCGAGGCTAGATGTGAAGTTTCAATTGAGGCTTCTGAAATCTGAGACACAGTCTTTGTCGATCTCATACTTGAAAACAGCCAACGCGTCTCTCATTTATGACCACTTAACTATAAAAACAGTCTTCTGCCCATTATGTACCTGGTATCTTGTCATGGTCAACATTTAACATGCGACATCTGTGACGAAGCTGTAAATAACCCAAAACAATGCTACTAAAATGTTAAAACTCCTATAGGGCCTTTCATAGTTCACATCTTTAACAGTTTACCTCTCCAGTTCTCATGCGCTTGGATAAAAAGTTATCTTCCCAAAATATATAGCAAAACCTCATAGTAAAAACCCCAATCTCTTTCATGTGACATAAAAAGAATGTCAAAGAACTCCATAGTTTGGCCTTGAATTAACACTTGGAAAAAAGTATTTACATTAAAAAAAAAAAGGTTATCTTTTCTTCGCCTTGTGCGTATTCCAGAAATAACTTTACAGCATAGATCTTGCCCTACGGACTACCTGTCTGCTTACCAAAATCAGACAGGCATTAGGGAAGAAATGAGGACTAGCATACATGTAAACTTGCCTAGTTACCCATGCTGGAGCACCAGTACCAAGCGAGGGCTTTCAGAATCTGGGATTACTCACATTCCTGCTCCAATACCAGGGCCAAGCTACAGGCCTCTCCCCCACGTGCTGATAACAGACTGAGCACAGTTAACCTAAATGAAACAAACGTTGTCCAGTAGCTCAAGGTCATCAGCACTTCAAAGGACTCCTGGAGGAGTCTCATGAAAAAAGTTGTCTGTTCACGTAAATAGCCTCTGCATCGGTACCATACACCAGACATGGTCCCAGAACATCTAAACTATTCACAGACAAAGTCTGATTTGGAATCAAGTTGGTGATTTCCATGCGGTCTTTGGTAGGATCGTTGTTTAGCCAGGCACACACAACAGACTGGTTAATGGTATTGTGGGAAAGGTAGGCAGTACTTCTTCCTCCTAAAAGAAAGGGAAGAGAAGAGGGAAAATGGGGAAATAAGTTTCCATTTAGTATTGTCTGAATTTAGAGAAACATAGTAAGTGTGGGACAGACTTAATTAGAATGCCACTTTAAACTGACAAGTCAGTTTTCGGATTAGTTAACAGAAGTTGTCTCTGTGGTAAACTGAGGAAAAATAGCTTAAAAAACTAAGTTCTTGAAGCTATTACAGAAGCCTGCTGCCAGCTCTATCCTCAGTCAACACTAACAGGTCAGTACAGCTAAGACCTCATCTTGCTGAAAAAACAATTTAATTACCTACAAGCTTTTCTAGCCAGAGACTAAAGCAATGAAAGATTTGGAGGAAAAAAAAAAAAAGTCTGCATACACAGTGTCTTGCTACATTTGGGGCATCAGCTTGGCTTTAACAACACTTTTACCCTTACTGTATCTTCTTCCTACTTATTCTGCCCCAAACAATATAGCTGGATTTGACTTGGAATTTTTTCCACATGAAATTTTAAATTCGAACCAAAGTCTTGCAGTTTTGGCATTCGGCATAAAATTAACACATGGTTAAAGAGGTATTAAGAGTTTATATTTAATATACCCCAAAACATGTAGAGTACAACTTGATCATCAGTTATCCTATTATTTCCCTACACAGAACTGGATTTTGAATGGCAACTTTGAAATCAAAGGCAGCAGATGACATCTGAAAGTTTCCCGTTTACAACCTGAAATTGCAAGCAATTAAGTAGTCTTTATGACTATCATGTGAAATGTTTATATTAAACCATTATCATATTTTTAATTAAAATCCTGCATGTTACAAAGGGATCCAGTTTCATTAATTAACAGTCTTCCAATTATAACCATAAAAAATGCATAAGGAATAAATGTATAATTATTACTTATTTTATTACAAAATTTTGTCCGTCTCCCTCAGAGACTCAGGTAGTACGGTCATTTAGGCTGCCTTCGTGTCTCTTCTATATACAAATGATTTTTAATTGAACTCTATCTCTGAAATACCAGATTTCACACACCAAAGTACAGGAAGGACAGATTAAAACACAAAAACCCACACACAACTGTTTGCCTTATAAGTAGGTTTCCTGAAGTGCCTATCAGTGCTTTCTTTCTAAGAAAATAAATCAGCTTTAAATGTCCTGTGTTATGACTGTATTCGTAATTTGATCATGTGAGCACATGGGCTTTAATTATGTTGCCAACTGACAAATTCAATGCAAATGAATTTTAATTATCCTTACCTTGATGAAGAAACGATGGTTTTTCAGATATGTCTGTGGAAGTATCCCAATGCCAAAGAGATCCATCTTCAGAACATGTAAATAAGTGATCTGGGTTGGAGGGATGGAAGTGAACTTCCCACACTGTAAGTATCGAAACAAACAAAGAAGAAAGCATACTTAAAAAGCGTAAAACATGCTCCTGAAAATTTTGACATTGCAATGATATTAAAAGCAGTTTGGTTCTTCCATTTCATAAATCCAGATAATGTGTATAAAACTCTAAGAGCTCGCTTCTGTCTTAAAATAACTTAAGCGTGATTTATGACAATAGAAAGATAATTTCGCAACCATAAACCAGGATGGCTTCTTTCTGTGTGCATAGTGGTATGGATAACAAAGCCACCGCCATCTCCAGGTATTTGAGATACAAGTATTTCGCCGATCTGTCCAGACTGCAAGAACACGGTGTGTCTCAATGGCAGTGTAGTTGGTGTTGCCAAAGAGGTGGAGGGTACATAATCTATAACTACAATTCATGCACAAATCAAAAGGAGTGCACATAGCAGTAAAATAACGCTGCTACCACTGATGTGTATAGCCTGGCCATATGCAGAATGGAATCACCCAGTCAGCACCTCCTACAGTTTTGCTTGGGAGAAAGACCAATCAGTTTCAGAGAAAGAAAAAGAGCTTTGATGAAACGGAAGAGTACTACTGATTTCTGAGAAGTTAACATCTTTCTCTTTACTTTTTGGACTAGTGAAGGCTAGATTGCCCTTCAGTAGGTCCTCGGGGCCTGAAGAGAAACAAAACTACAAGAAATACCAAGCATGTAGCTCAGTGCAATCTGGTTAGTATATGGACATGCACTTACAAGAGCTCAGGTCCCCATCAAAACTTTCCATTCTTAAGTGGGGCAGGTGGGGAGAAAGGCCCCAAGCCCCACCATTAGTTATCTACTGCAGTATTCCCTCCCCTGAGAGGACAGGGGGGAGAAAAGCCTATTTTGTTGCATTTTCAATACTGAGAATGTTCTTAGAAGTTACAATCTTATCTGAATTGAAGCATTCCAAATACTTTCTCATGCCATCTTCCCTACTATTAAGTTAAAATTTGCACACAACATGCATTCCTTCCCAGCACACGTGTTATTATTTTGTGTCTAAATACCACAACTGTGAAAAATACTTGTGGGTAAAGCTTACCTCATTTTTTTTTTTTTTTTTTTAACTCCTTAAATATAATTGTGGCATTGAGTCAAGAAATGTTCAGCTCAAAATGAATTGGTATCTTAGTTACATAAATGAACAGAAAAGTTAGCTCTGTACTATTGTGTCCTCCTCCTTCACATTTTCAAGATTGCTAGAAACTGCATTCCCACTTTGCTACAGCTGCACACCACAGCATCAGTTTCTACGAGCAGAAACTATTAATATATACTTCATGGAAATAGACTTTCTGATTATGTGTCTCTAATGACTAATAAAGAACTCATAATGAGTTCTACTTTTAATATAAATAGAGTTGGCTTTTAGATGAGAACAGTCTCTCGTACAGAAAAGGACCAACCTGAGCTGGATAAAGACACGTTAAGTAGCACATGTGATTGTCTATTGTAGCTACAATGCATCCAAGTTTTTACCCAGGATTTTGAGCAGCTTTTCTAAAAATGCTTTCTTCTCCCTGCTCCAATCCAGATACTCACTCTCTGCTTCATGAGCATTTAGGAGGGACACTGGCATAGTACCCTGCCTGATGTCCCATATGCTCAGCATCCCATCCTGGCCCCCTGTGGCCACAATGTGCTGCTGATTGGGGTGCCTGTCCACACAGTGCAGTGGAACTCTTTCACCTGTCCTGCAAGGGAGAAGAAGAAAAAAAAAAAAATACACACACACACGTTAATTCTTCTTTCAATTTACATTTTCTCCTCCTTAATCCCTAGCAGTGTTGACCAACATATTAATTGTATCGGCTGCAGCTTCAGTTCCTGCAGCAGCTAGTCACAAGAGGCTGAAGCCACATGACACCTACTGGAATTTATAGGCACAGCAGTAACACGCAGCTACAGCTGGACCAGCAGCAGGTTCTGCGCCCTGCAGTGTATCTGGCAGCTTTACAACAGAAAGCCTTGCGTACTTTAGGTATACCTACAAAAAGAGGGTTACTCTGAAATTCATGTTATAACTACAGTTACAATATACAGTAATAGTTAAAAAGGAAGACTGACTACTAATAAAAGCAGGTACCTAACCCGCAGTCTATTAACAGCAGTAGGAATTATTCCACAGACAAAGAACAGGATTTGAATCTAGCTCTAAGTTTGTTTTCACACAATGCCTTATAAGGCACATCGTTATCACACAAAAACATTTCAAATGCCAAGAACTTTATACTAGGACTGTGGGGGAAAAAAGGTATTTTTTATCAGGGAAAGAGGAATGCTCAGTCTCAAGAGTAATTCAGCCATTAGGCAGAGTCTGCTTTTGGTATTTAAGATACCAAAGTGGTTAAAAACCTTTGGGGAAAAAAAAAAAAAGGTCATTTATCATCCCATTGTCAAGAACAGTGTGGGATCACGAAAGACTTAAATCAGATATAAAGTAGCATATGCTTCTCAGTAACTATGTCAAAAATTAAGATCTTACAAAGAAAATATCTGAGACGGCTCATTTCTTTGCTGTCTGAAGTCCCATATTTTCAACTGTCCGATTGAATTTACTGTCAAGATCTCAGTTGTGCGAAGGAAAGTCACTGCATGGAGCGTACTGCTGTCTGCATTGTCTGCAAGAGAGATCGAGAAAGCATTGAACTAGAAATTCAGGTAAACCTACCGAATGCTCATCTCCATTTAACTGCAACAAAATAACTCTTCTAAAAGCACCTCTTCACCTCTTCAGGGGCAGAGATGGTCCAGTGTCACGTAAAATTTTATACCCTGTGAAATAGGAGCCCTTGCTTCCTCTAACAAACGTTACTGAGACAAATCTGTAAGAAGCTATGTTTAGTTGGCTCCAGAGCTAGCACTACAAAAGCAAACATTTTTACATAGTGCTATCAAGTGAACACCAAGAAAACTAACGACTTATATCCATCTGAGCAATTGCCAGGAGAAAAATCAGTATTTTTTTTTGTGAACGTCTCTTTCCTGTGAGTCAGCAAAACATTCTACTCTATTAAACTTGTATCAGAACGCTCTCTGCCATAAATAAAAATGTTTATAAATATAAATAAGTTTACTTGTAATGTAAAAATAAGATAACCCTCTTAAGCTAATTATTTTTCCCCTTCCAAGTGGAAGGAGTTACTGTGTTTTGTGGGTTAGTGCTAAAACTCTGCCTTGTGCCCCACTACATTTCTTCCTATACTTTAGAAAAAAGATTTCTTACAGGAATACTCAGGGAGCTTCAGTAAAGGACTGTATGCAATTAATAGGATTTACCTTGTGTGTGCGTGCACACAGCCATACACACCCAAGTATCCCTCTCTAGAAATCCCAGACACTTCACTCCTTAATTGGCTTACCACTGTGTAAATTCCTTCATCTGCTCAATCTGAGGCAAGATTTCACTTTAGAGGAAACACAGATGATGTGTCAAACTGAGGTTTCAGGGAGAAAGTTACATTATCAAGCACAGCGCTAGCATGCTTTAAATCATTTTTGCTTTGTCTGATTTCTAACAGTCGCTATGTACTATTCCATGAGATTAGCACGACAGAAGAATTGAGATTCAGTTCTGACACCTTCCAAAAAACATCTGTCACTCTATCACATCATCTCTTACTCCAGGAAATACGAACCCTTTTCACTAAGTGGGAGATGATCACTCTAAGCCATGTTATCTGATAAAAGAACAGGGCACAAATTGTGGTTTCTGGCTCTTGGGGTTCCTTTAGACACACAGAAGTAGATGTTCTGGTACAGGGAAGTTAATCTTACTACAAGTAATGATTTGAAATGCCCGTAGACGTTTACTCGCTTATGTAATGTAACAGTTATGTATGCATTTTATATGCTCGGTTATGAATGATTTGGTTCTTGAAATTTAACCATATTTCATGCATTCTATTAGAGTATTTAGCAATTCTGATGGAACAGAAGCCTACAGGGAGTGAATGTTAAGCTTAAAATGTCTCCATCAGTTTAATCATTGACTCACAAATATCTGAAATCTGAATGAATATAGACATTTATCTGAAATGCACTTCAAATATACGAAGTTTACGGGAATACAGGAATGATCTGGAGGAAGTACATTCACCTTGGGATATTTAAATTCTCAACTGCCTTCCTTTTTATTGTTATCATTTGATGAGCTACACGTGTTTTGGATTTGTGACTAGAAGAGCATTGAAAACACACCAGTGTTTTGGCTAAAATAAATATTTTGCAGTTGGACTAGATGATCTTTTAAGATCCCTTCCCACTAAACTATTCTATTATATATAGAATAGTTTATATTCTATAAACTATAGATTCTATATAGAGTCAGCCAAGCTTTTCCAAACCAAAACAACCTGAGTGTTTACTTGGCATACCTATAGTCCTTACTGCATCCTTTTGGTCAGCTCTGAAGAGATTTATTCTACCATCTTCCCCAACAGTGACAATTTCTGGGTTGTTGCAGATGACTCCAGTACACGCCGCTCCACCACAAGATGTGTCTTGATCCACATGGCAATGGGCTTTTTCCCACCGCTGGTTGACCGATAAAGTCTAAATAGCAACCAGACACAAAATTCTGCTGTTAAGTAATGATCCTGATAGGGCAAAGCTTTCAGAATACTCACAAAACCAGAAAGAAGCTCAAGGAAAGACATACCACCTCACAGGAATGACAATCGTCTACACAAGTAAGAATCAGAGATCTGAATTTCCCTCAACGCTTGAGCACGTAACTCTTCAATAAAACAATGATTGTCTTCTCTGAACCACCTTTTTAACAAGAGCTGGAACTCAGAATTAACAGGATCTATTTATGAATCCAAAATGTCCCTCACCAGACTTATCCCTCCAATCTCTCCCTAGGCCAAGGAAAAAGAGCTGAGGCCTTTACAAAATGTAAGGTCAGATTTACATTCTGATTGTGAGGAATTTAGTTTCTTTAAGGTAGTGTGCCAAACTACTAACAAATATTAGTCTTTATTGTGTCACTGTGAATAAATAATTTATTCTCAGTGACTTATAATCAAAGCAAAAGACTGTGATTCTGTGACTAAGTTTTAGACATTATAGAGTCAAATAGTTTTAAAATAATGCAAAAACTCAAATTCATTAATTCCCATTGCCTGAAACTACTCAAATATATCTGTAGTTAACAATCTAATCTTTTCAAGTGTGCTTTCAGTGAACTGACTATGTAGCTACAGATTTGTTGGCGTATAACCTGGTCTGTCTGGCACTGGAACCTAATTAATGTGGTGTGAGTGCAAAATGTTCTTCTTTCCTTGTATGTATAAGACTAAAGCTTTTTTTTTCTGACAGACTTCAAAAAAAAAAAAAAAAATTTGTTGCCAGATGTTTCTTGCTGTGGCAGATTTGAGAAATCTTAGAGCAAGATCAAAGTGGCCCTGTGTTATGCAGAGCGGCAGCTTCGAGCCGGTGCGAGGTACCCACCTGGTTATTCTGATGGTGACGGAACACGGTTACGCTTCCTGTTGAAGAGGCAACAACAATTCTCTCCTGGTCCAAAAACTTTATAAAGAGAGATAACGAACACCTGATGAGTTGATGTCAATACTCTAAAATCAAAGCGATTAGACTTGTATCTTAACTTATTGGTAAAGAGCAAAGACTGATACTGGCCAGCTTTGCCCTTTTTCATAAGGATTAGTTGGGGGTTGGGGTTTTGGGGGGAATATTAGTGTTACAATCATTACTGATTAAGTGTCAGGAGAGAAACAGGAGAGGAAGGGGAGCCGTGTTACCTGCATGTCCATGACGTCCCCATCGTGCCCGATGTCGCAGAGCAGCTGAGGCTCTCCCAGGTACTCGCCGCTGCCGAGCTCCCCCACGGCCCACAGCGCCAGCCGGTTGTCCTGCACGGAGAACGCACCGCCTCAACGCTCCCGCAGGCCCGCCCCGACGAGTGACCCCCCGGGGACCCCTCCCCGGGACCCCCGCGGCCGCTCACCTCGTTGTCCCAGGAGCCGGTGGCGAAGATGTCGGGCGGCTGCAGCGCGGCGGCGGGCAGGGGCCGCCATCGGGCCTTGCTGATCTTCTGCGCCACGAAGCGGGCGCTCACCTCCTCCATGGCCGCCCCGCCGCGCGCTCCCGCCGCGCCGCCCCCCATTGGCTGCCGGGCGGGGCAGGGGGCGGGCAGGGCGGGGAGGGCGCCGAGGGGGTGCCCGCCGCGCTGAGCCCAAAATGGCGGCCGCGGGGCTGTGACGGGTCGAGGGTTAAAGCTTTACGTGCGTCTGGTCGTTATGTGTGTTATTGCACGTTTTCACTGCGATGGCACATTTAAATAAAATGAATCACAGAATCGCTAAGGCTGGACAAGCCCTCCAAGCTCACCCGGTCCAACTACCCCCTACCACCAGTGTCCCCACTGACCAAGTCCCCAAGCACCACGTCCAGGCTCTCCTGGAGCACCCCCAGGGACGGTGACTCCACCACCTCCCTGGGCAACCCGTCCCAGTGCCTGGCTGCTCCTTCTGAGCAGAAATGTCTCCTCACTGCCAGCCTGAACCTCCCCTGGTGCAACTTGAAGCCATTCCCTCTGGTCCTGTCACTGGTTATCTGGGTGAGCAGAGGCCGACCCCCAGCTCCCCACACTTTCCCTTCAGGCAGCTGCAGAGAGGTCTCCCCTGAGCCTCCTCTTCCCCAGACCAAACACCCCCAGCTCCCTCAGCCGTTCCTCACAGCACTTGTGCTCCAAACCCCTCACCAGCTTCATAGCCCTTCTCTGGGCATGCCCCAGGGCCCCGATGTCCTTCTTGTGGTGAGGGGCCTAAAGCTGAACACAGTACAAAGCCGAGCACAAGACCATGAGAAAAAAATGCCTGATGGAGTATTTCTGAGGTTGCCAATGAGGACTTTAAGACTGGACAAAGCTGGCTCTGAGCATCAGGTCCAAACACACTAGTGGAGACAAAAAGGGGGTTGTATGGGTTGTCCTCAGCTGTGGCTAACGTTAGGGGTGTGAGCGAGGGCGATGAGAACCAAAGGTGTGCCTCCCTCTGCCAGAGGTGCCAGAGCCTGGGAAGGCAGGCACCCCCCAGCCAGTGGGTGTGCAAGGGCAGGGGGAAGCCAATGCTGACTTCTACTTGCCGACAATCTGCTTTCCTCCAATTATCATGCAGCAATATTTTAAGAGAGTTATTTGGAGACGCTGTCTTTACTGCTGGTCATGGCTCCTGGAGCTGTGCCCAGCTCAGTCTCCTGAACAAGCGCAGCTGACGACGCAGGGCACTGCAGAGCAGATGTACGAGCAGAGCACCAGGGCCCTGAGCACATCCCCAGCCCTTGCTTGCCCTGACCGGGGGCTGCAAAGCACAGAATAGCCCTAGATGTAAACTTTGGAAATGGAAATACAAAATTAAGGCACACGCCAAGGCTGGCTTGAGACTACAGGAAGAGATGTGAGATGAAGGCGAGTGATTAAGTTAAAAACAGAACGCAGGCAGGGAGAGGAGCAAGTGTAGGTGTAGGAGCCAATTAGTGTGTGGTGTGGGACATAGCTGCGGAAATGTTCAGCAGGAACATTTCATAAGGAAACTTCTGCTTCTGGTATGTATATGCAGAAGCAGATGGGATCAGACAGTGATGACCAACTTTTTATATGCTTTTTAATTTCAAAGGATTTCAAAATTCTAACAGGTTCATGAGGTGGGAGGGAAGGGACGAAACAGAAATAGTAGCACGGAGGGGTTTATATATAAATGTATAAGGGACAGAGATGTGGGTGAATGTGCAGAAAAGGAGAGAGATCCAAGATGGGCTGTGTGCTTAAAATTAGTGGGATCTCCATTTCAGAGCACTCACATGATGGACTCCTCTGGCTGCTGGCACTCCCCTGCCTCTTCCCTGGCAGGGCCGTCCCTGCAGCAGCTCCCTGGAGGAGCTGGGGAGGTGGCTGCCCCTCTGGAAGACCAAGGAGCCTGTGACTGACTGTGGGCATCTGGGGCCCGAGGTGCTTGGGTTGGCTTGGACAAGCGAGGGGGAAGAGGATGAAGGAACACTGAGCAGCAGAGCAGATGGAGATGTTTCACAGGAGTGCTGATGGCCAGAAAACACACATGTATCTATTTATTTTTAAAAAGGCTTGTTTTTATTCTAGCATAGATTTTTGTTTGTTTGTTTGTTTGTTTGTTTTTTACAAGCTTATCTTGATGGGCATGCACTTAGGAAGTTTAAAAACCAGGCTCATGGCCTGGAGTTAGAGAGCAGAAAGAGCCAACGACCCTTGTGTTTACTGCCCAAAGGGGTGCATCCTGCTGCCACTGGTGCATTCTAGTTTCTCAGGGACGTTTGAGGCAAATTGGCCTGTCTTAAAATTCCTGGAAACCTGCAGAGCCTAACTCGATTTCCTTTGCAGATGCCTGGTACCCACCCAAGACACCCCAGATATCACTTTGTTCTGCTGCTCCCTGAAGAGTCACGCCAAGAACACCTCCAGCAAGTGGCCAATTGGTACCTCGAGGTTCCAGGCAGGCCTGTGTGCTCCTAGGAGATAAAGGTGGTCTCTTTCTCTGCGCTCTGTGACAAGCTTAAGCCTAAATCGGTAGGAACAGGCAGACTGTATGTAAATGGTTTCTCTTGTATTTCTGGTCTCCCGAGGGGGTAAATATCCCTGGAATGCTTTTAAGCATGGGCCAGCTAATTTCTTGCCAACAGCCTCTCTATGTGAGAGCAATGCAGTTTGCTTATGTCTCACAACAGAAAATGTCTTTTGCATTTAAAACAATGAAGTATTTTTGTGTGTGTATTTTTTTTACAATGTCTGTTTGTTCTCTGTACTTGCTGCCCTTTGGGAATTCTTCTAACTCCAGGGCTTCTCTCCTTCTCTCTTGGCCCACGGGGTATAACAAGGAGACCCTTTATATTCTGGGACAGACTGTAGGGCAGCTCCCAAGAGATGCCTGGAGAGAAGACAGATGCTGAATACAGAGTGAAGCAGCAGAGCCGTCTCTGGGTTTGAAAGAACCAGATGGGAAGGGTCTGGAGACCCGGCATGCGTAGTGGGCGACTGCCAGCTTTGCCATGCACGGCGTGCTAGCCAGGAAAGCAAATTCCCACGTTCTCCTCGTTTCCTTTACCTGAATTAACAATTGTGGGACGGGCGGTGCGTGTGGGGCAGAGATGGAACAGCCTCGTCCCTCCCGGGAGGGGCTCTCACAGGGAAGACAACATTATCTGCGTCTCCTAGGGTGGCGTGACAGGCTGTGCGCGTCCTTCTACCAGTGACGCCTTCACACAGCGGTGATGTTTGAATGTATGGCTGCGGGTGACGCCGTTAATTTATTAAGCTGGCAGCTCGGGGTGCCGCCACCCCCGCGTCGTTCCGGCGGTTTAACGCGCGCGGCACTGCCCCATCAGCAGCCCCCCTCAGCCCCCGCGCCGCCCGCCCTCCCCACCCGACCAATGGCAGCCGCCGACACGTAGGCCTGCCCCTCCCGCTCTCCCCGCCAACCAATCGGCGCTCCCCGTGCGGAGCGCGGCGCGGCTCCGCGCCCCGGATTGGCTGCGGCGCACGGGCGCGCGGGTTACCGCCGGTAGCGATCGGCGGCCGCGTCCCGGAGCGCGTCCTCCCCCCCCTCCCTCCGCTCCCCGTACACCCCCGAAGCGCCCCCGGCGGCGCATGCGCGCTTCCCCATGGCGGGCGCGCGGGGCGGCGGGCGCGTGGCCCCTCCCCCCGGCGGGCGCGCGGCGGCTGTGGCGGGAGGAGGAGGAGGAGGAGGAGGAGGAGGCGAGGAGGCGGCGCCTGTGTCGGCGCTGGAGGTTGTGTCCTTCCTGGGCAAGCTGCTGTGCGCAGTCGCGGCGCTGAAGGCGGCCCTCTACCTGCTGCGCAGGGTGTGCCTCGCCATGGCCTGGAAGTCGGGCGGCGCCAGCCACGCCGAGCTCATCCACAACCTCCGCAGTGAGTCGGCGGGCGGCCCCGAACGGCCCTAACGGTCCCTAACGGCCCCTAACGGTCGGGGGGGGGCGGGAGGAGGTTGAAGAGGAGGAGGCGGTTCGCCGTGTCCAGCCCCGGGGAGGCCGCCGGGGGAGCAGAACGGCCCCGGGGGGCGTGAGGGGCCGCTGGTCCCCCCTCGTCCCGTCCCTGCCCCGCTCCTCACGCCCCTCAGGAGCGGGTTCCCCGGCAGGGGGCTGGCAGCGGGGCCGGCCGGCTCCCCAGCCCATCCCAGCAGGCGGTGGTGGCAGGGTGGTTACAGAGGACCTGGCGGCGAAACGCATTTGGTGGCTGCAGGAAGCGGTGACGGTGTCTTTCAACGCATGGAGGCTGTTGAGGGCTTTGCAAATAATAATAATAAATAATAATAAAAATTAAAAAAAAGTTAAGACCCGCTATAGTCAGAACGCAACAGCAATTCCTGAAGGAATAGGAAAGCAAGCTGAAATTCTAACATTATAATCTCAAAAATGCCGATTGCTGGTAATTCAGTCAGCATTTCAGAAAATCGTGCTCTGTAACTTTTACCCCTCTTGTTCTGCATCCGAACCCCAAATATTTTGAGTGACATCAAATTGGACTGGGAATAAAGCGTTGCAGAGGCACAAGTGCTGTTGATCTTGCTGCAAGGTTGTGTTGCTGACCACTGTTTTGTTGGCGTGAGTGGGACTGCAGTGACGGGGCAGGGCTTTGCCAGGGCTCAGCAGTTGCAGGGTGAAGACCAGAAATGTCAAATAGGAGTTCTCCAGGTAAGGGGAGAACTTGTTGCTGAAGCTGGAAAGAGTTTAGGAAAAAGGGCTGTTTCATGTGGCATGTAGTTCTGTTAGACGTGCTTTCAACAAACTTAAAAAAAATCCTGGGCTACAGAAGGACTGAGATGTTCTGGAGGATTCCATTTCAATAGTAGAGCCCTCAACGTGTTTAACTTTCTCTTCCAAAAACAGCTAAGCAGCACAGCATCTCTAGCATCTTTATACTAGAAATAATGCAAGTCTGATGGGGCTAGTTTGATGCTCTCCGAGCGTGAGGTATCTCGTGTGTGTGTGTAGCTTAGTAACTGAGTATGTAATTTGCATAAATTAAAATAAAGGCAGTGTCTCCCATTGTAGTGGCATAGCGTGTTTTCTTCTGCGGCAGAGTCTGGCTGAGTTGTGCTCGCTCCTGCTTTTATGCCCCGTTTTCTCTTTAGTGTGCTCATAGAAACGCTTGTGAGGGAGGCTGTGTTGTGAGAGCGGGTCCCTTTCTTATCAGTCCCCTTGGCAGAAAGCAGAGGTTTAAGCCCCTCGGCATTCGTAAGCTGCTGTGCTGGTAGGTCTGGAGAGGCAGTGACCGTGGCTGTGGGTGTAAGTGGGCTGGGGAGAATGGGAGCTTCTTGAACTGGTTCTGCCTCTGTACAAAGGCATCAATGGAAGACTCCCGGAGGCTACGCATTCTTCTTTAGAACAGCCATATAGACTGTGCTTTATTACAGGGTGCTATTGACAGCTCTTCACGTCTCTTTTTTGTGGCAATAGAGCCCTAGTTTGATGAAGTTACATTAACGTACCCTCCTTTCACTGTTGCCTTAACTATAGCGCTGGCTTGTTCTCTGATGGGAACAAGGGGTGTGTGAGAGCAGTGCTAAGTGCCTGTGTATATTGCATGCAGATTTAGACGACTGCTTTTACAAGCCTCGTCTTTGTTTTCGGGTCTTAAAAGGGATAAGTTAATGAAGAAGGCCCTGGAACTCTGCATGCTTTTCAGTGCATACTTGGAGACAAGTGACTGAGGAATCTTGTGTGGCTTTTGGTTTTGTTTGTTTTGATTTTTAGCTGTTTATTGTGTGTTCTTGCACCATTAATTTGAGGCATCATAGACATACAATTTGTACAACATGCAGAAAGAGCTCGCTTAAATCGCACTCTGCACAACCAGAGCGCTGTCCCTGTGTATGCTGTTTTCTCAAGGTGTTCAGCTGCTTTGTTTTCAAGTGGTTTGCAAACTACTCCTCGTGGAAAAAAAATCCTAATGTTTTGATGCTTCAAGCATGAGAGTTATTGTTAAAAGATATTTTTCACCTTTATGGGGTAATTATTTAAGCCTTTGCTTTTTACCAGCTGGAAATAGCTGAGTACCTGTCTTCAAAATTGATCAGACTTTACCCCTAAAAAGATTGAAACAAAAATCGTTTAAGAAGCAGCACTTCTAGGAAGCTATCTAAATGAAGATTGCTGGAGAGTTACAGATCGTACTGAATGCAGAAATAGTTGGCTGTGTTTAAATACATGGCTGTGGCTGGAGTTCCTTTCTGTTGTGAACCTAGCATATGTGGATGCTGAGAAAATAGGAAAAGACTCGGTAACAGGTGACTTACTTGCTGTTACATTGCTTGGCTGGGGATCTTTGGATCCTAAATCTTTATCTTCTCTCTCCCCCCCCCCCCCCTTTATCTTCAGATAGCCACCCTTCTCTCCCTGTTGGGTCCTTTTAATCTCCTTCTGTTCCTCATATCTGGGCTCTTGCCAAGTCCTGTTGCTCTACACACCACCGTCTTAGAAATCAGCTTGTCTTCTCCACCTGCAGAACTGAAAATTTGGTTCCCATCCAGCTCTCAGTCCATCAGAGTTAATTAGGTTCCTTCATCACACCTTTCTTTCTCTCCTCCAGTGAACACGGGGTGCTGCAATATGACAATCTGTTTCCTTGCTTCTCTGATCATGTCGTGCCACTGGTGTTACAACCAGCTAAATATACTGTTGAATCCGAGTGTTCAGGTTTGAATGTGCAGGTGAATTAACTTGGACGTGACCGAGCTGCTGCATGGTGTTGTTAATTGCCTTTGTGCCTGTTTGCTGCTACGCTCCATTCTCTTCCTCATCTAATAGCCTTGGATCAGAAAAGTTAGCAATTGCAATTCATGAGGTACTGCAGATTCCATAGAGTGTGATGGCTCGCTTCAGGCACAGATTCCTAATTTTTCAGCATGAATGATGTTTCAAAGCAGCGTTTATTCAAATATTGTTGGGCTTTGAAAAGTCTATTCTTAGACATGAGAAAGATATTTCTGAGTGTTTTCTTATATGTTAAATAATTAAAAGTCGTATCTTTCAAAGCAAGCTTCATCCTGGCGAAGGCTTATCAACAGAGAATCCACGCCTTTGCTGCAGACACTTTTCTGCTTGCTCAGAACAAGCCTCCTTTGTGGAGGGGGGTGAGCTGCCATGAACATGAAGGCGTTGCGTGTGGCCTTGCTGAGCCTGAGCTTGGTTCTGCAAGAGCTGACCATGGTTCTTCTGAAGGATGTGTTTTCCTGCTGTGTCATTCCTCTTGGTTCAGCCAAAGCTCTTCCACAACAGACTAATTTAGGTCGTGGAAGGGTAATGTAACTGGGATGAACACGGAGAAGGGAAATAGCAATTGATGAAACCAATAAAAAACACTTAACCCACATTTAACACCTACACGGTACAGGCAATTATGCTGCCTATTGCACGTGTTCAGTGAACAGGCTTCCTTGCAACATGCGTGCAGTGTTGAGGCTTGCGTGACTAAGCATTGTAACTCAGGGCAGGATAGTGAAACAGTCAGATTTTTTTTTTTTATTAAAAATCAGTGCATCCATTGGTATGTTACTTTAAAGATGCAAAAAGTCAATTCAAATTTGTTAACGGTTCTGGTGGGAAATCTGTGGCTCTCAGAGGGAGGCATAAGAAATGGTAACAGAAAGGAAAAATAATGGACAGAACATTCATTGTGTTTTATTTGTGTGAACTAGGACTGTGTCCCTAACTGGTTCTCTGTTGGCATCCCCTAAATGTTAGCCAAAGTGTTGATATAAAGTTATAACCATGCCTCATTCTTTCCCACAACAACCACAAAATTCAAAGTCTGAATGCTCAGTCATACAAGGAAAAAAGAAAGCTATGTTTCTGGCTACTTTTTTATATTATAACGTTTTAGAATCAGTCACTTTAATTTAAAAATATTTAGTTCTTTTGCTTGACTGAAGGTATGTTTTTGCCTCTGGTTTGGGTTTAATGGCATAATACTATTTTTCTGGTAGTCTGAAGCTGCCTAATAACCCATAGTAGAATGGAAATAAGTCTTGCAAGTCTGTCCTTTGCAGGTGATTACCGTTGCTTGTGGGCATGTTAAAAGTGGGAATCTGGTATGTTTTAATTTCAATATAACTGCAAGCTTTTCTTTCAATGCTACTGTTAATGTAGTACAGAGAACTCACTGAGGGCTATTAGTAAGCTTGGGAAGAAACTGTGTAGTGCTGCTGTTCTTCTGACTGATTGTTTCTGTGAATATAATACCTCAAAGCCATGTTTGTTACAATAACACTTCAGGTGAATTTTTTTCTTGAGGTTCATCTTATGCCTTTGATTTGAATTACCAAAGTTTGGCAAAAGCAGAGTAAACTTTTTCAAAGGCTGAGACCAGTGTTGTTTTTTCAATGACATCTTTCCTGTTCTGGTTGACTTACATTTAGAGACTTCAGAGCCTAAATACTGCAATGTTGGACTTGAGCACAACATAGATTTTAATGCTTGCACTGTCAAAAACTAGAAGAGAGAAGTGTACAAATAGGACTTCAGAAGTTCTCCCTCATTTCTGCTAGTATGACAGCTCCATGTGATTTTGTACCTAAGTGCTTTATAGTCTGTAAATGTTATATCAATATATAGTTTTGTCTCTAGCTTGGGATATTTTTGGGACATGTCTTTCTCATGGTTTTTAGGTGCTTCAGCTTGGTGGTCCTCCTTTGTAATGCAGTTGCCGTGGAGCAAGAGGCTGCAGTCAGAACTGCCTTTTGCCGTTCCTTCACAAGAAATTGATGACAGCTTTCATCCCTGGGAAGCTAGTTGGTTCAGCATAGGGTACTATGCTTGGATGCTCTGAGAGTTCGGGTCACGTTTTGCTGATGGTTTTTACTTTTTTTGATCTTCCCTCAGCTATCGCATAGCACTAGCGCCTGTTTTAATGAAACACCCTTCAAAGTAACCAACAGCCGATGTGGTCTGGCTGCTGGTTTTGACAGCATTGCCTTTTCTGAAATCAGGCCAGCAAATCTGCTGCAGAAGTTGTGAGATGTGCAGCATCTCTGCTCCTTGAAGACCTGCTAAAGCTCCTGAAGTAGCCTTGCCTCCAGCCTTACTGTGAGGAGAGCTCCTTATCTGCTTGTCCTACCCAGCTATGTTTATCTGAGCTGCTGCAACATTTTTTATTATTATTATTTTTTTAACTACTGGTGCCTGTTGCTACTTTGTGTTGAACTTGGTTTTGACCCCCCTGTGACTTGTAAGTGGAGATCAGTCCCCCTAAATGCAGAGGGATCAAGATGTGCCTGGAAGTGGTCTCCCTCATCTGCACCCAGTCTGTTACAGTTTATTGGAAAATGTAGTTCTGCTCTTGCAGGCTAAACCCTAACTTAAAGGCACTTCATTCTTTCACGTGCTCTCAAAAGCTGCTTCGCTCAGACAGATGCTGATGTAGATTGACTGATGTCGTGTTTCAAGAAACATGACAGCATTATGGGTGGTGTTTGGGGTAGAGATACACGCTGTAGAGGTGTAAGGCAAGAACTAGCCTGCCTTCCTCCACCCTATCCACACAGGAGAAACTTGTTAATACCTACTTTGCAACATTTTTCTCAAGTATGAGGGAAAGATACAGCTGCAGTTAAATGTGCCTAAATTAGTCATTTGCAGACTTTCAGATCTGTGGATAGAGAACTGTTACCTGTGATACCAACCTTCCCATTTTGGTTTCAGAGATGGTCATTATTAAATAGACAAGGAGTATTCAAATAAAATAGAAGGGAAATTTTTGAGGGTAAGCTTGTATTTAGATCTTGAGGATCTATACTAGTATGTTTAGCTGTTGGTTCCCATGTGGTTTCACCTGTGTTTTGCTTAGCTTTGTTTATTTATTGCTTCCTCTTAGGGATTTTCTTGAGATTCCATCTTTTGAGTTTAATTTCTGGACTGCAAGGTTAGCTGTGGTGGTCCCTTCCTTTCTTCCCTCAGTCTTTGTCATTGTTCTGTCTCTGAGTTACAGTCTCAACCGATCCCATCCAGTTAGCCCTGTGCAGTGTTTGGTTTGAGTAACGTTTCTGAGCCTTGTCTTGGTGACAGCAGACCTGCAGCTGAACATATGAGGCAGTTACTCTCTAAGGTGTAAGCAAAGCACAAGAGACTTGTATGTATGAGTGGTTTAAAAACGCTCTTTTGCAAACACCTACTTGGTTTCTTTAGCACAAAGAAGTTTGTATGTTTTGGGACCAGTGTCCTTTATTGCATCTCCGGGTGCTGATCCATCACTTCTTGTTCAAAGTGCTTTCTTTGTGTTCATGGCTTACAGTGAAAGCTTACTGTGCTTGATACTTAAATAAAACTCTGTTAACTGAAGTGGTTTCTTCCTCATCTTTTTGTTTCTTCTCCCTAGCAAAAAGACCCCAACCTAAAAAGCAGCTCTCAGTTGAACAGCCTTGAAAATCAAGCTGTGGTTCTAGCCCAGCCTGCTCTCTGTCGGAAAGCTGCTGGCTGGTTTGGATCGTTCAGGTGGAGCCCTCTGAAAACTGTTAGTTGTCACTGAAGTAATCTACTGCATTTCACCTTTTGCCACGCTGCGCTATAATTGCTTTGCATCATGCGTTAAGACCTCTATGCTTGTGAAATGTCACTGCTTCACTGACAGGTTGTCTCCGTAAGTACAGTTCTTTGCAGTGGTCATGGAGAAAGTCATCTGGGGAGAAACTGAGCGATGTTCATGCTGAAATAGCCCCACGGTAAATGGTTTGGGGATCCTCATGAGCATATTGTTTGTGTACAGCCAGCACCAGGAGGTGTTTGAGGTGTTCCTGTGCTGCGACAGGCCATTGCAGCTGCACCATCTCTGCGTTGTGTAGTGAGCTCATGCAGCAGCAGACATCCTTTTTGTCATCTGGGGGCTAGTATCAGCATAAGTGTTGACTGCTGGTATTTTCTGGGTAGGTTGGAAGCTTGCTTGATCAACAGTCAGGACTCATCAGTGAAGTAGGCGTTTCCTTGAAAGATAGGCGCTGCTGCAACTTATCTGTTGCTCAATAAAGAAAGAAGTGGTTTTCTTGGTGCAAGTCCATCCGGTCTTGTCAGGCTTAGCTCTTTCCTTGCTCCCTGACAGCCAGCCGTCCGGTTTCCCAGCTTACATTCAGCAGCAGTATATTTCCACCTTCAAGCACAGGGAGCTCTTCTGTGAGTTCTGTTCCTGTTTTCCCGGTGTTATTCATGGAAAAGAAGCAGACCAGAGTTTTCAAAACATGCTCCAATTATGTCAAGCTGTCAGTGCTGCAGCCTCCGCGCAGAATAACTCTTGAACTCTGCAGGCCGTGCTTCACTATTAAGTGGTTACCTTTTGGCGCCAGCTCTTTCCCTCTTAGGGGTTGTGCTGGTGTAGCTAAAAGGGATTACATTTGATTTCAGGCTCTAACCTAGTTTGTTTGTGTATTAGCTTTTGCTTATAAACACTGTATAATTTAATAGCTGATTTGTTTGCAGTGGTGGTTACAAAAGCCTCAGAACCCAGCAGTCTGCTCGAACTGCAGGAAGAGGTCTCCTGTGCGTGTCATCGCTGGAAACAAAGTCAACTTATATGTGCTCAATTGGGATTGATTTTCCTCTGAGATAGAACTTCCTTTTAAGATATACAAAACATTTTGCATTGGTGTTTTATTAAAAAATAATTTACTGCTGATTGTCTTTCTTGGCATTTAGAGAGAGCACAAAATTCAAATGTTGCCTTTGCAATATAAACTTCTAATATTGGCTTTTCTAGGGGGTATTTGTGTTTTCTTGACAATTCAGAATCTGGAAGAGGTTCATTCCAGATGGAAGTAAGATACTCACAGTTGGTTGTCTAGGGACTGACTTCTGCAGCAAGAAGACATTCGCTGGAGTTCAGTACCTTCCTGTTGCTGCGTTGCTCTATATTTAATCATGAGACAAAGAAAAGTCTATATGTCATCAACACGGACAAAAACTGTTTAGGTCTTGCTCGCTTTTCTTAATTCCCTTCTAAATTTTACTGTTTGTTTTTTTTTTTTTTTTTTTTTTCTGCCTAGGAAATAGCAGTTGTGTTCTGGGAGTGTGTCTGTGTTTTGTTTGTTTGCATTCTGGTGTTCTCCAAACAAAATGGAAAAAGCAGAATTTATCTATGAGTGATAATATGATGCTGTGTAATTCCACGTTTGTGGCTAAGAGGGTTAATTTTTTATGAAGAGGGGCATTATTTAACAGTTGAAGTAAGTGGTTGAGCCATGAGATCCAGCTCTTCCCCAGTTCTGCTGGGGACTCCAAGTTTGCTTAACTTGCTTCACCAATGAAAAAGATGGCACTAATCGAAGACAGACCTACAGTCAGCAAATCTCAGGAATAGTTACTGAAATATTTGCATCTTGAATACTGGGGATTTGTAAAATATTAGTGACTACCACTCCCAAGTTTTTGGGTTGTTTGCGTGTTGGTGGGAGCATCACACTTGGTGAAATTAAGCTTACTTCGGCTGAAATAAAATTTTAGGTTTTGTCTTGCACAGACGTCTGTAGAGCTCTTGTAATGAAATTAAATTAGAGAGGAAACATGGGTAAAATATATAAACAAAATAATGTAATGGAGGCAGAAGAAAACTGGTAAATGCCAGGAATTCTACTTAGTGATACTCTAAGTAGAAAGATGACAGGAATAGATCAGAGAAGTGGCAGACATGGAGGCCCTTTTTTTTTTTTTAAAAAAAAAAAAAAAAAAAAGGAACAGATCATTGGGTAGAGTGAAAGGAGAGGTGTGGAAAAAGCCTGCAGTCATGGTAGTGTAGAGACAGTCCCCTGAAAACTAGGGGAGGCTGTCTGCCTGACCATAGAGCCTTGCTTGGGCCATTCAGTGGTTGCTCTTTCAAGCTTGATCTGTTTATCCTCCGCGTGTTTGTTTCCCCAAGGCACAAAAGGAAGGAGCAGATGGTGTAGATAGATGCATAGGTAACAATACGCCATAAAGGAAAAAACTGCAACTTTGGATTTTTCTTGACTGCTTCTCAGCTGCTTGCTTTTGTCCCTCTTAGCTCCCAGAAATTTTCTTTTCACTTCTGCCATAATCAGCTTGGTTTATTCTCCCATCCCTCTTTTCTTTTTTAGGTACAATTATGTTAGATAAATCAATTTTTGGTGATACCTAATGAGAAGCTAACAGTAAAATTGGGATTTTTTTTTTCTTATGCTTAATTTCCTGAACTGATCTGTAACTAATTCAGAGTGGCTAGGGCTTTTTCTTATACTATTTTACATTGTCAATGCCATTGTGTTAATTGGTTGATTTTTTTTTTTTTTTTTTTGATTTGTATTTGGTTTTGGGGTACTGTTTCGCTCGGTATGTCAACTTAGGAACTGCTGCAAATGCTTGCTGTGTCTCAGATGAAAAAATATGAACTGAAATGAGGAGTTCTTTCTAACTGAGACTGTACTAGACAGTTATGAATGAAGTCACAGCACGAGAAATGGGTAATGTGTGTAATCTGTGAGGGGAGCATGTGCTTTTTCTGAGGCTTACCAGATATAGAAATCATTCTTTAAAAAAGTAAAAATATAAAGCATTGCTGTTTTCCTTAATAATTTGGTTGTATATTGCTGTTGCAGTTCTAGTTGGTACTTTGCATTCAGAACAAAAAGCAAAATTTATTTTTTTTTTGGGGGTGGTGGTAGTGGTAACTTGCTCTCTGAATCAAAACCTCTATTATACAGGGTCATGAAACCCTGGATACAGGCAGTGGATTGGGCTGCGGGGGGGAGAACATTGACAAAAATCCAACACAACTGTGATTGCTAAGAGTAGTTTGTGGGAGCACACTGTAAGCAGTCAGGACACCACTGCAGAAGGTAGCTGAGGCCAGGTCACAGGAGTTTTCCTGCTGGGTGGGGCTTTAAAAAAAAATGATGCAACTTCAATTAAGATCTGATCATCTGATTTACTCCATTTAGGTTTAGATTTTGAAAGTGCTGAAGTAATCTTTTTTTTTTTTTTTTCTTTCCAAATAAATCCCCCTTGGTTAAAGTTACTAGCTAGTGAGTAAAGCATTACATTTTTGCATTTTCTATTATTTTGAGTTTATCCTGAATTTTTCAATGCAAGTGATTAGTTTCTTCCATTTGTTTTCTAACCATTTCTTTTACTTGCAAATGTCTCTTCAGAGCTTCAAAAACTAGAAATGTTAAAAAAGAAAATCTATAAAACTAAAAGAAAAAATACTGTACTGCATAGTGCTTCTGACATTTTGTTTCCCTTTCCTTTTGAAGAATGAACAAAGGTTCAGAGTGTTTTGGTGTGAAAACTCCTTGGCTTTGGTCTGCCCCTGCATAAGAATTCTGATTCTGTAGGCGTTCCTTCACAAAGGGACTTTTTTTCCTTTTGCCATCACAAAACAGAAATGGAACTTGAAAATAAAATATCAAGCAAGGAAGCCGTGGCTTCGAGCTTCTAACCTGCTTTTGTAGATTTTTCCATAATTAATTACTTGCACTAAAAATGCGAAGTATATCGTGTTAGTTTCATAGAGTGTGCTATCATTTTCTTACTAAGTACATTTTCAGGAATATCAAAGGCATGCATGAAGTCGAGCTTTTCTAGGGGATAGATCTTTTTTAAAGGATCTCTGTTGCTTCAGAAAAGCATCTGTAACTGCTGGGAGAGTCTTGCTTCACGTTCACTGTCTTAAGCAGCATTTGATCATAGCTTAATTGATGGGACCTGTGAGGTAGTGTGATCTCTCACAGTGTTAGGAATGTGTTCATGTATTTCACGTTGTCTTGACTGCAGAAGAGAAACAATGCCTTCAATTTTATTTGTTTTATTTATAGAAAATGGGATAATTAAATCAGACAAGGTATTTGAAGTAATGCTGGCTACAGACCGTTGCCATTATGCAAAATACAACCCATATATGGATTCTCCTCAGTCTATAGGTAAGAGCATTTTGTAAAAATGATTGTTCTAATTTGTGTAACAGTGACTGCCTTTGGCAGATATATATGTGGATTTTTTTTAATATTTGGAAGCAATTTAGTTCTTTATCAGTTCGTTCAATAGCTTTTAACTACAAAGTTTTCAGTTTGTTCTGGAATGCAATTGGCATACTTGGATACATCAAGTAGATTGCTCTTCGTTATTAATGTGTAGGTATGAATGCATTTTTGAAACCACAGCAATTTGTGGAGGTGCAGCTAATGTTTAAATATTGAAAACGAAAACCAAATCACATACCCAACATACTTCAGAATCAGTCTTTCTTTATAGAAATGGCTCAGCTGAGATTGTTGCAGTGTTTCTCAGACTTTTTTCATAGAAGAATATCTCATGTAAATAGGCTTTAAATGGGAAGATCTGATAGGACAGTTGTTTAGGACACTTATTTTCCATTCAGTTCCTGGTTTTACCGTTGCAAGGCAGAAGGATGAATTAAATGAATATACCAATTTCCTTTTTTTTCCCCCATTCCCCTTTAGTAGTGGGTAGTGAGCATTATGAATTGTAATGGGATTTTATTATTTTTGTAGGAAACTTTAAAAAAATCTTTTAAGATACACACTCAAAAATTATATATCTGCACAGAAATAAATACAGGTGAGTGTTCCTCCATGTTTTTTCTTAGGTGTATGTATGCTGTTTGAAAAACAGATGAAATATTGTCTCCAGGGGTTTTCTGATCCCCGCCACATCAAACTCGCACTAACAAATCCTGGTTTTTATATAGGGTTTATATAGGGTCCAAGAGTAAGGGGGGGAGAAAAAATTCGTTCTGGGAAGCATAAGTCTTCTGAATCCAACTTACTAGATGAAATCAAGGAGTTATAGTGGCAAAGTGGAGATTGTAACTGAGATAAGTGTAGAACCCTTTTTATTTTCCTGTCCAGAATCAACAAGGCATAGCTTACAGATGATGTTCTCTACTTCAGAAGTGAGTTAAGTACTTACGCAGCCATTTCACAGTTAAGATCTGTAAAGATAGTGAGATCGCTGTCTGAACAATTATCAATTCTTCCACTTTCTTGTCTTGCAGGTTTCCAAGCAACAATCAGTGCTCCGCATATGGTAAGCTTTAAACTTACGTGACTAGTGTAGATGATTTCATAAAGATCCAAATGCTCCTGAAGTAAAATACTTCTCCTAACAAATTTAACCAGCAGTTGATTGCAGTGATGTGCTTGTGAACTACCCGATGGGAGGGCGCAGAGAAGATAGAGCCAGACTTTCCTTGGAGGTGCACAGAGACATGAGGGGTAGTGGATGAAAAATGCAACATGAGATTAGATTCCAGGGGAAAATTCATGTTGAGGGTAATCAAGTGCTGGAACAGGTTTCCCAGATTGTGGAAATTCTGTTCTTAGATATACAAAGAACCTGAGTGGACAGGGCCCTGGGCAGCCTAATTTAACTCAACATTGAATTGAGTGTTGGACCGCAGGATTGCCAGAGATCTTTTCCAACCTAAATTACTCTGACTATGTAACTTTAAGAACAACAAAAATTCAGAAGTGGATAACAGTGACTTCTGTGGTGTGGTGTTGCAGTAATGCCTTTAATTCTTTGGGCAGGAGAAAATACACCGTTGACTGAGATGTTTTTTTTTGTTTGTTTGTTTGTTTTTTTGCCAAGTAATTGGAGACCAGGGCAATCATGGCTGAGCATTAAGAGGGGACTTCAGTACATAAATGCAGCACAGATGTAATTCTTCAGTTTGAGAAGAATGAATAGAAGGATATATTTGTTCATGCAATGTTTGGCGAGTATCAAAACGTATGGAGCAAAGAATGGTTTAAAAGTGTTATTAAAAGTTTGCTCCCTGTCCACTGAAAACTACCAAGCTGGGCTAGAATGTTCCTACTCAACAATATTAAAACCTCAGTGTTTCTTGTAGAAATGTTAACAGCTGTATTCAAGGATATAAAGAGAGAAATACTGTGGCAAAGTGAGGAAAATAATTTGCAAGGCCTCTCGTCCCTCCAGGGGGTCAACAGCACCTCCCCATTTAGCAGACTTGCTGAGGATGCACTCCATTCCTGCATCCAGATCACTGATAGAAATGCTGAACAGGACTGGCCCTAGAACAGCCCTGGGGAACACTGCTGGAAATGGGCTGCCTGCCACTTGTAGCCCCATTTACTACAACCCTTTGAGCTCCACTGTAGAGCCAGTTCAGCACCCAGCACAGCGTGATCCTGTTTATCTCACAGTTGGACAATTCGTCCCAAAGGATGCTGTGAGGGATAACATCAAAAGCCTTACTGAAATCCAGAAAGATTATGTCCGCTGTCTTTCCTTCATCCACCATGTAGGGTGGATATAGGGTGGATTTCCTTCTTCTCATAGGAGGAAATTAAATTACTGAGACAGGATCTTCCCTTCCCAAACCCATGTTGATTATGCCTGATACCTGCTTTGAATGTCCCCCAGGGTAATCTTCATAACTTTTCCAGGGACTGAGGTTAAACTAGCAAGTCTCAATAACAAATTGTTTTTTTAACATGTGAAGTAAGCTTAGTTTGTGTACTGGTCTGCTACGTAAGAAAGCAAAACAGCTCAGGATGTCTCTGTAGATTACTACATTCTCATATATGAATCTTCTTGTCTTTCTGCCTTTCTAATACACAACTTTTTTCTTACTCTTTGATCCAACAAGTGTGCAGGTAATACAAGAGGTAGTTTAACTACAATAGCCTTTCTCCTTGGTCCTCCAAAGCTGCCTTCTTCCTAACTAGCATCTGTCCCAGCATATTCCAATGTATATGGCACAATGATAAGCTGAATTTTCTATAGCCCATATCCACCAGAACAGTGAGAACCCTCAGACTTGAAGAGAATTTAATTGATCTATGGTGTCTCTCCCAATAACTGTATCTAAATTGAGTGCAAGCTAGAAGCCTGAATGGTCGGATAACCATGTGTCTATATATAACAAAAAGATGCTTTCTTGAAGTAAATGGAATAACAGCAATTATGTAGCTAACTCTCTCCTGCCTTTTTTTGGTAATAAAAAGTAATTCTGAGGATTCTTAAGCTCTGTACATTTTTCTGTGCATTGTCCAAAACCACTGAAGAAATGAACATGTGTAGGGTGAAGTTACATTTAAAATATTTTGACATCTTCTTTCCTTTCCTTAGCACGCATATGCTCTTGAACTTCTGTCTGATCAGTTACATGAAGGAGCCAAAGCACTTGACGTAGGTTCTGGAAGTGGAATCCTTACAGCATGCTTTTCACGAATGGTGAGAGATTTAGTTTAATCACTTAACCATCACAACTGCTTGAATTACAGCATAACTGGTTTAAGGAGGGGGGAGAGTAATGCAGGCTACTTACAGTGGGATGAAGTAGATTACACAGAAAATAAACTACTCTCCTGGGTGTGACGAGTACCTATTTCTAATTATAGCTGATACTAGGTGCTTGGGTCCAGTAAATCATCTGGTGGTGACAAAACTGCCTCAATGGAAGTATTTTCTTGATTACATTTTAATGGATGCTGTATAACTTGAAGGAAGGATATGTTTGTCTTGCCCAGTGCAATTTTTACCTTATATTGTGTGGCTGTGAATGTTCTCATTGTGATAATTGTCTTGTTTTTCTGCTATGATGAGAGCTTAATGAGACCTAAAAGAATCCCATTTCCATAGGTTAGTTATAGTTAGTTGAATGTGTATAAATAGTCTTTGAAATTGTGTTTTTTCCTGTAACTATATTGTGGCAGTATCACTGCAAGTACCCATTTAATCTTTTCTAAGGTAGTATTAATTTATATTCCTTTTACGTCTTTTCCAAGTAACTTCATCTTGGGTTGTTCAGCTTGTGCATAAGGCATTTGCTGTGGTTCCACCCTATCTTACATCAAGGAAATAAAGATGGTTAAAATTGTTCTGTGATAGCTGTAACTAGCGTTCTCCTACTTATTTGTGTAGTAGAATATAATCAGTTCTTCCTTCTCTGTTCCAGGTCTTTACCATTGCTTTATAACTAGCAGAGATCTTCATTAAACTGCCAACTTGATGCCTTTTTTTTTTTTTTCTGAAAAGTTAATTTGGAATATGGTGATGCATATGATAAATTCTCTTACGTTCTCTTTACTATTTAAATTTTACTGTTTTCAAGTATTGGTTTGTTGAGACTGCATTTCCTGTATTAAGACTTATTTGAGAATGTTTTTGACTGGACAATGCACCAGCAAAATCTTCAGGATTTTAAAATACCAACTGTCATTTTAAAAAAAAAAAAAGGTTGAAATAAGTACACCAAACTGCAGTCCAGAGTAAATCTTAAAAGTTACTTTTTGAACTTTCTACCTATTATTTTTGGTCTAACTTTGTAGTCAGTGATCAATTGCTAGTGGCATGCTCAGGAACTCCAGTCTATGGAGTGATAAATAAGTGATAAAATGTTTGTCAAAGTTGCATGTTATGTCGTTAAAGTTAGGGATGTATAGAAGAATTTCTATGTTAGATAAGGTGTGTGACATGTGGTTGTACGCTTTTTTTCTTTTAAAATTATATAAGAGAAGTTGAAAATCTGCTGAGAAGTCAGAATTATCACAAAAAGGAAACCTCTTTCTATTTTTGCTAGGGTTAACAGCGTTATCTTTTTATCACCGTATGAACATCCAGTTTCTCTTCTGAATCCTGTCTAATTTTCCTCCTTGGTGGTGTGCTACCAAATGCTTTACACACACATTTGCTGGAACGTGGTAGATAAATGCTTTTGTTCTCTTTGGTAGTATGATTACTGTATAATGCAGATCTTGCGGCATCCACTTGAATGAGGATAAGACAGTGTATATGCTGCACTGACTCAGCTTTCTTCCTCTGTAAAGATCTTTCTAACAGTACCATCATTCCAGAAAATGTCCTTTCTCAAACTTTTGTTAGTCCTTTGCTATCAAAATTCAACTGGGGCTGTGCTTACTGAACATGTTCTCAGTCTATTTGAGATCTAGAATGATCATCAGGCATTTGTGGCACAAGTATTCGACTGCACATTGATGTCGTGGCAGCTTTACTCCTCTGATGATAATCTCATTTGTGGTACTTCTGGGAAGGCCTTGTTTGCTTACACTAGCATGGTTGTTCTTTGTGGTAAACTGCTGTCACAAACTTAAGTTTATATGCTTCGTAGGTAACTTCATTCACTTTTAAAGGTTGATGGCAAACTAAACGAATTATAAGTACTGGAGCTATAAGGAGAGTGGGGTATATTTCTATTCCAGACGCACCATGGAGACCCCGACAGTTGTGCTACTTTGCTATTGCCTTGATGACGTACACTTTTAAGTTCTAGGGCAATGTACAGGGGTAATTCTAGATCAGTGAGGATTCAGGAAGAGCATAAACTGTGATGTGCTGCTGGACATGCTGTTATTTTAAATCAGGCTACTTCAAGCTGTTGATCATTTTGCTGAATTTTGGTTTCTGTGATAATGCACTTTGCTGAAGAGAGTGCACTGGATCTTTTGCCAGACTGGCAGACATCCCTGCAAATCTGTGGTTGTGAAAATTTGCCCTGTGTCTTGCTCTGTTTCAAAAGCTAGGCCAGGCTTGTTCCACTGGGGAGGGGAGAGTGTAGTACTGCTTTTTCTATGTTTTTAACATAGGGCTTGTCTATAATAAACAGAAGAAAGTCCCCATCACACCAATAACCAGTTACTAACTTTTCATGTCTTAGCAAGATTAAAATGTAAGATACAGAAATATAACTGACGCATTCAGATGTAGCCATTAAAGGACAGAGTTATATGATAGCATGGACTGCCAGGACATTTACTATTTTGTTCTTTGAAGTGAATCCTGCTAAAGATGGTCAGATCTTAACATCTGGGTTCTTTTTTCTTCTCTCCAAAATTGGATTATTTTTTTCTCTGGAATAAAGAGACAAGTCCAGAAGAAATATCTATTATTGAGAAGTTTCTGTTAGTGTGATAGCCTGTAAAAGTACAATCAGTTTTGTAGGCCTTTTTCCCCTCAAGATACACAAATCTTTTCTGACCTTTTTTGAGTTATGAGTTCTCAAAAGTTCTGTTCTTCCTGCAGAAGAGAGCTGTGAATCTGAAAGATTCATTGATATGAGAGAGAGGTGGAAGGTATTTTGTTGCTGACTATTAACTATAGTATATACTTCTGAAAGAATATCTTGACATATCTTAGAACAAAATGCATGACTTAACTATTTTCTTTGAAGTAAGGTCTTATCTTAAAAAGAAAAACAAAAGTTTAATCTTTAAGTTTATTCAGAATGAAAGATGATTGCTTCTAGTGTTTGTCCTTGAAGTTTTTGCTTCCTATTGGAGGTAATACAAATACTCATGATAGGATTTAATTTTAAAAAATTCAGAGCAAGAAGTCTCCACTAATAGTATAACTTTACTGAATCACGTATTAAAAAAGATGACTATAACAAACATTTATAAATCTCTACTGCCAAACTTTAATTGCTGGTTGTTTCTAGCAGTCAGAATGTGTAATTCTAAGCACTAGTTTTATTTACATTGGGAAGATACACTACCAGTTCTCTGCTTTTGTTTTATTTTAGAGAAATGGGCTCAGGAGATGGAAATACTGATTCTATAAATAAAGCAAAGCTAGCAGAAATTATTCAACTGTATATTTTTATTCCAGGTTGGTCCCAAAGGACAAGTTGTAGGAATTGATCATATCAAAGAACTAGTAGATGACTCAATAAATAATGTCAAAAAAGACGATCCCACATTGCTGTCTTCAGGAAGAGTGAAACTGATTGGTGAGCATCAGACTCTGATATACTTATTCATTAAACTGATATTCTTTCTAGCAGCTGTTTGAAAATGACTGGAATTTGGATGTGAGTAAAAATTCTGAAATAAGAAGTTAAAGAAAGAGAGTCATTTAACCAAGGAAGGAAGAGCCAATTGAAAATCTAAAAATTCAAATCTTCTTTCAGCATTTGAATTTTTTTTTTTTTTTTTTTATCTTTGCACACTTGAGAATATGGCTTCTGATAATCTTAAAGAATATGTGCTCGTTCCTATTATGGAAGCTTAACATGGAAGTGTTTTCTGGTGAAAATACTTCTCATGCTGAACCTCTGTCGTGTTAAGTTTGCTTTTTAAAATTAGGCTTCAATACACAATGTTTCTTGAGTAAATGTATTGTCATCTAAATTTGAACGCTTTAACAATGCCTTCATACTTCTGATATAGTAACTGAGAAAGCATCACTCAAAGAGTCAAGTGGGAAAAAAAAACTAACTGGCAGTATGCATCTCTGAAGTTTTTCAATTGTTTTTAAAATTGATACTATTTCTATTTTGGGCAATTGACTAATTGATACCAAACTAGTTTAAATCAGCATTAATGGGAGGAAATAATGCTAAAATTATACAGTGAATTGTAAATATTACTTCTATGACGAAAGGAAAAAAAGATGGCTTTTTTTTTTTCCAGAAGATGCAGAGCTGGCAGGAGGAAAGCATTCCTTTCATTATCATTCTTTTGGTTAAGTTTAAAAAGAAGTTGAAGGTCTGGGTTATTTTGGGGCTGTTCTTACAAATGTGCTTGGAAATACTATTATGGTTTGTAATAGACAGCTCTTACCTTAGTTACTCCCTTTCTGGTTCTTGGTCTTTTTTTTCCTAAAGGAGGGACTTTATACATCTTTAGAAATAAGCAGATCAACATGTGTACTTATAGAAATGTATAAAATACAGTGACTGTCACCAATAACACTTATGCCTTAAATTTCTTGAAAAAGAAGTCGTAACTGAGACTGCTGGGGGTTGAGGGAGGAAACGGGGATGAATTCTGTTGATACTGTACAGGAGCATTTTGCACTTCTGGTTATACCTGAAACAAACTCTGTTGCTCTTGGTAGTCTAGTGTTCCAAGCAAATGTCATCATCTATATTGTGTTTGACTGTAGCAGGATGACTAAGACTTCTGAATAGTTTTGTTGTGAGGTACATGTAAAAGAAAATACAGGGGGAGGAGTAGCAGCTCTGTGAACCAGATGGAGTAGAATAATGCTTCAACTGTGCTGGATTCCTGGGAGCTCTTTGAAGTGGAGTTAGAATTCAGACAGAGCTGTTTCAAACAAACAAAACCCTTGAAAACCCAGGACTGTTTGTTTGGTGGTGGGAACTGTATAGATTAAGACTAAGCCAGTTAGTTGCTGGCTTTTGACAGGGAGGCTTGATGTATTCTTCTTTGCTTTGTTAGACTTTGGATATGCCACAATTTAATTTCAGGAGCATCAGCTTTTTTTTCCTCCCAATTTCTAAGCAACACAACTGCACCCAGAACTGGGCAATAGGTATCCTTAGGCCATGTTAGTTTGTGGAGTGTGGGTTGGTTTTTGTTTTGGATTGAGAGGGTTGTGAGGTGAATCTCTCAAATGTTTGCACTTGCCACTCTTGGGTTCCCATGAGCGTGTTTCTAGAGAGTACAAACTTTGATTCCATTTGGATGAAACTAGGCTGTGTTATGTGCTCTGAGAAGCCACCAAGTAAGTTTGAAATGTTGATGGGTATTAAGCCAGTAAGACTAGAGCTAGACCAGCAATCATCCTGAAATGCATATGTTGCACAGGCGTATGTTGTACTTATCTGTACAACAGTGCATCCGTTGTACAGATCTGCTCCTACTGTGCTGCACTGTTCTCTGATGCTGACATAGCCAGAAGGAATAAGGTAACACATTGCTCACTCTTTAGAGGAGGCATACTGTGTGACTAACATGTAAGTGAGTATAAACGATACACTTAACTGCACTGAGGTGGATGTTCCAGTGGAACCCACTTTGGCAGGGGCAGAGAGATTTGGGGCTGGAATTACTGGAAGCTCCATCTTCATTCCTGGCAACAGTAATAAAAATTGACTTGGTGGAGCTGGTGCCCTGTAGCCATGGGTTCTTTTGAATCATTGATGGTTCTTGCTTGGCAGCCTCCAAGCTGTGGAGGAGGAGCTTGTGCTGGGCAGAATTTTGTGATGTGAGGAAAGAAGGTGCTTTAAGGGGTTCCTCACCTGCTGGGGAAAGGTGTTCTCTTCCACATCCAGCTTAAGGACTGTAAGAAGGGCCTTGCAGGGTCTTGTTTCAAGGTCTGTTGTGAAAGATAACAAACTCCATGATTTAAACTGTTTCAAAAATCTGCCCAGATCTTCCTGTACACTCTTGGATACTTAAGTATCTTGTTACTGTCAGCGTGGCCCTCCCTGTCATTGAGGTCAAAATTAAATCTGCTATGGACACCATATATTTTCTCTGCTTCGTGAGTTGATAGAAAGCAAAAAGTTTGATAGAGTTTTTGCTTCTGGCAGCAGTGCAGAATTTCTCTTGACTTGTTCAGACTTTTAGTTAATCTGTAATAACGGCAACTGCACTTTAGAAGTCAAAGCTCAGTCCAAAGACAGCAAACCCCAAACAACTGTGTGTTGAGCAGAAGTGTATCTTCATTACCCTCTTTGCTTTTTCTTCCTGACTGGGAACTGGGACTTCTGCACTCACTGAACATGAATTTATAGATGGCTTAATATCATGTACATCTCTTGTTCCTAGAGAACTCTAGGCAGAGCTTTGTGTAAAGCCTAACTTGTCCTGAGCTTCCTGTTGGTTTGGTATAAATCCTTTGGATATATTCACAATCACCATCTTTCAAAACTTAACTCAGGGTCTAGTCTCTCTTGTAACATACTTCAGTGGTTGAGGGCTTTAATATTAAACTTTATTTTCCTTTGCATTCCGTGATAGTTTGATAGTTTGGGGTGTCAGATTGTGGTGGGTTCACGGTTGCTGTCTCGCAGATGCCCACCCAGCCTCTCTTTCATTCCCCATCCTGAATGGGACGGGGAAAAAAAGATGAAAAGCTCATGGGGCTAGATAGAGATGGAGATCACTTATCAGTTACTGTCACAGGCAAGGCAAACTATTTGGGGAAAATTAATTTATTGCTCATTAAAAATAAGGTAGGGCAACGAGAAACAAAAACTATAACACCTTTCCCCTCCCAACATCTGCTACATAACCTTGCCACATAAACCCCATACACAGTTTTATTCCAAGTTACCAAAACTAAGATCTTTGGAAATTTTATTGTCTGTATTTCAAAGGGACCTACAGTTTCTGCAGTTAGAAGTTTGCAGATGCAGAATCAAGGTGACTTTTTTTTTTTTGCCTGATTCTATCTATCTTGTATTTGACAAGCAGATTTCCATAAGAGCAGCCAGAGGTTGCAATTGTTTTGGACACCTCAGGGTTCTGGATTTTTTTTTTTCCTTGTGTAATCTCCATTCTGCTTTTTTGGGAGTGCTGAATGTGAGACTGGCTACTTATGTAGGTCCTAATATTTATCTCACGCATGAGTAACCGTCAGTACTGATACTTCAGTTATTCGAGTCTTGAATGGCACGATTAGTTTTGCTCCATTGAGTTTAATATTTCGCCTACCCCATAATAGGCTTCTCAGTCTCTTTCCTCCTGTCGGCCTTTTCTGAGGACATGCTAATAAAAGCAATAGGCGCACTGTGAGAATTAGGACATGCAGCACATGAGCAGATTTGTATAGTTTTTTGCTTTATATTTTTGTGGCAGGTACTTACGTGACCGAAAGAGAGGTCGCTGGACTTTGTTTTTCAGTTTGAGTTCAGGTGCAAATCTAACCTAGACAATCTAAAAGTCTGTATGTCTCAACCTTCAGAATTGCTGTTTCCACATCCAGAATATCTTTGCATTCGATTGATTGGGTTGGCAGCTGAAGCAGTTGAAATAAGGTGCAAAAGCTTCCCCGTTTGTGTGTTTGGTTTACAGACTAATGAAGAGGTTGAGAATGACTCCTTTAGCCCCTGTTGAAAGTAGTCCTGTGTGTTTAAGGTTTTCGCACTGAAAACAGCTTCATCTGTGATGCGTGTCCCATTCACCCTCTGTGTTGATGGCTATGTTGTTGTCTTGCCCTTCCCAGAATGTGACTAGAAAACCTGGGTCGCTTTTCTGGAAGTAGTTTTGTGGCGTTCAGTACCTGCTGAACGAAATAAATTATTTTTGTCTTGCCCACTTTTTGCCATCCATCCAAAAGGTTATGTTTTTGTAGTTGTTTTGTTTTTAGTTCCATTTGTCAGAACGGCCAGTGTGATTGCCTTTCTACTGACCCTGGTGTCTTGACCCGCATAAATCCTTGATAGCGTAATCTCAGCGGTTTTACCTTTAAAACTATCCAGTGAGAAGTCTAAGGTCTCTGCCATCTTTCAGACTCACCCCAGTATTTATTACCTTGTTCCATTTCAAAACATAGATTATGAGTAGCTCTCACATTAACTTTACTTCTTCCATTTACATGGGACTTACGGGTAGAGAACAGGGTTTTAATATTAAGGCAGAGTGCAGCTATGCACCTTTCTCTGCTTCTTGTTGCTGCAAGCTTCTGTCATCTTCAAATACCAGCTGATACTAAATCAGGGTAATGAAGTGTGGGCTTCATTACAACTTGCAGTGCAGCTTTAAGTGTACAGTCTGTGAATGCTTGCCGTGTCCTCTCCTCCTCACCCCTTTGGAGTGTTCTGATATGTACTTCTGAGATTTAATGCCATAGAGCTATGATTTGCATTATATTTAGGAAGGGTGTGAGTGAAGGCAAGGCAAAGCATAGTTTTTTAGGAGGGTGAATGGGTGGAATTCACCTGCATTGGAATGAAAGGGCACATAAATGCTTAGTGACCTCTTCTGGGTGGACCATGTGTCTCAGACAACTTCCATTATAAATCTAGGCTTTCTGATTTCAGGTAGTATTTCTGATATATTTTATGTATTTTATAAATGTGTGCGTGTATATATTTTTTTGCATCTATTTTATAATTGAATTCATATTTTTAAACTATAGCATGTTACTAAGGCTCAGCAACATTTTAGTTGATATCTGAGTGTAGCCTTTCATTTATGATAGGTTATCTTTTTAAAAATTTTTTTTTTTTTTTTTGTTTGTTTTTTTTTTTTTTCAGTGGGAGATGGAAGAATGGGATATGCAGAAGAAGCTCCCTATGATGCAATTCACGTAGGAGCTGCAGCACCGGTTGTGCCCCAAGCAGTAAGCCATTTATGTTTTGTGTGTGTGATTCAGTAATCTGTTAGCTGTAAAGAGCATTTTTATACACATATATGTAAGGTACTTTGCTCACTTGCACTGCTGGGAGTGTCAGTGGGCAGGGTGGCATTAGTGTAGGGTGCGGCTTTTTGTTTCTGCTGTATTGGACTTCCTGTTCATCTGCAAAAGTTGCATGTTCTAATGACTTTTCTGAAAACATACTTTAAAATGACTTGGGTACAGCTTGTATTACCACTGTGAGCTGGAGTATTCTCTTGAGTAAATCAATTTGCTTCTATTGAACATTGAATTACAAAAAAAAAAAAAGTGCTCAGCTGGAATAACAGAGAATGCTATATTTTCATAGCTTTCAGAGTGAACGCAGTGCAGTTGTTGCTAGAGAGACTGAAGAGAAACTAGGGACTCCGGAGTATGTATCCATGAAGTAAATTACCTTGCAGATAAGGTTTTTTTATCTTTTCACCAGGTGAATGGGAAAAGACATATTTAAACATTATCTTATATGGCATGATCTTGGCATGCTAAATACCAGTTAAATTTTTTAAATCTGAATTTTAATAAGGGTAGTGAAAGACTAGAGGTTTGAGGTATTATAGACAGGTTAGATATCTCCAGGCATTGGCTGTTAGGTTTTTTTTTTGTTTATTTGTGTGGGGAGTTGTTCCCAGCAAAGTGTTGTCAGATAGAAATTGTGAGGGTAATGTAAAGCTTACTTTCTTATTTTTTTCTAACTTTTAAATATGGAGGGTTAGGATTTTTTTTTTCACAGCTTCAGGGAACTACTGAGAAGCTATAATTAACCACCTTCTTTAATTATAGAAGCCAAAAAAAGAAGTGTGGCTTCTTGTCACTTACCTTACTCACGTTATATTTCAGACTAGTTTCATGAAATACTGTGTTCACAGAGTGAAAGAAGAGCTGTTGGGTAGCCGATGTCTTATAGACAACTTGAAATTATTCAAGAAAGATAAATAATTAAAATGTCGCAAATCTCAAATGGTATCCTGAGTCTTCCAGGGGAGATCAGGTACTCCCCAAAATGTTAAACAATGGGCATGTACAGATCAACTGTAAGTGTTACACTATTCAAAGTGGCAACTTAAAAAGAATTTACTATAAAAGTAATTCATGACTTTGGTATTTTTCTCTTCTTGTGTAGAAATTAAAAGTGCAACCAACCCAGTTAATCCAACTGCTATTTTACCTTCTTTTAGAAGTACATGAAATTATTGTGAATTTTTCTGTAATACTAATTGTTATACTCTCTTGTTGTGGTACTCTCACTTTGTGTGTATTTTATTTTTCTTAATTGAAGTAATTATCTACTGCATAATAATACATAGATAAAACACGGCAAAGCTGTTCATGTAACGAACTTTGGATGCAGTTTCTCTGAAGCGGATGGTTACACTCTAACTTCTGTGTTGTCTTCCAGCTTATAGATCAGTTAAAACCTGGCGGAAGATTGATATTACCAGTTGGTCCTGCAGGGGGAAACCAGATGCTTGAACAGTATGACAAACTAGAAGATGGCAGTGTCAAAATGAAGCCTCTGATGGGAGTGATATATGTGCCTTTAACAGATAAAGAGAAGCAGTGGTCCAGGTGGAAGTGATTTTCTGTTCCACTTACTTCTTCCACACACACGCAAGGTGAAAGGGTGTGAATTTTAAGCAGATAGACCGCAAGGCCTGCCTTTGCTGCTGTCATTGCTTTCTGCTCCTCCATACCATGACAAGTGACTCAGTCTGCATTACTACATCACCAAGAGGAGGTTATGCTAAGTTTGAGTTAAATTAAAAGCAGAAGAAAAATATTGCATGGGTTGCACTTTGTCTCTTTTGGACTCGTGTTTTCTTTAGTCTTGGAGTGTTGAAGTGTTTTTTTTTTTCTTTTTAAACACAGTATTTTCTAAATTTGAACTTCCCTTTTAGTGAACTTCTTATAAGCAGCTTGCTAAATAATTAGGTTGAAGTGTAAAATACTACTTCAGAATAAGTATTGTCACGTCCTATAAGTTAGTGGTAATTTTCTGTTCATTTCTTATTTTTCTGAGATGTCACAAATGAAGAGAAATGTGTGTAAAATCCTTAAGGGGCAATATAGATAATCTTCCTAGCACTTTTCCTTCAGCCTCCAAGTAGCAGAAAGTGGAGAAGCTAATCCCTTCTTTCATAAAGTATAAATGCAGTTGAGTAGTGTTTAGAAAATGTCCTCGAACATGTTAATAAGTCTTTCGCCTGCCTTTGGGGACACATTTGTGTTCTGCAACACAGCAAACTCTGAAGGCCTTTCTAGAGGTAGTAAACCTTCCAATCTGCTGATTTGAACGGCCACTAACACAGACGTAGCACAGCTGTCAGCTTAAACCATACTAGGCATTGGTATGGAAATGAACAAAGCCGCAGTCCTGTTCTGATTCCTGCCAGAAAATGCTTGTGAATGTACTGGCTGTTTTAATGGTGTGCATAGATCTGTGTTAAGCTCTGAAAACAGCTTTTGAGCTTTATATCTTTTTTTTTTCTGGATACCCTGGAGGGTAGCTTGTTTTGGTTCTGTGAACATTTAAAGTTATCAAAATGTCCATAGAAAAGAACAAATAAAGCAGTTGATATTACTGCTGCTTATTGAAACCTCACTTCAGTGTTGGATTCCTGCATAGTGACCATGTACAATTTACTTCTAGAACACCTTTAATGAGTTACTGCTTAGTTCAGAGCTTGTGAAGCATGCTTGCTATTCAGATGTTTTGTAGGTTATGTAGTTAATACTTTGTCCTTCAATATTGCCAATATTCTCTGTGTGGTACTCAGGGACTTCCTGCCACAGCATAAGGCTCTGGAAGTCTTGCTTTGTGGTCATTTTCATCCTCTGGCAAATGTGGCAGACTTTATTCAGATCTGGAATCTGTGCTTTAAAAAATAATGTTCTTCTTGAGCCTTCTTTTTTTCCAAAGTTTGAAAACATTTTTCTGCCTTTCCATCTGACATAATTATAGTAACAGTTATTATTTATAGCAGCAATATGTGTTTTTACAAATAGTGTTTATTGAAGTGGAAGGAGTGGTTATCCCAAGCTGCTAGTGATGGCAGTGTAGTGTATTTAGGAGCAGAAGTCTAAGGTCTTTGCGTTTCACCTGTGCAGTTTTGTACTGTTTTCTCTACCAGTGAAGGAAGAGGTAATACATTCTTTGGACTTTCTTCAGTCATGAGTAAGGTTTTGGTGTGTTTATCCTTCATTTTCCTTCCCCCCAGATTTTCTTACAAGTTTCTGATCTGTTCTGAAATACTTAAACTTTGTTTTATTAATTTAAGTAGAATATATATTGGTGTTATCAGAAAGGATAAGCTTAACCTGAAGTATGACCTTGATCACTACAGTGGCATAGAGACCATTTCTTCCTATGTACATTTAATTTGCTTCAGAACTGGAGGTCTCTGTTAAAGGCCATCTCCGAAGTCCACTTCTTGTAATGCCTTTTTGTTGTTAAATTGTCCCTTTGTCTGAAGAAAACTCTCATTCCCTTTCTAAGGATAACTGCCACTGTATTGCAGACTTTACAGGAGGTGGTTACCTCTGTCTCGTTGTTGTAGTTATTTTTCTCTATCAGTGTGTCCAAAGTGTATGGCCAGCCAAGTGCTGCTAAGGGAACTCCTATTTATCATTCAGTATTTGCTATCTGTGCTGCCATCAGAGGTAATAGATGTATTCTTTTCTGGACTTCTTAGATTCAAGTTTATCTTTCCTAAACTGTTGGAGACCTGTGAGTGGAGATCAGTAAGAGACTCTTCTGAAAGAGCCTATTTAGGTTTCTTTGTAATAAAGATCTGTTAGTATACAAGAGGCTCAGTGGCTGTAAATACAAAATTAATTGGATTTGAATGGTCATTGTGCTTACCTTCATTCTCTTAGTTAACATCACATTAAGCAAGTTCACTCCTAACACAGGGAGCTGTTTCGTTGTGTTCTGAACATCATGTTTGCTGTTCTTTCACAAAATAGTCTAAAATTGGCCACTAAAATGGCTGATATTGTCCTAGGCTAGAAGACCTTCCATTTGTCATGAAAGAAACCACTTGAAGAGAGAAAGCGACTTTGGCCATGCTCATATTGGAGTAATTTGGAGAGAGAGCTCTTACTAGGCCTGCAGGTGCTGTTTGCAGAGCAGCACCACAGCAGCTGAGACTGTTGCCAGCCAGTACTAGGGATATAAGAAATCATTACTCCTGTGTTTTTTCTCCTGCTTAGGGTAACTTAAATGTGATTTCTCAGACTCTACGTGTTTGTTTTTTTTCTCTGAAAGCATTTGAAAACAATTAATTGGGTCAAATGGACCATACTCAAGTTAATTATAAATTCATATTTGATTAAATCCAAAAAACAAAATACCAGGATAACTTTTCTGAGCAAAAACTACAGTGACTAAATTGGGACTGGTACTGAATGCCACATTCTTCACATTCATCGTTAAGCACCTTTTTGGAAAAAGTTATTCAATAGGAAATATTTTTAAAGGTTTTTGCTGAGAAACCCTTATTAAATGTTTCAACCTGATGATCTGGTTGGCTAAATTCAATTGAAATTAGAAGCAGTTGATTGCCCTTAGTTCCTTAGACTATGTAGACTAATGGTTGTGGCTAAAGTTTTTATTTTATCTCTGTAAAAGGAACCTGAAATTAATATATGATAAATTTTAAAATTGATTTATTATGCAAAAAAAAAAAAGGCATATGTTGACACTGGTATAAAAGGTTGCAGAGAAAATTTCTTTGTTATTTCAACCTATTCTCTGTTTGAGATTGATCATAGCATATAATAAATACTTCGTAACAGCATATTTCCAGATGAAAATGCTACAGGTGTAAATGTTGGTCTATTTAAATATGGAAAAATAATTGGCTGCTGAAACATTGGTGCTATACTGACTTTGAGTGTAGCCAAATATAGATACTAGAAACTAGATACTAGAAATACAGTATCATTAATGACAGCATATATTTAATAGATGAAAAATACGTAAAAGGGAAAAATTAGTGTTCAATGATAAAAATGAAGTGGATCAAAGACAATGAGTTACAGACTTCAGATAAGTTTATGTATTTGTTCAAATACTACATTTGAATGTCTTCTAACACAGAGGTTGGAGACGTATCACAATATGTTGTTATTTACACGTTTCCCAAACTTCTGTTACTACTAACTGTTGATATTTTTGATCTTTTTTTTTCCGTAATGAACCGTGGCATTTACCTGAATATCTACATATCAGATTTTTCTGAGACTCTTAGTTTCCTACTGGATATTCCCAATGGGAAATGCAAAGTACTCTTGTGTATATACTCCCCCTGCTTGCAAGTCACTTTTTAAAGCTTTTTAAAAATTGTTTTTAGAGTAGCATTTTTGAGCTGATGACTTCTGAAATTTTGCATCGAGTTTAGAAAACAGCTTTGCCTGAATTTACAGCACTAAGCAAGAGACTCTCTTGCTAGAATTCCAAGGGGCTAAGAAGGACTACTGTGATGACACAAAGCCTAAATATACATGTAGCTTACTAAGCAGGAGCTGGTAAGCAGATTGGAAGGATCGCATAAATGAAGGTGGAGGGAAATTACATGAGCTGTGTAAGAATTGTAGCCAACAGTCCTGGCCTGTTGGGAGGGGAGGAAAAAACACAAACTGATCAGAAGATCTTTCCTATGGCTCTGGAAGACAATGGGTTATTTCCACCAAGGAAATAGTGGTTGTCTTTTAAGTCTCTTTTTAAGTTTTTCAGCTGCATAGGTCTTTTGCCACTGGGAGGGTCAGCTAGTAAATATTTTGTCATGTAACAGTGAGGATGCTGCTGAAGCCTGATAAATTTCGTAGCTCGGTAGCTTCTCATCTATACAGCTGACGTTACGATCAGTCAGTGCTGTATTGCAATGCATATTCAAGTCTGCTAGCTGTCTGCATTAGGTGGAAAGCTGAGAAGTGTTACCTGCCTGAAGATCTAAAACTTTAGATTTTTAAAACATATGTATATAATCCAGTAGTACACATAGGAGCGGTTTCTCACAGCAGTAGAAAATAAACACTGCATAATTTTAACACGTACATCATGGATTGTTTCGGGCTGACATGCTGTTAGACTCAGAAGCAGTGAAGACTGAGGGAAAAGTCTTGAGGGAAGCTGATCCCTCTAATGCAGTGATGTTTGAATAAACAATGTGAAAAAATCTCTGTTTTGAAAGTGACAACTGAGATATACATGTACTTAACTGTTTTGTCAGCAGTAGCTGAAAGCAATGTGAAATACCAACAGTTAAACACTGGCGTGTTAGTACACTCACTTGGATTCTAAGTACAAATACCATTTTGTCAAAGAAAAAAACGTCAAATGCATTGAGTTAGCTAACAGCATGTAGAAACCTTGCCAAAATTTGTTGATGGGTGGAGTTACCATGTTTAATAGTTCCAGAGTAAATACAGATTTTTTTCTTATGCTTCTGATTTGTTAAGGGTCTAGCTTGGGTGTAAAGGATTAAGAATTGTTTGTCACAGTAAAAGACCAGGCATTTACAAAGCTGTGAGAGTATATGGTGTAGGATTCAGGATGCAAACCACATCAGCAATTAGGCATATGAGGCTGAGCCAGCAATAACAGTAGTTGCTATTCACGTGCACTGATGGGTGATGCAGCTCCTGGAAGCATTAAGGAAGAATGAAGTAAGTGGCCAAATTCACCTGCACTACATTTTAAACTGAGTATCAGATGTTCATTTATTTTCATCTGTTTCATCTGTAAACAAGTAACTCTTCCCTGAAGCAGGCAAATAGGGAGAGCTTCCAAACATTTGGCTACAAACAGATTTTTCTTTCCCTTTGCCAAGATTTTTTTTCCCTTTTGCTTTTTTCTCTAACTTCTGCAACACTGAATCTCTACTATTAGTACCTCCCTACTAAAAGGCAGTGCAAAGTGCAAAGAATGCAAATATTTATGACTAACAAACCCGAAGGTTTGTGTTCCAGCTGCCACCGCTAGAGCTAGTCTCTCAGGCACTACCTGCAACAACCTTTTGGTTGCTTTTAAAGCCGCGCGCATGCTGCCATTCCGTGCTGTGTGAACTCAGAAGGATAACGCCTTCGGGAACTTGAAGCTTTTGCTTGTGTGCATGTGGCACTGCATCTTTGTGGTTAGTTTGCATGATATACCAGCTGGAAACGCTAGCAGGGATTGAGCCAGCAATCACATTAGTGAAGTTTTTCTTAATTCAGACAGTGTTTGCTTTGGCTGATGAGGGTGATGCACCTACCGAAAGAAAAACTGGAGCAATTCTTTGTTGGTTTATAGATTGCTTGTGCCTCATGGGAGGAGAGGAAGGGGGAAAGAAAAAAAAAAAAGCAAACACTTCTGTTTGAATTTTCATTCATATTCACAGCTTTCAGATTTGATGGACATTTGGTATTAAAGTTATTGCTTTAGCAATATTTAAACAAATCGCTAATACATGATAATTTCACTGCTGGAATATGGGTTCTATAGATTTCCTGTTCCAATGTGTTTTAAGTGATGGGTAGGAAAAAAAGCCTGCATTTTCTAGAGTCCTCACAGTGATTTAGAGAGGCTTCTCGATGCATCCTTTCCCCTGCCTGAACCTCCTTTTGCTGTAACAGCCCCTCACTCCCCCTTTCCAGAACGTAGCCCTGATTTAGCATACAGGTCCTTCAGGAGCTCCTTCAGGAGCTGGTAGAGTTCCTCTGCTAAATGAATGAAATGGTGCAGACTTCATGGCGTGAAAGCGTTCCTAGCTTTCTGGAGAGACTGTAGCTGAGGTTAAACTTTGGCAGCTACTGAGCATGTGTTTTTGCCAATGCTCTGTCTAGTAAGCTGGCTCAGCTTCTTGCCAGCAGGTAGCCAGCAGTTTGGATGATAAATGGCTGTGTAACCTTACAAAGTTACTGGTTTTGGTGGCATGGGGGATGTTCATTTAGGTAAATGAGCCATTAAATGTGAAAGAGAGGAGGGACCCATATTTCACAGCGCATCACATAATGATCATACAAATCAATATGGGATTGCTGTTGCTTTTCCTTTTTAATTGAATGCTTGATGAGATCTCTGAAGTTTTGCTCATGTGTGTGAACGCGTAAATGTATTCTGATACAGTATCAAAACTTATCAGGTATGCTTTCCAGAGGGAGAAGAATCATAACTGCGTGTGTTTTCTTTCTGCAGGGATGAATTGTAAAAGCTACATCATCTTGACCCAAACATAGTGTTACAGTGGACTGCTCATCTCCAGTTCTAAAAGCTTTTTGAAACCAACAGCATTGCAGCTTGTTTTGGACTTCGTTATACTGTTGTTATCAGCATGGAAAAGCGTGGTGTTTGTTTTATTTTCTTAGATGCTCAAGGCAAATCTGATAAAGACATGGTGGAAAGTTTTATGTGGGCACTGTTTTATTTAACATGCCTTTATTTTACTTTCATCTGTTGAAAGTGGATTTCTGCAGAGCTGCAGATGAAGACCTATAGCTTGTGAACTCTAATTTTGATGGGGGTACTTGAACACTCACTTCTCTTGGCTCCTGTGTCCCTTGGTAAAACTGCTTCTGTGCACCTTATGACACTACATAGGTAATATCAGGTTTTCTGTGTTCCGATGTCTGCTAGATGCTACTAAAAGGAGATGAACTTCCTTTTTAAGCTTTTGACATGGTGTCATAGACTAGCATGTAGTAGATACAATCAGCTGCTTTACTACCTTAAAACCAGGCATTTGTAAATATTAAACTTCAAGACATCAGAGGTGGCCACTCTTACTAAATATTGCTGTTGGGCGTGAGACATTGTTTTCCCTTCCCTTCTCCATTAACTAATGGAGTCTTGAAACTCTGGTTTGTTTTGTAGCTGGCTGCTGATACAATGCACCTAAATTCAAGTCCAGAAATAATGATGTGAACTTCATCCCAGTCACTGATGTAAAAGCAGCAAGGAGGTTGTGCTTGTGTGGAGGATTAGGGTCAGCATGTGGTAGGCAATACAGATCTTTAGGTTCTTTAAAAATAGGAAATGAAAAAAAAAATAAAAAATGAATGTTTAGTTAGTCCTAAGTGAAAGTTGCTTTTGACAAAGCCACCTGCTGTAGTAACGTTCTCCTTTTTCTGTGGGCACCCAGGAAGAAATCTGGGTTTTTAGGGAGCGAACTCTTTATTGTTATACAATGAAAATGTGACACATTCAGGAGGAGTAACATCTCCTGATAGAGATGCAATTGTTCCATTTTCATATAGAAGAATAGTTGGAAGGCTATAAACTTTTTTTTTTTTTTTTGCCCCACGTTTTCTGTTTGGGTATGGTAAAATGACAGCAGGCAAATACAAAGCAGTACAGTAAATTGAGCTGCTTTGGGAAAGTGGGGAAGTGTGTCTGAGCCTTCTTGCTCGGATCTGCACAACCAGAAAATAAGGTAAACAGCATGTTCTTGTTCTTTTTTAATGATAAAAAGGATTATAAAATAAAATAACTATATAAAAGCAACCTATAGTGATCACTGCAAAACGCATTTGGCTGTTCATGGTGGAACAGCAATATCTCTGTGACAGGTTGAATCACTGAAAGGTTAAAATTCAAAGGCCTCTGAATACGGAAGAGGTAACATCTTAAATAAAACATCTCAAATAACCTTCCTTCGAAGGTCAGCTCAATCCCATTCCTCTGGGAACGCTAGGTATCGAGTCACGTAGATGTGTGGAAGTTACCGTACCACCTCCTGACCTGCGTGCAGCCTGGGAGCACACACACAAGGATTAATCTGACAAAGGAATTAATACAGCCTGTATTCTAGGAAATACAATTCAGAAAAAAATACTTGCGTCTGACAAATTTGTACTAACCCACAATCAACTGTGAATCTAGTTCTTGGTGTTGAAGTGAAATATCTTAAACGATGCATGCTAATGTTCAGCCTTTGGTCACTGTTTCATTCAACTTGAGTTCAGCTTTACTTACATCTTCTCACTAAGTTGATCAGTCAAACGAGAGATTAAGAGCTCAACTGTATCCAAATTCTCGTCTCTGGGCACAGCGTGACAAGCTAGCCTAGCTTGGAAGAGGTGACAAAGCTGAGACCTGGCAACAGCTTTTTGGGGAGAACCACTTCAGGAGGTGCAAGGCTGCGGGGACCAAGGCGGCCAGGAGCGGGGCGCCCGTTCCACGGGAGGGGTTGCGGTGGTCGAGGTGCTCGGGCAGAGGAGCACCCAGGAGCAGCGTTTAGGCATCGGGGAACCAAGACCCCTCCGTGACGGAGCAATGGTTCTGAAGGGAAGCTTCTCGGAGGACAAGTGGACATGCGGAAGATTTGAAGAGCTTGAATAAATGCTGTGTGAACTGTCTGAATTGCTACTTTGCCAAATAAAACAAATTGAGAGGAAGCTGTATTTAGGTGTCTGAATATTTATTACTATTTTTTTTTGCCTTTACAGATCTTAACATGTCCGAAAAGCAAGCAAGCATGTATAAAAAAAAAATCTGAATGACCAGAAACGTTTGTCCATTTTCTGTTAATTAACGTACTGCAGGATATTACAGCAATTACCAAGCCTGGTAATGCTGTTTGGGATGTAAGTGGAATTTCACCGTGATCTTTGGAATTTCCTCTGGTGGATGTTGGCGTGTTTTGGGGAGTGGCCTGAATGAGTCCTGTGTGTGGTGTTAGTTCTGCCTGTCCTCGGGGCCTCAGGACAGCTAGCTGGGCCTGCCGGTTGTAGGGGTAAAGACCTTTTTTTTTTCCTTTTTCCTTTTCCAGACCTTCCAGAGATGCAGGGATGCCTCACTAGATTGGTTTTGGTTACAGGTGGTTTTAAGGACTGGGGAGGGAGAACAGTTTGGCTGGGGTGGTGGCAGTCCCGGATCCAGGTATTACCAGTGGAAAGCCTCCAGAGGCCGAGCAGGGGAACCAAGGGCCATATGGTTTCCAGTCAAACCAGCTGGCTAACTAGGGAACAGAAACCACTGCATGATTTTTGGAGGGAAGCTAATGCATGCAGGGTGCAGGTTGGCCCTGCTGGCAGAGGCCCCCTGGGTGGTTCCTGAGGCGTTTTGTGGTCAGCGAGCTCCAAGCAGGCAATAACGCGATGGTCGACAGCCGCGGGCTCCCTGTGGCAGGCCCTGGAGCAAGCTGGCGGCAGTTCCTGTGACAGGGTGGCAAGCTCCAGGGGTTTTGACACCTGTAAGGCCCTCTCACACCCTTTGCCTTTTCTGTCACTGAGATGTACTTGTGTGCCCTGAGTGCTTCCAGAAAGTTCTGGGCTTTTGTGCCTCAGCTGGCTCTGAGGAAATCAGCTTGGGGTAAAACTTGGCCCTACACAGCCAGAAATGCTATAAACTTTCCTCCCTGCCCTGTTTGCCTCCTGTACTTCATCCCTGCCAGGTGGAAGCTGTGTGTGCAGCACCACGGCCTAACGCTGCAGCTCCTGTGCTCCTGCCCTCTTGGCAGGGTGTTACTGAGGCTGCTGAGACACCCCTCAGACCATGCTCAGGAGTTACAAACCCCATTTCTTTAAGTTAATGAAATTAAAGGACATGGCTACTGCTGAAATGTGGGTGTAGGACCTCCAGCTACCCATTGAAAACTGAAAGCTTCTGTGGCGGGCAATGGAGGGAGCTCCCTTGTCTCATCGCACCAAACGTGGAAACGTGAATGCCTTAATCCCCTGCCTTTTAAACAGCTCTGTGGTGGGAACAGATTAGTTTCATGAAGATTGTTGGCTGTTTCTCTGAGATCTCACTTTCATCTTTTAATGTGTCTTTGTAGTCCAGCCATGTTCACCCCGCGCTTCCGAGGAACTGACCTGCTGCATGTTCTTGAAAGCATTCCCTGAAGTTTCCGAGAAGCTGAAGTCCCATTTTCAGCCGCATTTAGGCATATGTTTGCATCTTACTTCTTTATTATGAACAGATTAAGTGTCTTGTGTAGTGTGTTCTGCCAAATCCACTTTTTTTTTTTTTTCTCTGTAGTGAAGGAAGGACATCTGAGGTGAATCAGTAACTTTTGTTTCAGATGCCTTTTGGACCAAAAGGGCGGTCTCAAAGGCCTCTGTTTAGGGAAATGTGTGGTTCATGAAGCATCTGCTTCATGACTGTAATTCCCTGATAGAGCTCAGGAGAAACTCATCACCCTAGCCATGGCATCACCCAAAGGACAGTAGTTTCTTGGGCATGAAATTAGCCTTTAGGGATGTTTTCCTCACGGTCCCTACCTCTCACTGTACTGCCTACTTCCCAGTTCTTTCCAGTCCTATGCAGAGTCAAGTCTCCTGCTCCCCCTTTATATCTCTGTTGTTCAGTCATTTGTTTTGAATTTAAATACCATAAATGTATCTCTTTTGTGTGTTAGGGGATGGTAGTTGTGAAGAACTATGGTAAAAGTTCTTGTTCTGTCATCTTTAGGATAGGATTGTATGTTTTAAACCATATAAAAGCTCATTTCTGCTTTTTTTTTCTGTAGATTCAGTTCAGTGCTCCCAGTGTTTGTGTTTCAGGGGTCCAGCATTCAGTGCTCTGCAAGTGGTTCTGTTGTATTGCACGTGTGCTTGTAGCCTTGCATTCTTGCTTCCCAATTTAAGTAACTACTAGTTGAAAAATATTTAGCAAAGGTACTTCTACACATTACATATTCCCCCACCTCAGTTAAGCTAATTGCTTTGTGACTTTTTTTTTGGTCCGTATGTCCATCAGCTCTTTGAATCCTTTTTTTTTTTTTTTTTTTCCCCTGTGCTTTTACTCTTTTAGCTTTTGCCAGCAGAGACTGAAAAATCGTGTTCCTGATGCTCGTGACAGCAGCAGCAAGCTCAGACCTTTGTGCTGTGTGGCTGTCAGCCCGCTGAGCCTGCTGGAAAGGCTCCGCTTTGTTCGGGCAGCATGTTTGTGCTGCTGCTGGTCGCTGCCTCTGACTCGCTCTGCAGTTTGGGACTGGAGCCTTTATGCTTTATTTAGGATTTAAAACAGTAAATGGAGCATCACGTTGACCTATCTCAGCCTTTTTGTTTTCCAAATGTGCTTCTGGAACTGCCGTGATCCTGCAGGGCTATGGAAAGGCAACGGGGGTGTTCAGGCTAAGACCCCTGCAAAATCGGGCAGGTGCCTTATGGAAAAAAAGCATTTGAACTGAAGTACCTACCTTGATCAACATGAAAACACACTGACTAAACAGTCTGTAATGGGCTCTCCTAATACACAGAGTGATGCCCACAGGTGTGTGCTATCAAAGCAACCGGTATTGTCCTCTGGCTAAGGACACTCGTAATTAAAAACAAGTGGATGGAGCACGTTACAGACTCAGCCCTGGGAGCTGCTGGGGAAGGGCTACGGAGTGGTGCTGGCAGCAGGCAAGGGCTGGGAGCAGCCCCAGGAGAGGGGCAGCACCCCCAGCACCTTGGCAGTGGTGTCGTGGCACGGCTTTTTCTGCTGGTGCTTGGGCGTGCTCCAGCCCAGGAGTTCAGCATTACTCATTTGAAGTCTCACAGCTTGTAGAAAGTGAAATGTTATTGAGATGCTAGCAGCTGCTGAGGCAATCTCATACTCTGCCAACTTTGTCTTGCTCTGAATCGAGCTGTGGATGCCCACGCTTCCTGGTGAGGTGCGACCCTTTTGTAAACTTCAGTCTAGCTGCGGAGTTTCAGTTGCTTTAGTGTGGTGGTCTGCATGGCAGCAAATGTCACCACATAGAAAGAAAGGTCTCTGGGAAGACTGGCACCTGCAGCATACTGGTAGCTTTGTCCTGTGCTATGCTTGCTGTCAGGGATTTTGGTAATAGGAGCGGTACGTGCACGGTGAGAAAAAAAGCTGCTATGGGGAGATGGTGAAGGATTAGCTGCTTAAACCCAAATAAAGCAAAAGCAATGATTTTTCAATATAATAGGGGATATATCCCTAGCAGATGGGCAGCGCATCTTTCCTAGAAGGCTGGATTTATCAAGTAGCCTTTCGGGGCTTGTGCTACGCGCCACGCCTGCTGTAGGCTGTGCCCCCAAGTTGGAAGCGGAGAGCACCAGCAGAAAGGCCCTGGCAAGCAGCACTGCCAACCCAATTCACTCCTGCTTGATGCACAGCTTGAGTCCTGCTCTTGAGACAGGTGATGATGGGTGAAGATGGGAGATATGGCCCTCTTCTCGGTCCTCCTGCAACAAAACGTCTCTACACCTCCCCCCACCGTGCACATCCCACCTTCTTCTAAGGCCCTTCTGTGGTGCCTATTTTATATGCTCCTATCTATCTGTTGGGAGGAATGTTACCCAGAATTTATCTGGTAGCTGAAGATAAATGCAATGCAGGAGATGTAAGAATAAAACAGGTTTATTAGAGCTATTTTACATAAATTAAACGAGACCAAGCAACTCAAAGAGCTATCTGTTTATCATGGCAAGGTTCTTGTAGACTTGGAGTTACTGAAGTACAAAAGACGACATACAAAAAGATGCATGCCTCACCTGCCTCTGCTTTTATTGGGACCCATGATGAATGCGACATCCTCGGACGGTCAAACGAGATAGACGGCACGGTGTCGGTACGTAGGTATATATAACATGTACTGTACACGATTTACTGTTAACACACCTGAAGTTCACTCACACATATCAATTACTTGCTCTAATTCTAGGAGAATTTTGCTGGGGTGGGGACACGTCGCTGAAGCTTTCAAGCTTAGCAGGGAGCTAGGAGTTCACCAGCACAGCCCCCAGGCTCCGGGGAAGAAGGGGTGGGGTTCAGCCGCTCTGCTGGAGGCGGCAGTCACGCTGACCGTGCCTGGTTGGCTACCACTAACTTTGGTTTTCACCCCGAAGGAACTCCCAACACCACAAACCCGGCCACTGCTAGCAAAGCTGGGGCTGGTGTCAGAGCAGAGCTGCAGCCCGCTGCTCTTTTGCAAGGTGGAGTGCGTGGAGCTGGGGTGGAGAAGGCTCAACAAGCCACGAGCTCCGGGGAGATGCAGCTCCGGGATCGCACCCAACAGCTGTTGGACACTGCCAAGTCCAAACTGCTCCTCTACTCATGTTTTCACTTTAGTGAGCGTGGCTCTGTTAGCTGCAGAGAGGTTTAAACTACGAATGAAAAATACAATCTGTTCCTTAAATCCCAAATTTCGTTACAAAAGCTGGTGCTTAGATGGCGATTGCTTTTAATTAACAAAGCAAAACAAAATTCTTTCATGAAACCGCTCCCTGTGCGTCGGGTAAGCGCGTCCCCGTACCCAGCGTGGAGCAGCAGGGCAGGGACGAGCTGCCCTCTACGCCCCGGGCAGTGCCACGGGGACCTGCTGCCTTGGCTGCCCCAGCACAGGGCCCTGGGGCCCGGCTGCTGCGGGGAGGGTGAGGGCACCCCCACGGCCCCGGGGGGGTCTCCACCTGGCGGCGTCTTCTACAGAGTCTGCTGGAGCCTGAAGGCTTCTGAGCTTCTGACCGTGGGCATCCACCCACATCTTTACTTCTTCAAAGGGGGAGAACGCGTTCCTCACCTTGGAGGCTTCTACATTTGAAACTTAACTAAAGACTTTGGTCCTTTTTTAGAGGCAGAGGTACATGGACACAGGAGAAAGGGGAGAAAACGACAGACCTAGATCTGATTTTCAGAGATACATCCCGTTGATGAGGTAATCAGACTCTTCAGATGTAATGGGTCGAGCTTTTTTAAGCTTCTGTCTCACTAAACGCAGTCTGCAAGCAACCATAAGCAGCAGTAACGCCGTGATGGCCAAGCCTAAGGCCAAAGGCAGTACAGCACCTGCAGAGAGATTAAGACAGATTATGCTTTATTTAATGCAGTGGGAAAACAGTAGAGAAAACCTCAAAATTCTCTTTAAAAACACAGCTGCTCTATCAGCTGGGTGCTAATATTTGGAGAAACTCACACTGAGAAATTAAACTGTGTGATCACGTGCTGAGAGTGGGTCAGAACATGGAAGCACGCTGCTCAGTCCCTGACAGCAGCGTCTGGGTCTGTGTCACCTGACTGAAAAACTCCAACGTAACTCAAAATGAATTCACGCAGTCAGTCTTACCTGTTTCTGGGACTGGGTGACCACCTCCAAGCTGATCTCTCTTTGGCACAGTTATGCCATTTTCATCTTTATCATCTGTTTTTTTCCCTGAGGAACTGTTATCTGCAGAAAACGAAGCAAGACAAATGAATATTGCAGTTGAGCAACTCAGGAAGTCTTATCCACAGGATACTAAAATCAAATAACATGAAAGCATTTGAATTTAGAAAAAAAAAAAAAAAGAAAAAAAAACAGTTTAAAAACTGCTGATTCTTATCATGTAATTTATTTATTTTTTTTAAATAATGTGAAACTCATACTAAAATATAAATTCATTTTTTTCATCACAAACCGCAGTGCATCTCAACCAAACCCATGTGGGGTCACTTTCCACTGAAAAAAAAAGATATAATTTCTCTCTTAAAGCTTTCCTAACAGGCTATACACCAATATGAGCTAAAGCATTACTGAAGCAGTTACATATAGCTGAAAATGAGGCCATTTCAAGTCATGTTATCTCCATCCTTATGGTTTGTAAAGCAGGAGGTGCATGGTTTGACTGCTCAAGCTCCCTTAATTTTGCCTAATATCTGACACATACAAAAGCAGAACCTAGTACTTGGAAGACATGAAAATACGTGGGGAAAATGTTTGAAAAACGGTAACTTAGGCACTTCAGCTGTGTGTGGTAGAGGAGGAGCAACAGAGCACTGTTGGTAACGACACAAGAGGAGAGCGCACACGCTTTGCTGTCCAGAAGTGTTCACCCTGGGAGTGCAGACCACTGCAGTTTTACTTCACAAGAGCAAAGAGTAATGCAGCTGGGACTCCTTCCTCCTGCCCTCACACCGGAGTCCTGCACTGATAGCTATGGGACCACTTAATGCAAGACTGACAGCTAAATGCAATGCCTTCACGATAATCAGTTCACCCCACTGGTGCTGCTTTGACTCGGAGTACTAAGCTCGCCGGCGAGATTTTGTCAGGTAACTCTAGAGAGGTGGAGAAAAGAGATTTTTTTTCCCTGAGGTGATGTAACTTTGATAAATTTGGGCTTCTTGCCTGCCTAGTAATAATTTTAACAATATTAGACTAAAGCGTGTTATGTGGGCTTGGTTTTATTTTGACTCTCTCTTCATTTTCTATTCTGTGCCTAGGAATTGCAATTTATAGCCCTTTCTGGTTACCCTACATCTCAGCTCTGAGCAGTAGCTACTGCTGGGGATGCCTCCACAGTGAGAACATGACTAAGGCTTGGGCACTCAGTCAAACGTTGTAATCCCATCCCCGAGCAGTGCTGCCGAACAGCTGGTGCGGCACAGACCCTGTGCCAGGGCAATGCAAAGCTGTTACGGTGATTTGTCCGTTCCAGTTTGCTGCGCCGGGAGGTGAAAGCCTTCTGACTGCTTAGGAATGCCACCTGGCTACAGCACTGTGGCTCCTCAGATGGCTACTGGTGCTTAGGAACTAGCCCATCGCTCACCCCGGTGTGCTCTGCTGCCACTGTGTTTTTGTTGTATTCATCCGCAAGTGCAGCAGTGCCAGAGTATGCATTTTGGCTGGAGAACACCCCTGGAAATGATGCCAGGGCATACTGGAGGCAGGCAGGCAGAAGTGCTGCGCTGGCCTTTGCAGGAGATGCAGTCTGGGTTACCTCGCTCTGCCGTTATGTCTGCAAGGGGAAAGGACTCCTTCACTGACACTGAGTTCCTCCTCCTGCACCCACTCCCAGCTACAGAAGAAAACATTTCATCTTCTAGCTTGGACAGAAGGAAATCACGAGGCTGTTACAAAAGACTCCGTGCACTGAGCCCCCAGGGTGGTCTGTAAGCCGGACCTGGTGCTCCCCTGGGGTCACGCTGCTGTAGAGAAACCCCACTGCAAAGGCAGAACAAAGCTCACCCACTGTCCACAATTACTTTTTTATTTTATTTTACTGTTAACAGATTCCCTGTTAGGCCAGGTAGAAGTTTCCAACAGCCTGCACCTTGAATGAGCACATTTTCACATTTTTATATTTAAGCATAAATCCGTAAAAAGCCTGTATCAAATCAAAGCCAAATTCGAGAGGCTACTGGAGTAAAGAAACAGGCTCAGGGAAATTGGGAACAGATAATTATTATAATTATTAGGAGAATATGGGGTTCTGGGATAGATTTCCCTTGGTATTACCCTCACAGATGTATTGTAGCCCTGCTGCAAAGAGCTATCCAACAGCCCGAATGCCACAGCCCATCCCAGCTCGTTTTACAAATGAGAAAAGACAAACATGGCATGCCTTGACACAGAGATCCGTTTACTGGGTATCTTCATTCTTACAGACAAAAGGTGGAAGGGTCTTTACTGGTGTTGTAACCAGCACTGTAATTCAAACAGATGTAGGAAAAGAAGCAAATGCCAACGAAGTAAGAGAGATGTAGGCCTGAAATGAGCTCCCCCCAGTGGAGGGAGTGCTGGAACCTGTGCTGCCTGCAAAGCCACATCCCTTAACATGCATCTTAACTAGACAGCTTCTCACCTCTGACATTACAAGCATTAAAGCTCATTTATGAGTCTGATTTACAACAGTCTATCATCAGCCTAGATGCTTGTAAAGTCAGCTCTAAGCCAACAAGCAATACGACTGTCCTGTCCACCAAGACCTTTACAACGGGACTTGGAGGCTCAGGATCTGCCTCAGTACCAGCGCAGGGTCTGGCATCTGTCTCAGGAAAGCACAGATCCCGGGACAGGATTTCAGCCACTGCAATGGCTGAATCTCTGAGGCTGCCGCTGTCATTTCTGTTCAGTGCTGCTTACCTCCCCTCGGCATTTGCGCAGCAGTCCCTGCTCTCCTGAACACTTTTCCAGGTGTGCTGCTCAGAGCTGCTCGTTTCTGTCTCCCCTAACAAAGTCATTCTCTTTCCAGCAGTGGGTCTGGCAACGCTACCAAGTGAGGCAGGGGAACCTAAGAGTGTGTGTGAGCCCAGTGACTGCCTTACTGGATTGTCGTACTGGAACTGGAGGAAGGACCAGCAGTCAGGATGCCCAGGGGAGTGCTCTCACCCCTAAGAAAGGATTTTGTCCTCTTCTTTCTCCTCGCATTGCTCTAAACCAAGTCAATCATCCTAGCAGGAAGCTGGCAAGTCCCATCTACTTCTCCCTTTGTCTGGAGCAGTTATCCAAGATAAAGCACGTGCACACAGAGTAAAAGTCATCGCATTTTTGTAGCACCTAATTATTAAATTTGGTCTGTGATCTCCTTGAGATGACAGTGATGGACAGAAACTTAATTCACTGCATCAGGGTGCATTTTTAGGAATGGGTTAGATGTCTGCCAGCTCAGGTCCCTAGTGGCTGTGATGCCTGCCAGTGGGGCAGGACTTGAACTTCTTTGGATCTCTGTGTATCATTAATGTACCTCCATGGATTTTAAATCTCTCCATAAGGAAACAGAAACTCATGCAGATTTTGGCAGCTGCCCTTCAGGCCCAGGTACCTAGTGCCTCTGATGTCCCACCACATGCACCCTCTTTGGAACTGATCCGTAGGCTATTTAAAAACTTGCTGAACTGTTTGCTGCTTTTCTGGTTAAAACTATTGCGTTACTGGCTCCTTCTTTTCTACAAGTAAATCCTTATGTATCATTCAACTGAAATTAAATTCAGGCTGAGCCTTGTCAAAAGCATTAAAGACAGACACGGTCAGCTGGAAATCTTGCTTGTTTAAAACAACAGATTTTGGTATTTTGGTTCTGGTACTATACTTATCACCGAAGCCCCATCATTTTTTTAAAGTTTCATAATATTTTTTTCTTTTGCTGTTTACCTGCTGGGTAAAAGCCTACTTTAAGAGCAAAAACTGTGCAAGCAAGTCACCATGCAGGAGGGTAAACACTGAAAGTGACTACACAGAGGAGCCACTCTTCCACACACTTCCAATTATAATTGATTATAGGTGGCCAAGCTTGGTGACCTCAATTCTGGTTTTACTTCTGGATTCACAAGCCCAATGGCTTTTAAGACACAGCAGCTGACTTTCCACTGGAGTTTGCAATGGCCTTTGGCAACCTGATCTGTAGTTTGGGTAGCCCTGTATCAGGTGTTGCTCAGAACTATGATGCCAAATGGGTTTGGGGCAGACTGCAGAGTTTTAACTCATTCCGATAAGGAGCACCGAGTTCTTTTACACTGACAGAAAAGGGGGAAACATGTGAGACAAGATTTTGCTGCAAGTTTCTACTTATTCACCGAGGGAGTGAAATTCTTGAAGATCATTGTTTCACTCCCTTTGCGGCCTCCACAATTGAAATACAAGAATCTGAAGTGTGAACTAGGGAAGTATTCTTTATGAGAGTCAATAGCAGAGGGCACTGAGCACAGCTTTGTTGTAAGAAGAAAACAAAACTGTGTTTATAATTAGCTGCATCCCGGGGAGCAAGAATCAGTCTGAACTCTTAAGAAACAGAAGTGGGAGGTCTTGCACTCATTTTAGGCTCTGTGAAGTTTTGCTTTCATTCAGCTGCCATTTGCCATTTCAGGTCATTTTAATTCAGCAGCGGGAACCACCTTTGGCTGCCTTAAAAGGCACACCAATTTCACTGCAGCTTCTGGAGTTCTACCAAGGCAATGTTTGGTGACTGCTGCCTGTAACATCCCTACACACTGACTCACAACAGGCTTGCAGCCAGTACAGAGAATACGACAGGGACTTGGGATTGTTTGTTACTAAAGACTGAGCCTACTCTATAGCAATGAAAGACTTCTCCTGCTCTGAATATACAAGTCAGAAAAAAGTGCCCATAATAACCAAGATACTACTTCAGGGAAGAAAAAAAGTCATCAATTAGCACTAGAAGATATGCAATTGGTTTCAGTCAATTTGAACAGCACGTTATGTTCTACTGAAGGTAAAACCCTGCAAATCTAAAGATTCCCATCTATCAGCTTACACAGATGAACCTGTTTCTATTTAGCTCACTGCATGCTTTGTTCCTTAGACTGCATTTTTTTCCTAGTGCTTCTACATGTTAACTTTCTCTTTGCAGCTGCTACGAACCAGACTTGACAATTACTAATTGTAACTTACCTATTGCAGGCTTCTTTTGCATTTTTCTTACATTTGCAAAAGTTTACTTTTAGCCAGGCACCAAAAGACAGTTTAAGGTGAAAGACCTGTCTTCCTCGAGACAGGATGATTTATTGAAACTGATGCTTTTCAGCTCTTACCTGGCACAAATCCACTGTTTTGTTTCTTTGGTCCCTGAGAAAGCGATTGGTTAGACATGTCTGCATCCAGTGGAAGGAGCGGCTGATTTCTGGCAGTGGCTTTCAGGGTGTTTTCTGCAGAGCTTTCATCTGTATTTTCAGTCAGTCCTACAGTCCTTTGCTGGGTAGTGCCAAAGGCTGCATGAGTCACTGTCTTCCGGCCTTGGCTGACTATGTTAACAGAAACAAAAATCAATTTTTATATAGGAAAGGAACGGGAATATTCTGATAGAAAACCCTGCAACATGAGCCTTCAGGTAGACTAACCAAGTTTGCCTGACTCAGACATACGATGAAATGTGAGTTCCACATACATTGCAAGCTACCGATCGCCCACTGCTCAGCTGCTGAGCTAGAGCATACCTAAAGTGAAACCCAGCAACTGAAATGTTAATGGGAGAGTGATTAGCCACTATGCCAATTCACCCTCTGATCATTTTTGTACACTTTGCTGAGCGTGGGCATATGTTGAGGGTAAATAATGAAAACTAAGAGTGCACTGGTGAATCAGCTGGTTGCTCTATACATCCAGATTTCCAGTGTTTCAGATTCAGGTAAGGTGCAGAGCTGCACTTTGAAGTGCACCTCTGAGCTGCCCTTTTAGATAAATACAGGAGTTCTTGTCTCCAGAATCACTACACAGGTAAAGAACTGATCTCGTAAATGTTGAGATCTGTAACTCAAAATCTGCTATTCAGGGACTTTTGATAGTTTTGATACACTTTGAAAAAAATTGAATAGATTTCTGAGCATCTCCTCAATGCTGATATGAAACATTCCCACATACCAACTAATGGTTCTACGCTGGGAGCAAGCTGCTTGTTGGCAGGAGAAGCCACAGAGGGGGGCATCATTTCCCTCTGGCTGCACAGTCTGCAGTTACTGTCACAATCTATGCTGTCCCACGGGGCACTTACGGTTCTGGCAGAAAGTCTCGTCGGAGCCGTCAGGGCACTGCTTCACGCCATCGCAAGCAAATGTGATGTCGATGCAGCAGCCGTCATCACAGATGAACTGGTAGCGAGAGCAAACCCCGACACAGGCTATAGAGAAACAATTCCCGAATTACCAAAAAAGAAATAGGAACAGTAAATACTGAGTCAATGACTAAAATCTGCAGCAGCCAGGAAAATGCCAAACCACACTATGACAAGAAGGACCATGGACAAAGCTGAAGAAAGGCCAGGCCCAGCTACATGACATTATGTTGACAGAGAAGCTAATACAGCTAATCATTGTTCCTTGCACCCTTATTGCTCTTCTGGAAACCTCTTTACTTCAAAACCACTCAACCTGGAAGCCCTACAGGCCATGCAGCACCCCTATAGTGCTTTAATCTCCACCAGCCTATGCTGAAAAGAGATCTTTGCAGGGTTAGAAGACCTAGGACAATCCTGAAGAATATTTACATGAGATCTCTGTAGTTAGAGCTGTCTTTCTCCAGCATGTAATTCCTACTACATACTCATTCCATGTTTCTGACAGTAAGTTATCTTACAGACACACCTATGGACTACATGGAATCTCTTATGGCATGTTTTCTGTAACCAAATTAAAATACTAAAAGAGTACTTGCCATTTATCCGCATGAACAACCCATCCATCCTGCCAGAGCAGGGCTGAGCACAAGGTCTTACAAGTGACCTTCACCAGAGAGAACTGCCTGCTGCCTGCTTTAGTACTGAGATTCCTCTGGAAATGGAGGATATCCCTGGATGTTTCACAACTGCAATTATATTCTAAAAGCTTTCCTGAAACCCATTCTGACCTTGTAATTACCAAGTGTTTACATACGTGCTTTCCTCCTCCCACCAGCAGTGTATTTCACTGCTTGTAAAGCGCTATCAAATTCGCTGTTTGGGCACAGTTGTAAAAGCAAATCAATTTGCATAAGCAAATCACAGCCTTTGGTTGTCACCCTGTGAAGCACCAGAACAACAGTTTTTAAAGCTGAACAACACTAATGAAAGTATGGCAGGAACACAAGCGTATGCTTAAGCCCCCCAAAACTGTAGTTTGAAAATATATCTCATTAACTTCAGTCCTACTAATAGCACAGGTGCTGCAAGCATTAAGGCTCTGTGCTCTCGTTTAACCATGGCAGTAGCACTCGAACTGCAAACATACTTGGGGAGTGAGAAGAAGAAAAAAGGCAGCAAATCCTCTGCATGCTCCACCCAAGAGATACCACAGATGCCCACAGCAACAAATAAACAAACCTCTCTGTCTGCTTTAGCTGAATTAAACACTAATGAATACAATTCTACCATCTATTACTAGAACACAGCTATTATTAACAGACTCGTAAGTGGATTTATATAATGTCCATTTACTGCCACTGGGACAAACCTTTCACGTAGTGATATTGGACTGCTGCAGAGCAAGTTTTCACTGGGTCTGCTGAACACAGTAATTATGCCAGTTTACCCTTAACTTTGTGCCAAAACAGCACATCTACATTAGCAGCTTGCTAATTACAGCATAATTACAGCCACAGGCTTCTATCTTCCTTCCTACCTTTTATGCTTTTTCCCTGTTTCTTAAGCTCAGAGTTAAAAAATGATGGGTCAATTCCAGTTTTGGTTGCCACAGTAACGTAAGGTTTCACTGGTTAACAAACATTACACAGAAAGGCTTAAATGCATGAAAACCAGAAACCTTGCAGACTACAGATGCAGGCAATAATTTTATTAGTCTGTGAGTCATACATACTATTTACTGCTTTTACTTGGGTCTTCCCTGTACCACAATCTCTGTCCTGTTCCATGAGCCACCTGGCTACACAATGAACAATAATGGTGTCTGATACATACGGCAGTATTTCATTTCTCCAACCTTGCCTGCTTATTCGCCACATGGGGATGAACATTTAAAAACTTTAGGTATTATTGCTCTAACAAATGTGGTATTTGCTTCCTCAAATTGGAACAGCAACTCAAAACTGAACGAGATTTTGTTATACAATGAAGATGGGAGAGATAATATGATGGAAACAGGAGTAAGACTTCTCTCTCCATCAAGCCCCTTGCTCTGAGCAGCGTACCCTGGGCATGACATGGCCACCGACTGCACTCAGCTTCTCACCTACTGCAGAATGAGCCATAGGGAGAACGGTCACAGAGACGTTATCCGAGCTCCGCTGACCAGCAGTGTCTGTCACGGTTAGCTGGAAGATATACGTGCCTTCCTGGAAGTGAGACAGCTTCAGTGTTCCTGGCTGTGGTACCTGATAGAAGAAAAACAGAGAAAAAAGTCAGGCTGGTATAAAGGATCTGTCCGTAATTTCTAGGACTAGGTAGATCATTTCTGCACGATGCCTTTCATACAGATTAAATGCTTCTCTTAAGAGAACTGGAATTTTCAATAAATATGTCAGTAGAGTCCTAGACCTAGCTTTATTACTAAATGTATTGATAAATTCATTTTTTCCTAACCTGAAATTTCTTTCCTTTTGTATTCTTCTTCCCTTGCATTTATCCAAATGCAGTGTTACCTAATCATTCTGTTGATTACCTCCTGATGATGAATGTGACACTTCAGAATTTTATTCTTTATTGTATCGCAGAACTAAATATGATCTCAGAAACATCTGCTGTTCTTCACCATGGCTACTGGGAGAGCAAATATGTAATTTAGAACTCATGAACCACAGAGTCCAACTCTCTTCTCAGTGCACATCCAGAGAAGCACCGCTGACTTCAGAATACACTGCTCTTCCTGACAACCTCTGTGTTTTTCTCTTTCTCTCTCTTCTGCCCTTACGGATCCCTTAGTGTGCCTCCTTTGTTCCAAACTTTGGCTCGGACTAGACAGTAACTTTCCAGATAATCAGCATTAAAAAAACAAACAAACAAACCAGACCAACAATTGCCTACAACTGCCAGAGCTTTGCAGCTACAGCATGTGGATAGAAATCTGAGAAGCAAATTATCCTTAAGCTAATCAGTCACAATAGAAAAAAAAATTTCCACTGGCTTCCCTCTATGATATGATAAGACATCTTTATAGCAGTCTCTGCCCTCCTGTGCCTTCTGTTTATTTTTGATACGTACGTGCAATGCAACAGCTGCCTTTTATCTTAAATAAATACCATCTCATTTTCCCTTGCAGCTAAGGACTCATGTACAGTTTATTAAGAATAGATTACAAGAAATCCACTAACTTCAGGATAGCAACAAAAGCACTAAGGATAGCAAGTGCAGACTGTACAAATAATCACAATTACTAACTCTACTAAAAGTTAAACTACCATGGAAAACCATCAGTGTACATATCTGTGCGAGAAATCCCTGCTCATCTGAACACAATAAAAAGCATGAATCTGTGTCAGAATTGTTTTCATTTATCAAATATAAAGAAATCACCAACACAAATGTGAATTTTGCAGGTTTAAATAAAGAACTGGTCTCAAACTTATCGAGTGAATCTGAGTGAAAATAAACATCTGAACTTTAACAGTATCTAGCAACCACTCTTAAAGCACCACTCAAGACATTTCTATGCATTACACTGTCTGGACTCCTTATGTACTCCTGTACTCCCTTGACCTTTTAATTTAAAAGCGGATAAAATACTAAATGAACAAACTCACAGTGGTCTTTGATATAACAGTGTCAAATTGCAATGCAACCTCAAGTAATTCAGAGTTGGCTGACTGTAGTTTGAGTCCCCAGTGTTCCCGTAATACCATGGACTATGAACAGACTGTCAGTAGACTCTATGGGTTTGAGATATTCTTCCTTTCCATTTCTGCTGCTCTTACAGCAGTCACAAAGAAGGGTATGATGGAGAATCCCTCTTTTGATGGTCAATTTTAAATCACAGAATCACAGAATTGTAGGGGTTGGAAGGGAACTCGAAAGATCATCGGGTCCAACCTCCCTGCCAAAGCAGGTTCCTTAGAGCACGCTGCCCAGGGAGGCATCCAGACAGGTCTTAAATATCTCCAGTTCGAAGTACCTTCATTTCAACAGCTGAGTCGCCTTGGAGCAACGTCCATTCATACTGCACAATTCCATGGTCATCCGAACTTTCTCTACCATCCAAAAGCACCCAGTCGACAGGTGACTGCAGCACAACATCCTGCCCTGCCTTGCACAGGGGAGGCTCATCATATTCTTCTTCTTCAATAAAAAAAAAAAAGAAAGAGAGGCTCAGTTATTTATCAGGGGGAATTGGGTGGTTATTTATATCAAGCAGATTTTTCTTGGTTAAGTTATTGATTCACAGCCGTGCGACTTCCTGAAAAAGAGAACAAACACTACTCAGCACTCAGTAGCTATATTCTTCAGTCTCAGGTAGGGACCATTCAGTTAACCACTTTAGCATGTCTGTAGCTGTTAGCTGAATGGGCTGTCAGATGCTGCTGGGATGCTGCTGCAGCCCAAACTCACACCATGTGATGAAAAACAAAAGCTCCTCAAAACTTAAGCTTCCACTAGGCAAAAGAACTTGTGTTACAAACTACAAGATTAATGGAGATAAGAATATATTATTTCTGTTTGTTTGAAGGCTTAAAAATGCCAGAAGCAACATGTTCAATAGTGCATGATTTAAATGAAGTAATATCTATCTACCTATGTTTTAACTCAGTTAACTGTTCAGTATTCAGAGCTGTGTCACTGGGCCTGTTCAGCCTGGAGAAGAGGAGGCTGAGGGGAGACCTCATCACAGTCTACAACTTCCTCGTAAGGGGGTGTCGAGAGGCAGGAGACCTTTTCTCCATTAACACCAGTGACAGGACCCACGGGAACGGGGCTAAGCTGAGGCAGGGGAAATTTAGGCTTGACATCGGGAGGGGGTTCTTCACAGAGAGGGTGGTTGCACACTGGAACAGGCTCCCCAGGGAAGTGGTCACTGCACCGAGCCCGTCTGAATTTAAGAAGAGATTGGACTGTGCACTTAGTCACATGGTCTGAACTTTTGGGTAGATCTGTGCGGTGTCAAGAGTTGGACTTGATGATCCTTAAGGGTCCCTTCCAACTCAGGATATTCTATGATTCTATTCTATGATTCTGTCTCCAGGAAATAACTGCTACATTGCAAGCCTACTGCACAGGAAACCTCTCTGTGTACATGGATGTTTCTCTAATACAACACGACTGCTAGCATCAGTGTTGTGTTGTTTTATTTTACTATGAGTTAAGGAAATTTGATGTAAATATAAATTACATATACATTCATATGGCAGTCCCTGCACACCTTTTGCAGCACTCTGCCTAACTTCACACTCTTGGTCTCTTGTAATACACCCTTACGGGAGTGAAAACCTTATTTAATGTAAGCTGAAGTCCTGGTGAAGTTGTGCTCAAGAACATCATGATATAAATGATCAGAAATGAGCACCAAGTTTTTAAGTACCATTTTAAGTACCTAATTGAAGACATCCAAAACTTTTTTTTTTTAATGTTCATAAGATTTGTGGCATTTTCTTTTATTCCAAACACAGTTGTTACTGAATAATGTTGTGAGTATTAAGTACTGTTGCCAATCAGAGCAGAAGTTTTTCAGGTGAGGCTAACAAAATGCATGGTACCTCAAGTGAAATGACCTGTGAGAAGTGATCTGCCCGGCATCATTCAGGAAATGCAGTGGACAGAGACAGATAAAATCCAGTTCTGCAAGTGAGCATTTGACAGCTTTACCCACAAGAACGTATCTTTTTGTAGTTCCCTGCCCAGGTATCATTCATTCTCTGGGCATGGCACATCCCTGGCACTCTGAAGTGGCAGGGTGCTTTCTGCTCCTTGACCTCTGCTCTCCTTCTGCCCCCCTGCAAACATGCCACACAGCTCACTTCTTCTCCAAAGTGTACTGAGATGTATTGAAAATACAGGTTTGGTGCCTCAGTATTTGCAGGAGACATCTTCCTTCCTTCTTCACACAGCGGTCAGGGCATGCAGCGGGCTGAATGAAGAAGGTAGGTGCACAGAGCATTGATATGCAGCTCTGAAAAGCATCTCCTGAGCCTGTAACTTCCCTTGGTGTGGGTAGAGCTGCACAAGGTGCTTCCTGCCAGTGTCGGGAGCCTTCCTTTCATACACTCCCATCCCATTTCCAGAGCCTGCCGGAGGGCACAGAAGCCAACAGAGCAGTGGCACAGTTTCCAGCAGTGACTGCAGGACAGACCTGCTCTTTGCTGCTTTGCTCTAAGACACTCCTATGAAAGCGTCAGGGAAAGACAAATGAAACCAGACACAGCACATTCCAATGCAAACGCCTTCACGTAGGGGAACGTACAAATAACTGAAAAAAGCATCTAATAATAGAAAGTATGAAACTGTTCCCACTGCTCCAGCTGGCACAGGAAGCTTTGCCGAGTGTGTGTACACAGAGTTCTCAAAGCCCAGGGTGTTTAAAAAGCACCATTTAGGTGCAAAAAAATACTGTTAATAAACACCATCATTGTGGTGCCAGGACAACTCTTATGGGGTAGGTAGGAACTATGTGCAGTCTTTACGTGGCTATTTACTTTACCCATCACTGCCAAAAAGAGGATAATGAGCTCGACTGACCAGGGTCTGAAACAGCACAGCCCGTTCTCTCCCTCTCAGCTCAGAAAGTGGTTGCACATCACCCATCTGCTTGAAACGACTTGACCAATTCCCTGCAGAAACTCCAGGGTAGAGGCGAGCCCCAGTTCCCCCGGACCATAAGCAATAAAGATGCTTTCTCCTCCTGGACTAACGTTACGCTGCAGCGGCCCGAGCTGTCCTGGCAGGAGCTGTGCTGGGACAACGCAAAGGTTCCTTCCTGCCAAAACGCAGGATGAAGGCACAATGCCTTTGTAAGCTACCAGAACATTTTTGGAAAGGTAAATCGATGGCAAATCAACTAGTCTCTTACACTTGTAAAGAAAAACATGACCTGAGAGAGACATCTGGCATGGGAAGAGTCAGCCTCACGAGCTGAAGACTTTTTCCACGGCAAAGTTTTGAACAAGGGGATGTATTATCTTTACAGGGTGAAATAGCCCCACACATGGTCAGTACATGCTTCTAAGAAGTCAGTGTAAAAAAGAAAGGAAGCATACTTGGGGGTAATCTACAGCCACAGGGATAAAGGGCTGTCAGCCCCAGGTTAGTAGAAAAATCAAGCTCGTAAAGCATCTTTTAACTTCTGTTCCTAGCTTTTATTCAGATTGAATGTATGTAATATGAAACTGATACATCAGGACAACACTGAGATGCTGGGGCTGGCTGCTCTCTACAACATGGGCTATAACTTTATAAGCAACCCCTTTTTCTGAAGTGGGGACAACATGACAGGCTGCATTTGTTCTACTTCCTCCTCCATACAGGCTTGGCCCACCAGCAATGAAGCTGCCAGCTAGTTGTCTGAATGAGGGCTTTGTTATAAAAGGTTATTTCACTACCAATGCCTCATTTTCTTCGGTATCGGTTTACCTTGACGTTGAATGGTCACTGCTCACCAGCAGCGCGCATCACAGATGGGATGTTACACATCTCTCGTGAGGCATTCAAAGCCTTTCTATGTCAGGAATTTTGGATTTGCTGCACAAAGGCAAAAAGGATTTACCTCTTCTTTCAGTACAGCCACATGGGTTTCCACTGTTAAAGCTACACGAACTGCCTGAACGTGCTATGTGAATCAACAATTGAGCCAGCAAAAATCGGGTGTAAAAAGAAAATAAAATCAGGGCTCTGATTTACCATGGAAAGGCCAGCTTCAAAAATTCACCACTCCACTGACTTTTCCAGTACACAGAGATGTACATGATCTGAAGGATACATCTCCCTCATTACCTGCTTCTAGAGCCAGATATGCAATTGTTTTTGGCTTACTGAAGATCCTTAACATAAACACAAACAGAATGCCCTAGAGATCACTGTTTACTAATGCTCAGAAGTATTTTGGAATTACAAGGACACCATCTTTATGGGTAGATGTTGGTGTAGGATTATCAAAGAGTAAACAACAGAAGACACACCACCACAGTACTCTGAAAGAAAAGAACAGGTAAAAGGTGATGCCCTCATATCATAAAATCTTGAAATGCAAAGCTATTTCCTAAACTTCCCAGATTTGATCATGTGGTGACATAAGGGACAAAGGGTCTATCCTCACTGCCCTATTACCCATTGTTGTCCAGATTAATTTTTCAATAAAATTCAAGAATGCAGAGGTAACATGACATCAGATGGCAAAATAATCTAATCTGATTTATCTTTCCTGGTTTATGTCACAGCTGACAGATGTTTGAATAAAAGTTCATTCTCCTTTGTGGCTCTGCTTCATCTCCAGCTTAATTGCATTAAGAAGTCATAATCTCCTGTTCCTGATACCACCCTCACCCACGAGGCAGACTTTTAAATAAACCCATCAGGACACAGAGCAATTTGCAGATTAGAAACCTAAATTGCCTTGCTAACCCCGTGCTGATAGTCATGAAAGCTGCCAAAAAGGCAAAGCTTTGGAATTCAAGATTTCCAATAGGTGGATTATCACTTCAACGAGTGTGACCTTTATCGTGTCTGACTGCACTCTACACTAGGGTCAGATTTTAAGATTTTAATGGAACCGAGGCGGTTCAAAACGATGAAGGCCATCCAGAGATGTTTTCAAAGGTTTTCAGAGATGCCTAATTCTCTGTGACTTTGATTTAAAAGCTAGTCTTATGCCTTCTATCTTGCAAGTGCACACATTAAGGGACATAAAACAGAATTACCCAGAAGTTGCTACATAAACAATACCACAGACCTAACAGTTGCCTGGCTGTAAACGTTGAGGTCCTACCTTGGGTTTCTGAGGCATTTTAGGCTTCCCTCATCTTCAATTCTACAAATTCCTTCTTCTAACTTTCTAGTTCATCTACCCAGGCACTTTGCAGTAGTTACACACCTAAACTCTTCTACAAAGTGACCCCCTTGTACCCCCAGCAGCTCCCCACAGGCACTGCCATAACCTCAGCAGCGCTGGAGGGGGGCTCAGCGTTGATGTCCCCCCTGCCGAGGGCACAAGGCAGAGGCCGCCCGGACACCCTGTTCCCAGCCACCCCGCACCTTGTGCTGCCAGGTGGTTCACGAATAAAGAGCCACGAGGCGCTGCAGACAGGCGGTGAGGATACATGCCCAGCAGCAGCGATGCAGCCGAGCCCTGAACCAGGACCCCCCCCCCGGCCGCGGCGGGGCAGCAAATGGCGGCCGCCCCCCCTCCCTCCCCCCCCGGAGCCATCTTACCGGCGCGCCGCCGGCTGTAGGTGCTGTAGCCGCGGTGCGGGGCGAAGCGGCAGACGGGCCGGCCGCGGTGGGTGCAGTTGAAGAGGTAGCAGCCCAGATCCGCTCCTCCTCCTCCTCCTGCTGCTGCTGCTGCTGCTGCCGCTGCCCGCGGCCGCCCCGGCGCCTGCACCACGGCCAGCGTGCAGCGCGGCTCGGCGCAGCAGGCGTCCAGGCACTGCCGCCAGCCCGCCGCCCCGCCGGGCGCCCGCAGGAAGGTGGCGCCGGCCGCGATGGAGTCCTTGGTGCGGATGATGGAGTCGGGCCTGGCGGAGAAGCCGAAGCCGCCGCCGCCGCCGCAGCGCTCGCCCCCGGCCACCGCCGAGCCGGCGGCCGGCGGCGGGCCCGGCTCGTCCTGCTGCAGCTGCCGGCGGAACTCCTCCAGCAGCGACTCCACGCCCGAGAGCTGCGAGCGCAGCTCGGCCAGCGGCGCCGCGCAGCGCCCGCCCGGCAGCACGGCCCGGCCGCCCAGCGCCGCCAGCAGCAGCAGCACCAGCGCCGACATGGCCCCGCCGGCGGCCCACCAGGGCCCGGCTCCCCCCGCCGGCCCCGCCCGGCTGCCAGGCAGGCGCGGAGCCGCCGCGCTCAGCACCCGGCCGCACGAACAGCTCCGCCGGGAGGGGCCGCGGTGCGCGGCTCGGAGCACGGCCCGCCCACACAGCAGCAGCCACGGCTGCCGCCCCAACCAGTCCACCCGAGCACCCTGCTGCTCAGGGCCCTCAGGGGGTGCCCAGGACATTCAGAACCGTCTGGGTTGGAGGAGAGCTCCACCATCACCCGCTCCAACCCCTGACCTAACGCTAACAGTCCTCCACCAAACCATATCGCCAAGCTCTACATCGAAACGTCTTTTACAGACCGCCAGGGATGGGGACTCCACCACTTCCCTGGGCAGCCCGTTCCAATGCCTCACAACCCTCTCAGTAAAGAAGTTCTTCCCAATATCCAACCATTTTTTTCTCCTTGATTTCCTATCAGATTTAGTTGAAACTGGTCAATGCATCCAAAAGTTATAAGGGAAGGAGGATGGAGCAGCTAGACAACAAGATAACATAATCCATAGCATCTGCCAACATAAAGATAAAATAATCATTTCATCTGAAAATCAAGCTAAAATTTTATTTATTTATTTATTTATTTATTTATTTTGCATGGGAAAATTCTGGAGAGGTGATTAATCTGTTCACAGCAGAGATACTGACTGTGACACACCAGTTTGCCACCTGTGGCACTGTTTTCCAACTGCTCTGTCCGTATACTCTCTGATACTACTTGTGCTGCCAGAGCGTAAAGCATAATTAGAGCTCCCACAACTAATATGGTGCCTGTAGTTGGCAGAAGTAACCAAATGCGCAAGGTTGTAATTGCTTGTCCCATCCTCATAGTCACCCAAGGGCTCCTCTGTTGGAGCAGAAGCTCCTGGCTCTCAGCTGGCACACAACTGGTGCTGATTAGTGGGGACCTGTTTACAGGGCAGAGAGGGTGGCTCATGCCACCACCCTTAGCATGTCCAGTTGTGCCAAAAAGATAGTTTCCAGCTGTCAGTGATGGCAGCAATTCTGAAGTGGCTGGTTGTCTTCTGCAGAGGGGTCAGAGCTCCCTTCTTGCAGAAGACACTGAGGGAAATGCTTGCTTTCAATCACTTCATAACGAGGAAGCCATGGTTGGAAGGTGTCTGTAAGGAGCAAGTGGACTCTTCTAGTAGCTGGGTTAAGGATGACATGCTCAAATTTGTACTTAGAAGTGTTGAGGCCAAGCTCAGAGTAGAACCTTGAACAAGCACGTGCAAGTGCAGCAGGTTTTCCGTGGGTATGTTACAACAGAACTTGTTTTGTTGCCTGATTTCCTTGGATCAGAATGTGTGGCTGATACTACTTTTGCCTTGTGAGAAAGATGACATTCATAGTTATTCCGTGCTTTGTTCAGAAGGTGGCAGCAGCTTATTACTTATATAAACCAGGTTGCTTCTAGACCTTAATGTCTGCCTAAGTGTAAATAAATAAATACATTTAATTTCATATTTCTATACTGGTTCATTGTTGTGAGTGCCTTAGATTTTCATTAGGCTGTGGGGTTGCAAATCTAAATTAATTTTTAGTGTATTTAGTAGTACTTAAGGTATTTTATTCCTGCCTACCACAGAAGGGAAATTTTGGGGTGGTTTGGTTTTCAAGCAGAGGGCATTAGAGATTTATGAGGATGTTTGTTGGGTTTTATTTCTTTTTCCCTTTCCAAAGGATACACACCTGAACCACAGTTTATTGTCCATGCACATAATAAGAACACGGGATAAGTAAAGCGAATGCTAGCTTTGTTTTCCAAAAGTGGTGATTAGACAGCACGTATATTGTTTACATCTGAACAATACCTGATAGAGTAATACAGGATTTCAGAATTCATGAATATTCATGCTTCCAAACCATCTGTTGATTAGTTTTAATCTCTATTCATATTCAGAATTCATAAATCACTGGAACTATGTGAGTAAGATATGAGTGCATCTCTCTTTTTCTTCCTTTAGATGTATTTTTTCCAAAGTAAGAGAAGAACAGGGAGGAAGAAAAGTCAGGGGACAGAAAGGTAATGGAGTAGGATAGAAAGAAATGGAGAAAGTAGAGAGGGTGCAAAAAGAAAAGGCAAAATTTCATCCAGGCTTCCCCATCTGAATTGCTTTTTTTATGGACTGGCGGTTTCCTTTTTGTTGGAATATGTGCTCAAAAAAAAAAGAAAAATATGTCTTCATTTTTATGTGATGTCTTCCAGATGCGCCGTAAACAATAAACACTTAATGCAAATATTATCTGCAGAAAATGTGTCATCAGCATGATGCTGCCATTAAACACATTTTCTCTATTTCAGCTTGCTTGTGAGAATCTGTCAAGTAAACATCCATGATAGATACAAATCTGCTTGGATGCTGGAGTGGATTGCTGACTGACAGCTGAATTTGAACAATTTGCCCACGAATGAATTGAAGTGATAACCTTTTCTTTGCAGTGTGGAGGTTCAGGTTTCTGACTGTGTGAGTGAGAGCTGAGGCGTTCAGCAGAAATTACAGAGGGTAGGGTGGTAAATGTTAGCAGTGGGAGCAGTGGAATTACAGGTATATAACTCATCTTCTGTGTTTTGTCATTTTTAATCTTTCCCATTCCTCACAAGCAAAATCATGTAATACTGAGTACTGGTGTTATGAAAACAGTAGGAGGAATCATTTTTCAAACTCCTAAATTGAAAAATTAATGTAATCATGAAAATGTTTCATACCGTATTGATTATATGTATATCCCATGGTGATGCAAGTTAAAAAGACAAGTCCAGTTACAGCTAAGCTGATTTTAGTCTGGGTATGGTAAATAATCTTCTTTACCTTCTTTAAGAACCGAAAAGTACCCACCCCAATCCTGGCCGTGTGTGTGAGTGTCTATAATTTTGCTTGTTCTTTTACTGCTATATTAAATATCAGTGCACAAAAAGTGAGAGCTCTACTAGTTGGTAAAGTGGAGTAGCACTAGCAAAAACCTCTCCTTTCTGTATGCCTGACTGTAATTGTACCTAACATAAAGCAACTATTTTGCTAAAACAGGGAAGGAGACAGAGAAAGAAAAAGGGCTCAAGACTTATTTTAGAGAACCTTTCCCGGTAGCAGCAGTGGTAAGCATTAGGCTAAGAAAGAGACATCAGGTGATTTGTTTAACATTACATTCTTGTGTGCTGTGCTTGCTTCTCTGCCCAGATACTGCATAATTGACTGCACGGCATTAGCCAGGCACCACGTGGTATAAGAACACATACTCTGACGAAAAAGCACCAGGGCTCTGGTACTGAAATCGATCTTTTTTTTTTTTTTTTTTTTTTTTTAAATATTAAAAAAACCCACTTCCTTGTAAAGAAGGGGGGGGGGGGGGGGAGGGGGGGGGGGGGAGAAAGGAGAAGCCATTTCTGTAAAGTGAATTTATTAACTGTATTTATTACCTGTTTTAAGGTGAAATTCACTGTGGGAGGAGAGGTCACATAAAGATCATTCTCATCACTGTTGAGGTATGGGCACTACTGGAGTTAAAGGACTGTTTCAACAAAATCAAGCATGCAGGTGAGGAGTAAAAAAAGGGGCAGAGTAAAGCCCAGAAAGAAAATCCTGATATTGGTGATAGAACAGCACCATAGAATCATAGGATATCCTGAGCTGGAAGGGACCCACCAGGATCATTGAGTCCAACTCCTGGCTCCACACAGGGCCACCCAAAAATCAGGCTATATATCTGACAGCATTGTCCTAACGCTTCTTGAACTCCGTCAGGCTTGGTGCTGTGACCACTGCCCTGGGGAGCCTGTCCCAGTACCCGACCGCCCTCTGGGTGCAGACCCTTTCCCTAACCCCCAGCCTGACCCTCCCCTGTCCCAGCTCCATGCCGGTCCTGTCACTGTCCCCAGAGAGCAGAGCTCAGCACCTGCCCCTCCGCTCCCCTCGTGAGGGAGCTGCAGGCTGCCATGAGGCCTCCCCTCAGCCTCCTCTGCTCTGGGCTGAACAAGGTGACCTTGGCTGCTCCTTATATGTCTTCTTTCCAGACCCTTCACCATCTTTGTAGCTCTCCTTTGGACTCTATCTAATAGTTTCACGTCCTTCTTGTATTGTGGTGCCCAAAACTGTAAACAGTGCTTGGAGGTGAGGCCACGCCAGCGCAGAGCAGGGCAGGGCAGTCACTTCCCTCAGCCAGCTAGGAATGCCATGTCTGATGCACCCCAGGACATGGTTGGCCCTTTTGGCTGCTAGGACACACTACTGGCTCACGTTCAACTTACCATTGACAAAAACCATCAGATCCCTTTCCACAGGGGACCTCTTGTTCCCCACTCTGTACCTACATCCAGGGTTGCCTTGTCCCACATGCAGAATCCAGCACTTGCTCTTGTTAAGCTTCATATTGCTGGTCATTTCCCAGCCCTTTAACTTGTCAAGATCTATTGGTAAGGCTTCTCTACCCTTGAGGGAGTCGACATCTCCTAATTTAGTATCACCTACAAACTTTCTTAGTGTATCTTCTAGTCCTGCATCCAAGTCATTTATGAAAACATTAAAGAGAACTGGCCCTGAAGTGGAGCCCTTGGAGACCCCACTAGTGTCTGCCCACCAGCCTGATATAACCTATTTACTATAATCCTTTGTGCCCAACCCTTCAGCCAATTGTTCACTTACAGTGTTAAGTATTTATCTAGCTGTATTCTGGACATTTTGTCCAGAAGGATATTGTGAGAAACTGTATCAAAAGCTTTGCTGAAATCCAAAAAGATTACATTAGCTGGCTTTCCTTGGTCAACAAGGGGGGTGACCTTATCGTAAAAGGGAATTAAGTTCATTAAACAGGACTTTCCCCTTGTGAACCTGTGTTGGCTGCGACCTATGACTGCGTTGTCTTTCAGGTATTTTTCAGTAACTCCCAGAATAATCTTCTCCATAATATCACCAGGCACTGAAGTGAGACTGACATGTCTGTAATTACCAGGGTCTACTTTCATACCCTTCTCGGAAACTGGGACAACATTTGCAAGCTTCTAGTCAACTGGGAACTGCTTTTACCACATTTTTTGGTTGGATCTTGGAAAAAATGCAATATTTCTTTCCAACTTGGAATCTGCCAAATATTCATTTAGAAACCTTATGGTCAGTGCAATGGTACTGACAACTGCTTCTTTGGGCAAGAAGGCTTTAAAATTGTAGTCTGAGAGGTGAAGGACAGTTGTGATTCTATTAAAAAAAATGTTTGAAATATTTCTGTGGGAAAGGTGAGATGTGAGCAGTAGGTCTGTAGCTGGAATTTCAGCTGCTTCTGCAGAGATAAGTTACCACTGATTTACAAACAGTAAAAACCTAATTTAACATCCAGAGCCCAGGTTAAGCTGTGAGTAGAAAAAGCCATTTTGCTTGTAAACAGCACCATCAATATGGGAATGGCTGAGAGAATGAAGATGGGTCAAATACTATGCATTTTTATGGTCAGCGTATTTTAACCTCTGAAGACACAGACTGCCTATATTTGTGCTGAAGCAAAACAACTTGTGCTCCTAGATGTTAGCTAAGCACAGATTTGTATAATGTGTCCAACAGTCAATGCAAAATTTCCCAGTGCTCACTGAAAACATGGAAACTTTTTAATATAGGGGCTGAACATACAGAACTGACAGCCTACATCCTTTATGCACGGATTTTTTTTGAAATATATGAAGCTTTGATATTGTGCACAAAACTACAAAGGATCACTTCCCAGAAGGAAAATGCCTAGCTGAAAAATTGACTCATTGCTATTTCAGCCATGCGTTCCTGTGCAGTATGGTATGTTGATAAAAATCAATTGGGTAATAAGCTCATGAATAGTGAGTCAATGGAAGCCGGTGGCAGCTCTGACGTTGATCAATAATGACAAGATTTTCTAACCATTTACAAAACAATAGCAGGCTCTGCAGATGTTGCTGAAATAGCAAATAAACTGGACATGACCACCAACACCCCTCTTTCTGCTTGTTACCGCCTGTGATTTTTCACACAATGGGAAAAAAGAAGCCAATTAGTTGGTCTATGTTGACAGATTTATGAAGAGTTTTTCATTTATACTCTGAATTTAGCATGCTGTCTTCAGAGAATCATAGAACCACAGAGTGGTTGAGGTTGGAAGGGACCTCTGGAGGTCACCTGGTTTAAGCAGGGACACCCTGAGCAGGTTGCCCACCTTCATGTCTAGGTGGCTTTTGAAGATCTCCAAGGAGGGAGATGTCCACTCTGGGCAACCTGTGCCAGTGCTTGGAGAGGTGCCCCAGTCCTCTAATCATCTTAGTAGCCCTCCGTTGGACTCTCCCTGGTATGTCCATCTCTCTCTTGTACTGGGAAGCCCAGAACTGGTCACAATACTCTGCAGCCTCAGCAAAGTCGCGTAGAACAGTGAACAGTTTTAAACTTAGCCCTTCTTGTTTATTTTTGTCTGTTTCCAAGCTCTTCAGAAAATAAAGGGCTTCAGGGCTGTTTGTAAGGTCAGTAGACCCTTCACATCTTTATTGATACTACAGAAAGCCAGAAATATAGTTACAATAGTATTTAACTTACTAGCAGCAGTAGAAGTACTAAGCAGACTGGACAGCTTGATCTATTTGTGGAACAGGGCAGTGTTTTTGGCTCCATTAAGGCTTCCTTTTAAGCTCCATCACAAAATACAATCCCCATTTTTAAATCCCAATCTACTTCACTTTTCTTCCCAGACACTTCTGTTCTTTTTTTTTTTTTTCTTTTTTTCTTTCATTTTTTTTTTTCCCCTGTGGATGTTAAACAATAGAAATGAGTGTAGCAACCATTATTTATAATTTTAACCCACTGTGTTGCAGCTGATAGCTTTCCCAGTAATTTTTCTCAAGCAATTTCTTGGAAAAGCTTATTCTCTTAGTGCTGAGAATGCATCAGCTAGGATTTAATAAGTTACCTAGCATGGCAAAAATGTAAACAGTTTGGTTCCACAGCCTAAGTTGCTGCTTTCATGTTATCCTACTGTCTTAAGGGAGTGCAGCCATGATTAGATGGTAAGACAATCAAATTCAGGTAAAGGATTGTTTTAATTTTGAACCTTAATATTCACAAATAGGCAAAGACCCTTCTCAGGTCTTCTGATTTTTAATAATAAAAGTGATAGCTTGTGGCCTTGCCATATCTATTCACCTGGCCATTATTTTGTTAAAGAAATAGGCCTGTATTTTTCTGTTATAGGCATAAAACGTGAGCTCATGGAAGCTGGAAGGACAACATGTTTTTCTTAGTCTGAAGTCAGGAGATCTTCTCTCTCTGTTGCAAGGCAGATCACACAGCTTGCCCTCCCAGCTCTGAGCAGACTTCTGCTGACTTCAGTAGGCTCCAGGCCAGATTCATAATCTGCATCTCTTATTTACAAATTGGAAATATTAATAAGTATCTACAAAAGGAGAGCTGCAGTCGAAAAACTAATTCATGTTAATAACACGCTTTGAGGTCATTGCAATTGAATAACTAAAGGATACAATTAAAAAATATTCATTTCTGGTTGTTTTTTTTTTTTTTTTTTTTTTTTTTTTTTTTTTTTTTACTCAGTAGAATCCAATTCTTCTGAATATTGAGCTGACTGTGTTTACCCTCTATTACTATATTTGTGTTTGGATTTTTTTTTTTTTTTTTTTTTTTCCCCCAAGCTTTCTGACTATGATTCTAGCAGTTCCCTTGTATTTCTGACCGCTGTCATGTTAGAACTGCTGTCACTATTCACTTTGCATTGTAGGTCACACACACAAATCTCTCCAGGTGAAGTCAGTGGCATCACTGAGTAATGTTCCTGCTTCGGTAATGGTGGAGAAATGGATTTTAGTTGTGTTGTAACTGGTCTCTTAATTGGAGCTTTTATATGAGTTTTATCCCAAGCATTTCACTTCTGTCCTCATTAAAAGTCTTCCTGGACTTCAAAGCAGGAGGGCTGTTAAATTAACTTCGATGGATGAGAGAGTGGGATTTTCTTTAAATTGGGCTGCAAATCACACATTTTGTAGTGAAGCTAGAGGCAAAATGACTTGAATGCAGATAATCTTCCAGTGTTCTTCCCAATGTTCTCCCATATGTGTCCTGGGGGAATGCATATGTTTCATTACAGGTGACTAACTTAGCTAAAAAAAAACCACCATAGAGAGTGTCAGCATGAAAAAAATAAAAACAGCCATTGCGTCTCAGTCACCTACAATTTAAATACTGGCACAGAGTGTACACTGTGGGAGATACTTGAATTTTGGTTAGACTCCGATACAGATTGCCCAGGGTAACTGTGCAATGAAGATGCACTGGTCTCATTGACCAAAAAGAGGTCCTAAACATGATACAGACACAGAGTGTAATTTTCCAACTTTTCCCAACACTCTGGGTTGCGTTACCATTTAGTAAGTACCCAGAGCTTGAATACGCATCTGTACTATTTGCCTATTCTGAATTTTCAGAACTGGCTGGTAATATTTTTGAAGAATTCATTTAGAAGAGAATTACTGCTTTTTTTTTTTTTTTTTTTTTTTTTTTTCTTCAACTGTGGCCTAGAAATACTGTGATAATGACCATTTTCCTGGTGTTTCTGCACTTCTTACCTGGGCTTATCTGGAAGCCAGCAGTGAAAAATACATTATTTCAGATCCTCAGAATAAACTGAAGCTCGGTCCTCAAAAGAGGTGACGATTACAGCAAGATCATATTTTCGTAGAACAGCTTGTCCCTTCTTGCATTACTTGAGAGAGAGAAAAAGGAAATACTTGGATCTGAGTAACATTGACCTTTTGTATATGTTTGATCAGGATACTATATTCCCACTTAAACAGGCTGTGCTTCAGTCAGTACATGGATTGTGAATGAATGCAGTTTATATGCATTATGCAATCTACTTCTAATTCAGGAGGTTTTCTTGTTGTTACTATTGCATGGAAGTAATTTATCTGCGAAATTTGGAAACTGTGACTAGAAGTAGTCTTTCCCTGCCTGATCAAGATAGAGTGTAGTACCGCACGCTTGGCCACTCTGGAGCTAAAAGTTATCTCCAGCAGCTACAGAAAAGCCAAAGGACTAATCCCAAAACCATATCACTGGTGCAATAATCTGAGTAAAATGTGTATGGCTGATCACTTCATAGCTCATTTTGATGAAACTACTGAATTTGTTCTTCTAATCTAATCAGGTCATGTAGAAGAGGTCTTGCTGGATCTCTTTGAGCAGGGCCAGACTTCAACCTCTTGCTCTCTGTCGATGTGCAGTGTACAAGTTTAGGTTCTCTATACTTAAGTAATTACTTAGATGCATGCTTTTCTTTTCTTTTCTTTTCTTTTCTTTTCTTTTCTTTTCTTTTCTTTTCTTTTCTTTTCTTTTCTTTTCTTTTCTTTTTTTTTTTTTAATTTTATTTTCTTTCCACTTTCATTCTCTCAATAAAAACTGAATGTCTTCTTTGAGGGTCAAGAGATTTAGCTATGCTTGGGACAAATGTCTAAATGTATTGCTTAATTAGATCGACCTCATGAGTCGATACTGTTATGCGCATCCAGGCTGGAATCAGAGGAATTTTCTCAGCTTCTGTGCGAACTTCCTGCCAGATGGTATGGAAAGTTTGGATAGTGTGTGGGATTGGCAGTTGAGAGGTAGATTAAAGTGATAATGCTATGTACTGTTGGGTTTTCTGGTGTCTTTGAGTAGCTCTCAGTAAAGCCGATGTGCCTTGTTTAAAATTAAGAAAGTCTGTCCTCTCATTCCTCAGATGTTTTGTTTCTGCCAGTAACTTTTTTAATCCAGAGGAGGAAAGAATGTGTCTTTCCTCTGTTTTTTTTTTTTTTTTTTTTTTTTTTTTCCCCCAGGAAAAGGGGCATGAGAATCACGTAATATAAAGCTGATATGAATTAATATTTTATATATATTATAGAAACATTTTATTTATACAACTGTTACTCAGTTCCTATTATCAGGAAGAAAATCTGCACAATGCTTTCAGGTAGTTTCCGTATTTGGCAAAAAGTCCTCTCACTTCCTGTAGCCAAAGCGTCCTCCTCTTAATGGAAATGCCATCTTAATGAGTGGATATCATCCTGAAAAAAATCTATATTAACGTTTTTTCAAGAACCATGCTATTAAGGATTTCATATGTTAGTTAGAGCATGCATATGCCCCGACTACACCTTAGAAATGACAAAGAGGGAAGGACTTTGCTGTTGTTTTGTTAGCTGTGGTATTAATAGGGCATTTCAGCTTTGCTTATTCACTCTTCATGAGCTGTTGCTGAAATTTCAAGTCTGGGGATCATTTGGCTAGCATTATTTGCTATTCAGTATCACCTGAGGTGGAATATTGTCTCAAGGTAAAGACTTTAAAATCCTGTATTTGTTTCCGTGATATTTGGGTCTTCCACAGTCTTCTGTGAACTTTTAGGTAGTTGCCCTTTGTCTCTCCTGTGGTCTGTCACGTAAGGAATGGCAGATGTATCATAAATTTAAGTATTGCTTAAACATCTGTAAGCTGCTCAGTGAAAATAACACACCTCTTCACAGGCTGGCATTACATTTGGTCAAGTTACCACTTAGTTACACCCCTATTCTTAATGGAGTTTGGGATCCTGCCATACCTTGCATCATTCATTTCTTGGTTTCAGCAAATTTATTTTCATTTTCCTTTAAGCTAATTTCAGTTATTTATTAATCTGTGTATTGCTCTGAACAGCTTAGCAAGAGCCTGCATGATGGATCCAGTATAATTCTCTCCTGTAACAAAGCCACCACATCCTTGCAATAGGTTGCCCAACTATCACCCTGTAGGGCCCCAGCTCGCTTACGGCCTTTCAACATCCATGCAGCCACACTAATCTAGGTTGCCTTTCCAAACCACAAGACACCATGAACACAACTGACCAACCCTTTCACTTCAGAATTTGAGAAATAGCATTTTTTTTGTTGTTGTTTATCTATCCGATTTATTTTTCTCTGCAGCTACAGGGTTTTGCATGTATTAGGCAGCAAACATAAAGGAAACATCTGCTTAACTGAGTCCCACGTTCAGCAGTGCATTGGCATGACTTTTTCTCTAAGTGAATTCCTGGCTGCCTCACAAATCTTGAGGCACATCCTCAGCACAGTTGCTGCAATATTCTCCTAGGACATCCCGGTTCCAGATCAGGAGCCTGGTCAGTTGGAAGAATCTGGCCCTGCACTTTGAAACGTGGCTTTTAATTTGTGCTAGAAATAAATTCGCAATCCTCTTGCCCCAAATCCACACGTTGCACAATCCTTGTGCTCTTCTACCCCTCCCTAGCTGCACACCCTGTCCCTCTTAAACAGAACACAGCCCTTCTGCATCTTCTCTCCTTCCCTGCCCCACGCAATATCACACCTCACCTCTCACAAGCAGGACACAACCATTTTATTCCCTTTTCATCCTGCCCTTCTTTCTGCTCTCCCCCACAGCATGACCCAGCTCTCCCAGATAGGACAGAGCCCCTGCACCCCTTTTCCTCTGCCTTCCCCTGTACATTTGCACCACCTCTCCCAAGCAGACCATCGTGCTTGTATGCCTCTGCACACGCCTTCAAGCCCATACCTTTCTCCCAGGCACGTCGTCTTGGTTCAACTCCAATTTAAAAGAAAAACAAAAACTTGACCAATTTCTTCTGGTTATGCAAAGAGAGGAGAGAGACTTTCTGAATGTAAAGCCTTTATTATACACAGTGCAGTGCTAGGTAGGGCAGTGCCTCTTCATACTCACCAAAGTCATGAAAAGGCTGTTCTTAGCTTCATTTCCCTCCAAGGTCCCAGGAGATTTGCACTATTTCTTGTTAGCTAAGGCAAGTTCCTATGTCTTTCTGAACTTTAATTACATTTAAATACTGGGATAAGAAGCTGTAGCAGCCATACAGGTCTTGAATCTCCCCCTTGTGCTCCACATTTACTTTTTTTTTCACCAGCCCATTTACACCACACAGGCAACTCCAGCTCTGCCCCTTAGCTTACACAAACCAGTCCCCTACAAAAGTGCCTGATGTTCACCTTGTATTGGGTTTATGTGGCAAGGTTTTGGTAGAGGGGGACTGCAGGGGTGGCCTCTGTGAGAAGAGTCCAGCAGCTGCCCCATGTTAGATAAGGGCCAGTTTCTGCCGGCTCCAAAGGGACCCGCTGTTGCCCAGAGCTGAGGCAGTAAGAGATGTTGTTTGTACCTCTGTGAGAGGAGATTTAAGAAAGGGGAAAAAAAAAAACAAAAACTGCTGTGCAACAGCAGCTGGGAGAATGAGGAGTGAGAAGCAGCCCTGCAGCCCCCCAGGTGAGTGCAGCAGGAGGGCAGGAGGTGCTCCAGGCAGGCAGCAGCAGTTCCCCTGTGGGCTGTGCAGAGGCCCCTGGAGGAGCAGGCTGTCCCCCTGCAGCCCATGGGTCCCACATGGAGCAGATCATCAGGGACTGACCACAGCCCCCATTCCCTGTTCCTCTGTGCTGCTCAGATGGAAGAGGGTGGATGGGGGAAAGGTGTTTTGGGAGACGGTCAAGCACCTCATAATTGTTACTCCAGAGCATGGTTGCCTCTTGCCTGCAGGCAGCCTGCAAGTCTGATCGCCAGCTTTGCCAGCCTTGTCCTTTGTACAAGGGTGTCCTCTCCCACAGCCGGTAGTTCTGGCACATGGAGCATGCTCCATTATGCTCAATGTGGCTTTTCATTTTACTTTCTTTGCAGTAATATCCAAGCCCAAGCCAAGTATAGGAAGCGATGGATCTGCTGTTTGCCATTAGCAGCTCATCCTCATCACTCTCTTGGGGGATATTATGTATTTGGAGTAATGCTTTGTTTTAATAGGGTTTTGTTTTTCCTTTAATAGTCTCTCTTTGTTTTGTTTTATATTTATATAAAATAAACATACATTTTTTTTTCAGAGAAGGCAAGGCTCAAAATGAATGTCTTGGAGGATGGTACTGTTAAAGGTGATTCGTGGTGGCTGTGAGAGTTCATCCTTTAGCCTCAGGCTCTGCTCTGAAAAGTACATAAGCCGGTGGGCTTTATCCTTGCAGTGGAAGTTGTCACCTTGTCTCAGGAATAGCGCTGTTAACCACAGTCTTTGTGTCATGTACAAATGCATGAGAAACTATGGTAACCCTCTGTCCTGGTTTCAGTTAGAACAGAATTAATTTTCTTCCTAGTAGCTGGTGGAATGCTGTGTTTTGGCTTAGGATGAGAAGAGTTAAATCGGGTTAAACCACGACACCCTCCCCACTGCTGTTAAAGAACAACAAAATAATTGAAGTTTGTGTTAAAAAGTCTGGGCCCTTGATAACCATCATCATCTGGGTGCTGGCAGTGGTCAAAAAGTTATCAGCTAGCTCCATTGCTAGTCTGACTTTTGTCTTCAATATTGGTTGAGTTCCTAATAAAAAAAAAAAAAAAAAAAAAAAAAAAAAAAAAGAGCTGGTTTGCATATGAGGTGTAAGCTACCTGATAGCAAGGAAAGGTTGCTGCAGTGTTTTAGAATGATTGTTTCCTGCCTGCCCACAGACATTGTAATTAACCTGTATGAAGCCAGAGCAATGTCCATAACTGAGTGGAAAGCATCCAATTTATTTGTGGACCTATCTATTTAGCAAGCAGCTGTGCGGTACCTGGTGCAGCATTTCCAAGTGCAGACTTTAAAGCCCTTTCTTTTAAACAATGGTTGCGAGGTCAGTAATTGTTATGTGCTGCTTTAAACTATCTTTGCCGTGCCCTCTATTGCTTTTGTGACTGCTCATTCCTCAGTGGGCTCAGAAAGAATAATTCGGACCAGTTTCCTTTACTGTTGCTTCACACTTCTTCACGGCAGTAATCTGCCTTGTTACCAGGTTAACAAGTGCTCCCTGCTTCTGTCTTGTGTGAAAAGACTGCACAGGTCCTAGAAAGCACCTTCCAAAATGTATAGTAGGCCCCATTTCTGCAGCATTGTTTATGTGCCCTATTCACTCCCAATTTTTCTCTCTGTCAGGCTCTAGCTTTACAATCACACTCAGACCTTTTCACAACTCCTGGCGTGGGCACAGCTTTCCATCCTTTCCCTCTGGGAACTACACTGTGTGCATATGGTTCTGTGATGCAGATATGTACAGGTGGCACTTCATCTTCACTGGAGATGGGGATGAAGATCTGACCCAGACTGTGTGCACAAACCATAATGTTGAAATTGCTTATCATTATCTGCAAATGGAAGCATGAAACTGCAGGATTCCTAATCTGTATTATGCTGGAGGAACATATAAAGTGGGCATAAGAATAATCAGCAATGACCAGTAGGGGGTTTTCCTTTATATTTAGGAATTATATTTTAGAAATATACTTTCAGGTAATCTACTGTGTATACTATGTTTTGGACAAGTAAATGAATATTAAATGGCAGTGTCTACATCTCTGAGGTTCTAGAGAGAAATGATACGCAGAAAGCTCTGCTAACTTGGTGAAGTTTTACCATTGCCTAGATACTCAGCCTTGATAGGAACTAAGACACAATCTGGTGTGTAAGAAGCACACAGCGTGCCTTTGCCTCATTATTTATCCTTCTGTAGAAGCCCTTTCTCGAAACTACCTTCCTGAACCCCCCAGCTGTACTCACAAGCTCCGCACGAATGTTTTGCCAAAACGTGTGCTCATCCCTTTCTGGTGAGCTCGAGGCAGGGGAGGCTGCAGCCAGAGCCTGCCAGCTAACTCTTAAAATGCCACAGCAGTCATTTTGTAAAAAACTATTTCAGTGTGCAGCTTTCTTTGGCTCTACCTATCCGTTGCTGTGTGGTAGTGAATATAAAAGGGCTAAAGCCAAGGAGCCAGGTGAAGTTTTGTACAGATTAGGGAGCAGATGAGCTCTGAAGCCTTTCAACGCAGACGGATGAATCTCTTTAGGCCCCCAACATTCTCCATCACCCACACAGCAAAGGAGTGTTTCCTGATGCTCAGAGGGAACCTCCTGTGTTGGATTTAAATGTGTGGCTGTGGTTGTGTGGGACTGGGTGTCACTGTCACTCCAGCCATGGGTCTGTGAAGGGGGAGAGGTCCATGGTGTGCAGAGGAGTGTCTGGCTGTGTGCAGGTGGCAAGGGATCCCGATGGCTTTGGGGATGTTTGTGGGGACAGGCAGGGGCTGTGCAGCCATCTCTGCACCTGCAGCAAGAGGGGCTGCCTTGGGGTGTGCTGTGGCCATGGGGGAGCACAAGGAGCTTATGGGCTTTGAGCCTCCAACACGCTCAGAAGAGAAGCAGAGAGCCTGCCATTAGGGGGTGGCAGTGCTGCTGCATGTGCCAGCACCAAAACTATGCTGGAATAAAACCTGCACAGGAATTATAGACAAAACCTGAAGTAGATCAACCCCACCTCTGTCAGTGTGCCTTGTGTTGCATCTACCACCAGGAGATGGTCAGATTCTGCTGTGCAAACCACCTCAGGCACTTCGTGGCTGGCTCTCAGGGGGACAAGAGGCACCAAGTGCTGTGGGGAGAGCCCCCACCTGCCCCCCAGCTGGGAGTAGACCCTGCACATGGGGTAAAGGGGAGGGATACGTGGTATGGGAGTTTGCAAAAACCACCAGAGGAAACAGCAGAAGAGTCATCATCTTCCACTAGTGGGTCCCAAAGGAAGAGTTAAGCCAAAGTTAAATTAAGATGCCTGAAGTAGATGGGTATGAGCTCACATCTGCTTGGTAAGTGATGCCCTGGATGTGCAGGATGAAGTCAGAGACCCCTCAGTTTTCTCCCCCTGGTTTGTGAAAGTGAGGAGTTTATCACAGAATATCAAGTGGCTGAGTCATATATCATCAGACTTCAACAGCAGATTATATAGCAACAAAAAATAAAAATTAAGCACTTCAAGCCATCTCTCAAACAGGGTTTTTTTACAAAATGGTTGGGAGTCTTCTTTGCTTATGCCGCACAATTAAATATTCAGCATTTCCTGCTAAATTTAGGTTTATTGAAGTAAACAATGATTCATAGGAGCAGAACCGGACAATTCCATTTTTAGGTATTAATAATTCAGAACTATATTTGAAAACAACAGAGGGATATGTACAATACATCATACAGGTTTTTATTATATCCACCCACTGCCTATCCACCCACACAGAGATCTGGGTACTGTTTCTACGTGGAAACAATATTGCGTCCTCGTATCATAGACTTGTTTAAGTACACAGAATACACAGGATACATTTACAAGAATTCAGTGTTTTATGTGCAGCCAGATGAGTCATTCTTTCTTTTCCTGCAACCAAATCAGCCTCTTATTATTTGAAGTTGGTATTGACAAACATTCATGCTTAGGATAACAGAAACTGTGTTTAACAGATTACAGAAAAATAGAGAAAACTGCGTTCTGCAATGTAGAAAACATTATGCTAGGACGAAGCTCAGTCACTGAGCTCTCCATTTAATGTTATGTTTAAAATCTGAGTGCTTTCATTTCGCACATTGTCATCAGTTATCCCGATGTCACTTTAGGGCATGTAGAAGGCTTAGGCTTTTTGCTTGGGGGCTTCCTGGTACTTTCCTTGTGTAACAGTGGGAGATACCTGCATGCTCCATGTCACTGTCCCGCAGGAGCGTCAGGTCCCTGACACCAAGGTGGCCACAGCACAAAAAACCACCTGGGATGGGTGGAAAGGGCGAGAGAAGGAAAGGAGCGATGGTTAATGCATCTGTTAGGGATGTATGTCTACTGCAGTCTGGGGCTGTGATTTTGTTTAAGGGTTGATACAGCTTTCAAAGACGTCTTTTAGCCCAAGTGAAAGAGATTTTAGGGGGTTTTCGTGTGCCCATGGTGCTGAGCAATGGCGAGCAGCCTGCAAGGATGGGTGCATCTCTCCTGCTGTGCTGCCGTGCTACCTGTCTGCCTCAGGACCTCTGCACCCCAGCTTCCTCCCAAGGATGTGCAGGGCTGAGGAGAGCTGTGTGTGGGATTGCTTTCACCTTCCTGTATATCAGTCTGAATGTTGCTCCATAGACGCTGTATGAAGGATTTGACAAGACAGAGTTAATATCATAAGGAGCCAAATTCAGTCTGGAGGAAGGAGATGAATTTCCAGCAAGTACATTCCAGCAAGAAGCCAAATCAGGCAGAGACCTATGTTATACCTCAGGTGAAACAGGTAAACAGCTCAGTCCCTTCAATGAAATTGCTTCAGGTTTATCCCGGTGAAGCGAAGAACAGAACTTGCCTGGGGAGAGCTTTCTTTCTTTTGTAGCTATCTAGTTATTTTTTCTGCTGCCCAGACCATCTGTTCCATTGATGGGTATGTCATCTTTCGCACACCCACTGAATGCCAAATTAATCCAAGTCACACAGCTTACACCTCCCTTCTGACTTAGACCAAACTATATTTTATTCCAGCATAAAATAGACATCAGAGCTAAGTTTGCCTCACTTCTGAGAGGAAAGGGTAAGCTTTGGGGTTGGCTCTGATCATCACCGGAATTGTTGTAGTGGGTCCACTGCAGCTCATCAGAAATGGACAACAGTGGATGCCCAGTGGGAAACAGGATGAGTAGGATGTAGGAAGGGAGCAAGGGCATCTCCTACAGGTCTGAGATCTGCATTTTTGGGAAACTGAGTCTTTCTATCCAATAACCCTCAAATGGGTCCACTTTCCATCAACCTTCTAAGCTCACAAAGACTTTTTGTGCCCTCAGCCTCTCGTGGCAAGCTGAACTGTAGTTGATTGACGAATTATCTCACTTTGCTTTCTTTGAACCTCTTACTATTGATTTCATCTTATATTCCTGTATCAGAAGGTGGTGAGTAGGTATTCGCTGTTTGCATCCTAGCCACCTAAGACTGTCCAGACTTTTATTGTGTCCTCTCTCTGGTATTCTGTTCTCACAAAGGCTCCTGCCCTGGTTAATCATATCTCACATTGAAACAGTTTCAGACTTTTCAGCATCTTCTTTTCTTACCCACATTTTTGAGCTGGGAGCATGGGGACAGAATAGCACGCAGTATTCAGATGCAGTCACGCTATGAATCTTTACAGTGGCATCATGATATTTTCTGTTTTGGTCTCCATTTCTTTCCTAACGTTTGATTTGCTTTTTTAAATGCTACCGAGCACTGTGCTGACATTTTCATAGACCTATCTGTAATAACCTCAAGATTGCTTTCCACAGAGGTTGCAGATATTTTGGAGACTATCACTGCATAAGCATAGTTGGGCTTTTTTCTCCCCTGTGCATTGGGCTTTTTTTTTTCTCCCTTGTGCATGACTTTACATTTATCAATATTGAATTCAGCTGCCTTTTTATTTGCAAGTCATTCAGTATTATGACATCCTTCTGCAGCTCTTAGCAGTTGGCTTCAAGTGTACTTCTTTGAATAACAATATTGTCAGCAAACTTTGTTTCTTCATCTTGTCCTGTTTTCCAGGTCACTTAGGACAAGATCAATCAGTATGTATTCCTGTGGGGCTCCATTGGTGATCTTCCTCCGGTGAGCAAATGGACTTTTATCCTCTGTGTCCTATCTTTAAACCTTTTATTTCTCCATGGGAGCATCTTCTTTTTATGCCATCGCAGCTTAGCTTCTTTAGCATCAGTTTGGCTTCAGCCCACTGAAAACGCAGCTTGAGGACTTTGTCAGTGTCTGCACATGCAAGCAACTGAGCAGAATGCTATGGAGATAGGACCCAACAGAGACTGTTGCTGAAAAAAAAAAAAAAAAGCACTGGTAGTCCATCTGTTGTGAGTGAGATGTAGTCCTGGGCATGACTTTGTGAAGAAACTAAATCCTTTTTGTTATAATTCAAAAAATGCTTTCTCTCCCAGTGAACAAGACAGGATGCCTGAGACAAACTGCAGTTGTGCAAGCATGCCCCAGGGATGTCCATTCTCATGCTGAAGATGCACACAGACACCTACAGCAGTGAAGAGTGGAACTGTGTGCAGAGAGCTAGGTGTACTCCACTTTTAATTTGGGAGTCACTGGGACATGCTGGAGCTACCTGACAGCGGAGGAGTGTAATTAGCTGTGCTTTGGGGACTGGATTTATTGATCTGAGTTGATGTTGAGTGAGAAAGACTGTGGCCTGTAGAGGGGAGGTCACCTCAATGTGAGTCTGGGAGACAACTCTGCGTGCCACTGGCGAACCTGAGAGAAAAACACTAACAGCTGCCCTGGGAAGGAAGGGCAGGGGAGGCAATTACAGAGTGAGACAAAGCACAAGGCAGCTCTGCGCTGAACGTCAGAGAAGCAGTGATTTAATGTTGGGGCGGTCAAACTAATATCAACAGAAGATATTTTAAAACACTGGATTGTGAAACCAAAGGGTAAGCGTGTAACTGTCACCCAGGACTCATTGCTGTAAGTGATTGCTGGGACTACGGCTTCATCAGAGCTCAGAGGCAGTGTGACTAAATGAGCTTGCCCGGTGACAGGTCTGTCGTTACAGCTCTGCTACTGACGGGGAGAAATGACTTTCTCTAGTGATCGCTCCTTTCTGACCCCGGCGTCTCCCTGCCTGTTCACTATATCCTTTTTGATACAGCTGTTCATTTGGTCAAGTCTATATCCCTTTCCTGCTGCTTTTTTCCTTTTCTTGAAAAAAAAAAACACATCAGAAACCAAACCAGTTCTAGATAAGTTTTCATCTTCTACTTGAAAATCCGTGGAGCGTTGTGAGCATTCAGTCCTCTGAGGTGCTCGGTTCCACTGACTTCACCTCCCTGCTACCTTGGTTCACCAAAGCTTGCCTTTTTGCAGCCAAAAACCTTAGTTCCAGCCCTCTTTCACCTATCTTAAAGTTGGCCGCTAGGTCCAGGTTTGCTCAAAATATCGACACGATTAAAATGAAATGTCACAGGACTGAACTCTCTGACCTGGGGTATGAATCAGCGAGTATGTCAGGGGAGTCTAACCCATTGCTTGCCAGTGGTGGGCGTCTGGCAAAGAGCCCTTTTCACCTCTGGTAGAAAGCTGTGCATAAAGCTGGGCTGCTGGAGGGTGCAGCCTCGAGCGGGGAGGCTCCAGTGCTGCCAGTGCTGGGGCCAGCACGGGAGCAACCAGAGCTGAGACTATGGAGGTGAACATGGAAATGGCCCCGTGGGTTCAGCTTTAGGAGACAGGGACATGACTCCTGCTGAGCCCAGGGAAAGGGGATTTTTGGGTCAGGGAAGCTGTGGTGACGGGGGATTTAGTCAGAGGAAGCCTGGAAACCCAGGTGGGGAGGGGCAGGGAATCCCTGTGAGTAACTGAAGGTGGGCATGACTCAGTGCAGCCTCTGACTGCTACACGGCACCTCCTGAGGCAGGACAGGATAGCTTTGAAATAAGGGAGCAAAATATGCAAAGAGAAAATTGTCACCAGGGCCCCGGGGACACCGCCAGCCCTGCCTGTCCCTGCTTGCCCCCAGGACCCCACGTCAGCCCAGGGCCACCAGCCACATCAGGGCCAGGCTCCAGCTCCCCACAGCCCGGCCCCACCGCAGGCCCATGTCCCGGCCTGGTTTCAGCCCAAACCCAGGGATCAGGGTGCTGGGGCTGCCCCAGTGCCCCCAGTACTTGTAATGGGGCGGTGGGACAGGTTGGGCTGCTGGGCCCTTCCCTGATGGACCCACAGGCAGCCCTATGGGGCCGGGCAGGGTGTTGTGAAGCAGCTGCTAGGGCACCTTGAGTAACACCTTCTCTTCCTGGAGAAGAAAGCAGCATGGGTGGTGAATATCTCTAGCGTGAACTGTGCGATTTGAGAGAGGAATTTTGTAGGAGAACTGCATGCAAGAAGGGGTCAAGGCTGTGTTGTGCTCAGTGTTGCAACCTGAGCATTAGGCATTAGGCAGCTGCTGCAGGGAGCTGATCCACAGTGCTTTAGTCTGTGTCTCCTTGAGAAAAACACATTTGTGTATCAGGGATCACTTGGGGGGGAGAATTCCTGTGGACAGAGAACTCCAAGCCAAGGGTCCTCAAAGTTTTATGAAAGAAAGGCCCTTAATTGCCAGGGCATCTGGCAACTGGCCCCATAAAAATAGTGTATATGGGATATGCTACCCTTACGTTCAGTAGATGTAGCACTGAAAATAGGCCTTGGGAAGAAAGTTTGCATGTAAAAACTCCCAGGGGTGTATGGTCCCAAGAATTAATCCAGACTGTTTATTGCTCAATAATGTTTACATGCTTCAAAATGAGTAACTGTGGGTTTCATCCTAAATGATGCTATACCATGAACCCCAGAGAAAGCAAGGTTGTCTTTTGCAAGTCTTGCATTATCAGCACTCTTGTTCTTTTGGATGGACCAAAAATGAAAAGAGAATTGCATTACTTTTTTTTTTTTTTAATTAAATAAAAGTGTCAGGGATATGCAAGCTGGCTCTCAGTGGGTAGAAGAAGGTAGCAGTGCAGAAAATTATCTCTTCTTGGTAAACTGAACAAATGTAAATGTGGAAGTGGAATATAAAGGGTTTCTAGGAAATGCAGTACCTCTGCTAGAAATGGCAGTACAGCAGAGCAGAGCTAAACTGCATCCACACAGGTGTGCTGCCCCTGATAGAAGTCCAGTACAGCAAATTTGTCTGTAGAAAGCAAACAGAATAGCTTTCCATCCCTGCCGTCCTCAGTCTGTGTGTGGGCTAATAAGACTCGAGGGGGAATTGTGCTATTCAGGCACAATATGGAGCTGCCTGACAGATTGCAGACAGATGTAAGCTCGCTTTGCCCATGCTCTGCGCTGACTGAAGCTCAGCTAATGTATTCTGCTTCTCTGTCAGGCTTATTGCATCAAGCTCAGCGTTGTGCTGATAATGCAGTCACGTGTCTCCTGCATCCCAACTGGCTCGCTTCCTACCAGCGTGAAGCAATCTTGCATCTGCCTTCGAAATAAGATGTAGGCTTAGCCATGTAATAGGCCAGCACTTCTCAGCCTGTGTGACATGGAGCTGGGGCACGCTGAAAGCGGGAGGGAGAGGATCAGAGGTTGTCTCAAATTCTTTGAAGTAGAAGGGATTTGAAGATACGTTGTAGTACACAGGCAACCTGGAAGGGGTTACAGGGAGTGAGAGCAGATGGTAGCTTGACTGACAAGTGGATATGCTGAGTATCTAAGTATACTAAACTAACTGGGTCCCTGGCAGCTGAAAATTGAACAGTATGTATTTCGTACAGGCTTGTTACTATGGCTGTTCCCTGGCTAGTAGACTATGTCTGTGTGAGCTACTGTCCCTCTTTTATTCTGCAGTGTGTCCTCTACTGTGTGATATAGAGCAACCAAGCAATTTGATTACTGCCATGCTAATGCAGATGCTTCAAGATCTCTCATTTGGACACAAAATGTCATTTTGTCATAAAAATGGCAATATTGATTGCTTCATAAACTACACTGATTATAAGTCAGAGCATAGCAGAGACCGGTGAGATGGCTGGAGGATGTCAGAGAGAATGCACCTACTTATGTCTGAGCAGGAAAATATTTAACTGTTTTATTTGCAATATTAGTCACTGTTCTTATACAAACACAAGGGTTAAGAGGTAACCCACAGTTAACTCTTAAGCGCATTTTGCCTTAAATTTGAAACTTCATTTTGGAACTCTTTGCTTTATACCTTATTTTTTAAATCTGAAATAGAGGATGAGATTTTAATGCTCTTCCATGATCTAAGTGCCCTGTTCCAATACAAGCCCAATTTGTTTTGTGTTTGGAAGAACTACCCATACAGCGCAGTTACCATAAAACCAAAAATATTGGGCACACTCAGAATTCCCCTTTTTCCTAAACAAAACACACTGTTGTTATAAAATGCAAACAGAATTTTCCACATTAGTCCTACATAAATAATTATTGTTTCCTGTACAATGGGGATGCCTTACTAAGCTTAAGCAGATTTTATTCAGTGTCAGAATGGGTATGTCTGCCACTTCCAGCTAATTTTGTGGAGAAAAGAATGCAACAAGCACGGACATTTATAATCCTATCAATTGCTGGAAACAAAAACAACAATTCTTGCTAGAAGATGTGTGTGTGTAGGAGCCTAACCACCCAGGAGGATATTAAATTCCTCACTGAAATCTGCATAGTAACAAAAATGGACATAATTTAGCGATAATTTTATACTGTGTTTTAAATAAAATGTTGCAAATGTAGCTATTTATGAGATCTTATATTTAATTTTGCTTCTGGTTTGCCATTTACTGTTTAAAATGAGTATCTTCCATCCTTCATAAAGCTTGCACACAATTAGGCTTTCTCTGGGACCTTGACTGAAAACATTCCCCCTGATTCCCACTGCGGCAAGGCTGGGGCCTGTGCCATTTGCTATTCTGAGAATTCTCACATGGAAAAGCTGAACGTTTTTACATCTAGGCAACACTTGCAACCTAAGGTCTTGCTTAAACTAAAGGAGCTTCTCAAAGAATAAAAGGCCATGGTGTATCAGACTTCATGCACCTGTCAAGTTGACGCAGGTGGTTTGGGACCAAGGAGAGAGTACAGGTAGTGTAGCTCTTGGGTAGGTACATCATGGTGCTCTGCCAGCTCCCTCATCACATTAGACTTTTTTCTCATTTCAATTTTTATGAAACACTTGAAGATGAAGATCTAGCTTGAGATAACTTCTATGAAAAACCTAAAGAACTTCTGAAGGCTCTGATGATTTTTGTGTGTGATTTATAAAGCAAAATCACGCTTTTCATTTTTGTTTTAATTTCCTCAAGTCTCTGTTGTGGTGTCTCAGGCATAGCAGTGCAATTTTATGGTTTCAAGACTTCAAAACCACACCATAATTAGCAGTGTTTGCTAACCAGCTGAACAAGTTACTTGCCACCTCAGTACTGCAATGACTGTTTTTCCACTGAAGGGAAAGTGCAAGGGGTCCACGGTTTTGTTGCACAGAATTTATCAGCAACCAGTACATGACAAGAAAGCCCCGTGAGTGGCAGCAAAGCAGGCTGCAGCAGCAACACTTTGCTGCTGAAGATATTCTTCTGCTTCTCCCTTGGAAGTTGCTATCTGCAGCCAGTTGCCTTTTTGAGTGGCAAGAGATGGATGTTTTGGAGAAACACATTTAAACCTGCAATAATCTTATGTCAAGACCACTGCAAAAGCAATGGATCTATCCCCTATTACATCAGTTAAGTACTCCACTCCCTCCCCAGTGGATGCTGCAGTGTTTAACTACCATTAACCATTAGAAAGGTTTTCCTAAAGGGCATCTTAAATCTCTCCTGCTGTGGCACAAACCCATTATTCCCACTCCTGCTCCCCATCCTCAGTCACATGGAAATGAATTCATTCAGATAATTTTGCAATAACTTTTTTACATATTGAAAGGCTTCTCACATCCTTCTTTCTATCTAACCAACTCTGTTTTCTCATTTTTCTTATAACTCCACCTCTTCCTCTAGACTTACTCCATCTTTCCTGAAGTATGTGATATCCACAGCTGCATACAGTACTCAGCTGAAGTGCTTATATACACTACCCCTGTCTCTATCAGACTGTCTTTATGTCTGAGATGCTCAGATCTGAAGCTGAATCATCATTAAAATACATAACTACATAGCATAATATAGAACATAAAACAAAATATGCAGGTGGTAAAGTAACTTTTATTTTTTTATGTGATTTTTTTAAGGGAGTGTAGATACACAACTGAGATCTCTCAACTAAACAAAAATGTCAGGAACTGATGAGATGTATGGGAATGGATGAGATGTACAGAAAAGGTGAGAGCTACAAACAGGCTTTGGTAGAGAGCAAAAGGTGGCAGTGTGTGGGAAGAGTTAAAAAGCATTTAGGAACTAGAATTTGATGTGGAAGCTGAAAGGAAAATAATTAAAGGACTTGGAGAATTAATATACCTACCTATTTAGTGCTGTACCCTTTCAGAGCACTTCTGGTGATTACACTCTACAGCGTGAAGAAATAAATCCTTTACTCCAATTCTGAACAAAACTAAGCCAGATATTAGTGCATTGGTTGTGTTTTCAGTCCCTTCCTCAAAGCAGGAATACCTAAAGACACAGGAGCACCACCTTGGTTTCTGGAAAATAGCCAAGTTCAAGCGCAGAGAACTTGGCAAGTCTTACATTGCCTTGCAGCAAGTACGTACTCCTTGGCTCCTTGATTTAGAAAAAGAGGATGAAATGCTTCCTTGCACTTCATTTGGATGCATGCTGAGAGGTCCAACAGTCAAGCTTTCCCGAGTCCAAGCCAGGAGGGCAGATTCCTGTTTCTGTCCCTGAACACTTGAAAGGAACCAGTAAATCACAGGCACTTCTCTTCTTAGCCAAGGGAGTGAAATTTGAGGAATGAAAGACATGACTAGAGAAGGAAAGTGATGAGTGCACTCAGAGAGGGAAGAATAGCGTTAAAAGCAAGATGTAGTCATTTTGCTTTCCCTGATTTCTTTAAAGCAAACCTATCTGTGGGATTGGGAAGCACAGTCTATGGGGATCAACTCTGCCGCAGCGACAGTTTGACTGAAAGGAATCCGCTGCTTGCTTTCCCCCGCTCCCATCACTCACACTTCCCTGACAGTTCACAGCTCACTGCCACGAGAAATGGGTCAGCCCAGCAGCACGGTAGCGTACACACCAGATCAGAGAGGACCCAGGCATCTGAGCACACTCTGGGTACCAAGAAGCATCTGGCTTTTCACCCAGCATGGCTTGGTACCCATGGCTTTGGGGACAGAGATGGTTAGGGTGGCTGTTGCTGAAGAGATTAATCCCTCCCTGCATTTAAATGTCTCACAGATTGGGAACTGTGTCTGATTTCCCCATCCCCAACCCGGCTGTACTCCCCTTTGAGTCACATTTGAGTGAGTAGACCTTTTCACCTCCTCGGGATGGAAGCGTTAATTGTCCTTGTGTTATATCTCCTTGTGGTTACCAATGTGTAAGTAGATGGCCCCAGGCACAAGTGGGGTCCTACACGAAATTGGCACAGTTACTGGCCGCTGGGCTACTGACTCGCTGCTTCCAATCTCTTGCACGCACTCCCCAAACTGAACAATGATCTAAGTGGGGTTGTGTTTTAAGTTTATGCCAAAGCAAAGTGTGCAGACTTCTATTTACTGCCCTATAATATTGTTCTTTATTGCACGCATCCAGTAGACGTGTAGCACAGCAGCCATTAAATGTAATGTTCGATACATATGGCCAAAGGAGGTGTGTTTAGAAAGCATGGCTAATAGTGTAGGGACAAATTCCATTTTGTTTCCCACAGATATTAAGGCTGACAGACTGTTAGTTGCATGATCATTAGCTAAAGTGAGCTCCACAGCGATGCTTGAGGCAAAATAGTAGTAATATGGTGGCAGATGCAGCAGGAACAGCACAAGTCAGCAGCACCAGCTCGCAGTGCCTTTGATTACTCGCAGAACATTCAGATTGCAGCCAAAATCCTTAGGTTGTTTGTTCTGCTTTTTTTTCTGTTCTTCTGAATCCTTCCTATCTTCAGGTCTTACTCCTCTGCTGACATTATTTTTTCAAAGCAATACCCAGGGACTATAAATTCCATTTTCTTTGAACAAGCGTATGGGTAAGAGAACTTTTTTATGGCCGAGGACAGGCTGTTTGTTTTCTAAAATCATGCAGTGTTCAGGTTTTTAATCACTGCTGCGTTTTAAAAATAATTTATGCATACTTTATTATCAGTACTCCAAAATTAAGATGTGTAAATCCGTGTCCTGTCTTTAGGATAAGAACTCAAAATGGCACCAAACACGTGCCTGTAAATGTAAATCACTCTGCTCTTTATCATCTTCCTCCTTGATAGCCTAAAAAGAAAGGAGGGCAATAATAAGGAATTTTATACATCCTTCATGATCTGTATTGCTTACACAGACTATGGCATCAGTAATAGATTTTATAGGTTTGCTCAAAGTCAACCAAATGTGAAACAATCCATGTAGAGCTGCGTTTGGACCCTGAGGGACACATCCATGAAGAACCATGAATCATATTTCCTATGGCATATCTGAGAGGCATGGCTCAGCCTTCAAAGTTCACAGAGATGACAAGTTATTGGAGCTTAATTCTATTTTTGCTTCAGTTCCCAAGTGGAATCAGCGGCTTCTCCACATTATTTTACATTTCTACAGACGCTGGCTGTTTTCCTGCTCAGCAACAGCACTGTGCCCAGCTCCAGCTCAGCGTTGTGCTGCGCTGGGAGGGACTCAGACACCCTCCAGAATACATGTATGGTTGGAATAGGACTAGAGAGCACAGAAGTGTGTTCCAGGAGACAAGAATATGCATTTAAGTCATATTTTCCCTTCAATAACTAACCGAGGCATTAGGAATTACCCAGCTTTATACTATTACATAGGGAGCATGGATGTTGAGGAATTTTCTCCACTTTTCTCTTTTAAGAACAGGTCAGAACTCCTTTATCTTCTGGTCTTAACCAGGGTTCCTGCAGTCTGGTCTATAAGGGCTTGATCTCATGAAAAAAGAACGACACAAAACCACAAGTGCTAGGCTGGTCTGATTTTAAAGTGATGTTCGTCAGAAATGATGAACTAATTGATGCTCCTTAATTATAGGACAACTTCAAGCGTTTGTGAGTTCTATCAAGATGTATTATTAGAAAATTTTCAACCACTCGTGCTTATTTTAAAGTCTCTGGGTAACCAGCAGGGTGTCAGCTATTTAAGGTTACTAGTTGGTAAGTCATACCGTACCCAGTCCCCACCTCCCCCAATCTCCTTGCAGCTTCAGTTCTGGCGCCTGCATGTCAACAGATGAATTTAGAAACAGGCCTGAAGGAAGTCTTTGGGAGATAAGCACCTGTTACAATACTGTCCAGAGTAAGGATGGGTCTTGGTGGACACCTTCGTGCTCTCCTAAACTCAGACATGTGCAAGTGTTCCTGGCAAGAGTGACAGCTATTGCTAATGCAAAACTCATTTACCATGAATTACCTCCATATGCAGCTGCATAAGAAATGAAGTGTAAACACTGCTGTCAATCAACATTTTAATTGCACTAATGTTAGTGGAATTCAATTTCAAGATGATATGAACATGTTAGAGCGAATTTCATCCTGAAATTCTGGCACTTGGTTGTGCAAGTATTTGCAGTGCTGACCCATCTCCACCTGGATTCTTTTAAGACGCTCTGGAGCTTTATTGCTACTAGGATTTATTTATTATTTTTTTTTTTCTGGTTCTAAAATTGTTCTTGTAATAATAGAAACATGAAATTTGCTGACAGATTCCCCAGTGCGCTAGGATGAGCTGAAGCTGCTATTTTAAGCACCCTTGTGAGAAAAGTGATTGGTAGTATATGCACTGAGCCCTGATTCAGCAAGAATTGGTGCAGGATCCCTGCTTCATGTTCAAGCCATGAAAAGCATCGGAGAGGACCCCTACATAAAAGAATGGACAGAAACACTGCAAGGTGCTTGGGCAAGCTCACTTGTTGGTCATAGAGAGATTACTCGGAAGAGTCCAGCTCCAGTCAGAGCCTCAGCTGGTGGAAATGGGCAGGAATTCAATGAATTCAACAAAAAGGTCAAAATGATTTTACACTTACACAGGCTTTGATCTGACATCTGAGTATGAATTTATTTTAATCACAACTATGTGAATTCATTTTAATCACAAAGTAATCACAACTGCTCTCAGTTGAATGTCCCTATATACAGCTGTTCTGCAACAGCCATAAAACTGAGCCCAAGATAGCCATGTTTAGACAGTCTAAACCTGTGGTAGGTGAGAGACCTCTGAATTTTATTTTATTTTTTAATTTAATGAGTCAACTGCACATGGAAGGTGAAGTTTTGAGGGTCATGATCCAGATTAGCTTCCTAAAATGGCCCAGAAAAGGAGGAGTTTAAAAAGTACGGCTGGTAGTTGTAGCAGTTGTGCCACTGATATCTAAAATACACTGAGCTGAATTAGCTCCATTTTTCCTTCCAGATGAGGCTGGATTTAACTGCACATTATCTCCTGGCACAACATGAAGCTAAATGTGATTCAGAGAGACGTTCTCTACAATACCTTCAGTGGTTTTTGCGCTTACTTAATTTTCTTTTGTAAAAATCAAATTAAGCCAATTGTAGCCCATTAGGAAGGTGTGTGCGCGCGGTGAGCCTGGGGATGCAGAAGGGGGAGTGAGCCTTCGGACGGCGTGGATGCCAGCCCCGACAGCTTCCCTGCTCTCCTCCCAGGCAGATGGAAAGAATGATGTAGCATAACAGATTGTATCTGCCTATGATACTTAATGCTATTATTAGGGAATTTCAGGGTGTGGAGTTAACCCTCAAAAGTCTGCACAAGTAGCTGCATATGTCACGTAACATATGCCATGTAAAAACACATGCAGCGTTCCCTGGGAAGGCTTTATCTTTGTCCTCTCCTTTAATTGCCTTGATCCGCCAGTGCTCTCCCCTGTGCTATCGCAAATGGAGAAGTTTAATCTCTCTCCCCATTCCCAGGCTTTTCCCTGGCACTGAGAAGCTGTGACCAATGGGAGTCCCCAGCTGTCCTTCAGCATCTTCCTGCTGCTCTTGTCCTGGGATGTTCCTGGCTACATGCTATTTCTTCCCCTATCCCGACTTATATCCACAGCAGCTCTACACCACCTACTCCAGAGGAGTGCTTTTTGGTTCTGGGTTAATAGAGAACATGAGTAATCTGTGATAAAAGAGTTCAGAATGAACAACATCCAGCCCAGCACAGGACTTGTCTTTTTTTTTTGGCTTAAAACTTCTGTCTTTGACACACTGAGTTACTTCCCAGCAATAAAGGCTCCTGAGGTAAACAAACAAACAAATGAAAAAAACACAGTGTGTGGGCTTTAGGATAAAATAAATGAGTGTAGCCTGAAAGGATGTTTGGAGAGAAGAGGAAGAGGCAGAGTTTAGTGCTTTATCTCACTGAGTTTTTCTTGCAGTAAAACTGCCTTTCCCAATCTTTCCTGCAAATTTATCACACATCTATTATGTGCTCCAAAGAAAAGAAAACTTTTTTTTTTTTTTTTTTTTTTTTTTTTTTTTTTTTTTTTTTCTCCTTGGGAAGTGTGAAAAACAAAGCCTTAGCCTGCCTTTCCAAGCCTGCCTTCCTTTCTGGGCAGCCTGCCCGCAGCTCAGGATCCGTGTTTAACCCCAGGCGGGCAGAGGAGTGCAGAAGCCTTTTCTAACATCTGTGGCTGCCCAGGCGTCGGAGGCCAGGCTGTGCCTGAGCAAGGGGTTGGTGGGCACCTCCTGCGGCTAGTAGAGGGGTCCCCAAATAGCTGCAGAGGGAGGAAGCCACACCAGGAATGGAGAAAATTGGGGAGCAGGGCCCATCACTGTAAAACAGCCCTGGTGGGGAAGGACGTGGCGTGTCTTCCCCTCGGCAGCTCAGCAGCATCCCTGCGGCCACCTCGGGAGCCATCCCTGCCTGGGCTGTGCTGGGCGGTCTGAGTCCTCCGAAGGCTGTGGCTTACCATCTTCACCGTCCCCTAACTATATGTTTGACTCCGCATGTTGTCTTGCCTGCCAGAATGTGAAAATCGGACTTCCATGTCTCTGCGGCTTACTCCTGGTTTTTTATTTTTGATCTCAGGAAACTGTAGCCCCGACCCGCCTTTTCAGTAATTGCAAGGATCGTTTTTGTGATGCCGAACATGAATCACAGAGGAATGGGAGGAAAGCGAAAATAGAGAGGGAAGTGCATAATTATTGAACAGGAAGAACAAAATCAAAACATCCATATCTAATTTTCTAAGACTCTGGAAAACAACAGCACACTTTGGGGGGAAAAAAAAAAAAAAAAAAAAAAAAAAAAGTAGAAAGAGAAAGCTGCCAAAAAAGTACATAAAAGCAAGTCAAAACTGCACAAAAAGGCATGGTATGGCTTTAAAAAGCAACATGTCATCACCAGGGTACCTGCCTAGCTGGTGCATAACGTGTTTGTCTAAGCATAGTAACTCTCCCTCTGTGAGGAGCGCTGTGCACCGAGCCGAGCAAGCACATACATGCTTTGGAAATACTTCTTCAGGCTCACGATGCTGATTCCGTGAGTCAATCCAGCACCCTTTGCACTGGCACAAGGCTGTTGAGTCTCAAAGGAAACAGTCACAGCAAATACAGAGTGAAACCAGAGAATTTAATTGTAGAAAATTAAAAATTTGCAGAGAAGATAAGTCTTTGGGCAGGACTGGCTCCACTCCAAACCCACTCCCAAAAGGAGCAAAGTTTCCACTCCCTTTCTGAAAAAAATTTGAATGCATTGTTGGCAGGGCCTTAAATATTGAGGAACCATCAAGATTTTTTTTCCCATGCTCTGATTGTTTGCTGGTGCCCAGTAGATGTAAGAAAAGCCCCCACATGTGCGTGGTTCCCAACTAAATAAATGGGAAAAAAAATCTGAAATGGACAATAGATAAAGACCCAATACATCTTGCTGGCAGAAGGGAAGGACCTAAAGCTGAAAAGGCCAAATTTGCTCCTAATCAAATCTGTTCTGTTATTAAAGAGATCAGATGAAGTGGACCTAAGGAGTGGAAAAGCGTTATGAAAATCCAAACTTCTGTTTCCACTGGTTGTCAGAGATTGTGGTGCGAGTGGCTGACTGAGCATGTGGATGGTTTTGATGCTTTCTTTGGCTGAGACACATGTTGATATATTTAGATGCTTTTGTTTTTTGGAATTGCCTCCCTTGACAGTGTTTTTCCTGTTGTGGAATCACAGAAAAGTTGATAAGGGAAGGCTGCAGGGAGGAGGCACCTGGTCTGTGTTTGTCCCAGTCTTATGTAGCCACAAAGGGAGACGTCCCGCTTCCTTGGGGCAATCTCTTTGAGTGCCTCATCACCCTTATGAATTACTTGTGAATTTTGTATGTAAATGCTGGAACTGCTGCTGTGCTGGCTAATGATACACCACGGCCTGATCTGTAACCACATTTTGGTGAGGACCAGCATTGTGCTCTGAGAATGCACACTTAGCTATCTGAGTACATGACCTAACCATCGATTTAAGCTGACTGAAGCACTGGATGCTTCCAAAATGGGCTATCCCACCTTCTCCTGCCTCCTCCCCAAATATTTGTACTTTGCCAGCTGCTGGATATTCATGCACAGGCGTTAGGGCTGGGACACTGCTTTCAGAAAGACACCAGGTGAACTTCATCTGGCATTTTCCTATATTGGAGGGGTACATCACCTCAGTGTGGCAATTAATGACAGTTAAGTATAAATTGGGAATGAACACCTGCCAACTTGAAATTATGTAGATCTAGCAGATATTTTAGGCAGATTCCTGTAGAAATCATTATTTTGCATTTATACCATGTCAACTTTGTCAGCCAGTGTGTAACCTGTGTATCTTGTTTTTCAAATTAAAGGAAAGCTTGGCATTGCATCAGAGAAGAGGCACAGCATCTGCAACAGAAATGCCAAAATCCTGGAAGCTACCCCACAAGCATGAGTACTGCGTGCAAAGCAGATGGTAGGAAACTAAGCACAGAAAAATACAAAAGAGGCATGTTTGGTGTAACTGTTGCTATATTCTATTTAAGGTAAGTTTTGTTTTTTTTTTTTTTTTAATGAATACAATATACTGTAATACATACTAAAGTGCTGGCAAAGCTTAATAGAACAGGTGTCATTCTCAGCCTTTGTGAAATGACATAAAGCCAGCTTCAGAAAGAGAGAGGAGATAGTTGTGAATCATAAGGATGATCTGGAAAGAGCATGGAAATGCTGCAAGTTCAGCAGCCAAGAAAAGCTCCAGCCACTTCACGGGATGCAGTTTCCAATCTTCATCCTGTGTAATGAAGTGAGCCCAGTGACACATGTGACCAAACACTTATTTAATAAATACTGCCATGGATTTTCCAAGTGCATTAGTAATCCAATAAAGTAATTCCCATGCTTCAATTAGATATGTGTGTATTTTCCCATATCTAATCAGGACAAGCTGAATTACATCAGATGGGGCCATCATGCCTCCTTAGGCACAGACTGGCAGTTGTGAGATACCGGAGCGCTGCTTCGCTCTGCAGGCAGCAGGCATTGCCATTGCAGGCAGAGGATTATAACCTGTCAAGTCAAAGTCTTAATCTCTTCTCAGTCATGAGTCAGTGATGAAATGGCCTTCAGAGCATGCACGGGCAGCAGGAGAAAGATTTGTCACGGCTAATAGGAATGCTAATGGAGAAAGCACTTCAGTTGACTTTACTGATGATATAGTGGACCCCAGTTATGAGGAACAAGCTTTAATGACAGTACTCACAGGAAAATTGGAAATAAACAACCTTGCCATGCTGTGAGCAGAGGGACTTATTTAATACCTTCTGTTAATTTTGATCAAAATACTGTAAATGCTTTCACACGAAAAGAAACTCTCATTCTCTAATACCATATTAATCTGTGAACGTAGAGGATTCACAAATTCAATATCCAATATAGGAAAGATGGAGATCAGCTGTATAAAAGCACTATTAAACAAACATCTGCTTATTGCTGAGTTACTTTAAGGTAAAAGATTTATTGCCATTAATATCCAGTTATAATAATAATATTTTATATTTTAATATATTAATGCAAATGTGGTGCAATATAGAGTGCTATCAGTTCAGAATAAATTCAGAATGAATTTCTCTACCTCCTTTCAGCTTTTTTTGAAGGCACTTTCCTGCTTTCTTTTGAATGATGCAGGGAAGTGCTTTTGCTACCAGGTACGTCAGACTGGGGATGAAGTCACGCATGCATCTTTTGAAGGAAGTGTTATTTGTTTCACCACCAGACCATATGGTTGGAGACACTGTCTCCGACCACGAAAGAATGCAATACTTTTATTCACTTAAAAGTCTGTAGGAAGGCTATATGTTAACATTTTTCAAGACAATTGCTGGCAGATGCCCGAGAGACTAACTGCTAAGGAGATGTAATGAGACAATTTTTGTTTATGCCACATAAATAGCACCTCACAGTTGGAAGATTCACTTAGAAAACAGGAGAGGTTTGTTCTAGGATCATTTCAGAATCACCCTAAAAAATGCCTCCTCCCAGGAGAGTGTTTGCTAACCCAGCCTCCGCAGCCCCTGCCGAAGTCCCGGTGTGAGAAGTAGAATGAATAAACCCAAACTGAGTGCAGCAATAACGCTACTATGCTCTTTCTAACACTTGCTCAGGCTCAGCCCAGGCGACAGTGCGGCACTGCGTTATCACAGGATCGCAGAATGGTCGAGGTAGGGATGGACCTCTGGAGGCCAGCCGGTCCACCCAAACCTCTGCTGGAGCAGTGGGTTATGCTGCAAAGGCTCACCACGTCCCTCTCATTTCTGCCACTGTCTGCAACTGAGTTTTTTTGGATTGCTCTTCTGAGGTGCCTGCAGCACTTTGTAGAAAATGCAGCTCCCTAACTATGGGCTTGGGATGCAGCTCTGAATGGAGAAAGCAGTCAAATGAGATTTATTAACTCTACCTATAATTGCCTCATTTCCTAGTGTTATACAGCTGCATTATGTATCGTTTCGGGAATTATATAAATGGATGAATATAAACACACTGTTGCTAGGAAAAATGAGAGTGCAAAGTGCATTTATATAGCAAAAAATAGGGATAGACAGGTAGTGGGCCTAATTTGAAGGACCCTTTCATGTAGCACCAAGCTTTGGTTTAATCATTTCCATGAGACCTCTCTCTGTTTTTTTTCAGTCACCTTACATTTTCTAGATCAGCTGCTTTAGATTCGGCCTCATCATCAGAAAGCACATAATTTAGCAGGAAGCCGTATCAAATTCAATTTCTGCAGTTTTTCGTTGATTCATTAAGCTCCTTCTCCCATTCTCAAGATGATCCATGGCAGATTGCAATCTTTTCTCATTTACAACATACCAGGGACATTTCATTGTCTGTTCTTTAAAGACGAATTACTAATGTACTTACACACAGAAGCTAGCATGTGTCTAGATTTGATTTCTTCAAATGCCAAGGCTTCTTTCTGAAGTGAATTTAGTGAGTTTTTGAAACTCAGTACAGAGAGGTTTAGGATCATACAGTAGGAATCATTAGAAATGCCCTAGAAAACCCCAATCAGAACAGTTAATTTGTTTTGTAGGATGCCGTATTTGAAACGAGTAACACGGTACTGCTAGTTTTTAATTGTACAGTATTATAAACATACCTCAATACCACGCTTTTCACACCACATGGGATATATAAATAGAATTGATGCTTTTCTTTTTCCATAACTCACCTTTTTACGTAGTAGTGCGTGATGGAGGGGCATTTGCAGTTTGTGGGACAGATGAAGATCAGCTATGCGACAAAATTCATGTATAGATTACTAATGGTACCCTATCTAAAGCTAATATATTGATTACCCCTCCTGTGAACAGCAAACAGGTCAGTGCACTAAGAGGTTACTAACTAGCTCATGCCTGTGGTGCTCTTCTTAGGGTGATTTGAAAGCAATAGAAACTAACACTGGTGTAGATGGTATTGTCACTACTGCAGGAAATATGTGGGACCATTTTGCAGCACTTCTCTGAATGTTGCTTTAGGAAACAGTTTTATGAAGTGCAGATATGCAAAGTCGCAGTGGTGCTTTGAAAAGTTCAAGGCCAGAAGGCCAGAACTTGAACTTGAACTTGACTACAGCTTGAAAAAGAATAATTTGTGTTTGTAGAACCAGACAGTGTTTCTCTTCTCCCATTACAATGAGAAATACAAATATAGTTCAAATCTGTAGGTAAAAGCTCTTAAATCATCTCCATAGTACCCAGTTCTTTGAGACTTCATAAATGGAAACAACCTAGACATGCATTTAATAGATTAACCAATGTGTATATTTGTACAAGAAGATCCAATTCTGAAGCAGTCATACCATGTTGTAAACCTTACTGAGCTAAACCTCCTGAAAACTGACTTAAAAGTAAGTGGGGGAGGAAATGCTAAATTGTGCCTCATGCTGAAAATGGCTACAGACAATCTCATTTTTACTCTTTAAGAAAAATCTCTTTTGCAACCAAACGGCTTACACGATCGCGTCTTTCCACGCGCCGCTCAGTTGTCTCAGATCACGCTGTGCAATGTCTGGGGCAGGGACGGCCTCACGCTGCTGATTTGTAAAAAATACTGAGGATAATGGGACTTTCATCTTGGTAATACTGCCATGAATTATTGTAACTATTTTGTAGTTATGAACATCCTCTGCTTACACGTGGAATATTTCTTTTCATATGTTATTTATATGGAGCTGCTAAGTGCAGCAAAATTGCGTGAATGGCCCAGAGCTGGATGGTTCTTGTACACATAAAAGCTTATTCATTTAAATTGCATGTGTTTTGAGAGAGCTTTTGGATTCTCCTTGTTAAAAATAGCTTGGTACAGAAATACCCACAGAAATTAGGACCGGTGGGCACTTTTAGGCTACGTCTATGCAAGCAACAGGGGCACGGCCTGTGCTTTGGCCCTGAGGGCCAGTACGATGGTGTGGTTGAATGTTTTTTCCCCTGAATGTGATGGCCTTTTCCACAGGGGCTGCTGGGGACAAACTCTGGAGCTCTGGTCCCCAGGACAGTGCCCAGGATGTGGCTGAGCTGTTGAGGACACCACTGGCAGCTTGGGCAGTGGCTGGGTACCGGCGCTTGAGCCTGCTCCTGGCCCTGCAGAGCTTGTGAGGAGAGGAGTAACCTGAAAGGCTCCTGGTTCATCTCCTTGCTGCTGGGCTGGATAAACTCTCCCTGTAGAGAAACAATGAAACAACAAATACTTGCCTTTTTCTTCACGAAAAAAAAAAAAAAAAACTCTGAAAATGTGGATTCTGCAGCCTCCCTAGGCAGCATGTTTTGTCGTTTCTTTATCACTGCTGTTGGAAAATTGTTCATCAGGTATAATCAAAATCTCTTTTGCTTCAGTTTAAACTCATTATTCCCTGTGCTCACCCCATGAGATCAAGAGCACAGTATTTCCCTTGTCTTTATTGACATTTCTGCATTCTTTAAACTATGTATTTTTCTTTCTGTTAGTTTTTCCCCGTAGGTTATTAAAGAAAGGACATATGCTTTAGATACCTTATTGTTCCAGATGAGTTTCTCCAATTTCTGCCACATTGGTCCAATCTCACCTGGAGTCTAACACTCCTTAACAGAGGCCTTACCAACAGAATCTAGCGCAGTGAAGTTACTTCACGGCTCATATAAAGTATATTTCTCTTTATACATCCTGATGTGATGTAGATTTTTTTCACCACAGTGCGTTTCTAACTCATGTTCAGTCTGTGATCCAGATCCCCTTGGTCCTTGTTGGTAGAAGTGCTGTCAAATTTGCCTTTTCCAATCATGTACTTCCACAGCTGATTACTCCAGACAAATGTGGAGTGTTTGGATTTCTTTTATTGAATTGCATCCTCTTGTACGCTATATACTGCCAGAATGATTTATTAGTTCTCTTGCTGCTCTGCATTCTGCTGAGCTGCTTTCTTTAATGCCTGCATCCCCCACGTTCTTCATTTGCTGGATTCTGAGTGGCGACTTGGAATACCCTCAAAGTTAGAAAAGTGCGGCCAGTCCTCTTGTAAGAATCATCCAAAAAGGCACGTGAGCAGCAGGGCTTGTTCTGCTTGGCTCTTCACTTTGCTCAGACTATAGCTGCTAGCTTTCACCAACTAGCCCACCTGATTGTTTATGCTTCCTCCATCGAAATAGCTTTTAGCTTGAAAGAGCATGCACGAGGATGGCATCAATTATGTACTGCTTTTAACAATTCCGTGCTATCGATGTCTCTCGTTATAGCCAGAGAGACCACAGCCTCTTCCCAGGCTGAACAGCCCAGTATCATTCCTGCTTTCCCGAATGAGGTAACCAAGGACTTGTGAAGGTCAGCATATCATTCTTGCGCAGCGATCATGAACAGTGCCAGGTTTTAGCTACACATCCACCCCATTTTTTGGACAGTCTTGGGCCTCACTCTGCATATGTTCTTCTGCAGAGTGCTTTGGGGTGCATGCATGAGGGGACATTAGGCAGAGTGGCACTATTGGCACCCGAATTTCTAAGTAACTGCTTTCTGCTCAACTTGCAGTCATGTTTTTTCCAGATCCTAAGTGCCATCACTCAACACTAATTGCCAAACGAAATGGTAAAACATGCTACCTCCCTCTTCTGCCAAGCTATGCAGAGTAAATTATCATCATTTGTCATTATTTCTTGAGTGCAAGTGAAGCAGGCTGTGGCGCACAGGTGACAGGTACTGCTCTGGGAGACTGCTGGTCCAGAATAACATTACTCTAGACACCGTGAGTGTCTTGGTCTCTAACCCATACTTTCTGTTAATGATTTTGTTTGTCTCTCTTCACGGACTAATGCAAACACTTTATCTGTGTCACTCATTTTGTCCCTTTGTATTTTACCAAAGGGTTAATACTTCCGTGTAAGCACAGCAGGACTCGAGGGCAGAACAACAATCAATATTACTAGAGGCTACGGGATGTTAATTGTCCAGCCCTGCTTTGTGGTTTATTTTGCTGTTTTTTTTCTTTCTTTTTTTTTTTTTTTCAAATGTTTTCCTTTATTGATCCCCTACCTCCCCACTAATCCCTTCCAGAAAAAAGGAAGGCTGTCCACATCGCTCTAAATGAAAGTGACAGATTGGGTGGCAGCGCTCAGATGAACAATCATGGATTATTTGTACCAGGAATTGCCGATGTTATTGAGGGCAAGTGAAAGTAAACAGAGGTTACCTACTTCTTGTTTAGCTGCCACCCATCCTCAGCAGGAAATACATCTTTGTACTGACACAGCACAGCCTGCATGTCCTAACGTGACTGAGCAGCATGCACCAGAGATGCTCAGGGATGCTGCACCTGATACCTGGGAGTGCTCTGAATTTCTGGCTGCTTTTAGGGTCCCAGCAGTAGGTGGACTGCCTGCCTCTGCCAGCTGCAGCCCTTCCAGAGAGACTTCCTGCTCTACAGGGCATCCTGTCTCCCCACCACCAGTGCAAGGGCAGCTTGGGCAGCAGGAGCTGAATGGCACGTGGGTCCCATGCTGACTGCCGAGACGAGTGCTGGCGGTGCAGTGGAAAAGGGGGCTGCACTCACACGCCCTGCTCAGATCTCTGAGACAAGAAGAGGTTGTCACTGTGCCTGCTTACTTTTCGGGAAATAATGTGTGTACAGGTACAAACTTGTGTTTCTTCTCCCTCTTCGTGTAGCATTTACCTTTGTACCTGCGTGTAGGTGGGCCTGTGTATCTCGCGAGTGCCCACCGACCTCCTCCTGAAATGCAGCACTCTTCCGAAGTTTCCTTTCAGAGTCCCAGGCTATGAACATATTGCATCATAACCAAGGGGGGCCAGAGCAAACACCCCCACGTAACGAATGTTTGCTGTGTGTCATTTGCCTGTCAGCAACGAGTGTCAGAATTACTGCTTTTTACTGCAGCTGGGGGGTGAGCAATGAGTCTGTGATCCCTCCCTTGAAAGAAAAGAGAAAGAGGAAAAGGCAGCCCTTTGTGACAGCTTTTGTAGGAGGCAGACTCTGAGGAGCTTTTTCATAAAGGCAAAACAAACTAAAAAAGTGTTTTTTTTGAAGCAATAAAAGGACGGCTGCAAGAACAAAAGGTCCGGTGCTGAGGAGGATAGATGAACGCAAACACCGCGTCTTTGGAGTATGCAACATCACAAACTGATGAAAAGCGATCGAAAATGAAAACAACATCACAGCCCGGCTGGGGAGCCGAGGAAGTTACCAGTCAGAGGGAGGGGCATTAATTAGGACATGGAAAGTAGAAAATCACTTAGAGACACAGAGCCCATTAACAGCTCGTAGCCCCAAGCTAAATTGAAGTGGGAGACACAAAAATGGTACTTATAAAACTGAGGGACACAGATGGGCTGCCACTGCACTGAAATCAGCGCTCAGTTTTTCGTTGTTCATGGCCAACACAGGGTTCCCTCAAAATGGTTTTCCTTACTGATGGGGAAAATCACTTGGGAAAGTGTCTTCAGACTTCTCAGAGGCAGTCAGCGGGGGGAGGACTGACTATCTGTTTGATGGAAATTTACGATAATTATGGAAAAGAGAAGCCCTGGGACTGTGCTACTGTGCCTGGAGCAAAGTGTCAGAGCTCACCAGCAAAAATGGCAGGCAGAGCTCTTAAATGGCAGGATACCTGGTAGACAAAGGCAGCCTAGCACTGCACAGGTAACAGAGTCTGTCATTACACACGCAGGAGATTCCCTGGCAACTCCTAACCCAAATATTTTGTTAGCAAGCCAAGGAGTACAAGCATGAAACAATTCCTGTGCTCTGAGAACATACAAAAGCTAGCGTGCATATCAGGAAGGAAATAAAATCAGCGACCTGCCTGCATTTTGCAGTTTAAACAAATCTGGGTTGCTAAAGATCTCCAGGTAATGGTCAGCCTGTGAGTCTTCTGCTCAGTTCTAATCCCCTAGAATTCTAATTTCTTTCCATTTTCTTAGAAAAGAGGCAAAGGGCAAAGGTTCTTCCTTTGGGCAGTCTCCCAGGAAGGAAAACTTGCGGAGGGAGACACAGGGAAGATGGGGTGTAGTATTTGACAGCATAGGAAAAATGTGAATTTAGAATGTCACTGAGGATAGCAAGCCTAAATCTTGCTTCCTAAACAGCAAGAGAAGAACCTTTAGCCACAGGAATGGGTCGATTGGTGGCCAGCGCTGACAGAAGAGTCAACTGCTTAGGAAGGGAGCACACCTGCTATCGAGCAGGGTTACTGTAGGTGAAGAGACAGTTAATGGTCAGAGTCTTGAACCCTGAAAGATCACGGCATAAGCCTCCTGAAAGGTTAATCTGGCTATTCTTAAATGTTTTCTTTGGCTGTAAACAGGTTAGGGCCATGCAATACGTGCAGGGGAAGTGCATACAGCGTCATGCAGCTTGCATTCTTACGGAGATTCCCACAGCCACCATTTGGGAACAAAACAGGGAAGTGCAGGTGATGCAACTGCTCCTCCGCCTTTCGTGTTTCCTAATCCATGCTGTCTGTTCTTCACTGATCTCGGGCCTCTCACTCACTACAATACTCACTGTATTTCACCCCGTGCTCTTGTGTGGGAGACCCGGACATGGTCACACCGAAAAAGCCCAGTATTTCAGTGGCACTGTATTTTAGCTTCCCTTCAGTTTTATTGATCAGCCATTAGCTTCAGATGAAATGCAGCATCACGATTATGATTTAGCTGCGGGAAGATGCTCATTTGTGAAGCATCTCTTATGTCCTGAGTCCACTTCTAGAGGTAGCTCTGAAACCGAGGCTGAAGGGTTGGGAGGGATTCTTCCTTCCTCTGCCACATGAACTCTTGTCTTTCTTAAGGGCATAACCACTTACGGTCCCATCAGGGTACTGAGAAGAATTTGCTAGGAAACTTCCGTATCTTCTTACTCCAACAAATGCTCTCATACACCTCCAGACACTCAGGAGAAGAGATTGTGCCCACACAGGGTTGCATTGCTCATTCCCAGGATGTTAACAGATCTAGCCATTTTTGTTCAACTTTGACTTTTAAACAACTAGATCTTTCTTTCACATGAAACAAAATTGTTTCAGGAAAGATTCTTGGCAGTGCTTTTTGCCCTGGCTTCCTGAGGAATGCACTCTCTTTACAAACTGAATGAAAAACCAGTGGCACATAAAACTGCCTTATGACAATGCTGGCAGTTCTGCCAGCTTCTCATCCACCCACATTTACCAACCACTACGCATTATGTTAGAACTGTAATTTTGAAATGATAACCTCTAAGGACGTGCTTTTGCATCCCCACTACCTCATTTTCTACTTTAAGAGTGCTGTGGAAGTGCTGTTTGAATAGCAGGTGACAGCTTTTAACTGTCTGCAGTGATTATAATATCCTATTAATAATAGTATTGAAAAAGTCATTCAGCTAAGACTTTCTGGATTCTCATGCTCAGAGTCAATAAGAGTGTGCTAGCCATCTGTAAACCTGGTATTCACGACTATGCCACCTGTACACCTGATATTTGCTGCACCAGGGAACAAAAAATCTCAGTATTTTCCAACCAGGGCTAATGCCTGGAAATTTAGGTCCAGTGTGGAACACCACAGAGTTCTTCTGGCTGCAGAAAATATTCTATTATGGCAATGATTTGTGTATTCTTGCTTTATATCCCATGGAAAAGCAAGTAGGATCCTTACTATGGCTTTAAAATATCTCAAACACAGTCTTTACCACCTTTTGCACAAATCCGTTTTTTCTCGGATAACTACTGACCTATAGTGAATTCCAGCAGCTGAGAACAAAGTCGGTCCATAAAGATGAAAGTGTTTCTGCTCTGAAGAGGAAAGTTTCGAGTTCTGTGGTTCAGAACCTCAGGACCAGGCTTCCAAGATGACACGCAGCGGCGAAGGCCCAAATTACAGGCCACTCCAAACACACAAGCTTAAAAGGCAGCCGCTCCCCTCTTTCAAAAAGTCCTCTGCATCGTTTTGGTTTCTCTAAGCACAAGCTGTTGAAAATGGTGTTTTCTTACTGTGTTTACCCAAGCCCAGATTTATAAAAGCCAGGCAGCACCACGCAGCCGCAGCTGAAGTCTGGGTTTGCCTGGGTCATGGCAGAGGACAGGGCAGACGCCCCGCACCGAGTCAGACCTGTGGGATGTGGCACTCGCTCAAGCTCTGCCTGCAGCCCAAGCTCCAAGCATCATCTGATGCCCAGCTGTGGTTGCTCAGTATTGCTGAAAATCATGTGGTGCTTAAATACACATAAGGAGCTTAACTTTATATGCTTTGCTTTGAAGAACTGGCTTTTTTTTCAGATGACAATCTGAAAGCTATTGTAGCATTTAAGCCCAATAATAGTATTTTATCTCTTGATCATATTAGATTATGATCCCTTTAGCAGCACAAGCTGGGTTTCACCTAAGCAACCTGATGAGGCTCAGATGCCTCACGCTAGCCTCGTGCTCAGTGGTGCTGCCCAATGCAGAGAGCTGAAGAGGCTGAAACACAGCAGGTAGCATGTGGGCACGCTGAGTGGCAACAGGGATCTGGCTGCAGCAGAAGTGGTGGTCATGGCTGTGATCCCCTTCGCCTCTGACCCAAGACATCCTCCCTGTGCTGGTGCAGGGCCTGGAGGACTCAGTCCTGTGAGGAGCGGCTGAGGGAGCTGGGGGTGTTTGGTCTGGGGAAGAGGAGGCTCAGGGCAGACCTCATTGCTCTCTGCAGCTACCTGAAGGGAAGGCGCGGGGAGCTGGGGGTCGGCCTCTTCTCGCAGTGATAGGACCAGAGGGAATGGCCTCCAGTTGCCACCAGGGGAGGTTCAGGCTGGCAGTGAGGAGACATTTCTGCTCAGAAGGAGCAGCCAGGCACTGGAACGGGTTGCCCAGGGAGGTGGTGGCGTCACCGTCCCTGGGGGTGCTCAAGGAGAGGCTGGACGTGGTGCCTGGGGACATGGTCAGTGGGGACACTGGTGGTAGGGTGTGGTTGGACCGGGTGAGGCTGGAGGGCTTGTCCAGCCCTAGCGATTCTGTGTGTGGTCAGCAGGGCAGGATGTGCTCCCCACGGCCCTGCCCCAGCTGTGGGGCAGCGGCTGCCCCATGGCTGCTGCCCCCGTCACAGGGAAGCCTCTTCGCTAACGCAGCCGGGCGGGCCCCGCCAACCCTCCCCTCCCCTCCCCTCAGCGGCGGTGGCGCTGTCCCCGCCCCGGTGTGGCACATCCCTCCCTCCCTGCCTCCCTTTTTCCCTCCCTCCCTCCTTCCCTCCTTCCCTCCCTCCCCGCGGCGGGGCCGGCCGAGGCTCCGCGCCATGCCCGCCTTTAAACGGCAGGTGCGGGGGAGCGGGGCAGACGCGCCACCGGCGGCGGCCCGGCGGTAGCGGCTGGGGCTGGGACTGTGCTGTGTGGGGCTGTACTGGGCTGTACTGGGCTGTACTGGGCTGTGCTGTGCTCTGCGGAGCGGAGCATGTCGGTGGCGACCGGGGGCAGCGAGGCGGCGGCGGGCGGCGGCGGCGGGGGCCGCGTCTTCTTCCAGAGCCCCCGCGGTGGCGGCGGCGGCGGAGGAGGAGGAGGAGGCGGCGGCGGCTCCTCGCGGGAGGAGGCGGCGGTGGCGGCGGCGCAGGTCCAGCAGCGGCGGCAGCAGCAGGGGAAGGTGACGGTGAAGTACGACCGCAAGGAGCTGCGCAAGCGGCTGGTGCTGGAGGAGTGGATCGTGGAGCAGCTGGGGCAGCTCTACGGCTGCGAGGTGCGGGGCGACCCGGGCTGGGGGTGCCGGGGGCTGGAGGACGGTGTGCGGGGGGATCGGGGCTGGTGCCTGGTGCTTCGCCTTGGCACAGCTCCGCCAGCAGCATAACCTTGTGGTACCCCTGGTTTGCTGCTGTGAAGGGTCCAGGTGCTCAGCCCGCACCGAGGGTCTCGCCCGCCTGTGCCACCCGCCTTGGCTCAATGAAGCCATTGGGAGCTGGGCTGGGTGGCAGCTCCCACCTAGCTGCCCACATCCCTGGAGCCCATGGCTCGCCCCATGGCTCACCATGCTGGGAATGGCTCAGCAGGGCCCCAGGTGTGCTCGGGGAGCCCGAGGTGTGCAGGACTCGGTGCACGTACCCCAAACTGATGCCCGGAGGCAGCCCCTTGTCTCTCAGAAGCAGCTCAGCAGCAGGTCTGCCAGAATTGGACTGGCCCTCACCAGAAATGCGCACGTGACGAGGGAAAGCCTCCTGAACTATTCGTGCCTGTGAACTAAGGGAGGGAAGGGTGCCGGTGGGTTAAAAATAAGCAGCTGCTGCTCTCCGCCTTGGCGCGGCTCGCCCGTGCAGCCGCCTGCTTCATGAGGCCGTGTAACCTGTAGGCTGAGAGGATTTCTTTGGGGCCAGCAGTGCTTCAGTCGGTCTGCATGAGCTGATGGATTTGAGTTTGCATGAAGCGATAACGTGGTCAGTAGCTGGCTTGCTGCACCTCCTGCCGCTGCTTGACTCACGCTGCTGTAACCCCAGGGCCTGTTTGGGCAACGTGTTGTGTGCTTTTGACACATAGGTGGAGTTGTTCTTTACGCAAAAAAAAACGTGTCGTACATGGGACCCAGCCAAGGTCTGAAGGAGTTATTGCTGCTCTTAACAGTGTTCAAAGAACTGGCTTGCTGTGTGGAAACACTTGAGGAATAAATCTTATAGTCTTATCATAGGTGCCACCAATGACTGAAACAGAGGGAGGTCTGCATTAGGAGAGGGGCTCTCCGTTGAGATGGGGACTGTATATGGCTGCATAAAATAGGGCTGGTTTTTCTTTGATGGTTTGCTTTCTCAGATGTCTTTTAGTAGAAAAAAATGGTTTGAGACAACAGGTGAAAGCGTTTTTAGCTTTGAAGGTTGAGGGCAAAATGTGTAGGTCGTCGACTCTTTGCTGCTGTGCTGGGACTCCGTCCAGTCTCACACCGATGGCAGCAGTGAAAAGGTCAAGTAATTAACGTGCTATCAACATCAGGCTGAAGATGCATGATGTGTGTAGCCAATAAAGATGACAGCAATTTGATGTAAGATGCTTTGCTTGAATCTGCCTGAAAGACTTCTAGGCTTACAGATGCAGCTCTTGTGCTGAAACAAAATCTCCTAGGCAGCGTTGGTAACTTTGTCCGTCGGCAGGCGGGGGGCAGTGTGGGGACTGCTCGCTTCAACCTCTGTAGGTCTACCATGACTTCCTTGATGTGGTGACATTTAAGTTCTGAAACAGCCTCAGATCTGCTGGAATGTCAGAAATAGCCTGAAATTTCTAAGCCTGAAAGAGCTAACCAGTGTTAGCTTCTTCTAAAGAGCAGAGCACACCGTTCCTGGGAAGAACAGAAATAAGAGAGCAGAGCACGCTTGCAGTGCCATATGCTGAAAGGCTGCATAAAGACCTGGGTGTCTCTTTGTAGGACTGAGTACATGTAGTGCCTACCCACTTTTTTCCATGTAAATAATGTTTTCTGCTGAATTATGCCAAGATCTATCAGTAAGTGGACACCTACAGAAAGACTGCCTTTATTCAAAGCTAGACATGTATTCGTAGCCTCTCAAGTACCTGCAAGTCAAGTCAGCTATGTGCTCGTGAGTATGTCTTGGCTTGGTGACGAGGTTTAAGAGATGAGGTCTGGAAGTAAGGAGACAGGTTTGCTTTTCAGGTTCTTTTCCAAGTGAATCTTGGTTTTACCTGTACAGGTTTTAGTTTCAAAAATTAGATGCCAAATTGGGTAATGGAGCTGGGGGAATGTAGTTTAGAAAGAGCTCTTTGAGACTGGTGTTGATGCTGACCACACATACATCATCCAAAGATCAGCTTTAGAAAGGCTGCTTCTTCATGAAGCGGAGTTTAGGGATAAAGACCAACCGGAGTGGTGAAGGATTCCCATGGCAGTAAACTTCAGTGGGACCAGAGACTCGTAAGCAGGGTTCATTTGGCACCAGAATCCGTCAGGCTGATGTACTAAGGACGAGTGCTTCAGGTGAGCATCAGTCTGGCTGTTTGCTCATGGAGCTGCTGTCATTAAAAAATGAAGTTTTATAACCTGTTCACTTTGGTTTGTATGAATGCTAAAACTGAGGATGCAGTCTCAAATTAGGGCATTGAAAATGCAGTGCCTTAATCACAGGACTTGAACTGACTTCAGCATTGATCTTTACTACATGTCTGGTTTCTAAAAATAGTTTCTCTAAGGATGCTTCATGTTTTGGCCTAAACTCATTATTGGTTAAGAATTGCTACATAACACTGCACAGCACAACTTGCATCACCGCTATTAATGATTTGTAACTTGTGTGTCAGAATCTAAGTGATGACAGCCCGGTTCTCCAGGTATAGGATCCGCAGTGTACGCTCCTACAGAACTAGTACAACTTTATATATGGAAAAAGCTGCTGTATTTGACCCCAGAAACCATTCTGCTTTTCAAGTACATCACTGTGCTCAGGTGTACTGCCTACCCCTGAGTACAGCATTTGCTGTAGGTGGCAGAATGCTGGTGGAATAAGAGCACAGAGGACAGACATATGGACTTTACACAGCATTAATAAACAGCGAAGAAAGATTTTGCTGTGCTATGGGTTCGTTCCATGTAGAGGCGTAAACTTATGCCTTCTCTGTTGCAGGGCAATATACACTTATTGTGGGATTCTATGTTTAAAAATTCAACACACAAGCAAAAACAACTGGAAGAGCTGCCCACAAAAGCCCCTCAAGCATTTTATTTCAGAGCACGGAGCCGTGCCAGACCCAGGGTTGTGCCAAACTGAGGATTGTTGTCACACAGGGTTCTCCTCCACTGCCTGGTACATGGGGACTGCAAGGACAGGAGTGGCATAAAGCCCTGCGCTGGGTAAGGGATTTCATGTTGGCAGGGCCAGTCATTGCCGCTGTTTGTTTAAAAAAAAGGGTATTGGTGGGGAATGGGAGGGAAGGGAGCCCTTAAGTCTGTTCCAGCACAGGCTGATCTCCCTTCCCCTGGGTGCTGTGTGGCTGTTTTCCTGGAGCCGCTGGGATGTGCTAGCAGCAGCAGCTTGTGCCTAGCGGAGCATCGGGGGGAGTCTGTCGGTCTGTAGGCACTTGAGTTCGAACTGCTCGGTGCTAGACGGGAGAAAACAAGAGGAAGGCACTTATCTAGGCTGAAGAGCCGGATCGCGAAAGCAGAAACTTCCTGGCCCTCCCTATCCCCTCCTGCCACCCAAATGTTTTGGCTGTGGTGTTTGAGCTGGTGGCAGGCTGTGAAAGGTGGCGTGAGGGCGGCAGGGAAGGTGTGCAGTCTGCCTCCTGCCAGGCTTCCCGGGAAGGATGGACTGGTGCAAGAGGGGTACGAATCACTTAACCGTGACCTCCAAAGAAATGAGCTGCCTCGACTCTTTTCCAAGATGTATTTTTGGTACTGAATCCAGTTGCAGATGGATGCAGGAGCAGTGCTGCATATGCAGAACAACTGGATGCTCTACAGGGTACCCCAGGCAAGTTTTGTGAGCTGATGGACTCAACTGCAGCTGCTTCTTCCCCAGCCACTTGGGCCTGTATTCGTATTCACACCGCCCTTCTGCACAGCGTGGACCACCACCTCCAGCCCATCCTGCCGGCGTGCCCGCGGGTCCCGTGTAGCTGAGGAGTTGCCATGGCTACTGGCGATCTGTTTCGCTCCGGATTTGGAAGAACATTGAGTACAAGGGCCAAATGCTTTATTTTTATTTTATTTTTCCCCCAAACACACCATTATTTCCAAAACAGCCTGCTTAGTATGCTGCCAAGGCATATTCTTCAGTAATGTGGACCTGATGGTATGACCAGGTACAACTTATTCTTCAGGCTACTGAGATAATGTTTGAGATTTATTATTCATTTCTCACAAAGGTGTTTGTAAGGAAATCAACTGAATAAAACACCGCGGCAACAAACTCGCTGACTGTCTGACTCTTTGAATAGACTTCCTCTGACTTGGACAAAGACCTCACAAATGGCAATGGTGAGTTCACACAAATGTGTGTGAACTCATTTCTAAATGGATCCGAAGTGGAAAGAGACTGAGAGGGGTCTGAGAATTAGAGAATTAGAGCCGTTCTGTAAAAAGAAGCATGTCAGTAGCAAGTGCAGTAAAGGATTTCTTTCTTCAGGAAAACGAATATGACAGTCTAGATGCATTGGAGTATACGTAGAGGCTCATCAAATTGCCTGACTGTTTCTGGATGTATTTGAGTTGTTTCATTTGGACGCTTATTTCTGATGCCAGATCTCCACAGTATGAACCTCACAGCACTCTCCTGAGGGCAGGGATGCTGCTCAACAACCAGAGCAGGTCGAAGGGTTGCTATCATCAGAGACCTCCGAAGGATATGGGCAACACCGGAACAGCAAAGGCTTCTCCAATCATGTAGCAACCACGGAAAGGTATTTGCAGAGTCCCAAGGGTACAAAACAGAAAGCTCAAAATGGCCTATAAAATGCTTGGAGTTGTAAAACAACCCTCATAAAATGCATGCTGCTGCTTTCAGGAAGAAGGAATGGGCTTAAGTACCTGTGAGGGTGCTGAGCACCTGCTGGCGCTGAGGCCAGAGCCTTTTGTCTCTAAATGTGCAGTTTAAGCTCTGAGTTGAGGTTCTGAAGACCCTAATCTAGAAGGAAATGTGCCGCCATTCAGCTACCTTCCTCCTTTTTAAATGCAAAATTTTTGCTACATCCCGAGGAGTCCAGGAAAATTATTTTTTCAAACCACTTGAGCTTTGTATGGCCTGAGTGTCGTAGCTCATTGTTTTATATTCAGTAGCAGCAATATTTTCGACTTGTAATTTAGAAGCTTTACAGCGTAAATCTTAATCTTCCACCAGCTATTCCATATCAAGCCTTGTCCTTTCCCTCTCTGTTCAGGACTGAACTGGTCTCTTTGCCGAAGGGGTAGGTGTGGTGGTTTTATGACGAAGCAAAGAAATAATTGATTGCTTACATCACCTTTCATAATTGCACTTCTTAAAAACAGTATCTGCCAACCGTTGTGGCTACAGCCTCTTCTGCCTCCAGGCAAAGTGCTTTACATACACTCGGTGCCTGATTATCCGTGGTAACTGGGGTGGGGACTGGGAAGGGGTGGAGAACATGGAAAAACTGTGGATTTAAAAATAAAATAAAATGGTAAACTCCGCTACAAATAACGCAGCGAACAAACAGCTGAAGCGGGGAGGGGGCGGGTCGTTTCTCTACTTTTTTCTCCCGCTCGGGTTCATCACATGCTTTTGCTTTTGGACTTGAGTCTACCCTGGATGTGCCTGTACTTGCAGCACAAACTACAGCATGGATGATCTGTCCCCAGATAGCTGGGAGCTGGTTACTTCGAGCTTTGCTGCACTGCCTTGTACCCCTGTGCTCTGGCAGGGCAGGAAGGAAGAGGCTCTCCCCCATTATTCTCAGAGCTTTGCATGTTTAGAGCGGATCTAAGTTGCTATAAAACCAAGTGCCTGAAACAAAAATAGCTCTGTTTAAGTGAGAAAGATTCGTCTTTCATGGCACGTCTGCCTCCTGTTAAAAGGCATAGTGAATATTTCGAAGGAGGTGTCGGATCTAAATAAAAAGATGTTCTACTTGACGTAGATCTTAACTGTTGCAGTACTTCTGCAATTAGGGCTGTCACCTGCCTTAACTATTTCTCTGTTGATCCATGCATTCTTGTAGCTCTCCCTTTAGATTAGGTGGTTTCCATCCACTTGAAAAGGCACTGTACCTGTCCCCATATCCAACCAAAAAAACCCTGGGCAGTTTTGTAGTGCATGCTACTATATATGGTCTGCGTGAAGCAGTTCTCCAGGACTACAGCAAATGCTCATGAAAAAACAGGCTATCGCATCTCTAACCTGATTCAGCCTGAGTTATGGTCACCTTGTCTCTTGTCACCACAGGTGATAAAGCAGCAGCAACATCATCAATCCATTCTCCCAGCAGCCTTGCGTCTTGCCTGCAGTATAAGAAGTCTGAGTTCTCATTTTTCCCTTCTCTTTTTATTTTCCTTCCTTCTATCTAACTCCAGAAAGTTCTGTTTGACAGCACAAATTGAGTAGGTTAGACATGGCCATCCATCTATGTCACCGCAGCGTTTGGCTGCCTGTCATAAAACATTGGCAGTTTCTTTTGCTGCCCCCCAGCGTGACACACGGAATTATCTGAGTCAAGATTTCCAGAAGTTATTAATGTTGGAGAAGGGGGGGGGGGGGAAGGATAAAATCTTAATTTTATGCAGTCTGTACAGCAGCAGTATGACTGTATTTCAAAGGTAGAATAAATTTAGCGTGTTAAAGATCTTGGAACGAAGAACGGTTTGGGCAGAGGTGCACACTGAAACAAATCAAATCTCCTTTGAAGTGATAAGTGTTTAATTCTGAGGCTCACATTTGAATAGCAGAACTGTTACCTTGTTTTTCCCCGAAGGAGCATGGTATCTGTTCTAGGAACCAGTTCAACGCAGTATCTTAAGCTGTTTTCAAGGAACACACAGATCACAGCCCCAGAAGGCATCTTGTATCTTTTTAATATAGGTGATATTTATCAGCAGTGCAGATCTAGTAGATCTGAACCTAGAGAAAAATTATGTGTACTATAGATCTGTAATTATTAGAACGTTGATAGCTTAATTAATTCCATGTATAATATGGAAGTGGAGCAAATCTAGCACAAAAGCACTCATTGGAAGAGATGTAATGGCAAGTGTGTAAGTGGCTGGCTTGTGCGGTGGGAGCTAGGCTACAGGTGACATGACTTTTGGATGGAGAACACCTTTCTGAGTGTGGTGCTAACAACAGGGTCACACACTTCAGTCCCGTGTGTTGGACTTGATAAATAAAATTGATGGCACAGCGAATGCCTAATGAAAAACCTCGTATCAGACTGTCTTAATAGGATTACTTTCTAGAACACAGAATTGGGAAGGATCTCCTAGAGTCTGCTTTTTCATTTATAGATAAGCTCTTCTTTGCATTTGATACCATTTTGTAACGGAGCAACTCAGTTATATGATGTTTCTTTCCAGATTACTTCATAAATTCATAAGTATACCTGTCAGGCACTAAGGTTTTTTCACTTCTGTCATAAATTATAGAAGGCCATAGACAGAAGACTTGTGCTTGCTTGGCATCTTCTTGTCTGGATTCTCACTCAGGGGCAAAGTTTAAATGCACTTTATCATGTCCTTACTCTGAGCATCATGAGGGTCAAGTGATGACCGCAGGAAAGGGGCAGAAGTATTGAGGCAGTGACTGCTGTAGATCACTTACTACCTTACGACAGAACCTGCCTCTTGACGAGGTGTCTGCAGACTGCAGGAGAAATGTGCTCACTAATGTTTCATAGAGTTAATTTAGCAATACTTGGAAAATATATGATGGTAACCGCTCAAGATCCTACCTTCAGCATGTGAATGATGCCTTCTTTAAAATATATATATGAATCGACTCTAGCATGATTTGTTCTTCTTCAGGTGAGTGATTATAACGGTTTGACACATCTACTTCAAGAACAGGGAATTCCTTGAGCTTTTGTGACTGGCTGCTTTACGTTTTGAAGGATAATACCCCAAACACATATTGCAATTTATGTCAGAAAAGAGCTCCAGATGTTCTGGAATAAACTCTTGGTTCTTAGTTTTGTTGTGCTGCTGGTAATTGTACTGTTTTAGTACACCTCAGCCCTTACTCAGCTGTCCCTGCAGTACGAGTTTAAACCTTTAGCTAAACACACTAGTAGTTGACTTGCTTGTAGGTATCCACCTGTTGTGTGCTGGTCAAGACCAAACGGAGGAGATTTTCTGTGGTGTCTTGAAGTAATTCTGACCACCAAGTACACCAAGATGAGGAAGCAAGGCCAATCCTCGTCTTTGTCATCTGGAGGCTGCCTTGTCTCAGGCTGCCTGCAGTGGAGGCCTCTAGGACCACTTCTATGAAAGAAAACACCTCAGTGACCTCCCTCCTTTGCCTCCTTTTCAGTAGGTCTCTGAACACTTCTTTCTGGTCATTTCTTTCAGTTCCTGCTAGATTTCCACTTGAAACGTTTATGTCACGACTACTATTTTAGCTCTTACTCTGAGTTAGTAGTTTGCGTGTAGCAAGCAGTAGTTTGAACGCAGCAAGTAGAAGAAGGCAGGGCCAGGTGCCAAAATACATTTTTGGGAACTGGCAGGCAGAAGGAACAGCGGGATCACACAGTGGACCCACACAGTCTTTGGCTCCCTTCTCCTGGGGTTTGTTGTCCCGGGCGGGCTAGTCGCAGCAGATTATTCCACTCCCTGTATCTGAAGCAGTTTAACAAATTCATTTTAAAGATTCCTCAGGCGGTGCTCTATCTTTGGCAGTCTGGGGACTTGCCCGGGGAGCTAACCGATGTCTCTGGCCCCTGGGGAAGAGGAGTGCCGGCTTTGGAGCGTGTTACAACTCCTGCTGATGCCTCTTGATGCTGGTGGACCCGGGCCAAAACGCATCAACTGCAAGGCCTGGCTCATCTTCTGCTCAAAATTAGTGTCTGGGGGGAGGCAGAGGGAGGCCTAGGAGCCATCACCGTGCAGAGGACACCGCTCTGCCCAGCCACCACTTGGAGGGATACGGAAAGCTCTCCAGGTCTCTTGCCAGCTGAATTTCTGACAGGATTGCGTTGCTCCTGGATTCTGTGGAATGTGAGAGCACTTGTTTTGGTTCTACTCGATACAACTTTTTTCCCCCACAGAAGACAGGCTTCTTGTCTACCATGTCAAATCTGGCATGACCTAATCCTTCTGACCGAAGAAATACTGGCGCTGAGAAACCGTCTGTTATTCTGACCAATAAGGCTTTAATTGACTGGTCAGACAAAAATGTGGTGAGGAGACCATGACTGTGTCTGATGCTCGATGTACCCATCCGGTGTGACTGATGGTGGAAGACAATTTATGCACAACTTCTCGGCGCAGAGAAAATGAGTTCTGGAAACTAACAGATGGTTTCTGCAAGGCCGCTGAAGCTGAGGTGAGGAGGGCTATTTAGAGGCCTCATTATCTCACATGCTCTCCCCTTGTGTTCTCTCAAGTGTCCTGATGGAGTAATTAATCCCTGAAGTGCCCCAAGAGGCAAACCTGCTTAATTGCACTGCTGTTTAGCCTAAATTCCCAGAGCGCAAAGGACCTGGTGTTGATCCTATTTGGTTGAAATTTTTTCTTAAACTCTCTTCCTTGGGTCTTTTTCACCTCCACTCTTAGAAGAAAGCAGTCAGTCTGTCAGATCTGATCTAGGGTGGTCCTAGGTTGTCAGGGGTCATGCGGGGAGAGCTTGACACCACTGTGGTCTGTCTGAAAGAGAAAACTGCTGATGAATCTCAGGGCTCCTCTGAAGTGCTAGGTTGATGGTTAGGAACCTCAGCTAGCTCTGTACGAGTTTTATTTCCTTCTGAAAGGGAAACAGATGGAAATGCAGGGATGAGGTGTGTAACCTTTAATTGCAGAAAATGCCCTGCATGTTCCTCCTGCGTTGTCTAGCTGCGGAGCTCAGAGCACATTCCAGCTTTGCTTCCATGTAGCACAGCTTGCCCTCACGAGCACTTTTCGTTCCTAGATGAGAAGTCCTCTCTCCAGTTCCTCTGGTTCACCATTACCTTCTGTGTCGTGCACCAACACAGTATGGCTTTAGCTGGCTTCTCTCTGTCGTGTTCTTCCCATATGCAGAGTTGTGTACAAATTGCAGGGAGGAATCAACAGGGCTCCCACTATTCTGTGGTGGTGACAGACCCGCTGCTGCGGATCAGGCAGTGGTGGGGATGTCCTGTGATGGCTGTGGGGAGAATCATCCCACCTGTGTAATGCCCAAAGTACCACCATTTAGAAAGCTCCCAATGGCTTAACTTACTGCACAGCCTGCCCAAGGGTGACTGTGTAACAGTGATTTAGAGTATGACATGTATTTGCTAATACCAAACTATTTCTGCCTTGTGCGAAAGTGGATGAGGACAAAAAACATGACATGTCCTCCATATCTGCTCTGGAGTGTTTTGTTTAAGAGAAGTGACAACCATGCATAGACTTAGCATGTCCTATTTTTATATCAAGAATACAAGGCATTTGCTTTGGAGACAGCGCTTGGTTTTCAACAAATGTTTCACTGAGATTGGATCTGTGTCATGGGTATGGTTAGAAAGTGCTGAATGCTTCTCTTACTCTTCTCAGTGTAGTTTGTGATCAATGCCTCTTCGTCATTTGGCAATTTCACACTTTAGTGGTTCCTTTAGACTTCTGTAGAGATACACAAATTAGACAAGAATTCCTTAACCAGTGTGTTATGGATATTTTTGGGTAAGTTGAAGTTGTTTTGACAGTTCAGTTATGAAAACAGTAAAATACCAATGTTAGTACTCAAGAAGCCTAAATGAAGTCTAAACCTTACCGTGACTGGATGTCAGCTCCTTCTCAGTGCTTACTAATGACGCTGCAGTTGCAGAATGCAAGATTCTTCATTTTCCCTGCATAATGAGCGGAGGTTTATTTATTTTTATTTTTTAAACTTATGCCTGAATGGAATTCTTGATGTACTGTGTTGTTAAAGGAAGTTCTTCTGGGGGAAGCAAAAAAGTATTTTGGCATCCTAAAATCTTTTTCTTACGATCACATCTTCTCACCAATTTATTTTATTTGGTGTTATGATAGAGAAGATAGAGAGCTACAGCTGTCGTAACAGAGGATTGACTTTTATTATCAGTTATGAGCACCATGAGTTGTAGAGTTTCCAAAATTCAGAATCTTATGGCATTTGGTCTTGTATTTCTTGTGGTGCTTGTTTCCCATAATGTAGTAGCAATGGCATGAAGCCCAGGTAACTTGCTGCTCCACCTTGTGTCTTGCCCACACCTCCACCTGCTGGCTGCATCCCCGCTTTTACTGCCTGTGGCTCTTAGGGTAATTTACCCACTTAAATGCATACCACAAGGGCATATCTCCTGCCTTGAGAACTGCTCTAAAATTTAAGTGCATGAGAGAATGGAGTGGTTGGGAACTCTTGGGACCCCTTGTCCTAGAAAGTGCAGAGGCTGCAGTTGTTGATAGGGCTGTGAGAAGACAGAGAATTTCGCACCTTTCCTCCACTTATTTCTCCACTGCAGTGTCAGCAAGTTCTGCTCAGTCCTAAACGCCACATACTTTACTAGGAGAGAGCAAATACTCCTCTCTCCTCTAAAGCTTGCTTTTGTCCATCTGTGTGGTAGGCAGTAGATGGGTATCCACTGTCCCTGAGCCAACTGTTGGCTTATCAGGACCAGGCAGGTAGGCACTGGAGAAGCAAAGGAGAAAATGGAAAGTTGGGTGGGCCTGGAGAGGCAAAAGTAAGGTAGAGATGGTGGAATGAGAATAGCGAGTCTTTGGCAGGCTGCCTGCCCTTCTCTGTTTTGCCATGTTATTTCTTTTCCCTAGTGAGCACATCGGGTTTAAGTATGTGGGTAGATGTTCCCTTGCCTGAGCTCTGCTGGCTTGCTTCTGGCAGCAGCTAGGGTCAGTAGGAGGTGCCAATTTGATACAAGTAAGCAATTTTTCAGTAAGTTATTTTTCTTCCTGTTCCCCCAAGCCCCTGATCCACCTCGTCCCTTTCTATCTTTCTCTTCTCCGTTAGGCGTTAAAGATGCGATGCTCACACTGTAGGTATAGTGGAAGAGGGAACATCTGAAGTTAGGAACTGTAGGGACAATGAGATTGACAGTGCTTCTGTTTTATGTTGGCTTATCTGGCTCTAGAGGCTGCTTTTGGGACAAGTGGGTACTGTAATTTTGTATTTTAAGAAAACTTCTTTTGAATAAAGTTTAAAGCAATGCCAATATTGAGGAATCTGCAGTAACACTGGGAACAGATTAAGGGAGAAATACTACAATCACTACCAACAGCTGCTGGCCTTCCTACAAATAAATGAGGATATCTGTGCATTTAACTCTGAGCTGTGATGTGCCCAAATGCTTTCAAAGTATTTGGTTTTAGTAACTTTTTTGTTCAGGGGATCTGGGCAAGTGTCTTTAGGGACACTTGTGCAGTTGCCAACGTGCTCGAAGCCTACCACTAGTGGGTGAAATGGTCTTCTCAGACTTTTCTGGACTGACAGATGTTGAGCGAGATAAATTGTTGATGGCATTTCATGGAACAGCAAATGCAGGGTCCAAATGTCTAAGGTACAAGCTGTAGTAGAAACAGAATAATAGACAGTTACGAACTGTTTTTCTGCACCCCGTGCCTCTGAGAGGAATGTTACGAGGCAAATTTTTTAATAGAAGCAATTTTCCACTCGCTGAGCCCATCTTAACACTTGTTTAATTTTAGTACTCCAGCTATGCTAGAAATAGTGTTAGAAAGTGGTGGTCTTTTAACGTTAGGCTCAAAGTGACCTGTTCACCATCACGTTACAGCATCTGCTTCTGCTCCAGACTATCACCATTTTCTCATCCTTTGATATTTTTTTTAACCTTTATGAGAAGGCAAAACCTGAACTATACATGCAATTACTTCCGCAGTGCTGAACAGAGATGTGCTTCTGAAGCGCTGACTGTCTGGCTATGCCTTGAAAAAGCAGATATTTTTTTTCCCCCTTCTGATTTTCACTGCTGCATTGTTAGGCATAAAAGCAGTGAGGCTAGAGTATGTCTGACTGTCCTCCTCCAACACTGGCTTGTCTTTGATGGCGACTCCAACCCCTCAGATTGTTTCTTTTAGCACTCATCTGCCTTTCTGCTTCTCTGCTTTGCCAGTGGTCGGTTAGCAAATTGATGTCAGGAAGGTTAGATTAAAACCTAGGCTGGGGATTTCTTCCCTCAAAAGACAAGGTACACAGAGGAGGCAAGGCAGGGGAAGCCATCCATGCGTGAAGGCAGGCTGGCTGGCAGAGGAGCTGAGCACAGCGGCTGCCTTACAGCTGCTCTGCTGCTGCAGGAGCGGGGGCTTTGCTTGCTCTCAGGTACGGGGAAGCGAAGCAGAGCGTGTGTGCGTGTGTTGTATGAGGGGAATTCATGTATGCAAAGACATGCCCACTTGGCATCGCTCCAGCTTAGCGTTTGAGATGCTGCTGGAAATGAGAAATAGAGTGAAAGCTGGAGGAAAAGGAGCGCGAGCTCTTCTCTCACGAATTAAAGCCTTCTCCGCTCACATCTTGTATTGCTCAGCGCAGAGCAGCAGCGATGCTGAAGCTGACTCCTGGCCAAAGTGTGGCCCTGGAGCAGCAGGCCTGCCTGGCGGGCTGGTTGGTGACAAATGAAGGAAAACCCGTGTGCCCGTGGAGAAAGCAGAAAGGTTGACAGCAGTCCCGTGGTGCTGGCTGGGAGGCATTTCTGGAGTTTGCCTCTGCGGCTGACTGCGAATACAATACTCGGTGAGACATCTTCCTTTTCCCTTCCTGTGCTGTACAGCAGAGCCGTGATGCTGCTGCAGGGCTTGAGCAGCCCTGGGCCTTGTTGCAGGTTCCCAAATGTGCAGGTCTGGCACCCGTACCATGCATGCTGGGCTGAAGCCAGGCCAGGACGTGGGCCTGTGGTGGGGCCGGGCTGTGGGGAGCTGGAGCCTGGCCCTGATGTGGCCTCGCTGGTGCTGGGGCTGGTGGCCCTGGGCTGATGTGGGGTCCTGGGGGCAAGCAGGGACAGGCAGGGCTGGCGGTCCCCTCAGGGCGCTGCACTGAGGTTGGTTTGGCTCCTGGGGCTGGCTTGCCTGTGAGCATGGTGTGCTTTGGGATATATTCTTATGAAAGGCTTTTAGTTCTGGGTGTTTTTTAAGGCTGTCGGGGTCAAGTGTCAGAAGTTTGGCCTTGTGGGGAGATCTCTAGGTCTGGAAGAGGCTTTGATGTGTGGGTGCACGATGCTGGGTTTCAGAGGTGTCCGTACAGACCCAGCTGTTGTGCCACAGCCAGAGCAGCCACCCCACCCCAAGGGAAGGGTGCGTGTCGCACCGCTCATTTGCTTTCTGTGGGAAGACTCATTTCTGACGTGCATTTGTACAGCCATGAAACCCGTTTAAATGTCCATTTCTGGAACAATATTTCTTCTCTTAATTTTTGCGTATTGCAGCAGCTTGGTATGCCAAAAGATTCGGCTTGCGACAGGCTGACAGCACCGAGGGTGAAACAGGCAAACCCCAGGGCCCGGCAGCGCCGTGTGGAGGCGAGCTGCATGGACCTGCCTGACATGGGAGCCCTGACGGCAGTCCTGCAAGGGGCTGAGTGCTGGGCAGAGGTGTGAAAGAGTAAAGATGGGAAGAGCCCGAGTGCTGATTGGGATCCAGCATTCTCCCAGAAGTCAGCCATACAGCTCCCTCCTACTTCATGGTCATGGGAGTGCAGTGACAGACAAGCACAGAAGCAGGGAGTACAGAAACGTCTGACTCCTCCAGTTGCATCTTCCTCTTCTACAGTGCACAAACAGACCTGCAGATTTCTGCAGAGATTCATGTAGGTGAGGAAAAAAGAATTAAACTGGTTGGATAGTACTTTCTTTGCAGCTGTGTAAGCCAGCCTTGGCTGCTGCTGTGTTAATGGTGCCTTAAAGAAAACTATCAGCATGCTAATGGCAGCTCTGAAAACAGAAACTTACCCCGCACCATCCCATTCATCTCCAAAGAGATGGGCATTTCCAGTCCTAATGATCCATTTAACTGCCAGTATTAAACACGTATCTCAAGAAAAATTATATGCAATTAAACAGGAAGAAGCCTGTTAATGTAACATCATGGCTGTGTGACTGAGGACAGTCAAGCAACTTCAAGACAGATTCTAAAACTGAGGTTAGCTTTAGTTCGGCTCTTATTCACAGTATTTTATTATTCCCAGGTAAATATTTGCATTGCATTAGTTCTAAAGTGCAGTCAGTCTCAAGTGCTCAAAGGTTAATGAACAAAGCGTCAGAAATAAGGGCTAACTAAGGATTTCATCCACGTCAGAGATGAAAATGATCACATTGTGACTTGCCCAATGTCACACGTGCTCCTTGGGAAGACGTGACTGTAAGGTTGTTAGTCTTTGCTGTCTAATTGGAAGATGACCTTTATTTGCTATCTGTAATTCCTGTTTCCAAAGTGTGAAGCTCTTCTCTCTGCCAAAACAAGCCTAACTGTGAGCGGTAAACTTTTGCAAGCCCTGGAGAGCAGACTTGCAGTGCTCGTATGAATTCGGTGCTCAGCTGGATGTTTCTCCTGCATGCCAGGATGCCTTGCACGTCAATCATCCCCAGCTGCAGAGCAGGTGGACTAACCTGGGTCGCTAGCCCTGGAGCACTTGTAAACAGCGTGGACTGCAGTGTGTACCGGGGCACTTGGGTCACATATGCCCGTTCCTAGGACTGCTGGGGCTTTATTCCCATAGCTTTCTGCTGCGGCAAGCCAAGTTGCTCCTCAGTTCCCAGTGAGCTGGGGGAGCTGGTTGGACCTCGGGGCATGTTTTGAGGGGGCAGGGAGGAAGATATTGTGGGAAAGCATCAAATGACTGAAGTTGCTGTAGGGCTCTAATCAAAGGGCTGTGATCTTCAAAAGGGGGAAGAGCACCAGCCCACGAGTAAGCAGCACTGGGGGATTTGCCTGTACTTCCAAATAGGCTGGGAGTGGAGCACCAGGGTGAATGGTGCACTTCTCGTGTGGTCCAAGCTCGCTGGGAGCAAGGCATGAGCTGAAGCTGACTTGCCAAGAGTTTAAAGAAGGCCAGAATAGTTTCTTATGGAAAAAAAAAAAAAAGTCATAGAAGAAAGATACCACTGCCTTGACTGCTAGGGCAATGTAGAGTTGCTTTGATGTAAAACTTTGGCCCAGCGCTCAAAACAACTCTATCACCTGAGCCAGACTGCCAGGTTGAACGTGTATGTAACACAGGCCATCAGGCTGTGCTTACCAGGGGATGAGTAATTCTAAACTGCAACTTTAATTTACCCTTACTTGTTCCTCTGTGTAGGTTGAATCTTCCTTGTAGATTGGAAGCTGTGAACCATTATTTCTCCTCAGCTATATTTGAAGTATTTAAGGACTTGCCACACTAATATTCACTATTTGTGTGGATATCCTGGGCTGTCTTTAAACTATAAAAAATAGTTTCCCCTTTTTTCTATGTACAGACATTTTTTGCCTGTTTGTTAAGAACCACGACATGGAGAGACTCAGAAATTAACCTGCTTTCCTAACTGTCTTTGCATAAGCAGTTATCCAGAGCTGCCTCTGAAACCACAGCAGGAAATGAGTTTTGGTCTGCCTTGAAACAGAGTGAAACTGATGTCCCAATTTTTCTAATTAAATACATAATTGTTTAATCCCTTTGGATTGGAAAATGGTGTTGCAAGTGCATGTATTTCGGTTTTGAATATTTTTGTGTTACAAATCGTCTTATGTTTTGGCTTGTCTATTCAGCAGCAGGTGCCAAAGGCATAATATGAAGGATCTTCAGCATTTTTAAGATGGAGCACATATACGAGTATTCCTGGCATAGCTCACCTCCCGCTTGTGGCTGTAGGTAATGGGGTTTTTAACAAAGGGGAACTGGATACATTTAATTTTAGCAAGTGGCAATAGATTAACTCTCTATACCATGAGATTAGAGTCCTTCCTTTTCAGAAAGTGCACCCTGGGTGCTGTGTTCTGCTGTGCTGAAATGCCCAGGCGATGGCTGCTGCGCCCATTCTGCACGCAGTAGATTTTAGCCTGTGAACCATGACTATGGAAGGAAACACTGCTTCTTATGAGTGTAGGATTTATTAGGGCTTGCCGGAGCAAAGCTTGCCTTTGGATGCTGCAGAAGTGCGGAGCCCAGCTCCCCTTCGTCGGAGGAAAAAGTCTGCCTGGGAGGCTGGATTCAGGCCAGTTGCTGTACAAGAAGCTTCTCATGCTGCTGCTGCGCTCTGGCACGCTCAGTCTCCCTGACCAGCTCTTGGAAAATTGCTAGTGTTTCTTTAGCACTGGAGCATGTCAGGCTACTCATCCAAACTTTTAATTTGAAACTGGGTATTCTATTTTTAGCCAGAGCCTGAAGTGGTTTTCAAAATCCACCTGCCACTTTCATTATCCTCTTTCCGTTTTTTTTTTTTTTTCCCCCCTTGCTCATTGATAAGAGAAAATACTAAAGCGTGCATCCCTTTTGGCTTGTGGCTCGTGTGGTTCACCAACATACTTCAGAATGCATAAAAATGAGAACTTGGGTTTTACAGAAATATGGTAATACAGGTCGGACAAAGAGATACTGCATGTAATCCTGGTGCTGCATGGGGAATCCTCTGAAGCTCGGTCTATTAATTTGGGAAGGAAAGAGGTCTTTGGGACTACCTGAGCACTGACTGACCATTGCCAGTTTTAAGAAGGACCCCTTCTACTGTGGAGAGTCTTTGGAGCTGGTACTACAGGATGCTTAAAAGCTGAGCAGGAACAGATTACTTTTATGGGCATCAACACTTGTAGCAAGCCCAAAACAGCTTGCTGAGCCCATTCAAATATAAATCCTGAAAGCTGCTTCTCTGGCCAGTACCAGGTTGGACTGCCACCAGAGCAGGGGGGTTGTGTCAGGGGCACTGAGTGTATTTGTCTCCATTATTAAGCTAAAATGGCGAACCAAAGGTGCTTGGCAGAAAATCTGCGTGTGCGTATGTGACTGCTGCCAGGCTCACTTTTATAACACGAGTTTGAAATTGGCTGGGATGATACCTTGACGATTTAGCTGCCTATTTTCACAAAATTTAGAAGCCCCATGAGTACCTTCATCGAAGGGAAGATCTTTGTCCTCTATTAGCTGGTAGTGAATCCACACAGCTAAGCTGCTGGCATCTAGCAAGGGAAGAGCTTTATTTGTGCACCTAGGAATTGAGACATGAATCACAGGAAGCCCAGGCTCCCTGGGACCCACAGCTTCCTCACCTGTGTCCTTGTTTCTGCTCTGTGTAAGAACAGCTGTAAGGAATCCAGCCACAAATGTGGTATGCAGCCCTCTTCGAGTAGCTCCTATGTTGGTCTCTGACAGACCAGACATATATCTACTACTTTGAAACCAGCAATTTATCCCTTCCCTTCCCTTCCCTTCCCTTCCCTTCCCTTCCCTTCCCTTCCCTTCCCTTCCCTTCCCTTCCCTTCCCTTCCCTTCCCTTCCCTTCCCTTCCCTTCCCTTCCCTTCCCTTCCCTTCCCTTCCCTTCCCTTCCCTTCCCTTCCCTTCCCTTCCCTTCCCTTCCCTTCCCTTCCCTTCCCTTCCCTTCCCTTCCCTTCCCTTCCCTTCCCTTCCCTTCCCTCCCTATGCTGACTTTGAAGTGCCTGTTGTCCTAAAGAAAATTACCTGTTAGTAGCAAGTCAGACTTTGATGTGAAACTTGTTTTCAAGCTAATGCCCTCATCTGCATCTACTTTGCTGATGTGCCACTTCATTGTCAAAGGGAGTCATTGCTCTTTGTGTGCCACAGTTTAAAAGACAAACAAAAGAACAAAACAAACCACCTAAAAATAGCCTCAAGCTCCCGTGGTCCTATACTTTGCCCTGAGTGCTAGGTGAGCGCTCTTGTTCCACCTACAAGAAGCCCTGTAAAAATCAGCAGTTTCAGGACACATTGGATGTAGCTTGTGCTGAAAGCTATTTTGAAACTGAAATCTTTTGGAGTGGGAAACAACAGAAATGAGAGAAAGGAGCACATGGAGCTTCCTCCCTTAGCTCTTTTTCCCAGAGAGGGAAAGGGAGTGTCTGACTTTGATCTTACTCCCTTCCTTCCACCTGGTTTTGCATGCATGTGCATGCAGTTTCATGTCTGAAGACTTGATTACTGTCTCTGGTACCCCTGGAACATCTCCCACTTGAGAAGATCTGTAGGTGGGAATAGAAACAGGCCTGTGAGAATCTGGAGGGATAAAGACTGTAGGAATCTTCCTCGTGAACATGTTTGTGCTGTTGTGGCCTGGGTCATCTGCAAAGGAGTCTTTCAGTAGGCTTTATTTTGAATTCATTTGAATTCATCTGTGTCTACACCCCACGGGATGGTGATGTTATGTTTCCTGTATACACTTCACTGCCATGCAGTCTCTGGATTTAGATGTGTGTGCTAAATACAGCGTGTCAGTGGGAGCACTGCTGTTCTTGGAAATATTTATTTTAAATTGTAATGTTCACCTGCTTGACATTTTCTTCCCCTGCACTTCCAATCACATCTTTGATTTCAAAGGTGAAGTTGTATGAGAAGAATGTGAAACAGCATGAGAAGAATGTGAAACAGTCACGTCTTTGACTAAGGTGTGCTAATGCAGAAGAGCTACCTCCTGTTCTCAGAAGTGCAGCAGGGAGGATGCTCAGGCAGTGTTACTTCCCCTTCTTGGTGTCTGCAGGTAGAAAACTATTTTCTGCAGAAAAGACTATTGCATTATATTGAGCAAATTAATTAAAATCTGTCCAAGTTAACAAGTTAATCTTGTTAAAATCTGTCCGTGTTAATATTTAACTTGAGGCAGCTAAGTTTTTTTTTCCCTTTTTCCCTTTTTTTTTTTTTTTTTTTTGGCACTGAAATTAACGTTTGTTGGGTGGTCAGAGTAGCCAGCTGGTAGCGCCTGTCTTTAGAACTTTTGATGTGTTTCTTTTCAGCTGGTAGCAAAAAAGTTTCGTCTTAAAATACAGTCTAACAGATGGAAGAACTAAATGACATTCATTGTGATTTGTAACGTGTCTCGTTTGGCTAAGGAGGATGAGCAACACCAGAGCCAGTCCTTAAGACAGTCTGTCCTTGGTCTCATGTCCTGCCTCAACCTTCACCAAGGTACATGGGATAACTTCATCAAGATCTTTAGAAGGGCATTGGCTTGGCCCTGCCGGACTAGGGTGGACTGCTGTGTGCATGTTGCCTTTAGGATCAACAGTACCAACAGTGACCTTCAGCGTCTGCCATACCAGGAGGATGCAGGTCTTCCATGCTGGTATCTGAGTAAGATTCACCTGCCCTGAGGCAGACCTCTATGCTGTAGGTGCTTGATTCTCCCTTTTGAGTCTCCTTCTGTTTACTGTAGATGGTAGACATCTGAACCCAGGCAAGAGAAATCTCAGCTTTCTGAGTCCTGGGTGTCAGTTAAAAAAAAAAAAAAAAAAAACACAAACCAAACCAATTAAAAAAAAAAAAAAAAAAGAAAAAGTTTTGTAGGCGTACTTTAAAATGTAGCCCAAGATGGGATGGTTTATTTGAAAGCAGGGAAGAAAGGAAGAGGACGGAAGGAGAAGGCTAACCTCCAAGTGCTTCCAAGATGGAAGGCAGTGGAAGGAAAAAGCAACACACAGGGATGAGTATTTGAAGTTTTAATCTAGGCAGATTGCTTGAATGATTCCTTGAAAGTCTGCCAGAGGCTAGAAACTAGCCAGCGTTGTCCAGAAGGATGAAACCCGTGCTGCTGCAACCTTTACCTGGTGCTACTCAAGCTTGTCTGGCTCCTCGTTGTAAATAGGTTGTGTGGGCTGAGTCTAAGACATAGAAACATCGAGCCCATGTTACACAAATCATAATTTACAAAAACAAAGTTGATCTGCCTCTTGACACTTTAATTTCTCTAGCCAGCAGCTCCTGAATGATGCCAGCAATTGCAAACTCCCCATGATTATAATGACTTTGGTGGCTGCTGCAGGAGCTTTTGTCAGACCAAGCAGCTAATATTAGAGCCCTACTGTGACAGGAACATAAATGAGAATTAGTCCTTCCTGAAAAGGTGCTGCTGAGGGGTCTGGTGACGGTGACTGTAAGACAGTGCCTGAAAGACACAATTCGTGTGCCTGAAATACACATTTGAACTTCTCATGATGGTTTACAGAGAACTGTACTCAAAACCTTTAAAACCTTGTTGCTCTGAGACTCCTGGTGTGGAGGTTCAGCCGCTTTAATGTGGGGAAGCAGAACATTCTTCAGATAAATGGCAGCTTATCTTGCTCGGGCACTACAGAAATACCAGTCTCCTTACTTGATGCTTCACTTCAGGGCAGCTGCGTGGAGCCCCAGGGCTGCCTACGTGTCGTGTTTTGCTGGTTGAGTTTGTTGCCGCTGGGATCAGGGCTGTCATAACAGTGCTCACTGCTTTTTTCCTGGGGTGAGATGCAGGAGTTGACCTGTAGCACCTGAAGGCCTCGCAGGAAAGCCTGCCCTCGTGGTTAGTGGCAGGGGAGGGGAAGGCACGCTGCTGTCAAAATGTGAGCGCTCGTCTCTGGAGGTGCCTCAGAACAAGGCCTCCACGTGCGTGGCTCTGGGTTAGCAGGCAGGGAAACCACTGCAGCAGGCACGGACGGGTTTCAGCAGAGCAAAACCAGGCATAGTGCTGTGCCCTGCCTGATCCCTTCTGCTCCAGCCTGACAAAGCTGCTGCTCCCTGCTGAACCAGACTTCAACTCTGGTTATTTTTCAAGAGCATCCTTCTTTGTTGTGAGGATCGAAGTGCTACCTGGAGGTACACGAGAGGTGAAGTGTCTGAGGTTTGTTTCAGAGTTTAAGTGTGACAACAACTTGTTCTGGTGAAGAGCAGCAAGTAGTTTGAAATTTGCGTTGTCAACCTGTTCATGCTTTTCAATAAGGCTCGTGCTGTGCTGGTCTCCCTGCTTGACATTCAGAGGCAGAGGGATTAATATTTGACTTTTAGCCTAGCTCTCTAAACTTAAGTGCTATGCTTACTTATTATTATTTTTTAAGATGCAAAACAGCTGATTTCACAAATCAGTGGTGTCTCAGCGTGCTGCAGATGATACTGGCTATTCTCACATTTCTGTGCTTTTTAATGAATTTGAGCATCTTTTAGGATGGAGCCCGGAGAGCTCTGAGCTTGGGAAAGTTATTAGTTTAATCTTTATTCTTTTGATGCCAGCATTTCTAGGAGGAGGAGTGAAACTGAGATTGCTGAGACTTAGCTTAAAAATTTTGGAACTATCAGAGAGCTGTTTTGTGTCTCTTTATAATAGCTGGCCCTGACAGTTTAACAGAGCTTATTGACCATCTGCTTTGTCTAGTTTGCCACATGGCAGAGTACAAGTAAGCCAAAACACTGACTGCAGAGTGTATTAATTAAACAACTTACTTGCGAACGCTATCAGGATACTAAACTGATTGATATTACACATTTAACTTTGTCCTTTCCTTTGCTGCAGTTGCTGGATATGGAGCCAGGGAACATAAGATAAGTGGGGAGACAAGAGGTGTTGGGCTGTACATCGGAGTCACTATTTCCCTCCTCGCCCGCTGTCTTCTGTTACCCACTCCCAACAGATGGGACACGGAGTGTATTACAGTCTTGTCCCCCCGCTGCTCCTTCTGACTGCTGCTCTTTGCCTCTCACAAAGCTGGCAAAAGCAACAGCTGTTCCATAATTTCCCTGTTTGAAGGCAGGAACATAGCAAGGGGAGGGGGGAGAGGCTGGAAGACTTGTCATCTTGCCTGTACAGGACTAGAGAGAAATGTTGTCCTTGCCTCTTTTTTTAAGAGCCAGTATCTCTTCTGAGAAGAACAGATTTCATGTTCGTCAGTGTTGGTGCTTCTGGAAATTCAGTGTGCCCTTCTCCGAGGTGAAAGCAGAGGTTCAGAGCTTGGTCATGCCTGCATATCTAGTGTGAGGAACCTGACTCTGGGCTGCCTGGTAGCGTAGCTAATTCAGCTTAAAGGCATGGCCCCCTGGGAAGGCAGATCTCGAATCCAGACTGTGCTGGTCGCAGAGACACGCAACATGTTCTCTGGAACGGCTGTGGCAAGGTTTTGGCAATACCCAACAACTGTCTGCGTGATCGAGGAACATGCTGTAGGTAGAGTCTCTGCAGCTAGAAGCTGAATCCTGCCTAGCTTGCTGTGATGAGCAGATGGCTCGTTAGTGTGCCCTGCCGTGCTGTGGCAAGCAGCAAGCTCCTCCAAGGCCTTGCCACGCGCACTTTCATTGCAGAGTCTGTGTGCAGATTCTTTTTCTGCTGGTACCTTGCTGTAACAACAGGTAACTATTCATACATAGGCGTGTGTAGGCACATATTTGTGGTCTGTTAATAGGCTTCTGAAGGACTGGTGTGTATACATGTGGGCTGTGTGTATAGTGTGCTGTGGGATGGCATAACATGAAATAGTATGGCAATTCAGCACAACGTCAGACTGAATGAAGCTACTGTTTGGCTATATGTTTAATATACCAGAGCTGCTGGAAATGCTTTGCAGAGTAGGTAAATAACTGTAGGAGAAAACTGAAAGACTGCTGTACTGGTTGGGATTCTGTCTGAAAAGCTGTGTTTAGTCAGCCACAGACAAAGCCTCTGCTGAACACTTCCTTGTTTTGGCCTCAGGGATCTCGATTCCAACCAGGAGCATCCCTCTGACTGCATTTTGCCTTCAGGAGTTGCAGAGGATCTTTGATTTACACCAGTGCTTTGTACCCCAGGCAGTCCTGCTGTCTGTTATCCTGACAGATTCAGGAAGCTCTTTGAGAAACGGGATCTCGAGCGTGCATGTGAGTTCTCTCCTTCCTGGGAAGTGCTGAAGCTTTGGGATCCCTCCTAATTGAGGGTGCTCCTTCCGGCATTTAGAGCACACTTGAGAAAATTGCATTCCCCTTTAAACCTTCTTCTCCTCTCCACCTTTTTTTTTTTTTTTTTTTTTAAAACTTACAGTATTAATTAGCATGTTTAAGAGTAGACTACTGCTCTTTTGTTAGCTTGAAAACCTGAGGATTATAGCACTTCTGCCAGGGCACCAGCTTGGTAAAGAAGGGCTGGGCTTGATGTAGCTTTTTAAAAATAGCCCTTGCCTGGAGCTGTATTTCAGTCATAGGAAACACTTTTAGTAGTTGTTTTCTTTAGCATGTATGTGGGGGGTTGCTACTAACAACATTTAGCTGTGTTCCTCCCTCAGCAGCCTGTTGGGCATCTTTCCCTTCGGCTCCGCCCAACCACAATTTCTTCGCTCTTGGTATTGCCAGCCTGTAAGTTCATTTTATTTTAAAGCCCTCGGCAGTGCTGGGCTTGCTGTTTGCCTGCATCATCTTTCAGCTACGGTGGTTTGCGAGGGCTCGCAGCTGTTGCACCAGCATCTGGGATTTCTGCGGCTGTGCTGGAAATATCTCCTGCCTGTGCGTCCGACGAGCAGGGGGACACCTCAGCGCTTTGGCAGCATTCTCTGTTGGGCTTGCTCACCCTGTCATGATTAGGTAGCCCACCACAAGTTTCTGTTACCCAATGTGAAAAGGTCTGCCATATGTTTCCTGCAGGCAAGTTAGCATGTCCTGGAAGATGATGGGGCTTTAGCATTTCACAAGTAAACAAGTAAAGCTGTGAGTAAATTAGACACTTCAGAATGACTTCATTTTTTACTTTTATATCAAGCCAAAACAACAAATATCTTGCCCTATGTTATACTTTGCTCCTTCAGTATGCCTTAATTGACTCTTCAGGCTATGGTTATAGAACCACAAAGCCTTCTTTCCTCAAAGGAATAAAGATACCCCTATCATCCATAACTCTTAATTCTTCTGGAATGCTGCCAGTAACAGAAACACACATTTTTCTTTGGTCTCTGACCATTTCCAGCAACACAGATGATTAGAGATCATTGACAAGTCCTGACTTTGCATGTTTGTGTCTCTGTGAAAAATAGAGGAAAATATCATAACATATCTTTGTGATGTTTGCGGCTTAACATAGATAAATCTTGGAGTAGAAGCAGAAAGAGAACAAACTTTTAGGCTGACCACAGCAAAGTGGGAATTCAGCTGAAAATGTGCCTTATTTAAGGATCCTGGGAGCTGAAATGGGAGGTGGTGATGCTGCAAGGTACCTTGGAAGGCAGTGAGACTGGGATCCATTCATGAAACAGTTGCTGCAGATTATCTGCTGACTCTGACAGATGATACTTGCTCCCTGTGCATTTTCAAGATGGCAGGATCCTGCAAACAGTAGTGTAACCCTTTATAAGGCTGGTTGTTCAGAGTACAATTCCTCAGCAGTGAGCAAAAGCTCACTTCTCTCAGAACTTGTAAGCAGTCCTGTAGGGATGGAGGGGGCTCCATGGTCAACTGGGTAGAAGAAAGTGAGAGGAACTGGAGCTTAGAAGGGTTTTATGGAAGGTTTTCTTTTAGTGATGCTTTGCAGTGGTCCCAAGGAAGTGCCCTTAATATAGAAATACAGTGTCTCCTTACAAACCTGTTTTTTAGAGACTCTCAGAAAAGAATGAATGTGTGTACTTGAAAATAAATGAATGGGAAGACATTTTTATCAGGCTTCTTAGAGCATTTAAATGGAGGTATCCTACAATAAAGTCTAAAGCTTAAATCCCTTCCAAACTTGCTGTATTTGAATGTAGTGACAGAATTTTGGAAAAAGAACTGGGCTAAAACATATTGGCAATTAGACTTCAATTAAAATTGGATGAGATGACATACAGGACCAGTGAGCAGATATGTCAAGCGGTGAAATGGTGTTTTTTGCAAGAGTGTAGGAGGGGTGATGCTGCAAGACAGAAATCTCAGTTAACATAGCAGCTGGGAAAACAATGCTTCTGTTCAAGAAAGTAAACTGAATGCCTCCATTGAAAATCTTCATTTTGAAAAGAATTAATACACCCTTACCAGTAGTGTGCAGAGAACGTAGTATGAACTTTTATGTTCAATTTTCACCTTTCAGTGCTTGGTCACTTTTGCTGTTTTTCCTTGATACCAACTTTTCAGATGAGACTTTTATTAAATTGGCAAGTGAGAATAAAACTGAGCTTTCCTTTTGCGTTTCTTACTGTCTTGTGCTCTTCTTTCTGTAGAGAAATGCTGGGAAAAGGTGTTTTTATCTAACTTAGCAGCTGCGTCTCCATTGGCATCGCAATGACTTTTCCTTGTAAACCAGGCAAAGATTTCCCTGCCGGGAGAGGAAAGCACAATGAGGAATTCTGCCTGCTCAAGAGAAGTTGCCACGTTTCTGTTGTACTGGGCAGCTGCATCAGTGACATAGTTAAAATAATCTGATTTTCAAGGGCTGTCACAATTTTCACTTGACTTCCATTTTCTGAATTAACCAATGTAAGTATTTGAGTGACTGATAGGGCCACGAACCAAGCAAGGCTTGCCATACTGTGTTTTTGGCCAGTTTGGGATTCCTAGAAGCTGTTCTGTTCCAAGTCAGAACCTATTTTGGTTTCTCACTGTTGGATGTTTTGTGGCAGATCTGAGCAAGTGCTTCCTAAACAGCTGCTCATACAAGAGCTACTGTGTATGGACAGACCAGAGTCAGTACTGTAAGTGTGTGACCCCTGACTAGTGTTTCAGTCACCCGTTCAAGAAAGGGAGAAATGCCAAACTAAAAATAGCAAGTCTAAGGCCCAGGATAAGTGTTTTCAGTCACCTATATAATGAACTCTTTTGAAAACTTGTTCTTAAAACACAGAATACTAAGAAATTCATTTGCTGAAAAAATCTGCGTAGTGTATGTATGCATTTTATTCCTTTTACAAAAGCCCCTTTGGCAGCTAATTAGAGGAAGGTTACTCCTGTTGATTCTTTGCAAATTACTTCCTTAGCTCTTGTACAGTTAAACAAAAAATCTGGGAGGGAAAAAGCCTTCAACAGAATCGGTGAGAGGAAGAGTGAAAGGGTCTGTTATTTATCCTCGCTGGCTGAGGTGCCTGCAGAAGCCTCCAGTGCTGTTTATGGAATTGCCGGCTGCATCCATCCGTGCAGAGCTACCTCCCTGCTGCTGACGGGAGAAGGCAGCCAGCGAAATGTGGCAGCCAGCCCGTGCCGGCTGCGAGGGCATATAAGTAAAAAGGCACGGCCTTCTGAAGGAGAACAGAAAGCCTTCCTCCCAGCCAAGAAAACTTGACAGGTGTGGTAGCGACCAACAGTAGGCAGTGTGTCTGCTAGACAAGCCCAGCCTCAGCTGAATTGGCAGAGTTTGAAGTGCAATAAAACTCCAGTTTAGCTCTCTTAGCACATTATTCTCTCAAAAGCAGCTTTGTGGCCCTGCTAGCAAGCGGAAGAGAGAACTGCAGAAAGAGGGGACCAAGGTTTCTTCTTGTGCAGACAAGGTTTTTGGCTGAGGTCACCACCGCATTTCCCTCATATGGTCTGCATAAACACAGAAGTGTCCCTGACAGTGGCAGTCACACTGATGCAGCAGTATAGAGTGAATTTGGATGGCTCATTAACCATTACTGATTAAAAAGAGCCCCTGTCACACACACCCTGACCTCCATTTGGGTGTAGGTAAGCCTGCATAGAGATAACACGCCTTGTGTTGGCACAGCTGGGTGGCACAGGGGAGTTTAGACGTGCCATGCAGCACCTGCTGGCGGTGTGTCAGAGCACAGGCATGGCAGAGCGGCCGTACTTCATGTGGCGCCACTTCTGAAATCCTGTAGCTGCACAGCCTCTATGTTATGAGCTCTCCTCTGAAACTGGCCCTGCCTCCCTTCACTTCGGTGAATGGCTTGGCAGTACTTGTGCTTGTCTCCCCTTCCCCTCTTCCAGCTGGCCTGTGAGGCGGTGTGGGGACTGGCAGCCATCTTACGTCTCCCATACCCCTTGCACAGGGTAACATGGTGTACGTGCTAACCGCGTTCCAAGGTGGCACCTAAGCAGCTGACTTAAATTTAGCTTTTGGGCAGCCTGTAGCCTAGATAAGGACTTTGTCCAGAGGAAACCATGGTGCATTCCCACTGTCTTTCTGCCCTCTTGCCCTTTCATCGAAAGGAAGGCAAAACTGCAATGGCAGCTATAAAGGCAGCAGCTGCTGCTGTGTGCGGTGTCAGTGCAGGCTGGCTTGTTTTCTGGGGGAGGGTGAAGATATTCAGGGAGGCTGCATGGGGGTGAGAGGCCTTGCTCTGGATGTGGAGGTCCTTTCCCTATCCTCTTTCACAGAGGCTTGCCCATAAAGGGAGCTTTCATAGGAATTGCATTGAGGGATGTTATTCATACCCCTGCCTGTAACCGTGATCCCCCCACACTGACAGGGGCACTCCAGTTGAAGCGAGAGCACAACTGAGTTGCTTCTTTTTGCATCACTGAAGCACCAGGGTTGTGGTGTTGCTATTTCGGTATACTGGTGCTCTATATTATAATAAAAATGTGGGCTGGGGTGTCGCTTTAGAGGTGCTGGCTCTTTGGATAGAACTTGTGATTGGAATAGCATCTGCCCAGTTTGTCAGCTCTGCAGTCACTTGAGGGCCAGGAGGAGAGGACAATCTGTGGCAGTGCTAGCTCAAAACAAACAACAGCCGCGTGCAGTGGCGGAGGGAAGGGACAGAGCCAGCTTGGATAATGAGACAGAAGAACTTGGCTTGAGTTGGCTCTCCTCCCCTGCTTGGTGAAGATATCAGTTGTTGTTAATTGCTTTAATGAGGTTCATAACCAGAATTTAAAATGTTTTGTGTGTGCTGTATAGCCATTGCCCTGCAAATATATCTTTCATTTCCATTTGAATTTTGAAACTACAGCTGTACCTAACTCCTGGCAGACACACAGACATTAAGATCCCCTCATACTTAAGTGATTCCCAGATGTTTAAATTTGATTTGCACCATTTTTTTTTCTCTATAATTGTTTGTAAATAAGGAAGGTAGAGCTGTTCTTGGCTATTGGTAAGTAACACACAGAGGATGTGTGTCCCGGTTTGCCCAGGATGATACCTTTATACCGGGATTGTCCTGTTTGCCATCATTCTGATCTGAATGATGCCTCCCACCACGCAAAACCTACCCCCAGACCTGTGACCTTCATGTTTTATCCTTGCCAAGCAGCTTGCAAGAGAGTACTGGATGATGTGCTGTTTTTTTTTTTTTTTCAGGTGATATAACTCATATAGAGCATGTCCCTGTTGCATGACTGCATCCCTTTGCATTCTAAAAATTCTGGTCCCAGAAAGTCCCTGTTTTCCTCACAGTGTTCGGTTGGTAGCCTTGACTGTCATCTAGTTGTGACAGCCCAAAACCACTTGCCAAGGTTAGCAATTTTTCTTCTCGAGTACATCTCTAAATTTGTCATTGTCAAGGCTGGTTAAATCTCAGCTTGGGTTCTTTCTTGCCTTTAAGGAACATATTTCTCAAACTGGTATACCTGTTTTTATATACACCTGCATAACATGAAATGATTGTGGGGGTGGGTATGGAGGAGGCCAAGCTACTTAGAGGCTGCCCCTATACATCTTCAGCTCTGTGTCTGTCCCTCTGTGTCTTTCTCAGCTAACATTGTTCTTTCTCAGCTACCCTGTTCTTTAGATTCTTTCTTCAGTAAGGAATTAGTGATCCTGAATATTCAAAATCTGAAAGAGTCATTAAGTAATCATTCTCACAGGATCCCTCTCCTCTGTCTGTTTTGTGTATTTTGCCCAATGAGACCATTTATTTCAGATGCATTCTGGGCTAGTGTTTTTTAACTAAGGATAATGTCTGATCACTGACTTAATTCAGATAAGGTTATTTCTGGAAATCTGTCTCTATATGTTGAAGTGGATGTGCTGGAAGGGTGCGTTTGCTCATGGTGGGAGAAGGGGAGGAAGGAGAAGGAAGAATTTCTAACCACTCTGCTTCAGTGAGGGCTAAGTGCTGGGATGGACAAGCTCAACCAATCATCCAAGGAACATTGTGGTATCCATTTTAACTGGCAATCCTGTGCTTTTTCTCACGTGTCTCTGGTTGGGGGCAATGCACATCTAGGTTGCATACTGATATGGAGCTGGGATATTGTTAGGGTGTGCTGTAGACCTGGGAACCCAAAAGTGCTCCTTCCTCCTTGGGTTCAGACATGAATGTCCAACAAGTCTTCTCTTTGGGAGTTCCTTGGGTAAAGATGTGCCCTTCCTAAATTTAGCTTCAGGCTTTTTGCCCACTTATCTGCTAAAAAAAACCCATAGGGTGAATTGGCAGATGCAGACAGGCTTTAGCTAGCTCTTTGTTCTCTGGGCCAGCTGGATGTGCGTGAGCTTTAGTCTGGAAGTCTGATTTCCATGTTAATATACTGTGGCACTTGAATGTGAACACTCTGCCAACAGATTTTTTTGGGTTGGTCCTAAAACTGCATGCATGCAGCTGTAATTTCTGGGCCGTCCATGCAGTTTGTGCACATAGGGCACAGCAAGCTCAGGTCCAGCTGTTCCTGCATATGTAGACACTGTCATTGGGCATGTCTGCCCATCCTTCTCATCTAGCTAAATAGCCTTTTCCCACAGCTTTCTGTTATATCCTCTTTATTTTCAGGCACTAGTGATTCCTACATAAGCTCCCCTTTGGCTTCACAGCAATGTGTGGATTCCTCCTTGCAGAGCCTTGTAAGCATTGCTTTTGGCATTGCCCTTGGTTTAACAACTGGAAAACACGCTTCTAAAATGCTGAGCTTGTCCAGCTTGAAACCATCTGAGCTGAAAATATTAATGGTAGGTACCTGCTTCAGCTGGAATAGCTTGGAAAGACTTTTAGGTAAGAGTTCAGTTACTTAAGATGTTGAGCTGAATTAAGGAGGAAAACATGAACAGTGTTTTGCCGCACTGTGTGAGCACTTTCAACAATTTAGTTGAAGCTCTAGTATGTCTTATCTTGGAAATATGGGAGGGAGTAGGCTTGCTTTGTGTCAGAGATGCCCATGGCCAGTTGCTGGAAGTGTTCTCAGTTTAATCAAGCATCTCCCATTCTCTTTCACAGAAAATTGTCCTGTGCCCTGACTCGTTAAAGTTTGGCAGTAAGCTCCAAGGATGAACAAGCTTTCCAAACAGGGAACTCGGCTGGGCTCTTCTTGCTGTTCTTGGCAGGGAGCCCCGGTCACAGGGCCTGGGAGCTGAGAGTCGCTCCTTCCTCTGCCCCTACTGGTCCTTCCTCTGGCCCTCAGATAGGGAGAAAAGGTACTTGGGAAGCAGGTAGAAGCAACACCCCAATGAACAGCAGCAGAGGAGGTAGGATTTCTCAGGAAAAAAACTATGAGAACAAAGGTTGAGGACTAAGTATTTAACAACAGGAGCAGAGGCAAACGGGTGCTTGAGGACAAAAGTAGACTGCTGTTCTCCAGACCTGAGAACTGAGTCTAGGTCTCAGAAGACATTTTCATGCCCTGCCAGCAACTTGATGGGCCCTTGGGGTGTTTGTAAAGTGTTACCTCCCTCTAGTGGTGTCTGCAAGGCCCTGGGCAGTCCTGCTAGCTTCAGGGCCAAGGGTAGGTCAGATCCACCCTATCGATAACCCCCTGTGCCCCTAACTTGCATCCAGCCATTCATACCGTATTAACAACTTGCTTAAGCCATTGTGTTGACTGCTGGGCACTCAGTGCCCCTCTTCTGGCTATTCCACTTGATCCATGTGAGGTCCTGCTTGAAGGCAGGCTCAGCACAGGAGGTTTCTGTAAATAGGGGCAGTGCCATGGGTAAATTATGGTTCACAGAATGGTTTGGGTTGGAGGGGACCTTAAAGATCATCTAATTCCAACCTTGTTGTCATTAGATTCTGTCATTAGATCATCATGCTCTGACATTACTGCTGTTAATATTTTAGGGTTGGAGACAACACATGCTCACTTAGTAATCTGATGTAACCACTGTGAAGGTTCTTCATCCTATTTGGTGTGCTGAGCCCAGGCATTTCTGAACCTCCTCTTGTGGTTGTTAACATCCCTTCCTAATCTTCTGTTCCTCACACCATTTGATAGACACTAGCAGCTGTTGTGTGTTGCACATGGCTTCATTTTAGCTGTTGTATATTTTTTTTACTCACCATTTAGCCAGGATTAGCTTTAAGTGCAAAATGCTTATGTTTGATTACAGATTTGTAATTTTTGACCACTAAAACTACTCTTTTTGTTCTCAATTTCATCTACTTTCGTCCCAGCTCACAAGTCCTCAAAGACGACTTGAATGCATTGAGAAAAGGAATGCATGGGTTTTTCCTGTATGTTTCACACAGGACTAGATGGTAGCACTCCCTCACCTGTACTAGGTGCAGACTAGTCATAATCCCACCAGGATACTCACACAGCCAACACCTGCTAGTCCCAGTAATTCATAGCATTATTTATCACCCTGCGGTGTAAGCTGTTATCTTGCACTGGGACAGTGCCACCCATACCTGCAGGTGGACTTGCTTATGGTTGAGTGTATTAGGTGTCCAGCAGAAGGCTCTTAAAAAATAGACGCTGCTTTTCACACACTAAATGGATACTTGTAGCATAACTGGTCCTGTTTCCCAGTTTGGTCTTCATTCTTTGAAACACCAGCCTCCCTCCAGAACTCCAAGAGCAAAGCCTGAGTTATTCTCCCTGAAACTTTCAGACACGTGGTCTCTCCCCCCTTTTCCTTCACCTGCCTCTTGCTGTGCTTTCTAAGGGTTTGCTTCCAAATTCAGTGTACAAATGGTGGCTCTGACTCCGTGGCTGAACTTTCCTTGCTGCACTAGGCTTCTTCCAATTTTCCCAAATTTAAATCTCAAGTGAAAAGCAAACCTGTTTAATTATCTCCCAGCAATATAGTTGAGAAGATGACATAGAGCGTATGGGCAGTGATGCTGTGGAATAGCAGGCTAAGTTGAGAGCTGGGTTTTTAAGTTTAGCCATAGAGCAGGTATTGCCCCTGAAATTTTAAAGCCTCAAATCCATGTTCAATTAATAAATACTTGCAAGGATTTCAGACCTGCTGGTGCTGTGCCTCTTGCAAAACACAGCCTCATGGCTTACGTGGTTTGGGAGGCTCAGACCTGTTTGTTGGCCTCGCTGAGGAGAGCTCACCCGTTGTTCCATCCGCTCTTTGGGGTAGTGTCAACCTCTGCCAGAGGCCAAATTGCACACAGTTGGGACGGTTTTAATGTCTCAAACTGCCGCAGCTATTTACTAATTAATGCACGTCTGTGCCCCAAGGTCTTTTGCCTGCAAAGAATTCATGCAATTTAAGCAACCACGAGTCTGTCACCCAACGCAAGGTTGAATTTAAGTTGCATTAAATAGCACAAAAGTTAACTTTGGTGATATTTTTGGACTTCTGAATATTCAAGTGGGAGTCAGCTCGTGTCCCGTGTCCTGCCTACATTGTGAAAGCAGGCTGGAGAGGTGCTTAAACAGAGAGTGTCCATCCTCTCCCTCCCCCAGCTGCTTCAAATGGTGGGTGTTTGCACCCCCAGCCCCGTACCTCTTCTCTTTCAGCTTTTCAGGGGGCTTCGTCCTGTTGGCATGCTGTTTGTGGTTTCTTATGGCATTAAGAAGCCCCTTGAAACACCCCTGTTCTGCTATGCACAGCCCCTTTCGGGCTTGCCTGATCTAAGCTGGATTTGGCTGCTTAATTGAGGTAGGATCAGCTGCATTTATCCCATGGGTAAAGTCAGGCACACAGAGGAGACAACTGCTTCTCCCTGTCCTCTGCCACTACAGCTGTCGCGGGGCGGTCAGGCTGCTGACCTCAATACGTTTCTCGTGCCTGACGTAAAAATCTGAGCTCCTGCCTGCTCAGTGTTTCAGAAGAGAAAAAATGCTTTTATGATGCCCCAATGTTTGTTCAGCCAAAAATAGGAGCAGGAGTTACCTTTGAAGCTTGCCCCCTTCTGTTTGGCTTTGTGTCAGCGTTTAAATCTGCTGTGAAGTGTTGAAGATGTGTGTAACATATCACAGATGGTGCCACTGAATCAAATGCCGGTGTATCGGACAGAATTACATCCCCCCATTCCTAAAGTATTCCTAAGCTGTTCCTGTTTTGGCTTTCCTTGATGCAGAAGAGCTGTGCTAGCTCCTACACCAAAACTTCAGGGAATTACTGATAACGCTGCCCTGTGGACTGGTGGCTGCTTTTTAGCGAGCCCAGCTGACACAGCAGTGGGTGCTAACTCAGGGCTGGGTGGCCATCATTTCCAGGCCATCATTTCCAGGGGGAGATAACGTGCAGCAGCATCTCAGACCCTGGGGAGCCCTGGCGACAGCACGGGTGTCAGGGATGGGAAATACTCGGCCAGAGGAGGAAGGATTAGAAACCTCGCAGAAGAACCTGAGGCCTTCAGGTGGGAGAGGGCCAGAAGATCCTCACTGAACCTGAAGGGTCAGGTCCTGGAGAAGGTGATCTGGCAGCTACCTACAGGATGGGGGAGGCACCGGGAGTCTTACCGTGAATATGTGTTTTGGGGAGGTGTGCTGGGGATCCCGGGAGGGTCCTGAACCAAGAAGCTGAGGCTGCTGCTGGCTAGGGTGGAGCCGTGGGACTCAAGTGTCAGTGGTCAAAACAGTGCTTAAAAATGGTTTAAAAAAGAATCTGGAGTATCATCTGTTCGTGGGACCATAAATGCCTGCTGGCTGGATGTGTTAAGCAAGCGTTGGTGTCCTGATGGGCTCCTCGCTCATGGGGCCACTAACACTAATCTTCCAGGAGCTCCCAGCTTCAATGAAGTGTGATCACAATAAAGCTTTTTATACTTTCTAGGGACTTCCCCCTCGCTCTTGTCCTTCTACATCATTCCAGTTTGGCAGAATGCAGCAGGCAAGAGTTCAAAATGTGAATCTGACCAAAATTGAGCGTGCTGGCCAGCTCATCTGGGTGGAGGCAGACACACGGTCGGTGTTTGTGCAGGTCCATGGACGCGTATTTTGATAGGTGTCTGCAGTATTGGTGATACCTCCAGACTCCCTGCCTTAATAGCATTTATAGTAAGCTGCTTAGATAAAACGTTCAGGAGGTTTACTGTCTGCGTGGCGAATTTCTGGTTCTTGGTGTGATACGGGAATTAGCGTGGGGTTGGGGTAGTAAGCGACGAAGTGCGTGCTCCGCCGTTGTGGATTAATCTTTATCCCCTCCAGTTCTGATTGCTTTTACTAAATGCCTTTGTGGTCGGGAACTTTCTTTTCTCTCCCCTTCCCCCCATTGTTCAAATCCCCTCATTACCAGCATGTCTTACAGTAGCTAGGACTTTTTATGATTCATCTCAGCAAATGCCCACACTTCCCTCCTGACTAAAACACAAGCTGCAAAAGAGCGAACGTGCTAATTGGGCGAAGGACATGCTTCATATTTGCTTATTCATTGCGTCCAGCAGCCCGCACGTCTGCTCGGTCGTGTTCCTGCACGTTTTCTTCCTAAGGTGGGGAACGGGGAACTTCAAATCATCCTTGGTGTGTCCCCACTCCTCCCACCCAGACAAACCAGCTGGCAGTTCAGCTGGAGCTTCTGATTGCAGTAGTTGTTTGGCGCTTCGGTGGGGGTACTATACCTTCATTACATTAACTCCAGCTGGTTTGATGTCTTGCTTTTGTTTGAACTCTTTTTTTTTTACCTAGTAGAGGACTAGTTCTGATATCACCCCCAGTGGCTGCTATTGAAGCTGTCATGCTATGTCATAGGTGGTAAAACCATTTGGAAATTTGATGGAACTACCATGTTTTTGTCAAAATGCTTCCTTAAGGGATCTTTAAAAGCATCTGTGGGGTTCAGGAGAACAGCTGCCTCTATGGATAGCGGTCTGGGTGCTTCCTCGTGACTCGTGACCCTCCCCTTTGGCTGCTGCCAGGTCCCTGTCATTGCTCAGGAGGTGCCGAGGCGACGCGGTGCTAGCGAGCCGATAGCAGTGCTCACGGGGCTGGGGGAAGGCAGGCTCCCAGGGCCAGTGTCTGGCACTGAGCTGTCGGTAAGGTGGGACTGGGCACTTGGTGAGGAGGTGTGTGCAGCACAGTGCTGAGGCTGCGGTGTTTTGAGCCTGTCTGTACCATTTTTAGGCACCTCTCGTTAGGAAATGCAAAAACCAGCCAGCAGAATGCTTTTTGCAGAGCTGTGGATGCAATGAACAGTGAGATCTGTGGACAGTGAATTCTCACAGGGATCCCAGAACTTTAAAAGGGTCCTTCAGAAAGAGGAGACTGCAGCTCTGGCTTGGGAAACAGCACGCCTGAGGTGCTGGTGGTGCAAAAGGAGAGGTGTATTGATGGAGGAGGCTTAAAAATACTGGTAGGATACTCTGTGCCTTAGACTTTTGCTTCACTGCAGGCACTGGAAATCCGAGCTCCTCTGATGGGGCATGTATATCATCAGCCTTGTAAGCCACCTTTGAGCAAGAGAGACCTTCTGTAGCGAAACCAAATGTTTTCAGAATGTTCTCAAAGCAATTTGGTAGCTTGCCACAGCTTTTTTCTACTTCCCTTCCCTGACCTCTTCTCCTCTTTTCATCCTCTTGTCCAGTGCTGTGAGGAGAGCTTGACTTGTGCTGCTGGGCACAGTAACACAACTCCCACATTTGGGGAAGGGTTTCTTAAGAGCCATCACCTTCTCCATGGCTGGGGCTCAGCCTAATGCCTGCCCATTACAAGCAGCAAGCCACCAGCCCTTACAGATTTTCTTCTCGTCTGTCTCCAGGCAGACTGGGTGATAGGTGCTATCATTAGGCTGCTTTTTAGGTTAATTAAGGGCTATCTCTGTGAAGTAACTGGGAGTTCTCCCTTTTCAGGAAGAAGAGATGCCAGATGTAGAAATTGACATTGATGACCTTCTTGACGCAGCCAATGAAGAGGAGAGAGCTCTCAAATTACAGGTAATATTATTTTCTAATTTTAAATCTGAATGCGGCTGAATTAATGCACCTGGGTTGATATCTTTGTTGTGATTGAATCCACTGTCAGTGTAGCATTAGAGCTGAGAGGTTCCAAGTTTTGAGTTTAGCATAATCTACTGGGCTGTGTGAAGGTAATCACAGTCACTTAGGATAAGATATTTCTGGAAGGTAAGTGATAACGGGAGTAAATAAGAGTTCAAAGGATCCAGTAATATAGGGGGATATGCTAAGACAGATTAGAAAGCCCAACAATTTCCTCCTCTTTCTTCTTTAAAATAAGTATATAAAATAAGTATATAAAATGAGTGTGGTTGAGAGGCAGTTGTGATGACCAGATAGTTTCTCTGCTTGACTGCAGCAGCAGCGGTATGCATGTGTGCACATACAGACCACAAATTCTCCCTTGTCCTCAGGATACTGGAAACTGTTTCTCTAGCTGTACCAGCTAGAAATTGGAACCCATCAAGTTACTGGGGATGAGATTATCAGCAACAGGAGTTAGCAGGGACATTCAGAACCTGTCTGCTGAAGTGGTACAGTTCAAACCAGTTCTCTGAATCCTGCTTGTGGTAAAAGTCAATGGATGGAAGAATGAGGTGAAGAGGAAAAGAGACATAATTGTCTTAAATGAGATGCATATATATCAGCTAAGATGTGAAACCCAAGTGAGGGTCTCCGTTTATAAACTTTCCAGGCGCAAAAAAGGAAGGAAACCTGTACCAGAGCAGTGGTTTGCATTTCAGCCCACTTCTAGGGAATTGCTAACTTGGTGCTTAGGTGCACATCTCTGTTGGGAGTGCCTATTAGCATGCTTTTCTCAGTGCCCACTGCCCAGCCACAGAACCGTGGGGCATGTCCCCAGGCTGTTTACTCAGCGTTCATAAATAGCTTTGCTGTTTCTGCTTAAACTAGCAGCTTGCAGCTGCCCTGCCAGGAGTGCCTGACCTACCTAACGTCTGTATTTCTGCATTGCAAATATTGTGGTGCTTTCAAAGAAAGCTAGTTTCACATGCGTGTTGCTGGGAGAAATGTTCTTGGATTCTCCTCTCCCCAGCTGTCTTGGAGGAGGGGATTTTGTAACTTCCAACTTGGAGGAAGCAGCCATCATTTCTCTCCAGCTGCAAATTGTTTTGGTCTACCTGGGGAGCAAAGGTGATTGTTGCTACAATGCTCGGTGTTTGGTAGCATCTTCATCCAGTGGTGCCTGGTTCTTGCTCCTTTTCTCTTTCCCCACTCCCTTGTCAGGTTTTCTACTGTAGAGTTGTTTAAGTTCACTGGTGCTCTGTATTAAAACTAATGCTTTTGTCTTTTGCTTCTAGGAAACTCTTGTAGATTGCTACAAACCAACAGAGGTAAAAAGACTTTTCTTAATTTCTATTCACCTGTGGATAGTATGGCTATGCTCAAGTTGAAGTAACTTTGTGTATTGATTTTAGTTATGATAAAGCTAATATAGCAATATCCATGGGGAGCTGATGACCTTGAGGTTTCATTTGCTGGGAATGTTTATGCCTTTCATTTGACTACAGTAGGAACAGGATTGAGCTCTGTGGTGGGACTGCTGATTGTACCAGCTGAAGTACCAATGTTGTCTTCTGTAATGTCCTGATTGACTTTGCTGATGCTTAGGGCTGTTATGATACAAGAGAACTAAACACAATTTTTATCATATGGTCAACCCCCCTCCCCCCTAAACCTACTATGTTTGCATGAAATTTTTATTTGATAGACTGCATGCCTTTCAATTTCAAACCACGTAATTTCACCTTTGGCACTAAACCTGTTTGTTCTGAAAACTGTTACGTAGATACACTCCTCAGCTAGTTCCTTCTGTGAGTGGACTTCAGTAGTGGTGGGACAACCTGAACTAGTGGGATTCAAAAGTATTCAACTTTCAACTTGAATATTTATTAACACGTACAGTGCCAATATAGCCTATTTCTCATCTAGTAATGCATGTTTACCGTGAAGAGTAAATATTTTTAAAAAACAAGGGCTCATTTAAAAAAAAAGAAAAACCCAAGTGCAATAACTAGAGTAATGAAGCAGACAACAAGGTCTGGACTGCTGGTTTGTTTCTCCTTTCAATTTATTACAGTCAGTGCGCTCTGACCAACAGCCACTGTAAAGCTTTTAATAGGGTGGATGGCTTAAAGCATCCCCCAGTCAGTAACCTTTCAGCTGTGCGTGACTAGGAGCCGGGCTGGTGGTTTCTGAAACAAGGCTGTCGTACAGCTTGGTTCCTGTTCCATGATAAGCAGTGCTGTAATGCCTGTAACTGTAGCCAGTTAAACAGCTGGGCTTTTAAGACAGTCAGACTGTCAGGAGGAGAAACAGTTACAGACACTTCCCAGCCGCCCAGATACTTTCTTTGGGGCCTTTTCATTTTTATTGATTCCTGTGGTGGATTGGGCAAGTTGTCCAGAATTGCTGTTCCAGTTGCTGGTAAACTTTTTGACAGTGCAGGAAGCTGGCCCAGAAAGGCTCACCTGGAGACACTTGTATAACATGGTCTCTGCTGTTCCGTGGCTCCTTTACAGCAGGTAACACTCATCTCCCAATATCGAGATGCTACGCCAAAATATCAAATCTCCAGGCGTCTCGCTATGCTACTCTGCAGACAACCCCTGTCAGCCTCCTCCAGCCTTCTCCATAAAGCACCTTAGAACCTGGTTTTAATTTGTGATGCGGGTCTGAAGACTGATACTGCGTTTGGAGCCTGCTATGGTTCTTGTCACAGGACAGGGAGAGAAAGTAGGGGTGGTGAGTGGATGGAGGGAACAGGTTGCCAAGAATTTAGCAGCCACTTCTGTACTCTGTCTTACAGCCCTCTGTTAGCTGAAGGTCGATGGAGAAGGCAGAGAATCAATTACCTTCCTTCCTAGTTTGCTGAACATGTAATATATTTCTCAGCTCTAAAGTTTGACACAATACCAGGGCAAAATTCAGAGCTCTTGCAGGGATACATGACAGATGCTAGTGAGTTTTCCACTGGAAAGCTTGCTTACAGAACTGCAGAAAGTATTTGTCCTGTGAAGGTAAATTAAGTTACATGGCAGATCACATGAAACAACATCCTGAACACTTATGCTGGTGCTAAACTGTCCTCAGGGCACTGGAATAAGGTGAGATTTTAATACTGTACTTTTGACTTGTCTCTTTAGTCCTCTGCTGGTGGAATGGAGGTAGCTCTTACCTGGCAAAATACCCATCTTCATTGACAATCTTCTGAGATAGCCAAGTCGAGAGAAGTACTTAATCCAGTCTGCTGTGAGGGTAGTTGGGTGTTGTTGCCTGGGACTGTTTTCAAAACAGCAGCTTTTCTTCTTCATCTGTAGCATGATAAGCCCAATAATACCACATCACTGCTAATTTAGGCCATTTAAAAATAAATGATTTTTCACCTGCCAGCTGTGGACTAAGAAAAACCTGTAAGCTGGCTTAAATTTGGTTTATGAGGATCCACAGTCTTCAAGAAAATCTGCAATCCTTTCCTATTTGCTGTCGTTTGATAACTATTGAGGTAATTAATTTATGGAGAAAAGATGTGAGCTGATGGAATTTGTCTTTACCAATCAAATATAATCCATCAAGTGCACCAGCAGTTTTAGCATCAAGAAATGTACAGTTTGAAAAAGGCTGTAAGCCCTAACAGGAGAAAAAAATATGTGGTATGATGTCTCTGCTACTGAGAACATAAGGAAGAATAGTGCAGGCAGAAAACTCAGTAACGGGGAGCTCTTATGCTGCCTGTAATAAGTAAATAAACAATAGCTTAGGTCAGTTTTGCTTAGTTTCTTCCACTTATACTAAAGGTCAAAGAACAACTGTGAAGTTTATGCATATATTCTGGATTGTGTTTTCATCAGAAGAAACAGAATTATCCAGGTCTCTTGAAAGGTGGCAGGAATTTTGAGTCTCTGTTCTCAGCCTCTGTAATAAATCGGCAAAAGACAGTAGCTGACAGTAACTTAGGAGGAACTGCTATGAAACCTTCTAAAGGAAGCATCTGAGTGGGGCTTAGCTACATACTGGGGTTAAACCACAACAAGGAACTATGGCTAGGCTGTTGAATGTGCTCTAACATTTTAAAAGCTTTCCTGAGGTAGCAGTTACTGCTGTTGTTTTAATCTGTATGGAAATACGTTTAATGTGGGAACCTTCCTATAAAGCGTGGCTTAATCTCAAACAAGGCAAAAAAAAAGTTAATTAGGGAAGTGCACAGTGTGATTTTTTGTGTACTGTTAAGTTTACAGTAAGGATCCTTATATCAAAGATTTGGTCTGCTAATCAAGATTGATGTGCCTTATAACCGAGGTGTCATTCAGTGATAGGCATTAACTGTGTAAAATGTGCCAGACGCGAAAAACGGTGTCTGGGCATCATTTTCCAACTTGGCTGTTTCTACAAACAGAACAATAAACAAGAACAAAAAAAAGAGGTTTCCATGCCTTCAGACAGTCTGTACCTCTCCTCTTCCCCTTCTCCCTTCTGGTACTACCATACCCAGTTCAAAAGTGGTACAAGTCATGCAGACTTGATGTAAGCCACGTAAGCTATGAGAAGACAGCAGTTTGTTTCTGGGACTGCATAAACCTCAAGGGTATGCTATATGCAAAATCAGCATCATAAACAAATCTTGGATCTGCATTTCTGTGGTTGAAAAGGAGCAGGGAGCAGCGACATCCTCTTGTGCTGTCTACGTGGCCGGGGCAGTCAGTGCTTCTCTGTGCCGTGCACTGCCTGTGCAAAATCCCGCCCAGACCTTTCTCAGGTGCCTATATCAGGTCTGTGTGGTGGAGAGACTCATCAGAGGTCCCAGGGAATTCTGAATCTTACTGGTGAACGTAACAAGGAAATTTAAGTATAATCTGTAGCTTCGTCAGTAGGGTTTTATATTTGAGAATAGGCTTGTTCAGAATAGGAAGACTGTTGTGGAGATGAGATAAATGAGGTTCTATCAAGACAAACTTCGAAGAAGGCTGGCTAAATAGCAAAGACAACCTGTTTAGACTCGATTTTGTAGAACATCTGAAGTACTTGTGGCTTGATGTGAATTAAAGCATCTGCTGGTGGGACTGCCAAAGTGATGTCAGGAGAAATAAGGAGACTCTCAAACTGCTGTGAGAGGGAAATGGAATGGATACAGGCTCAAAGCTGTGGTTGAGCTACACAATGTTTGCAGAAATGTTTGAGGAGAATGCAATAAATAAAGTTTGGTGTTTCTTTGTTTCTTTCTTTTCTCATAGGAATATACAAGCTTTGGGCGAATGGGCTAAGATCTCTTCCACTGAGTCAGGCAGGAATAAATCTATCCAGACTATCTTGTTAGTATAATTCTTTGCTCAGTGCAAAGAGGAGAAAAAGGAGATGAAGTAGCATCATAAAAGAAAGCTCTTTTGCTGGGAACTTTTAATTAATAGAATTTGCAATGTTATTTCAAAAAAAAACAAAAAAACAAACAACCCTGTGTTAAATTGCTGCATATTTTCAGAAAAATTTGGTCAGAGATTTAAGCCATACACTACGCAGGGTTGCTTCAGTGTCTGGACTATTGCAGCAGCTTTCAACACTTAATTTTGAGAAAGGTAGAGAAGTGTTTGCTTAACTGTATGTTTCCCCAAGTTTAGCTTCTAGTTGGAGCAAATGACAGGCTTGTGATGCAGCTTTTTAGAATGGTCCAAGCACTGTGGTTTTTAAAACTATTTGGGTATGTCTTCAAATAATGTTTGTATTTAGTATACGAACTTTATTTAGATGAATAGAAAGCTCAACCCTTTTGAAATGGTACTTCTAAACTTCTGAAAGATCATCTATTTTTTTGGTCCTGATGTTTAAATAATCACAAGGCAGCAGTACGTGGGATGCCTTTTCTAAGTAATATAAACTGAAGAAGTGTCCTAAAGCCTCTGTGCAGTGCACTGCCTTACAGCCTGGGGAGCCTAGAAGCTCATTCATGGCAGCTCAGCTGATGGATGGTAATTATTAAGTAACAGTAAATGTATTATATGTCCATATTACTTAAATCCAAATAGGGCATTTTGTAAAGAAAAAAGAAACGTGCATGTTTAAAACAATGCAGACAAGCACTTCTAGAAAAACATGTTTTACCATGTATGCATTTGACCACTTTGAATTCAGTGAACTAACACTATTGATACGACTGCTGCTGAGATCTGCCCTATATTGTGCTACAGCATTGGAGAGAATCAAATTTGCATGTTTGCATTTCAGCAAGTGCTCCTGAACACACCTGAGAAGGACCCATAGCAGTATTTTAAGGATGGAGGGGCAAACGGTGATTTGACAATAAGCTGTGCTTGCATACGTGCTGCTGAATTGGAGAGTAACTGGACTGTGTGTCCTGACCACAGCTAAGCTTTGTCCTATACAGTCAATTCCTTGTCCAGGGCTCATCAGGAAACTCAGCTGCTGTGGATTGTCCTCGGGGCACTGATGGTGCTGGTGGGGCTGGCTGGTGGGATTGTTCAGTGAGGCCACAGAGATGCTGCACCAGTTCCTGCTAATAGAAGACAGCTTCTGGCCCCGTTTCAAGATTTGAGCCAGGTGGGAAGGGAAGGTGTTTGGAAATAGGGTTCCCTCTTCCTTTTCTCTTTACTCCCCCATTCATATGTCATTTTTGAGTTTCTTCCCCAAGTTGTTGTGTAGAGTGCTCTCCAGGATGACAACTTTTTACGTTCAGCTGACTGGGCTTTCTCCAGGAAATAGCTTCAGTCAAAGAAATCTTGATTTTTGACTTGGCTGCAGGGAAGTAAAGCTGTGGAACAAAGCTGGTTGAGGATTCATTTCATGCTCTGGTGAAGCAGGAGCACGAGACACCCTTCATTTTGGTTTAAGACCTGGTCCTATTACATGTGTTCTGTTTGTGGGAGAGAAATCTGGAGAGACAAAGTCTAATTAGTCTCCAGATTTAATTGGAAGGCTTGAATAGTAAGCCTCGAATTCATTGTCTGTCAAATGACCTCATTAAAACAATGAATCACACCTCCAAAGCAGAGAGGTGAAGTGATTTCCTCCCCTTCGCAAGCAAAGGTGAAATGATAATTCAGCCTTCTTTATTTTTTGTTCTGCATTAGATGAATGCTTTGGCTAAACTGAATGCCTTGGATTCTAGGAAAAGCATTAGGCAAGGGAGAAGACAACTGCCTAAGGCTGAATATAAATGAGTTCAAATGAAGTATGGATTTAGTCTCTGCTTCTCTCTTGACTTTGCCTTCAGTATTAGAAAGATGCGTCTTCTAGAAACAATCTTGTGTTGCAAATTAGCAGGACTCTCAATACTTGTAACAAAAAGGTATTTAAAGGTGATCTCCTTGCAAAAATCTGTAAAAAGAATTTAAACTAGGTTTATGTGCATTTTTCTTTCTTTTTTTTTTTTTTTCCATTAACCAAGGCCCAAACTGTTGGCACTGGATTTTTGTTCTATTAAAAGTACAGATGTGCCCTGTGTATTTCTGGCTGTAGTCCTCAAAGGAATAGTTTGTGAGTTCTTGAGTCCTTAACTGAGTTATTTTTAAGTGTTTTCCAGCTATGAGAATCAAATAAGTATTAATAAGTAGATAATCCAACCTGCGTTACACAACTACTTTTAACTTAGATTGGTGCATGATTAGCTTTCAAACGCATGATGCTAAACTTCAGCCCAAATCCTAGGGGGGATTTCAAGAAAATGCTCTGTGTAAAATGAGTTTTGTGTATGAGGTTGAGATAGATGTGGGTATTAAGCCTTCTATTAAGCTTCAACCCAAATGTCCACAAGGAATAAAACTGCAATTTTGAGTGATGTTTAAAGGAAATAAATGAGTATTACTGTGTGTCATAAAGCTGACTCAGTTAGCTATAAAGTGAAGGCTTATTAAAATGTTGTGAAGCCTTCTTATCTGCCTCCAAGAAGGAAAATGTGCATCTTTTCCAGAATGCTACTTTTCCTAATGGAGAGCCACAAAACAAGAAAGGCACAAGCACCAGAGCACAAATGTACGAATAAATACAGGCTCAGTGCAAGCATCAGATGCAAACTGATACTTAAAGCAAATCAGAAACATCCCGAGCCAGTGCTCTGGCACACCTGCGGGATGCGCTCTGCAGCGCTGCTGCACTGTGTGAAATGTCTGCCACGCACAGAATGCTCTTTCTGGGTTTTACTCTTCAGTTCTGCAAGCCCTTATTGCAAGACAATTCGTTCCCGAGGGGTAAAGCATTTGTCATTATTATATGTACTTCTTCAAGTGCGTATGGCTGCCTTCCCCTTCCAGAAGAAAACAGCCTCACTTACCGCAGATCTTATTTTAGGGGATTACCCCCACGCAGCTTGATTTATTTTGATGCACTAAGGAGTTTTTTGCTGCCTTTAAGATTGAAAACTTCAAGCAAGTAGATTATCTTGCAAAAGAAGGTGCTTGTGGTGCTGCCACAACAAGGGGAGGAACTCTCCTCCTTTGCTGTAGCTTTGTGTTGAAAAGCAACTGACCCCCTGGCTGCGTTTCATACCCAAGGGAAACTTTCTCCAAATTCTTCTGAGTTATGGCAGAAAATGGACAAAGGAATGGAAAGGGCCCTTTCAAAGAGGTACACCCTGCACAGCTACAGCCAGAATAATGCCTGTAGATTTCCCTGTCAACTCTGCAGGTGCCCTGTCCTTCCTTCCTACTTCTGTGAAGCTCTTGGACAGTCACTCGTTGCAGTATCTTGTTGCTGCCATGATGGTAGGTGAGAGCGGTGTAGAATAGTGGTAGCTTTAGCAGAAGACTGATCAAGTCGTCCAAAGGGAACAACAGAACTTCAGCACTTTCTTTTCTTTAGTTGTCTTAATCTGATGTTTCGGGATAAGAGTATAACGTTTTGTTGAAGGAGCTGTTGAAAGGCAATACCAAGTGCTTCAATCCCAGGTAAAAATCTTTTAAGATCACTTTAGAAAGTTTATTTCTATAACGATTTCACTGCAAGGTTTCATTTAATACAATAATAATAAAAAATATCCTAAAGTGTATCTAATAGAATCACAGAATGGTTTGGGTTGGATGGGACCTTAAAGACCACCCAGTTCCAGCCCCCTGCCATGACCAGGTTGCTCAAAGCCCCAGCCAACCTGGCTTGAACACCTCTGAGGATAGGGCATCCGCAGCTTCTCTGTGCCAGTGCCTCACCACCCTCAGAGTAAAGAGTTTCTTCCTTCAGACAGCACCGTACCTCATTAGTTTTGCATTGTCTAGCAGGCCTTTACAGTGCTGAAAGGATCAACGCATAGTGCAACGCATAGTGAATGTCTCTGCCCTTCTTCTGACCTCTGAATGGTTAAGTGCTATCCTCTGACAATTTCCAAGTGGATATTGTTGCAGTGGCCTGTGCGTATCTGGAAAAATAGTTTGTAGGGGATGGAGAACGGGGATTTTGGATCTTAACAAATAAGCTTTTCCAATCATCTCTTTAGGCTACAAGCTTATCTGTATGGGATGTGCAGTATTGATATGCACAAGTGTATTCCTGTACTGGCCTTGGCTGAGCTGGCTCAGGAGTAGAGGATGGGATGGAAACGCAAGGTTCTTGGTGAGCTTTTGTGGCCCACATTGATATGAGTGGTGCTTTGCCTTTGGTGCTGTTACTTGAAGCCACAGCTAGCGAGGGTGCTTCAGCCATGGCACAGCAGCGCGTGCAGTGCAGTTTAGGTGTGCATACACGGCCAGGAAAGGAATTTGGTTTGTTGGGGTGGCACCTGCCAGGTCTGTGGCTCTACCAGAAAAAAATGGACCGCTGTCAAGTGGAAATACACATTTGCAGTGACTTTCCTTACGCACACTGTAGCACCTGTATAACGTGTTTCAATGTGACTTTTTATTTGGAAAGGTACTGTGTTGTCATGCAGGTGGTGACCTTGCTCGCTGGAATTTCTAGCCTCGAGCGTTCAGCTAGGAAGTCGTGCTTTTTGTCCTTGCACATCAACCTGACTAAATCCCTAATTACATGCCCAGTTTAAAGCTCAATGATTTCTAGATAAGAACCTTTTTGTAGGTGCATACGCAGTGCTATGGGTAAACATCAGTCTCCCAGAGTGACAGTAAGTGCATCTGCAATTATTATATGAAATTGTATGCCAGAAGAATTTCAGATAATGGTGCAATTCTTTAAGCTCCTGTTCTCTCATAATGTAAAAGGAGAAAATCCACTGAAGCTGGGGAAGATGTCACTGTGAATAGAGTCCTGGTCCATTAATGTCTTTTGTTTCAGATTAGTGTCATTCACTGAGCTCCACAATCAGTTTTTGCTGAGAATAATCCAGTGGTGCTAGCTCTGGCTCCTTGGTCGTGCCTTCCCTCAGACTGGCAGGAGTGGTGGAGTGAGGCTGAGCAGTGAGCCCACTCAGAGAGCTGAGCCAGCTTGGAAAATATCAGGGAAACAGGAAAACAGCTGAGTTTTTAGCCAGACTAGCTCTCTGCTCCAGCTGGATACGCAGCCAACCAAAATGCTAGTGCCGGCATGGAAAATGGTGAGACAAACACCTCTTTTGGCAGCAGCGCTAACTTCTGTGCGCGCTGAAACTGAAATTCTCCTTTGACTATTTGCACTGTATTCAGTCATAGATTTCACTCGATTCAACAGCTGGTAGAAGGCCCCGTGTAGTAAAAGGCTGGAAGATGACTAGCAACTAAGGCAGAACACTCACGCAGAGTCAAAAAACAGTTATTCCCTCCTCCAATATGTGACAAGTGTATGCACATAAGATTCCTGCAGATCAGGCTAAAGACATCCCAGCTTAGCAGTAAAAGCTTAAATAAAAATGTAACTTGCTTTGATTTTTTTTAAACTCAAAATCATGGTGTTATGGGATCTTAAAAATTACTCATCTTTTCTAATCTTTTTTTCCTAGGAATTTATCAAAGAGCTGCTAACTCGGATAAGAGGAATGAGGAAACTCAGTCCCCCTCAAAAGAAGAGTATATAAATAACTCGAAGTAGTAGCACTCTGTAAAAGACATGGCAAGGGAAATGGGACTTTGAATACAAGACCTTTATTAAAATAGTTGTCTTTCTCCACAACTTTTTTGATTTCATTCAGTTTTGACTCAAGGAATTTCTTTTGTGTGTTTTAAGGGTTCTTTTTTAAATGTCGATTATTTTTTTTATCAAGAATATCAACGTTTTGGATGCTGCTCAACTTTCACTTGAGGATTACTGAAGCAAGAGAAGAATCCAAGAATTAGTGATGGGGGGCAGCAAGCCTACGTGGTGAACCAGAAGATCTTGTAAATTTACAGAGCTGGGAGACTTCTCCTTGCAACTAGTTGGATAACGTTTTTTAAGTTGGTTGTACATTTAACTCATGGATGTCAAGTTTCTTGTGCTTGTCTGTACATAAATTATAAAGTGGGTTGTGAATACTGTTTCACATGGATGGAAGGAAAAGTTTGTTACGGTAAATTATTTAAATGGTGGTTATTGCAAATTTGCTACCAGAAGGTACCAATTTAGATGACTAAAATGAGTGCTGCCATTTTTCTAAGTACCCTTAAAGCAACCCAGTGAAGAATTTCATCATATCTCCTTATTTAGACCGCAGCATATGAGAATTGGGAATTTTAAGGGCTTAATTTGTAGACTTAAAGTTATTTTAACTTTGATGCTTTGCCAGATCATTTCCTCCCCGCCTCATGGTGTCTCGAAACTGTGCTAACCTGTACTGAAAAGGGGCCTGCAGTGATATCTAGAAAAATGTCCATCACCATTTAAAAGCTGCTTCACAGTGGAGGAAAAGGCAGTGCTACCACCAGAACGACTTAAAAGCACTGCCTTGCATTAAGTGACGTGGTCTTTAATCAAGTGAAGATTCCTCTCCCGTTCAAGTAGGCAAAGGATATTATGGTCTTTGTTTATGGCTCTGCCCTGAGAAGCAGGGAGACTATAATTTGGGTTCTCGTACTTGTAAAAGCAAGAATAGAGAGATCCCTGCTCCCTCCTCGAAAATGTCCTAAGTAAAACGTTGAATAAGCTACCATATGCTGGTAGGTGACACTAGTCAGGCATTTTATATCAAGGGTGCTCTGAACATATTTTATTTTTCAAAAGAAGTACATGTTTGTGAATTTTATGTATACTGGCAAGCTTTTTTAATGTATTTAATTTTGTAATGTTTACCGATGATTTTATTTACCAGATATTTACTCAAATAAATGGAACAACTTGTGACTTGTTACATGTACACTTTACAAGACTACTGTTGCTGAGTAGGTTTCTAAGTGGACTTGCTTACCAGAAAGAGAAGCCTGTGAGGTGGTAAGTACGTGGGAACCCAGCTGCATAGACCCTACCTGGCTTTTAAAGGTACAACCAAAGCCCTTGCCCAGTATCACTCAGCCAAATTCCTGTAACCTGGTGGACAGCCTCACCTTTGAAAGTCTTCTGTGTTTGAGACCTGCCTTCCCTGGAAATGCTCAGCTAAATACCACGGCTCACTGCCTTCCTTCCCCCAGAGATCAGACTGGGGGAGGGCTTACCACTGGGCAACTCCATTCTCTACCAAAGGTCTGGCAGCGGGGTATCTTTCAGGAGGTCCTTTCCTTTACTTTTTTTTTTTTTTTTTTTTTTTTTTTTTTCCCCTTTGCACCTCAAGAAACTTCAGCAGCCATGAGAAAAGACTTGGTTGTTTTGCCTTGCAGCATGTTAAGTTTAAATCGTGTACCTAGCTAAGGCTGCAGTTCTGCTCTGGTTTCCAATGGAGACTTACAGCAAACTTTTTTATTTTTATTTTTAAATCAGTATGTGAAGGGAGACTGGTGCTCCAGGAAAATGGGCGGGGTGACAGCTTGTGATTTCTTCTGTTTGTATGTCACTATCTCCCACTATTGCTGTCAGCATTATCAGTGAACTGTCTTCAGAAAGAGGCTCCTGTGAGTGACCTCTCTTATCACAAGGAGGTTATCTCTCCTTGGTCTGTGCTCGTAGCAGAGGCTCTGATGTAGCTAGATCGAAATGACCAAGCTTGGATCATGTTGATCCCTTTGAAGGAGGGATGTGTACTTGCAAAGCTTCTCCAACTCCTGAGGTTAGGGGCCTTTTGTTAGATTTTTTACTTAACTCTTGAGCCAAAAGTCTCTGATGTTAGTAAAGAAGTCTTAGTACCTAGCAAACACCTGGTATTTGGGTAGGCAAGGGCTTTCATGAGCCCTTTGCTAGATAACATATTTTTTCATATACTAGTGAGATCCTTTTTGCAAGCACCAAGTCTGTTACGTCCAAAAATGGATAAAAATCTTTTGATTTGAGATTTGTCAGTAAAGTCCAGAGTTTTGAGCTGCTGCCTGATATGCAGTCTGCTCGTGGCTGCCTTTCCCTGACTCTGAAGCGTAAGTACATACATGCCTCAGCAGCTGTTGGCATGCAATGCACCTTTTCAACTTCTGGGGTGGTTACAGCTGCCTGCATTTTGCAGCTGCTATTTAGAAATGACCCCAAGTCTGGAGAGAAAGATTCGAGTCATTTCCACATTCACAGATGCATTTTATCGCTTACTACTTCAAATATATATATATTTTTTTCTTCTTTTCCAGTAGTGGTGTGCAAAATCAGAAATGTGAAATGATGGCATCTGTGCTGGTTATTTCTCTTCTCCTAGAGCAAAATGCTGCTCCACAAGTATTTTTTCCTTATGTTACTCAGCTAAAAATTGCCTAACTGCATGCATCACCCATTTGCATCTTTTGTCTTAATTTTCTTGCATTGAAGTAGTTGTGGAAAATATCAGTCTGTGCCTTTTGGAGGCAATCAGAGGTAGCTGGAACAAGTAATAGACCTGTGAACAATGAACATTGTGATGGTTTCCACTGCTTTCTTCTGTCATGTGTGGAAGGGGGGACAGCCACTTCTGTGAAGGGCTTCCTTCCCTCCAGCTCTACATGTGTCGCTATCTTACAAGTGTCAGTGAGCAAAAATGAACTCTAAGTAGCTGTTGTTTGCAGCTGGCATGATTTTCCCCAATACAGGGTCTCATTCTCGCTGCTTTTCACTTAATGGAGATGCTCTTGGCCTGGGTGTCAGTGTGGGGAGAACCAACCCATTCACTAAAGATCTCTTTGTGCTCTACATCTTTATACTGTGCGGGTGTTCTTGGCTCTGGGCGATGTTCAGGGGGCATATCAATAGCACACTGTTGCTGAAACAACTTGAGATTAAATCTTACAGCCCAGGCTCCTCGGCTGGTCAGCTTTCGAACGGCCAAGCCTGTAACGAGCACTTCCTCTGGGCTCTTAAAGTGGCTAATGAAAGGAACTGAAGTGCCCTGTAATAAATATGTAGCAAAGCTGAGTTTGTTGTGCTGGCATTGGAGTGCCTCTCCAGTACACAAGACTGCCTGTGAGAGCACGTGTTCCTGGGGTCTGCTTCACGGCAGAATTAGCCTTTGCATGCTTACAGCAGGAGCCAACAGTGTGATGTCTTCCATGGCTGCTCTTCCAGTTGGCTTAGAAAGAGGAGGAAAGTACTTGTAATTGTGTTCAGTGCTCCCCGTGAGGCTGCAGGGACAGGATAGTGTATTCCTGTGGGACAAAAGAAAGTAGATGAGCCATTCTTCTGCCAGCCTCATTTTTTGCCCTTCTCCCTAATTATTCCTGTGGTGGGTTTCACTCCTAAGGTTCCCATTTGTGCAGGGGGTGTCTGGGGACCAGACACCAACAGAGTGCCTGTCACCTGGAAGCTGGAAGAAGCTACAGGGCCCGTGCTGTACCAAGAGCTGAACTTGAACTCCTGGTGAAGAGCTGTGACACAAGGATTAATTGATTCTTGGCTGCTTAAGGTTTGCCATTGCCAGCATCTCCTCCCCAGATGCTAAACAGGTACTGAATTACTGCGTGCAATGATTTTTAAAGGATGTTGAGGTTTTGAGAGGGAGAAAGGAGTTCAAGTACTAGGAAGTCTAGAAAATAAAATCACTAGGGAAATTGCCCTGTTGTATCTTCAGCCATTAAGAAGACTGAGAGGAGTCTTGTGCTGTTGCATATATTTCTGTATGGAGAGAAAATGAGAAACGTTTTCATTTACTGGAGAAAAGCATAAGGAGGTGGGGTGCCTGGAGGATAAAGAAAGGGAGCTGGAGGTAAGGAAGGACACAGCACACCTTGGTGGTGAGCGTGAGGAGCCCTCTGAGCCTGCTACTGAGGGGATAAATGAGATAACTGCTTATTAGTATCCTCAGATCGAAATTGGATGCTTTTATAGGTAAGTTCATATTCAGTTCAGTCAACATGATCAAAGACCTGAAAACTCTAAACATCTGCTTCAAATATTTATTTTGGGGAATTGTGCAAAGCAGAGGAAACGAGACAAATTGATTTGTATACTTGTATATTAGGTTTACACAGTGGTCAAATCAGATTACCAGTATCAATTATATATATAATACACAGCTCCATGGCTTTTTACTTGACTTCCATGTTACTTCTTCCTTTTTCTTTATGGTGAGAAAATAGCAGGTATGAGTATAATTAATGCTGCTATCAAAAGCAGGAGAGAAATTGAAGTGGAGAAGAGAAAATGTGCTTGGAAAGCACCCAGTGCTGCAGAATTTGTTCTTGTCACCGGAGGACTCTGCCATCAGCGTAAATGCAGAGTGTTTCTCTAGTTCTGAAATTGCTGTTTATAATTTATCTAGTGATGGTGGGATTTTTTTTCAGCTTTATTTTTGTGGTAGAAATAATGACCAAATTCTCTGAGCTATTATCTTACACTACTTATACTCTCCTGGTTTTTCAACAAAAGTTGACATTAGCTATTTAAAACTGAAGAAACCAGGCTATTTGAGAAGTTAGTTTTAAAAATATATCTAAGAATGGAAGTAATTGTGGAGGTACAGACAACAGATTTTGTTTGGTAGTACCTGGACGGCTCTCTGTGGGCAGGGAGTGGTGGTGTGCTGCCTCATGATTGTGGAGGACCCCACAACTTGTTCAGCTACACTAAACCAGCAGTGGAGTTGGGCTCGGCTTGTGTTAGAGTGAGCCCCCAAGCAGTTTCTCACCTCGTTCTTGCAATTAGTCTTCAGTGATCTGCATGTCTTCTCTTGGGTCTCTCCGGTCTTACTTCCAAGCTTACCAAAACAGTAGTTCTAGCATTCGTTGCCTCCAGTACCGTCACAATGCATTTCTTTATAGGCTGTGTTAATATTCCCCTTTCCTTCAAGTTTAGTGCCTTGATTATTTCTCTTCAGGACCTTTTACTATGCAGTGGAAATGGGAAATGTGTCACCTGATGCTATTTCTGCCACAGAGGCTCTGCTGCCAATACCAAATCAGTCTGAAAGACTAGAAAGGCTGCAGAAAATTCAAGTGTCTTATGAAATATGGCCTCATACTAATGAGACATATTCACTTGCTCCCTTTTTTCTTTACTTCACTTTCCCAAGTAAGTCTTCAATGTCTAAGTGAAACTAAGCCACATACAGTAAGGAGAGAACAAAGCTCCTGGAACTGATTGTGCGTTTTCTCTTACATTTTGGGAAGAAAGAAGATAAATGTAGCCTTTATTTTTTTGTCATCTCCCAATATCTGAAAGATAAGATAAACTGCAGCAGCAGTTGCACAAGGCCAAAGAAATGGTCTTGTTTGGAAACCTGAGGGTGTAGCACAACTGAAAACAAACAAACCACCAAGAAGTAATGGGTGGCAGGTGCACGAACTTGCCAAGTGCAGACCTTCTTCGTGTCCTTCAGAAAAAAGCCATCCGTGTCTCCTGAGTTCAGCACCCATGAAGATGAACGTCCTCCCACCAGGCTCCACTCAGCTTTGCTCTTCATTTGGGAGGGACAGGAGTATGTTGCCAACCCATACTTAAACAATTCGGATCCTCTAATATAAATACCTAAAACCCAAGTATCATGAATACAGGTATAGTTGTACATATGCTATTGCCAACTGACAGCTTCTGTTTTTGATAGAAAATGAAGTTGTTCAATGGTTCTTTTGTCTGGACCTGTTTAATTCCTGCCTCCTACACTCCAGCTGTCCTTTTAATGCAGCTTTCCCAGTCATCTGAAAGGCTTTAACATATTTCTTTCGAGAATTTTTCTGGTTCTGGTTTAGATTTAAAACAAGCACCAGCTGATCCTATGTTGGAAAAAGGCTGCATAAGCTATAACTTGTTGCTAAGATTCCTCTATTTATACTTGTCCAAGGTGTTTCTGTTCCCATATCAACAACGTACCTCAGTAGTGCATGTCGTATAATGGTAAATCCTTAATTTTAATGCTCTACCTCAGTGCCTGCTCTTTCGTCTTCCTACGTGTCTTGGTCAAGAGTTGCCACTTAGCATATTATATTGCTTATTGCTTCATCTATGAAGCTGTACATTGAGCTCAGCACTTAATCACTCTGAGGCTGGCTTTTCTATCCTTGGCACAAGGACAAAGTGTTTAAAAATATGTCAGCTCTTGAAAAATAAGCAAGTAGTTTTAATGCCAGGGTTGAGTGAAGTGATAATTGTTTAACATTTCACCTTCTGGTTACCTCTCAAATCTGATAATCCAAATGCTTTCTGAAATTAGTATGATTTTTTCAGCCTGATCTTGTTAGCTGCTTCCTAATTCTCTTAGTACTTATTTCTTACAGCTTTTATTTATGGCTGCAGTCGGTTCTGATCTGAGAAGTGTTCCCCCTCCTTCAGAATTTCTCTCTGTTGCTCTCATCCCTTTTGCAACAGAAATTCAGATGTGTCAAAATTGTACCACCCCTGCACTCCCAGCAGAGATAACTAGGGAGGGGTTCAAGAGAAGTTAAATACATCAGACTATCCCACAATATTTCTGTCTCTTCTTTGCTAAGAAAGTTAGGTTATCTTGCCCAGCCCCAGTCCTGAGTTTCACATCTTTTCTTTTGTGCAAAACCATCCACAAGAGAGTGGGAAGCACCTGAAAGAAAGTACTTAAAGCTCTGGGAGTTGGTTCAGAAATCTCAGACTGGGCTTGTGCATGAGGCTGTCTTTTAGAAAAAGTAATATATATATATATATATATATATATATACACACATGTTTAGAAGAGTGGGACCATCCAGAGCCTTTCTATCCAACCACCGACTGTTGTTAATTAGAGATTGAGGAGCAGCTGTCAAATAGGCATCAGGGCTTGGAGTCCAGATCAAGTAGCAGGTACGGCACAACAATACACTCTACTTCTTCAAAAGGCTCTTCGGTGTCTGAACCTTGCTTGTCTCACATGCTCAAAAATCATGAGGTAAGTAATGCATGCACTCTGAGGCTACCTGCTCCTGCATCTTTTATAATGCATATTGGTTTGTGTGCTTGTTTCTTGAGATGGTCTCTCAGGGGCCACTTGTGGTTCTTTTCCTCTGCTGCTGATGGCCTGAAATTTCCCTTTAAATGAAGACTGAGACTTTCCTGTCTCCAGCAGTTAGGAACAGGAATCCTAAGAACGATGTTGGGATCATGATGAAAACATTAAAGTCGTGAGCAATCAGGAAAACACATGAGCATTTGCTGTGGTGCCCTTCTTGGTGTATCCCACGTAGCCCACAGAGGATCCCCCTGCACTGGTCAGCTTGTGCACAGAAACCCATGAGGTAGACAGGCTGGATAAAATGGAAGTGTGCTGGCATCACTTGGGTTTCGAGTTGTAGTTTACCCTCTGTCTGGTTTAATGCAGGCTACTTGTTTATTTCATTCAGTAGACAGTAAGCTTTCTTTAAATTCAGTTTGCTAATAGACGTCTTTTGAGACGTTTTTTTAAGCACTGCTGTGCTCAGCTGCACTCCATAGGGACCTTGGTGGGCAAAATGGTTCTTGGGTAGGTGCTGGAAACGAACAGCTCATTTTTTGTGTAAATAATTGAAGATAGAAACAAGCTGGTTTAAACAATGTGTTTATATTGCAAGTGTGTCTCAGTGGAGCCTAGCTAGCACCCCAACCAATTATACTTCCAAATTTTGCCCTTTGGGGACAGGAAAAGGCTGTCAAGTGCTGGACTGTCTGCAAATCATAGAAGCCTTTGAGTTCTTCTCATTGTTAAAAGGGTCACTTACTGTGAGCAAACAACTCATAAATCAACAGTAGTTGACACTCAAAGTTTGGCAGGAGGTTTCGGAGCTGTGTAATGGCATTTGGGAGATGGATCCATAGCTCCCTGTGCCCTGCATCCGTGGGCCAGGGGGAGCGAACTGAAATGGCAGCTCTTCATGACAGCCCTTCTCTGCAAGTGCCAGGTGAGGTGTGTGGTTCAGATACCCACACGTCTTTCCCACATATTCTTTTCTTTTTGGTCATGCAAAACCCTTTTTTCTGTTTCTGCTTTAAGGAATACCACAATTAGACAAGAGGGGATAACCACAACTGTTTGTAACTTACCAAGGACTGTGGAGGGAAAAGATGGGCAGCCGGTGCTTGCTTACTGTGCAGAGCCTTGGCCGTGGATTATCTCACAAAAGAAGTGTGGACTGCCACGGGGAGTTGTTCAAAACAAGCGATACCCTATTCAGAGCCCCCTCTCAGGGTAATGCAGGGCATCAGAGCAGCTGTGAGGAAGGAGCAGGGCCACGGGGAAGGGGAGGTATTCCCACCAGCCTCGTGTGCCTTGCAGCTGAGCCCAGTAAGTGCTTCATTCATTTCCAGGGAGGTGCACAGAAGTGAGCTCTTACATTTAAAGTAAATGCCACAATCATTTTTCCCTTACCTGTTGGCATTAATTAAATGGAAATGGGTTTTCTACTTCATCTATTGTTTTGATGCCCACTCACCTGTTTCAGTCTGATTTTTTTTCCCCTCCAGCCTGTTGTGACCTCAGTGTCTCTCTCTCTGTCATTTTGTTGTCTGACTGTTCTCTTCCACTTTGCAGATCTTGGAAAAATGTTTTCCCCCAAAGGGTGTGAGGCAGCATGTTACACTAACCAACTGCCACGACAGAAACTGGCTGTGTCATCCTGCTTCTTGCCCTGTCCCTGCTTGGCTGCTGGCAGTATGCTTTGCCTTTTATCCATCTCTGCTTAGGGAAAGAGCCTTAGGGGTGAGCACAGCATGCCAGCCTATTCCTCCTGGGGCTCAGGTAAAAAGCACAGAGCCTTGCACGCTCATGCAGGAGCAGCCTGAAGTGCTGCCAGCAAGTGCCACAGCTGAAAAAAACCTGGACACGGGTGGTGCTGCCTGCCTGAGCACTTCTCGGAGGGACGTGTCACCGGTGCTTAGTCAACAGCAGTGCCAGAAGGCGCAGCACCTCCCTCCTGGTCACAGAGCTCCTAACAGTGGATGCACTGAAAGGTTTGTGTGCTGCACAGCCTGCTGCCCCGAGGAAAACGAACACGCTCTCCTGCATCCAGTATTCGGCCGCATCGTGTAAACAGACTGTGGTGATTCTCTCCGGAGAAGGGAAGGAGAAGTCTCGAGCTCAACCCTCAGTGCCCTTCACAGCTTAGGTAGCAGGGCTCATCAGGACAGCAGCTTCCCAAACACAGTGCTGCAATTATCTGATGGTATATCAGTATTTTTCCTCCCCTGCTGCCTTTTTTCTAGTTTCCTAAAGGAGCGGCGTCGGTCCTTTTAGCAGCTGCCATGTCAAAAGCATCCAGGAGGAGACTGCAGGAAGCTGGCAGTGCCTGGGAAAAATGAAGCAAAACTGCAGGGAGCCTCCTGGCTGAGTCAGTGGCTTTCTAACATCTTTCCCAACCAGTGCTGCCCACTCTCACTGAGCTGGACCAGACTCCTGGCAGCAAAGGCCCCGTCCGAGCTGCTCGCATCCCAGGCAGAGTCAGCAGGCTGACCTCTCCGGTTTGTGAGCATCAGTGCTTTCCCCTGCTCAGTGTGTGCACCTAGCCTTGCTAGTGCCTCTCCAGCTCCCTTTCTCTCCTCCATCACCTCTCAGTTGTTGACTGACAGGAGTCGTAAATAACATGGTAATATTTTCAAAATGCCTTTGAAAAACTTAACATAATTGATGTGAGCTGTGTAGAGTGAGATTGCTGGTGGGGAACGGCTATGGCAGATGTAGCAAATGGGAACCCTGCTGAGGGACTGTTGTTGTTGTCTGGGTATGGTTCAAAGGTTTAAATAGGATTAAGATATTGATGGTAAGTAACAGTAAAATAATCTTTATCTCTCCAGAACATTAGTGGTGCCATGGAGGAATACTGCATGGGTAAACACAAGCTTCCTGCAGTCTAAGTAGCCCAGCTTGAAGCTCACCCAGCCTAGCTGAGGATTTTCTCATTACTAACACTACACACCACTTATTCTGCTGCACGCTTGCTAAGGCCAGAGGCTGCAATGCCCATAAATTAGCTACTGGTTTGAAGGGCCTTGGTTGCTCTCTGTTCGTGCATGGACAATTTAAAAAGACCTTTATTTAAAAAATAAATAGCGTAACTCTCTCTTCACAACACTTCTCATCTGCAGCACTGTGACGGTGAGGCTCCCAGACTCACTGCCCATTGGTACTGATAATGGGGATGAACTGTGGGCGTCTGGTTAGGCAGTGGCTGTGAGTGCTTAGTGCCCTAGCAGTAAGTAAATACTAATAATTAAAAAAGGACAGGCTTTATGCTTACATAAACTGTCATTTGCTGGAGGGACAATGTTAATGTTATCTGATTTGTGTAGTGGGCTTTTTTCTCCTATAAAAACAATGGTTTGAATTAGAAAGCCTCCCAAACCACCCACTGTTACCCCAACAAGTCCTTTTCAAATGCATTTGCACTTGATAATATTTCGATAGATAGCACTGGGGCTACATGGTGCGTTTTTGAACATGTGGTGAGGTTTGGAGGATGCTAGGGTTGCTACCAGGTCTCAGGATGCTGGCAGAATGAAGGTCAGCTTCAAACAGTGTTTGCTGACAAGTGGTGGGTGAATTCCTGTGTGAGTGGGCACTAATGAATGTGAATGAAAGAGGAAGCATTGGATCCTGTGCCTTGTTATGGGGTTTAGTGTGAAGCAGTTAGCTCTGGGCTCTGCTGCCCGCTGGCTGGGAGGTGGCAGGGCACTGCAGGACTCTCTGACCTGGCTGTGGAGGAAGGAAAAAGCAGAGCGTGTGCCCCGCTGCAAGGTTTCCAGCCCAGTGGGCAGCCTGAAAAGGGATGAGTGATTCAAATGTGTGATGGAAACACTGCAGCTGCTCAGGGAAGGAAGTAGCGTGTGCAGGGTGTCTTGGGTGCCTAGTCTGGTTTTAACCTTGTGTATTGCTCTTTTTAAAAAAAAAAAAAAAAAACACACAAAACAACACCACACCAAAAAACAAAAACAAAAAACTACCTCACGCTGCTTTGGCACCTCTCCTTTCAGATGTTGCCAGCCTATGTTGGGCTGGGGCTTGGTCCAGCTTGGGAGGAAGGCCAGGCAAAACTGTCTTGCAAGTGGGGTTGTCTGGAATAGAGAAAAAAACATGGCTGGTGAGGGACTCCACATGCTGAGATTTAAGCTTGCTTTTGGGCACCCCATGAGACATTGAAAAGCTCCTGCACATTGGACCCCCTCTCAGCAATGTCCCAGGGCTGATTTTGTCCCGGGGGTGTTATCAGGATAACCACAGGTGAAGCAGGGAAATAAGGCAGTGGCACGAGGCGCTCGACTGTCTTGTGAGGCAGGCAATGAGCAGGCCGCGTAACTCGTCTGCAGAGCTTCACCTCTGCGGGGTGAACTTCCTCTGATCGCTTCAAAATTGTACTGATGTTTTAACGTGGAGAACAAAATCAGCCCCAAAGTCCGGCGCACAGAGACGAGAGAGGTTATTTTTAACAGTGTGGGAAGTGCAGTACTTACAAGGCTAATGCTACCTACAGTACATGCCTCGCATTTTACTCTGCAGAAGCAGAGCCCTCTTGGGTTACAGGGCTGGAGGGGAATAGCAAGCCTGTGTGCTAATAATTGCTGTGTTACTATTTTTAAAGTTCTGCCTGCATTGTTTGTATCATTGTTGCCCAGCAGTGCCTCCCCTTGCCAGGTTACTTGAGGCAATGTTGGGGTTTCCACTTCAGTGTCTGCATTGTTTTTCTTTCTCATTGTTTGCTTTTTTTTTTATCCCTTTATTTGTACATAAGTACAACTATGATCTTGTATTTATAATGATGATAATAATGATGATGATGATGAAAATAATAATAATAATAATAATATTGAAGCCAGGAGAATGATTTTGACAGTTTTTGTTGTCTGGCTCAAATCAGAGTTGCACTTGTAAAGGCATGGGGCATCCTCCACCTGCCCTTGTAGCCTCAGCCTAGCAGGAGGTGGCTTCTGTGACTCCCAGCCTGATGGCCCAATGTTTTCCTCATCCGCTTCCACACTCAAGCAGTGCTGGATGCACACGGGTGGGCTGACAGGTCATGTCATGGTGGGCACCAAGCTCCCGTTTGGAGTCCACCTGGCTGCTGCTGTGATGTTGCGGCAACAAGCAGGCATCCGCCCTGCGTGAAGCAAACACAGCAGGGGGAACAGGGTGGGCAGCTCATTTTCTGCATCATGACTGCGTGGCTGATGGACATCTGGAGAGGCAGAAGGTGCGAGAGAGGCAGCAGCAGTGGAGGAGAGAGGAGGTGGGCTGGGAGGTCTCTGCACCAGGAGCCACCTCTGTCGTCCCCTGCCATTGCTTCCATGTGCCTGGGCAGAGGTGGGATAGCAAGGTTAAACCAATACGCCACTGCAGGCTTCATTTTTATTCCAGGCATTTTTAAATTATTAATGTGCAGCACAGCAGTGACTGAGCCTGCTGTTAGGCAGTGCCTCGCAAGCCCATTTTAAATATTTAGCACTTACTAGCAAAGCAAAGCAAACAAACAAGAGTAACTAAAGTGTTGAGGACACACTTAATTTTTAAGCAGTTAAAAGCAAATTAGGCAGCACTTAGCAGGCGACAACACGAAGGCCGTCAGCTGCGTGCAGAGCAGGAGCCCCTCTGGCTGCTCCCAGCATCGCGCAGGGCTGCCTGACCAGTGCTGTGCTGGTGCAGCTGGGGCGTGATCCTGCAAGGTCAGCTCTTCTGTGGCCCCTGTTTACCTTATCTGTCCACCGCTGCAGGAGCTGGGCACTTTCTCCCACCTTTCTTCCTTTCTAGAGGTGCATCTGCTGTGGGCAGACCTCACTGTGGTATGTTCTTGCAGCCCTGGGCTGAAGCCACCTCTCTGCCAGCTTCCCTCCATCATTCCTTCTGCATGGGTGGATGTTGCCAAAGTGAACGGATAGCGAGCGCACTTCCCCCACGGCAAAGAGAAGAGAAACCATTCCTCAGCAGCTTGATTGATTGCTTATTCTGAAGTCTTGCTTATCTGATCAATACTCGTGGTACCCTATATACTTTTGGGGCATCTCACAGGCTGGTGGGTGACTAAGTAGGTGCAGGAAAGCACTGGCTTCCCAATCTGCTGGACCTAGAATCACAGAATATCCCAAGCTGGAAGGGACCCACAAGGACCATCGAACCCAACTCCTGGCTCTGCATAGGACCACCCAAAATCAGACCATATGTCTGAGAGCACTGTCCAAATGCTGATTTTTTCTTCTCCCTTTTGCCACCACAGGTGGCACCCACAAGATGATGGCCAGGAGGAATGGGCCTGGCTCCACCTTGCCCGGCTGGGGCCTGCTCCCTCCGCATGGCAGCGGCAGGGTGCTGAGCGGCTCCGGATGGTGCTGGAACAAAAGGGGTGTCAGTGAGAGCTGGGTCTGGCCAGAAGAGGTATGTCTGAGAGGAAGGATGGGGATGGGAACTAACTGCCTGTAAGAGCAAGAGGCAGGGACCAGTGTGCATATGGGGGAGAGGGGAGGAAAGAAAGGGGGAGGGAGCTTGAGGTCAAGGGAGAAAAAGTGGAACAGAGTACAGGCAAGTGATATTAGTTACAAAAAAAGACCAAATACAAAACTCAGCAAGAGCTAGAGAGCATAAAATGAGGTGTGGCTGGGGAAAACGAAGATTAAAACCATGGAAATAAAGTAAGAACGACTGGGGCTGCAGGAAGAATGGAAGGTAATACATTAACCAGAGAAAGTGCACACTCATTTACTAGCATACATCAATGCTGTATTTATTTGGGTAACAGATACACATCAGGGTTGCTTAAAAGGATTTCATGGTTCTGGTCAGAGCATGGTGAGTGCTGGCTGTAATATGTGACAATAAATAATTATAGGTGGGAAGGGCAGAGTTACTAATTATTAAGATCTCCTGAGCCTGCTCATTATAAGATGCTAGTTTCAGTTACTTACAACTGAGAAACTGACGGGCTGTAATTTTCCACACCAGCTGTCTGCCTCAGGCTGACTCTTTGACAAACAGCATTTCAAGAAGACTGGGACAAGACTGGGAGCTCACAGCAGATGGAAACAGGGACATGCAGCAAAAGAGGAGCATAGAGGCATCACTTGTGTGCCTACGGACAAAATCCAGAAGACCAAAGCCCAGCTGGAGCACAGACTTGAGGCAGACTTTAAGGGTATCAAGAAGAAATCCTGCAGGTATGTTAGCTGATGAAAGAAATTCAGGGTAAGCATGGGTCTGCTCACAGATAAAGGAGACAACTTAGCCGTGCCTGACACAGAAAAGGCTGAGGTGCTCAAGTACTTGAAGAACAGTCACAATCATGATGGACCCAAATACCCCCTTCAGTAGTGCTGGCCCATACGTCAAGGGGCAATGCCCAAAGGCTGTTCAGGAGGAACAGGAGGAACAAAGGGAGTACTGCAGCACAGGAAAGGTGTCCGAGAGGCTCTGGAGGTTTTTGGGACTGAGTTGGACAAAGCCGTGACTGACCTGACATGGCTTTGGTGATAGCCCTGCTGTGCGTGGGAGGGCGGCCCTTGGTTCTGTGGTGCTGCTGGGGAAGTTGTTGCTGTGACTATGCCAGAATAAAGTCCAGTTACTTTCTGAAGTGACTTTTTGAAGTGGCTTTTTGATATGAGAAGCTTTAGTATCTCTGTACTTTAGTTTTGAGAGGTGAAAGAGGTTGAATATTATTAGGTCATGGGTAGAGGACCTAAAGCACTGTCCATCAAAGCATCCTTTGCTCCTTAGCCCACAGTGAGAACCCAAGGTTTTCTCTTTTGCTGTTCCTCTGCAGTCAGGAGACATGTTCGAAAGCCTCGGGCAAAATGTCCCATCTTCCCTGGTGCCAGAGATGATGAAAAAGACAAACCAGGCTCAGCTCCTGGTCATGCTTCTGTTTCGAGTGGCAGCAATCAACTGTGTGTCTGAACTCCGGGTGTGTTTGCACATATTTTTCCCCATTTGACATGTGAATGTTTCTGACATGCTCAGAGATCTGATAGGGATGACAGCCTTGAAAAGAACTGGAGGAAATGACTAATTCTTCCTTCAGAGCAGGTATTAAATTTTGCTCCATACATAAATATAAAGGGAAAAAGAAAATATTGTGTAACTGCTAAGTGAAACCCAACTGCTTCATACAGTAAAGAAGGCAAGAGTCCTTTGGAGAAAAAAAAATTAAAAAAATAGGACATTACAAAGGCCATATAGTAAAAGAGAGGACCTGCCAGAACTGATGTCTTTTTCTCCCCAGGATTTGCTCACCCATGCCGTGCTCAGTTCAGGCAGGTCTGAGCAGGAAGAATCACTGCAGCAGCCTTTCAGGCCAGGGTCTCCTTTGCCCCTGACACCAGGGGAGGAGCATCTTGCTAGCAATGTGGTGGTACGTTTTTAGCCCCCCATTTGTGAGGTATGTGAGGGATGGGTGCAGGCAGACAGCCACTGTAGCTGTGTATCTTATCTGCAAGGCAGCAATGTTAGTGATGTGATGGCAGGAATTCAGAGATGTGGTTTTTAATGCAATGTGTGAGAGACACCAAGCCCAGCAGAACAAGTTCCAGACCTGGAGCCCAGCACAGAGTAGGGAATACAAACTTGCTGCCTCCCAGGGTACCACTCGTGCCCTCCCCACAGGAAGGAAAATCCTTACATGGCTTTAAAGTCAGGAACCAGGGCAGGAGAAAATCTGCAGTTCTTGCAGTGCAGGATTATCACCAGGGGAGTCCCTGGGAATCTGTGCAGTTCAGCAGATTTATATGTGACCTGGAAAAGGGGGTCAGCTACGAGCTGCCAAAATTTGCTGATGGCCTTAAATTGTTCCTATTAGTAAGGAGCAGGAGACCAGCTGTGAAGACATGCAGAAGTGGGTGCCAAAAGTTCAAGGGATACTGAAGTTCAAAGGAGGGACACTCGCTGGTTATTAAAAAAAGATAAACTCTGATTCGGGACAAGCCAGAGTTGGAATAAGTGAAGAGGTGGGACTGTCTTAGGGGAAAGAATCATACGTGCTTGTCTTATTCCCATTTTTTTCCCTAGGCATTTGCTTATGGTGACTGGCAGGGAGGGGTTCCTGGGCCAGGTGGCTGTTGGTCTGATCCCATAGGTCAGATCTTACCTCCTGGAGAGAGCAGGTCAAGGGGCAGGACTGTAGGCCTGCTACAACTTGCTATCTCACTGTAGTGTATGAAATTCTCATGCAAAACGATGAAGTGGTTAAAGAACTATGCTAAATATTTTTAAAAATATGTTTTGAATTGCTATTTTGAAATGTCTTAACTAGGTCTAAATGTTCCTGATCCTCTTAAAAGCACATCTGTGTCCAACACTCGTTTCATGACAAAACAAGCTACACGGCCCTTGTTCCAATGTTATGCAGGCAGCAAATATGGTACTTTTACTGCAAATACTGCTTGGTAAAACAATGTTTTGTGCTCTGACCTTCATTAAACTGTGTTTTCCTAGACTTTTCCTTGGGGGCTGGGTGATGAGTGTTCACAGTCCTTGTGTCATCTCCTTGTTTGAGAGTGAGAATGGGGAGGGCTAATAAAGGAGATTTTTCTTCACCCACTATGTCACATTGTTTTTTCTTCAGTATGGAAAAGAACCAGTTCCTAAGCCAAAAGAGGTCAGTTTTGCTCCATGCAAAGGAACAGCATGAGCCCTCCAATAATCATTGTGAAGGAGAACTCAACTGCCACTGCTCTAGTTCATCTCACTCCAAAGACTGTCAGGTTTCCTTTTGGTTGTAATAAGGTCAATCCAGCAAAAACTAACCTCAGAGTGAGGATACAGCTCAGGATGATCTCAGAAGACAGTAGGAATCTTCACTAAGTTTCTGTGATGGACATACAGCTGATGCAAGACAGCTAGAAATGGTCAGGTGTAATGAGGAGGTATTGGAAGAATAGGCTTAAACAGCTGTACTGGAAGGAGTACTTGGAGGTCATTTAATGCAACTGCCTGCTGAAAGCAGAGTGAATTTCAAAGTTAAGTCTGGTTGCTCAGGGCCTATTTGTGATTCATTGACTGCGTTGTGCAATTTATCTTTCCAGGCTCAGCCCTGGCAAGTCCCAGTGCAATGATCTCTGGATCACTATGTCTTAGTCTTGGTTGCGAAGAAGTCATGAATGCTGCAAGGCTGGATATTTTTCTTGTATTCGTTCACATTACCTGCTTTTCACTGGAGCTGGGATGTTGCCAATTCACTCAAGACATTGGGATAAAAGGGCAACTGTGCTGCCTGTTAGAGTTGGGAGAGTCAATGACAAATGCATACTATGAGCTGAGTATTTGCGACACTTGAGCCTGTCCTCTCTGAGAAGTGATAAAGACTGATCCCAGTTGTGTTGTGCAAGGTCAGGGGAAGTTAACAACCTTTCCTGTCCACAAGAGCTGGTTGCTGCCAGCCACTGGGTAGAACTAGGACTCTCACTGGACCCAGACTGATTGCCGTGTGTGTTTTCTCTGTTTGCCTTGAAATTGCCATCCCTAATAGAAATAACCTTGGGCCTTGCAGTCTCCATAGGTGAAACTCTTTAGAAGGCTGAAAAGGCCAGACTTTGCCCTATCTGGATCATTAGCAAGCTCCATTGCTGTTGTGGTGGCCCCTACTTCCGAAGGTAGGTTTGCCTTGTAAGTGAGGGATGGTGTGCATGTAGACAGGATCAAGTGGGTGTTCAAAAGCAGCAGACACGACTGTACCTTAAACACTTCATTTGGCTGCTTTTTGCATAGTTTGTTGATCAGGATGAGAAAGCACAATGAAATCCAAGTACCTTTCTCCCCAGTCCAATAACTTGGCTCCCCACTGAGCTCCTTCAGCCTGTGCTGGTGAACATGCTCCTGCTGTGACCCAGTCTCCATGCTGAGTGCACTCTTTGGTCCTTCCTCACTATACCAGGAGAAGCACTTGATCCTTACAGGCTCTGTAATAGTATGGGGACACTAAAAACACTACTTCTGACCTTTTCTGCCTCCTAGTGTCAGAAGTTTGGGGACTGCAATATTTCATGACCTGGAAACCCTTTTCTGAGGGGTGAACATGAGACAGCTCGGGAGGCCTGAGGCTCTGGTCTTCTAATCCTAAGTGCTAGCAGGGTGCTGGGCTTGTGCAACCAGGTCATGGCTGTGGATCTTGTGTGGCTGAGGGTGGTGGCAGGATAGCGTCCAGCCCGTTGCTGGCAGTTCCAGGCTTAATTTTGCTGTGAAGGCTCAGCCAAGAGCTCACGGGCTGGCATTAGTATCTGCAAGCTTGCTGCCACCTGCTCCTGGAATGAAAAATTAATATGCTTATGCTCTGACCAAATTATGCTGTACCCTAATTCCTGAAGAAAATGTTGATAAGAGTGCTTTTGAGAAAGGCTTTTTAATATCCTTTGCAAATGACTAAAGGAATTCCAATTAGACCTTACATGTCATTTTCATTTCCCTTGCCATTGCTGTCTAATTCTAAAAAATGCTCCCATTTCTACTGCTTTCATGTATCATCTGCTCTTCTTATTTGTCCACCCAGCCATAATCCTGGTGGGTGACATGACAGCTATTTCCATGGCAAGAGCATTACAAATTCTAATAATATCTTTCACTGAAGTAGCACTTTTATCCTTGGTAGAGCTGTGTAAAATGAAGTTTAATATACATATTTTCAGTAGTTTATGTGGTTTTGTAATCTCACATTTTGCAGCTTCTGGTTAGAACAGTTCACTTAACTTGGAGGAAAAAACAAAAGCACAACCTTTTTTTTTTTTTTTTTTTTCGCTTTTGATTCAAAAAAATCTCTCTGGTGGAGAAGTAGGATTTATCTAGTTTATGAATTGGAAACAAGGCTATTCAGTGTTTAAAAATAATAAGGAAGTGTTCCTATGTGCTAAAATAGGCTTATTTTGCTTTGTATAACAAAAAATAAAACCCAAATTGACCCCTCTGACTTTTAGCCAGTCAGCTTTGCATTTCATTACTGCTATCCCATGCATCTTCACTCTGAAAAGGTCAAGAAAACATTTTTGTTCTGAAGCCCCTACATTAAATACTTGTTTCATCTGCCACTGAAAGAAATACGACGGTTTTATTTATTTTTTGGAAGAAATGTGGCCAATGCTCAACATGGTGCTGCAGCACTACAGGCTGGTTTATGGGATGCAGTGGCAGGAGCACAAAGCCCAAGCGTAGTGGCAGGGAGGGCTTGTGTGGGCAGAATGCTAACGAGCTGCTGTGCAGTTTTCCCAAGATACGAAGGTTAACTTCTCTCGGCACTGAGGACAACGAACAAGAGATCTTCTGCTTCCTCTCCAAATATCTTGGCTTTCGAACAGCACAGATGCAGGGGGAAGGGTGCTGCTGAACCACTACCACCATTTTGGTTTTGTTTTCCTTTTTTTTTTTTTTTTTTCAGTACCTGGGATTTTTTTGTCCTTGCTAATGAAAAATACGCCCGTGAAATGAAGGACTGATGAAAAAGTATCCAATGACTTCAATGATTTCTTTGGATGCTGGCTTAGGGCAAAAATGATATTTCCTAGACTTCTCTAATTAGGTCTTTATTCTTTTCAGTGCCTGAATATGTGTTGTTTGAATTGCAAAACTCCTATCGAGGCTATAGCTCATCTGTTGAAACTCTTTGCTGTGATGTTTGTTCTTGTACATACAGGGCCTACCCTTGGCCAGATTCGTTTTTAATTGATGTTGATTGGGAATAATTTCACAGAAGTCAGAAGACTGATGCTGCAATATAGTTCAAAGGAGGACTTAGTCCCCTTGTGCATTGCTATATTAATTATAATATGCCTTCTCGGAAGCTGAGAATGTAATCTGAGTCAGTAAAATGTCCAGTGAGTCACTGCTTCATAGCCCCACCAACTTTCCAGGGGTGGCTGTGCAATTTATATTTTGTCTCCAGAGAATCTGTGAGCTCAGTCATACTCAAACCAAAAGCACTTGCATATTTAGTCCATATTTAAGTCCACTTCTATTAATCCATATTTAAGTATAGATTGCATCGTACTCTGTTGCATTACATCATTTGAAGGAAAACTTTTATTTTTAGCTGTCCTATATTTTGCAATGTGTGGCTCTGTATATCCCATAATGGGGCTGTTCCAAAAGGCATAAGTACAAGCTGCTTTGTAAGGACACCCACAAAAGACACCAATCAATAAAGTGCCACAAATGTAAAATGAATGCTCCGTGAAATTCTGGGAGAAATCCCAGCAGGATCTTTCTGCAGCTCTCACTGGCCTTGGAGACAGGCTGCAAAAAAGCTACATGTGAATGAAAAATGAAAGACCCAGTACACGAGAGTGTGTTACAATGCACTGGGGCACTAGACAATGTCCTTGATCGTGCAGAAGAGCATCTTTGTATGGAAAACCAATGCATTTTCAGTTTTGTATTGTATTTGGAAGGAACATGCAGAAACTGTAGCTGCATGAAAAAGCAAGGCAAATTACATTACATGTTCTTCAGCAAGAGTGTCTCCTTTTGATTCTTTTGTGTGGATGTTAAATGCCTCCAAAAGCACAGAAGTTATCCTACGAAGCCCTCAATCACTGTGTACCGGAAATTAGGGCTTTGAAGGACATTTAATTATGAGGTTAGAAATAACTATCGCTAATATTCTCTTTGAGATGCTTCAGTTCATGCCTAAAACAACATGCAATGTAAAAGAGACTACAAACCTCATGGCAAAGAATTTGGGGCTAATAATAATAATAATAAAAATAAAAAAGTGTAGCATATAACACCCTTGATCACAAGGTTATAAAACCTGCTAGAAAGGAATAATCAAAACTTCAATTTTAAAACTCAGAGCATTCTAGGGTTCCCCAAGGGTTTGGGTATTTTTATAGCATTTTTGCACTGCTCAGAAAAGCTGATTTCTGCCAGGAGGTGTGTACTGGGGGCAGCCCCAAAATAATGCATAAAGACCAGAGCATTTGGCTGCTTTTTCACTCCTATTTCCATTTTCCCTGCTATCACAAGACTTTTTTTTTTCTCTCTTTTTTTTTTTTTTTTTTTTTTTTTTTTTCTTAGCATCTGGCTTTGCATCAAGTTGATCAAGATAAATCTCTCTGCTATGAAAAAAAAAAAAAAAAAGAATCATTAATTCTTATTCCTCCTTGTTTTCCTCAGCGGAAGTAACACCTATTGTATACTCTAACTAGCTGTGCCAAAGCATCTCTCTGTTTCCAGCTCGGGATCCTTTCCCTGCTGTTCTAGGCCAAATCTGACATTCCTGAGGCCCTCAATTCAGTCGCCTAAACAACAGCCAGCTAATGCCGCTTGAGTGCCTGCGGGTTTCTGGCAGGTCTCACAGCACTGGCAGAGGTGGCATGGAGCCCTCCAGTGACCAAAGGGCACCAAAGGGCAGCTGGAGCAGGGTGGGTGAACCTGGGTTACTTTACCAGCAGTAGGTGAGCAGCTTGAGGGTGCAGCAAGCAGGGGAGTTGATGCTGGTGAGGATTTGGTTTTGAGTTTCTCAGGTCAGCATGGCTCCTCATCCTCAGCTGGGAGCTGTCTAGCTTAACATGGGCTCAGTAAGGTACAGAGGGAGTGTGTTAATCAAAGGAGAGAAGCTAAATTTCAATAAGCTTTCAAACCCAAACAGACCTTAAGCTGAAGGTGCAGGAAGAAGGCCAGGAAGAGAGTGGTGGCTCCCCATGAGACAGCATGGGCTGCACTGTGGGCGATCACCTCCTGGAGCAGGCAAGTGGATGACCCTGGATGGATTAGCAGACTGTGTTGTCACCTGCCTGCCATGCACAAAGGTAGGGGACCTCGTAAGAGGACTGTCACCAGGGGTGCTAGGGGAAGCTGGTGGTTGTGGTCCCCATCCGAACCAATAAATGGATGTTCTGGGGCCTGCCTTCAGGTTGGGAGGCAGGAGAATGGCATCCCAGACCTCTGCGGTAATGCTGCCTGAAATACTTCCAGGGCATGGGAGGCAGGCAAAGAGCCAGTGCCCCAGTGCACAGGCACAGAGGTAGTATTAAAGCATTTGGGGAAATGAGGAAGCTCCTGGGATAAGAGGGACCTGTACAGCCTGTATGGATGTACCATGGCTAAAATGAAGCAAAGCTGTGCACCTCTGAAAGGGCGAAAGGGAGAGGAAAAAAGGGAAAAGAGTTCAGTTGAAATAAACAAGGAAAATGAGACTGCCTGTGGTCACCCTTGGGCAGCAGTGCTGAGCAACAGAGCTTGGGAACACATGCTTGTGCCTTTACAGCAGTTCCTTGTGCCTAAAAAAATAGGAAGGGCATGCGAGAATGGCTGGGTTCAAATGGCAGCCCTGAAGCCCAGGGACACGGTGGGAGGAGGATAATCACTGGGATATGGTGTTGCCAGGCTACCAACCTTGCAGGGATGAGAAAACAGGACATATTGGCGGGGGAGTGCCACTGTATTTGAAGGATAATACAGAGTGTAACAGCATAAAAATGCTCCAGGAAAAAGAGGTGTGCTATGGAATACCAAGTAACAAGGCATCGTGGTAGGACCATACTGATGATCCCCTTTGGGATGAGGATCAGTAGTCGAGACCTGACCACAAAATGTTACATGAGATGGAAGGAGATGCAGTTGTAAGACAGACAGTAAAGTGGGTAGTTATAACCTCCATCTATATTTTGGATTGATGCCTTGTTAGGGCAAGGTGTACAGGTAAACATTTTTCGCATTCTGTGCGGCTGCTTCCTAAAATAACCTACAAGAGAAGATGCTGATCTGTGTTTGGTCCCAAGTGGTGCATGGGACCCACTTCAAGAGGTATTCCTGAGAGAGCTGCTCTATAGCAGCTGTCTAAACATGATTAAATTTCAGGGACGATAAGCCAAATGAATCCAGAACATGAATATTCAATTTCAAGAAAGGCAACTTAGTAAAAATGTGGCTTTTTTTTTTTTTTCTTTCAAAAAAAGAACAAAACAACCTTGAAAGCAGTAGTCTAGGAAGTGAGAAAATTGGAGGCTTCTCAAAAGTGCTGTATTAGAAGCTTAGGTAAATTTTGCAGTGAAATTAAAGAGGAGAACATAAGTCTAGTAAAGTGCCTTTATGGGTTAACAGGAGAGTCAAGGCTATCACAAGGAGAGGTTCAGAATTAAAAAATGGAAATGTGGTTTAAACAAAGAGAGCCCATAAGTTATGGCAGGTCAATAGTAAAGAGGCAATTTGGAGGACTAAAAAACTCTCCCCCAAAAAACTACTTAACGAGAGCCTTACAAAGGATACCTGAGCTGCTAGTAAAGAGTTCTTCAGCTGCACCAGAACTGGGAAGCCAGACACGGAGTTGGTGGGACCACTTTTCTGGCCAAAGGTGAAAGGTGCGCTCAGTGCTTCTGTGTGCTCAGTGCTCCGTACCTGAGAATATCAGTGTATCTGTATTGGCCTTCTCTGCTGCTGAGGAGATTCCTACATCCAACGTTTTCTTCACAGCAGTAAGGTTGGGAGACCCAGATCCGGTTAGACCAAGCAGGTAAGTTAATAAGTCCCTGGGTCTAGACAGCATGCAACATGGGTTTCTGAAGTAACTCTGTGGTGAAATGACTGAGCTTATGCCTGTGCAACTCATCGTTGCAAGTGGCCACAGACAGCAGACTAGTGGATTGCCACTGTAATTCCTACCTACAAATTGGGCTAGAAAGGATGCAGGGGACTACAGAGCAGTGAGTCTGATTTCCACCCCTGGCCAGACAGTGTAAGAAAGAGCAAGGTCAGTGACAGCGTGGATAAATACAGTTGGCTTGGAAAGTCTCCATCTCTGCAGTGGGATCCTGCCTTGCTCTTCTGCTCAAGGTTTATACATGCATTAAAAACACAGACTGGGGGCTCTGGCTGGCATATTGCAGCACGAATGTTCCAGATTCAGTGTGCCGACCTAGATGGACCATCGCTCTGATCTGCTGGGGTGTTTCTTTGGTCCCGGACACAAGATTTAAGTCCTTGTGAGTCTTCGCAGGTAGAATGAAGTCGATGATTCAGTGCATGGTGCAAAGGGAGCTGGTGATATGATGCTGCAGTCTGTCTTCTTTAGTGTCTACCTGCTCATAAAGCAGATAAGTGTTTGTTCTTGCTCTTCTCCTTTCTGTGCTTTCTAATGACAGTGTGCAAAGGAAAAACGAGACCTCTTTCCTGAAAATGTACAGCTCATTTCCTCAGACTGGCAAATCACCAAGTATAATTTGCCTGTTACTAACAGATCACAGTGATGTCCCAGCAAAAGTGAACTCACAGATTAGTCAGAGCAGGATATGGTGTTAATGAGGGTTTGGTTACCCAGACACTTGTCGAAAATAAAAGATGACAGGTCACAGATGGTTCATCCAGTTTTTAATGTGTGGGGGAAAGTTTTTATACAGAGGTGCCAAAAGCAACTGTGATAGAAAGTCCTTGCAGATTTATTTCTAACTAGGAGGGAGAATTGACAGTTTCATTGTGGAGAGCAATTTGTGTAATGGTGATCATGAAATGACACAGTTCATGGTGACCATCCTGGTGACAGGATGGTCAGGGAGGGTCCTAGACAACTGGAGAATGACAAGTGTGACACTTAACAATTAGAAAAAGGAGGTTGGGGGAACAGGAGGAGAATTATTTGTAGCCAGTAACTGAACTTTTTTTTTTTTTTTTAAATAAAATAAAATATATATATATATCTGAAACAGTTAAATGGTATTTTTGTAGGCACTCCTAAGGAAACAAGAAAGTCTGTAGCATCCATTATGAATCTGTCAAGAACAAAGTGTGCTAAGCCAATATAAAATCATTTTACAAGATGGTAACACATATTACAGGTAGGAAAGAATCTGCAGGAGTTGGCATTTGACATTATCTCAGATACTGTAATAAGTAAGCTAGGGAAAAATGGTCAAAATGAAATCGTTGTACTGTAGGAGCAAAACTTCTTCAATACCCATTCTGTCAGGTGGTGTCAGTGGTTTGTAGCCAAAATGAAAGGACAGATCAAGCAGGATTCTGGGTGATATGTATTGGGTTTTCTTCCTTTTTGGATCCAAAATGGCCCTGGTAAATTGAAGAAATTGCTGGTAAACAAGAAGAGGGAGGTCAGTAGGAGCAGGTGCAAAGTACTGCCCTGAGGTAGTCAATAAGTGGGAGCAACCAGTGTTTGCCAGGAGGTAATCAGTCTGCATGTGCAGAAGGTGATGCAGGTATGGGGAGGGAGGCCAGTGCCAAGGGAGTAGTCTCTTGGAAAGGTCTGGGGATTACAAAGGAGCCCAGGCTGAGCAGGAGCCAGCACCTCCAGTGGGAAGAAGACAAAGCTTGCAGTCAGTGTGAGGAAGAAAGGGGCACACAACTGGAACCAGCCAGCCACCTGCTGCTTTGTCTGAATTGGTCAGGCCTGGGCTAGGGCTTTGCAGCTCATTTTGGGCAGAAAGACTGAAGAAAAATGAGGAGCACCTGGGAGGGTGAATGTGAAGAAATTGATTTGGAGGGCTAGAAAACATCACCTGCTGGGTTGAAAGATAGAAGTTAGTCAGTCTAAAGCAAGGGGATGGGAAAGGTAGGTGGCTGATTATGTGAATGGTTGAAAGGAAGAAGAGAATAAAATATTTCCATAATTGTGGTGGCGAGGGTAAGAGTTAGTGGGTTTGACTATACTGGCAGTGTGGGAGAGATGATTCAATTCAGACATTAGGATACTCTTTCTGAAATAAGGGATAGTAAAGGATTGGGACAGATTTCAGAGTGACAATATTGTCAAGGCTTTGTCATTGGAAATGTTTAGGATTTAGCTACTCTGTCCTGGAAAAAAAAAAAAAAAGTACAATCAATCCTGTGGGGAAAAAATCATCCTGAAGTTCCTTTTTCTTCCTGTACTGTGTTGTTCTGATTTTGTACTTTTAAATTCAGAACCTTTCCTGAACTGTTTTTCCTTCTTTTGTGCTCATAACAGCCTTGAAGAATAGCTCATAAGTAAATAGTTCAGGAACTGGAGTAGTTTTCGGTAGTGGTTTTCTGGGTGCCCCTTCTTGCTCTTAGGATTTTACCCTTCATATGTTTTAACCCTCATCTATTCCTCTTACCCTTGCACTCTGTTCTCCAGAGCCAGTATGTTTATTGGCAGGGCATTTCTCAGTTCCTATGCTTGCGCAGCCCCATTACCTCTCAAGCACTCTGCTGCCCTCAGGGCTGCCCTGGCCAAGCAGTGGAGCAAACCAATATGAACAGTCAGTGACAAGGGGCAGATCTTCATGCCATCCATAACCAGGACTGTAGCTTAGCTGTTTATCCATCTAACTTCCCTTCTGCTCAGACATAAACACGGCAAAGGCTGTTGTGTGTTCATCAGTTTATTCCCAAGGTGACGTTTTTCCTTTGCTAGCCGGCATATGCCCACCCACTCTCCCTGTCCCTCTCAGGAGAAGCTGGTCAATGTGTTCATCTCCTGCAGGTAAGTGCTGAGTCTTCCACAAGTCTTGCTGTTATGAGATGGCTACAGATATTCCACCATACTTCTTCCATCACCATAACCTGGATTTTTTGTCTGGGAAAATTATCTCTAAATCTCTTCATCCATTTGGTTCTGCTAGGGCTTATGAAAGGGCTTTCAGCCGTGAGACACAGGTAACATGTTAAAGTTTCAGGTGGACTATCAAAAAACTATGGAAGTGTGTCTCACTACTCAGACTTTGTCTTTCTACTTGAAGCATGAAATATGAGTGGGACTGATGCTCATGAGCAGAAAGTGCAGCAGCTCCAGGGGAGGATGAGCAGACAGCTGGGCAGAGTGTGATCAGGAGTGATTTTTGATCTGCTGAAGGCCGTAAAAATCTCACCTCTGTCCTGAATGGAAATTCACTAGGAGGTAGCCTGTTCACCAGAAAATCCTTCCTCTGGGGCCATGAAGGGCAGCATTCTCTATTAGGCTTGGAGTGGGCTGGTCAGATACATTGCTGCTGTTCTGGTGGAGAAGCTCTTTTTGAAAGGTGTGTGTGGGCTGGAAAGGGATTTCATTCTGCACTTGGTACATTTGTGGGGCAGCTACTACAGGAGGCAGGCCAAAATATTTAGCAGAGCAGCTCTGAATGGAGAAAGGGCTCTGATGTAGATATATGGCTGCATATGCTTAGTCTTCACGCTGCAGTGGTAATGTTCATCAGGGTGCATGAACTGGCTCGGCAGATGCTGTTGTCGTGGAGAGAGCATTAACACCAATGCCCTCTTATTTCTAGCTTAGATCAATGATTTCAGTAACAAAGGAGGAATTGGTGCTTACCTATTGATATTCTGCTGTGGAGAGAAGTATGAAAGACAGATGATAGAGCTTGATGGGCAGTGACATTTAGTTTCCCTAATACATGTAAATGCAAACTAATTATATTCCTCCCCCAAAGGCAAGCTAAGAGATCAGGTGCCCGAGGGAAAGTCTTGTCTCCTTGCACCCTAGTGTGCACAGAAAACAAGTTGCAAAGGACCTGAGCACCTGGGCTGCTGCTGGTGGGGATGGGGAACTGTGGAATGGGGCCAGGATGAGGTGGGGTGGACGTGTCAATGGAGCTGGGAAGATGGGAAGCAGAGAGGCTGGATTAGTGTGAGGTGCTGTGGAAGGGAGTAGGGCTTTTCTGTGCTCTTCTGGCTGTTTCTGGCTCTGGGGGAGTGTGGCAGTCAGAGTCAGTGGAGATTAAATCACTGCATCCTAGGATCACCAAGGAGTATTTGACGTGAGTTCTGAGGCTGAAATCCTTATACAGAGCACAGCTGGCATCAAAACATCCACGTTTGGGAAAGCAAGAATTATTTCTGTGTTGCTTAGTTCTCTGTGACAGGGAGCTTGCTTACTTAGGTCTTAAAAATAAACAATTCCCCCTGCTTTGAACAGCATCATTTTAGTGTAAGGTACTTTCCTCCACATAACCCTGTTGCTCAACGAGGCTTTTCTTTTACAGGTGACATTTTAAGTTTACTGTGCAAAAGGCATGTTAAGGCATTTTCCCCTCTGATGTTCATGATTTAATAAGATTTACATTGACTTGGTAAACCATTCTGTGGACTTTCAGCACTGAAGCCTCCTAATTTATTTGTTTATTTTTTGGCTTGAGAGGGGAAATACCCCAGATCACTCATGCGTTATAACAAGATGTTCATTCAGGGATTTCAAGCAAGCAGGCACCCCCCTTCTGTGCTCTTGCTTTGATTAGCACCTATTACAATACTTCTGTGCATGAATGCGTTACGTCTTCCTCTAGCCCTTGAGAGTCTAATGTTGCTCAGGCAGTGCTGTAAGAAAGCACTGGACCTTTTCTTTCAGCGTGTGCACTGAACTAGATGGCAGTGATTTACAGCATGCCTTAGAAAAAGTAAGAAGTCAAGGGACTCTGTGGATTGCATTCATAAAACTGCTGGACTGGCACTTCGTGGTGCTCCCTTCTGGGCGATCTGTTGCAGCTCCAGGCATTACCCTTGCTGCTGCAGATATCATCCCATGTAATTTAACTGGATCTGCTCCTGCGCAAGGCTGAAATCTGCCTGTTAGAAAGGAGACAGGCTTCAGAGCTTGGATCTGAATCCAGCCCCCTCCTCCCTTCAGAGCAGGGGCTGATGCAGGAAATGGGGGCACGCAGCAAGAAAAAAGCTCCGTACAGCAGGGGAGGGATCTGTGTGCTATATGGATGGGTAGGAAGGAAGCAGAAACAGCCACTGATCTTGCATGGGAATTGATGCATATCCAGAACTCTCTGATCGTTGACCTTGAGATGCACTGAAGGAGCCTTGAGGCTTTTTCTTCCAAAGAGATCGCATAGCAGAGTAAATGGGCAGTATATTTCTGTGCATATTTCATTACATCCAGACAGATGAATGGTGCAGCAGCTTCTACCAACTTAAACCACGAGAAATGATACAAAGTTTGTATCACCTTGTTGGTTGCCTTTAGCTTCTCCCTTTTTGAGTTCCTGTATCTTACTTATTTCTTCACTAAATGCTCTGTTGCACTTCCCAACTGAGTTGTTGGGCAGTTCAGTGCATTTTTCATGATAACAAGAACAGTGTTTTAGACTAAAATATATGCACTGAAACCATCTGAGCTATATATTGAGTCGATGACTGCTAAATAATTGAGGCTGCACTTCCCTGCATAGTTAGTGTGAGTTATTCCGAATTCTGCACAGCCAACTGAATGCTGCGCTTCAGGCTGAACTTGGCACAGAACATGTGTGATAGACAATGGCATTATTAGAGCAATTAAATGCTAGTAATAGACTGGCAGCTTAATTATGGTCGCTGGTTGCTCTTTTTAAAAAAAAAAAAAAAAGTGACTTATTTTGGATGTAAATGTCTGTCTAACAACACTTCCTGGCTTCTTGCAGATCTGGAAATCAGAGCTGCAAGGCAGGGAGGTGTGTGTAGCAGAGTGTTGCTCAGGCACCTTGCTTACAGGCTTCTGTTAGTGTTTTTTTGCTTTGATGTCTGGAGCAAACATGGGCTGGAACCACTGGAGCGCTGTGACAGCTGTGCTGTGATGCTCTGGCAGGGCATTCGGAGATGCTCTGTCATCTTGCTTGTTTGGCTGGTAAGCTTTTGGTGTCTTTTTGTGAATTGATTCATATCAGATACTGTGTGTGAGCATGAGGCTTGAGTGTGAAGGAAGTGAGACTTGCATGAAGTACCCAGAGATGTGCTCTCTGTGAGTTGTTGAAGAATACACCTGTTCACAAGTGAGTGTGAGGCTGTTTTGTGGAACAATGATTCACCTGGGAATCCACTGGCTCCTATATTCAGCTGCATCCCTCTCACATCCTCTGCCTCCTTCTGCACCATCCTCTTCCTTGCCAGCTTTAAGGACCTGAGACAGATCAGTTTCTGGCAGGAATAACCAGGTTCTGCTGGGAAGCCACCAGCAACACTGCATTTCTCAATGCAGCCAGTAGTGAAAGTGTGTTACGCAAGGAACTAAATTTGAAAGCAATTAGTATCACTCTGTTCTTAAACAGTCCTTGCGTAAGATCGTCTATTGCTTTTTGTGACTTCATTTAAAGCAATAGTTAAGTGTTGCAAAACCTGAAGGACTGAGGTGCTGCACCTCAGGGGAAGGCACTGGGGCTCTGTCAGGCACTGAGCTATGCAGACTGTACCAGACAGCTCCGAATGAGATCTCCGTTTGCCTAATTTTCATCCATTTTTTTCCTCTTAATGTGAAAACATTGGGTTCCTGCTGCACTACCTAGCTTGGATTTCTCCTTCCTTCACTTAATGTCAGTTACTATGGGAACTGCTAATGGAAGAAAATTTGGTGCTTTCTGCCAATATGATATGAAGTCATTTCAAAAGTTATGTTCACGTTATGCATAGAATATCTTGGTTTTTGAAGAATGGATATATGCGAGGACTGTTGTGTGAACAGCTTGTAAATTACAAGGATGTGGAGTGCTGCTCTTGCCTTCAGTATACCAGAGGCTGACTGCCATCATAAGAGTTCTGGTATCCTTGTATTGACACGTCTGCCATATAGTAGAGGGGTTTGTATATGAAGTCACACTTTACCTCAGTCTAAAATACTTACGAAATGCATATATATCATTTAGTTAGCAATGACTGGCATTTTCAGGGTACAGTAACAAATCCTTCCAAATTTCAAAGACATCTGGGCATCTGAGTCTCTTCACATATAGTATTTTAAGTAAGTTTCTCCCATCATAAACAAATCTTGAACAGGAAGCAGACCACTACTACACATCTCCCAGACATATTAAGAACTTATCCGATGTCTTTTTTTTTTTTTTTTTTTGACCAGAAGCAAGGTAAGAGACAGACTCCCAAGGCATCCCATTAGTGAGGTGTGAATTGCTGTTACATGGGGCCATTCACCATATGGCACCAGACAGCAGTTAAGGCTCCAAAATGAATTTTGTTTTATTTATTTTTTTCAGTAGACATTGCAGAAATAAAGATTTCAAGTGCCATTTCTTGATCAGCGCTAAGATTTTGTTCATAGGTGCTAGTTTTACTATAGGGGGTAAATCATACAGAGAGAGAGAAGATGCTACCAGAATAAGTTCTCAGAGCAACTCAGCACCAAGGCTTTAGCAATTTTCTGGGACTGCTGGTAACTTGCATAGGAACTGTGGCTTCCAGGTGCCACAGGCTCACCCTCTGCAATGGCTGGAAAGGAGGAAACACAGCTCTGCAGCTGATTGCCTGCCTTCTGCAGACCCACATTGCACTGCCAAAAAGCAAGGTGCAACCCTCTGTTGGCAGTGCCACCTTTGTTCAGGTTCTGGCGTTGACTTTGAATAAGGTGCAGGCTCAGTGTGTATGGAGGAAGAGGGGTATGTTTTGAAGTACTCTCAAAATTCAGCTTGCCCTGGGGATATCTTAGATGTTGGTTTCTGCTCTACATTTTGCAAATGCTACCTCCATGACTAAAAATTCCCCCTTCCCTTTCCTAGAAACTGCATGTGCACAAAAAGAAGAGTAAGCGGAATTTGTACCCCTCCTTTTTTTCTTGTATAATACTGGTGTCAGAAAAGGTGTTCGGGAGCTCTGTTCCTTTCCAGCTGACTGGAAAATATGTCAGCTTTACCTGTTCAGTCCTGTTTCAGTTCTGCATTGGTTATCTTCCTGACCTTTTCCAAGTTAGCATTTAAGTATTAGGAGGGTTTTTTAAATCTTGCAGAGTTTTTCACCTTTATCCTGTCTTCTTCTGTCAGTTGTATCAGGTGGGGGTGGCTAAGCCTAAGTGAATGCTTTTTTCTTCCTCAGACTAACCAAGGTAACCAAAAAGGAAAAGCTGAAAGTCCTACAAAATGGTGTTAACTAGCTCAACACTCGGGGAGTGCAAGGACCTATAGGCCAGGCTGTGTGGGAAATGAAGTGTAACCAAGTTGGAGCAGGGGTTTAGGATGATCCAACAGCCCGAGCTCACCACCATGAGGAGCAGGACTGCCGTTGTGATGCCAATGTACTGCCTGTGAGTGTCTGTGGGCTGCGTGCCAGAGGTCTCTCGGGCACTGGTGACTCTTGTGTTGCAGGCGCGATCCCTCTGCCCATGACACTTCTCATTCTCGTTAAGTGCCATCCTTCTCAGTGCTTCCTCAGACTGTATCGCTGTCCTCTCAATGAGGAGGCCTGCTGCTCGCCTTGCTGCTTTGGCTCTTCTTCGTGCCACACAAGGTGGCTGTCAGAGTGCCTAGAAGCTCAGCGAATGGTGGGCCAGCTGCAGGGGGCCTGTTTTATAGGGCCCGCAGCAATGGCGGGGCAGTGGTGGCCCCTGTGACCTCAGCAAGCCTCTGTGATGGAGTGGCCCATGTGCGGCCAAGGTGTGGCCATGTGGGTTGGGAGCGGCCTGGAAGATGCGCTCACGTGGAAGGAGGAGGGTTGGGGGGCTGAGGGCCTCTTTTCTGGGGCTAGTTGCCTTGGGCCATTTGGCTTGCCAGAGAGAAAGGCTGCCCCTTGGCCACAGGGACTGCCCTCCACCTCCTATCCTGTGCCCTGGGTTTATTATTAACACTGTTTTTTAGGTAATTCCATTCTATAAGGAAAAGAAGCAAGTTGCATCTTCAGCCCTACTTCCCATGTGCACTTGGAATTTCTTCCTCACGTCACATCTAATCTAAATCCCCCCTCCATTTGTTCAAAGCCGTTATTCCTTGTTCCATTGCTATACTCCCTGATAGAGTCCCTTTCCAGCTTGCTTTTAGGCTGCTTTTGTGGGTTAGGTTAGGTGGCAAAACTGCAGAACCTTGCAAATTGCAGCCTTATCTACCTTGTTCCTCATGTTCCATGTGGCTTTTTTCCAGCTCGGGCTTTAGCCTCTGATCAGTGTAACACAGAATCATAGAAACATTAAGGTTGGAAAAGACCTCCAGGATCATCTGATCCAACCATCCCCCTACCACCAATGTCACCCACTAAACCATGTTCCCAAGCACCACGTCCAACCTTTCCTTGAACACCCCCTGGGATGGCGACTCCACCACTTCCCTGGGCAACCTTTCCCAATGCCTGACTGCTCCTTCTGAAAAGAAATGTCTCTTACTTGTTTTAATTGTTGAACAGCAGTGTTTACACTGAGTCAAGGACTTCTCAGCTTCTCCCACTGCCCTGCCAGCAAGGAGGCTGGGGGTGCAAGAGAAGCTGGGACAGAAGCAGGACAGGTGACTGCATCTCATTTTCTGCTAATAAAAAGAAAATCTGACTTTTGCAATAGCTAACCAAAGTCATGCTTTTATTTATGCACAAGCAGTTCCCCTTCTCCTCTCCTTCTGAGAATGCTTCCTACTGCAGTTCAGCACAGGGAGTTTTCACTTCTGAAGAAAGTCATCCCAAAGCACTAAAATCTTGAAGAGATACTTCATCTGCCCCATTTGCGGTAGGAGAAGATGTGCTCTCAGTGGGTGTTCTCCCACTGCAGGTAGTGATTGAGCAAATTCTCAGCCATGAGTTCTTTTATGACCCTGGCTTGGCCCAAATCTAGACAGTTTGAAGAGCTCTTTCAAAGAACTAAAGGCATATAGTTTGCTTTTTATTGTTATTATTGCATCTAATGCAGAGAAATTTGCTGTTGCTTGCCTCTGTTATTGACATAAAGCTGCATGAGGGTTTTCTAAATGTATCGTCTTTCATTTGTATATAGTAGGAATTAATTCTGATTGAATACTTTGCTTCACTGAACTGCAGATAAGATGAATGGGGAATTGCTAGCTAAAAAAGGGCTCACACAATGTGATTCAGACCTCTGTGTCCCTGGGCACTTGATCTATTGATGGGTTCTGTAATGCTGTTATCCTGCTGTTCTTGTTGCAGGATTTTACCTCACACTGCAGAGCATCCGCAGAAGAAAAAAGGGAGGAAAGACTGGTGGTGACCTAGTTTTCCACATACATGCACGCAAGATAAGTCTTGGATACCCTCTGAGTCATTTTGGTGGACAATATTTCTTAAGCTGGGGCTGGTCCTGAAGTTTAATACTCCTACTGATGTCTGTGAGGAGAAAGCAGCAGGATAGAGCCTATGGTGTGCTCTGGATTTGAAGCCTGTCCTGAGAAGTTTTATTTGGAAATGCTGGCAGCTGTGGCCTTGGTACTGCCTTGCAGTCTGAGTCCCGGCTCTAGGTTTTCATCTCTGCTTTAGCAACATCCTCAGACATGTCTCTTGGGGCTTAATGCCCCTTGGTTGGGGCTGTGCAGAGTGACAGATGACTAATTTTAAGTCCTCTTTAAAGTAAATAGATAATAGTAAATAGATGTTTAGCCTTGGCGTTACTTGGTGTTACTTCTTGGCTTCAGCCTCTCTGAAGGGAATCAAAAGAGTTATTTGCCTTGTGCTTAGATTGTTACAGCACCACAGCACCACTAACTATCCCATTACCTTCCAGGCTAAATATTTGTCAAATCTGTGACCTACAGGTCAAGAGTCCCCAGTAATGTGCCGCTTCATCAAACAGCTGAGAAAATCCAGAATGTCAACTGCTAACATGACATGCAAATTTTGTACAAATCTCAAATGTTTTGTTCATGTCCCAAGCAGGGGCTAGTGTGAATCTGTCCCTATTGTATAATCTATATGGAAAATAAAATATTACCCATGGCCCAAAGTAAGATCCTGTTCAGGTTCATGGCAATCTTGCTACTGATGTCAGTGGGGACAAAGCTGCAGGGCTGAGGTGTAGCTTCTGTGCCTGTCAAAATTGCCTTTTTTTTTTTTTTTTGTCAGGTATGAAAGGTACTTGATACATACCCCAGCTCCTTCAACAAATCAACAAATTTTCACAGCTGGTGTGTGTGTGTGTACATATATCAATCCTTTCTAGTAGCTGGATGGCTGCCCAAATCACTGAATATGGCTACAGCCCTATTTGAATTTGAACACAGGTCTTGGCTCCTCTGAAAGAATGCTAAATAAGTCATGAGCAGTTGGAACAGTCAAAATGGTGCTCATCAACCCGCTTGAGAGCAATGCTTGGCATTCTCCAGGGCTTCCCAGGACTCTGCTGGTGGGGTTTCTTGGTGAAATGTTTTTGCTGGGGGCAGAAAATCTCCACACAGTTTAACTCCATGGTAGTGCTATGAGGGAGATGCATCTTTACAAAATATTTTATACTAGGAACACTGCTTTGGTTGCAAAGCTACAATTTGTTGTGGGTGTTTTTGTTGTTTTTGTTTGTTTGTTTTGTTTATCACCAAAATATATTGGCATTATCTGGGCCATTTTAAGGCAAATGGCCTGCCTGACTTTCCCTTCAGCATCAGTTGGCTGGGACATTCATCTTTAGCAGGTTAGGACATTGGAGGAATGATATAAACTTCCTGACTGGTCTCTGTGCATTTTGGACTGAAATAACGTGCAACTAAAAACAGAGAGTGAGGCTCTGCTAGAGTGAAACAGGGCTCCAGTCATGACTGACTTCCCGAAGGCACTTCCAGTTGGAGCATAACACAGTAGAACTTCCCATGAAGGATTCTGTTGCTCTTTTGTCAGCCATGGCTCTATGTATTGATTAGGTCAGAAATTTATTTTTGAAGGCTAGGTATTCCTAGCTTTGACTTCCATAAAGGCATCAAAGGAGAGCTGTATCCTGGAGAGATCACTTCTTCTGCAGAATTTTTTATAGGAGTATGTGATAGTTCTAGGAGAGGTGTGGGAGTGTTGTTGGGGTTTAGGTGTTAGGACTGAGAGATCAGGAGGAAATGGAAAGTTAGCACAGAGTGTGTGCTGAGCAGGTAAGACCCAGCAGTATGGGGGATGCCAATGGGACACTACATCTGATGCAGGGCTCAGAGTTACCACCACCACTGCCAATCTCATACCAATCTGCACTTCTTGATTTTGTCCATGCCCTCTGTGACAGGTAAGCTGCAGAGAAGCTCTGCTTGGTGGTGGGGTGTGGTGCTCATCCTGGGTAACCTCACCAAATGGCTGCTGTGCCAGACAGACCCTGAGCTGCACACCAGGGGAAAAGGGAAAGCCCACTGTTTGCTGTTCTTGTTTAACTAGATGCAGTCATCTTAATTTTGGGTGCTAGTGACACCAAAGATAGCCAGCACCTTTCTAGGAAGCGTGTTCTGGTGTTTGACCACCCTCACTGTAAGGACATTTTTCCTAATGTCCAGGTTGAACCTTCCCAGGTGCAGCTTTGTGCTGTTCCCTCACACTTTATCATTGGTTACCATGGAAAAGAGCCTGGTATCTCCCTCCATTTCTGCTCTGAGAGTTTTGGACCTTAGTAGGGACCAAAAACCCTAGGGGTTTCAGTAAGGTAAGTGTCTCACATTGACATTAGCTTTGTGTGTAATAATTTGCCTTATTCCAGAGAATGTGGAAATATGGTAGCACAGAAACAAGTGTTCGGCCAGTGCATGAATATATTTCAAAGCTGGTGCTTGCCAACATGCATGTTCCTCTCTGATCTATACAGCAGTCTTTGAAATCAAAAAAGAAAGCAGAACGAGGTTTTCTTGTAAGTGGGGCATTTTTAGAGCTCCCTTCCATATGGCTTCCCTAGTTTCTAATGAGGTGTATATTATTCAGCTAGGGGATATAAAATATCACTCTATTCTTTGCTATCTATTTTCAAGCAACTTGAAGTAGCTGAAAATTTCTGAGCCTGCTTGTGTGTTTTTTTTTTTTTTTTCTTTTTTTTTTTTTTCCAGATTTGGTTTAATTTGGCCTGAGGGTTTATGAAACCCCTAGTGTATGTACACATGTTCACCCAGTGTGACTGCACCAGCCATGTTTCCACCAGAAATTGGGCTAGAAATCGTGCTGCATTTTGCCCAGAAGTTGAACATAGCAGACAGGAAATGGAGCCTCAGTTCCTGATTAGTTCTAAATGAAAAGTATTAGTTCCTAACTTCTAACAGTTCCTAGTGCTGCAGTGTTTCCATGCTTTATTTGAGAATTCCTGCAATTAGAACAAAATGAATAATGCAAATATGGATTTGCAAATTAATGGACTGACTTTATTATGGTGCTAAAAATGAGGTTGCATTATGAATTATTCATGCATACCTGTGTGAACACTAACTTTAAAAAAAAAAAATATTTGGGAGATCTAGAAAATTCAGTTTCTTTCCTTACCAAAATAGGCTTGTTTGGTAGTCAGAAATAACAGCAGCAAAATCACATGAGAATGATGGGGGGGAAAAAAAAGACTAAACAGGTTACATGTATATGAGTCACAGTCATTAAATAAGTAGAAAAACAATTATCTGTGTTAAATACAAACTAAATTTGAAGGAAAAACATAGTCTAAATATTAGAAAAGTCAGTGTAAATGTTAGTCTTTGTAGAGGGGAAAAGTTGCTAGATGCTGTCATGAGTTATTAGTTCAGAAACTTATGTTAGAAGATCTTTAAAATGATTCAGCATTTTTATGAAAGGGCAAAACCTATGTTCCCAGCTTCAGTGGCTAGGGACTTGCCATTGAGAAGTTTAAAGTAGGTTATGTCTTACTTGGTGAACAGCTCCCATGCTGAAGAAACATTTGCCAGAAAAGGATGGCTGCTGTGAAGCAGACAATTTCCAGCAAATTAAGGCTCATTTGAGAGTAATGAAGGAATAGAAAGAAATAGTCTATGCCCAGTATATGTAACTATGCCATACCAAAGAGCATGACTAGTTACAGGAAACAGCCAGGTCTGGCATTCAAATGCCCAGCGTGCATCTACTCAGCACTCGTCCTCTGCAGCTCTTCACGTTGCCTGGGGATGGAGGCTCCATGACCATGGCAAGTTCTGATGGCGCTGAGTCCTGGCTTCTGTCCTTCCAATTCAAAATGGAAAAGGAAAATACCACCAAAGGAAGGCGACACATGAATGCACATTTACTAGGAGACCTAGGTTTAGATTTAGATCTAGGTTTAGAGTGTCTTATATGTTGGTTAGTCATCAGCTAATCCAGGGGTTCCTACCTGAGATACTGCCCTAGTTAGTGCCCTGTTTCAGAACCCTGGGCCTCAATGACACAGTAATATTACCTCTGTGAACTGCTGGGTGAAGCAAAAGGCCTTACAGGTTTTTTACTGTTTTGCTTTGCATGCGTGTGGAGGATTCTTTAGCTCATTTGTAGAGAGGAAAGTCAGCTCATGTCCTATTTCCTTCCATATCACCCTCTAGGTTGCTCCTATTTAAAGCCAGACCAGCTTTATGGTCCCTTGGGTAGCCTCTGCAAATGCTGGGCTTGTTCAAACCAGCTTCCTGAGAAGCTGAAAACCTCAGATTTACTGTTTCCTTTCCAGTAAGTCAGTGTCCTTAACTTCATCTCAAATAATCCCTTTCTCTGGGGCAAAGTGACTCACTCGCAGCTGCTATTGAAAGTGGCAGTGACCATCTGGACTGAGAAGCACTTCACCCTCCTTCAGTACTGGGGTGCAGAGCACAGGTGGCTCTTGGGGTGCAGGCTAACAGCGTGCTTCACCCAAACCTCTTTCTTCATGCTGATAAAGGGAATGGAAAAAAAGAGAGGGGATATGGTTAAATACTGTTGTGCTTTCAGATTATATTTTTGAATTACATCTTTTTCATTAGTAAAGATTGTAATATTTCACTGGTTATCTCTAGGGATATAGCATCACAGACTTCAGTCAGTGCTGAACTCCCAGCCTGCCAGGTGCTGGGCAGTGGTTGCCAAATTGTTTATAGCCTAATGAAGCCAAGATGCTATGAATGGACACTGCAAACTAGTGAAAAGAAAGGAGAAGCACAAATGGGAAAAGTAGCCATGGGAACAGATGCATGCTTACAGGCCAGAAGCAAACAGAACTAAGTGGCTTTGAATGATTTATAATACTTGCATACAAATACTACCTCCCAAACTTGCTTTACTCACTTTCTCCCTGGATGTCAGCATGCGGCCCATCAGATGGATGCCCAAGCAGAATTTGGTATAAAAGGATGTAGAGGAAATAAATATTATAATTTGGTCTCACCCAGAGGACCCTTCACTCTGATTTTGCAAATGCCTGTTGGCAGAAGGGTGTTTTTCGAGTGGAGAGGATTTGGTCGGTGCTGTGTTTGTGCTCTGTCAACATGCTGGGAATCCGAGCAGCAGCTGCTGGATGAGCATGAGGCTGGAGGAAGGGAGAGGAGCATTGTGAGCTCTGGACTGGGAACTGCTGAGGAAAGCAATCATTTCCAAATCACTCTTTGACTAAAATGTGATGGCTTTGCATTAGAGACACTAACTCCTTCTGAAATGTCTCTGCGCCTTTTTTCCCTTTTGTAATACTAACCTATTTCTGAGACACTGGGCACAGCTTCCTCTTCTCTGTCTCCCGTGATGTTTTTCAGAGCTTTTGCAGGCTTTGGCAGCTTCCCAGTCAGTGCAGGTTCCCTGCCAACAAGCTCCCTTCACGGCTTGTTTTATAAAGGGCTGACTGCTTTGATGGATGATAAGGCTAAGGAGAGTGAGGGAACAAGGGATTTCTTTTCTTTCTTTTTTTTTTTTTTTTTTTTTTTTTTTTAAAGAGAAGAAAACAACAACAACAAAACACACGCACAAAAACCTCTCTCTTGCTTCTGAAGGACACATTGCAAATAGAGTTGGTCCAAACCTTGCAGGTTTTAATCATCGTGGAGCCCATCAGGGGTGAAAGCTGTTCGTGTGATGCTCTGTGTGTGATACTGATGGGGTGGAAACATTACAGCAGGAAAGGCTAGGAAATAGAAAGGAAAACAAATGAAAATCTGAGGCTAGGAGAGAAAAACACGCTGAGTGGAGTGACAGGGAAAATAACCAGTCAAGGGAGAGGAATGGAACAAAGAAGGGAAGAAGCTGGAAAGAAGAGATGGAATGAGAGAGGGAAACAAAAATGGACTGAAAGTAGAAAAAGAGAGAAGCTGAATAGAAGTGCTGGAGGAAGGCAAGGCTGGTAGATGGCATACATGTGTGTGCTCTCTTGATAGAGGAAGGGGGAAGAGCTGGAAAAAGGCTGAAAAAAATCATTAGGATAGATAACATCTTAAAATCAGGCAATAAGAGAGTGAATCCAATACGAAATGCTACATCAGCTGAGGTAGGAATTATTAAAAATAAATAAATAAGTCCGTCCTTTCTACTTCTGTCACCCCTGAAAAATTTACCACAATAACTTGTGGACATTTCTAAAGCACATATTTTTTTCCTGCCAAATTTTCCATGGCTTCCTGCAGGATGCTTCGCTGTTCCTTGTTACTGCTGGGGCTGGCTAGACAGCAACAATTAATTTCAAGGCAGTTTTTGAAACCTGTTTTCATTCTGTATCAATTTGGAAACAAAACCTTTTGACTGTGTTTGCAAATCTGTAGTTGTGCTAATGGCATCTTCTTTTATGCCGGAAGTCCAACACTCGGATGCAATTGTGTAGCATCCAGGTAGGGATAAGGGAGATCCAGGTATCAGCTCTTGAACTCTCACACTCTTTGGAGCTTTTAAAATTCTGTATTCATCAGAGCATGGATATGCTAAGCCTGGGAGTGGGAAACTGTTTCCCTTTTCCTTTGCCCCAGCTTTGATGAAACCAAACAGGTTCCTGCACCTTTTTCAGTAAAACCTGTAAACTTTTTTTTTTTTTTTTTTTTTTAATGCTTTGACCACAGTTGATGATGATTGGTTTCTGCGTTGCTCCTGCCAAAAAGGTTTTGTCATAAAGAACCTGTGCTGTTTGGTGGCATCCCATCTCATCAGTCTAGTTTGTACTCCAGTAACGTAGCCAGTGTCTTTCAACACTGAACATGATATTGATGTTTAGCACTGTGCAGATATCTGGTTGAGCTTTATAGGCCATGATTAGATCCATCCTGTGGAGTTTTGCCTCAGTACTTGCACTTACTGCAGACAGAGCAGGAAATACGTATTGTGGATCTGTTCAGCCAGGGCGATGCAGTTTGATGGCTATTCATGGCTTAAGAACTCCATTGCAATGCAAACATGTCCTGTGGGATGTGCTTCACATCCTCTGGTGGCATAGGGTAGAAAGGTAAAATGAAATGTTCCTTCATCGTAGACGTGATCTTCCAGCATCATCAATACAAGTCAGCTGATTTCCTGCTCATTTCAGCAAAACCACCCATATCAGTGCAATTACCGAGGAGCGTGCAAATGGCAATTTAAGGGACAGGCTGCCAGAGATGTCTGGGCAGGAGCACACAGTCCCTTATGCCTGTGCAGAGCTCTCTTGGGTCCCAGTCTAGACGAGCTCATTACATACTCTCTAGCCACACTGCCTTTTCCAGAGGCAGCACACAGCATATCAATGCATACTTTGTTAATTTTTTTTGTAGTGGACAAGGGCTGCAGGACTATCATTAATTCAGGGTAGCTCTAAGTGTCTAGTAATATATCTGCCTTCAGATCTGGACACATATTTTCTCCACAGCTGTAGCTCCCGGTGGCATTTCCACCCCTTTCACATTTACTGTCACAGTGCAGACAAGGGCTCTCTAAAAACAGTGCATGGTGTCTTCTCTATTTCATGGCAGATTTTCTTTCCTTCATTGACCCTGCTTGCTGTTTTCTCAATTTCCACACAGCATCGGTGGAGTTGCCTGTTTGTCTGCTGCAGGCTGTGCTGCAGAAGTTGTCCAATGCCACCAGGAACAGCACTGGGCCTTGCTCTGATGGAGATGGCTGCAGCACCAGAAGGCACAATTTTGGGAGAGGGGGATGTGGATGTGCTGCAGGTGACTGGGGGGCTGCCCTGGCAAAGCTGGTTTCTGCAGGAGAGAGAAACCTAGGGAATTTTCTCTCTCTCTCCAAAACTGGGTTGAAGCAAGCTGTGCTTTTGACAGATACTGGCATTTTGACATTTTTGGGTATGCTGATAGCACTGGCTGTTGCAGCACCTAGATTATCTTGGTCCCGACCTGTCCATTTTATGATATAATAAATCAGGAATGTGTTCATAGCTCCACTCAGAATTTTTCCCCTCTAACCTCAGGATTTTGTCCTTGCTTTTGTTATTGATATGCAGAAGTTTGAGTCTGTTTCTTTAGGATATACAGGGGTCTTTTAAGGTTTAAAAAACAGTTATCTGCTTAGGCACCTCTGAGTTTTTTTGGGACATAAGCACTGATCTGTGCCCCGGGCTTTTCTAAAGAAGCCCCTGTGTTTTGGTGAAGATGGCAAGCACTCCTGCTTTCATTCTGAAGGGTAGGTATTGAGGGCTGATGTCTAAGTTGTATATATACATGCAAATCTTACCCGTGACTGCTAGGGCATGGTAAGAAATTGTGTCTTTTGGGATTATGCAGGCTTCAGTTTCAAAAAGGGCTTGCTGTAACCATTTAGTCTGACCTCCTGTATACACAGTTTGTGTATACAGGACAGCACAGTCTATTTCAGCCTAAATGTCCTGAAAATAAAGTAACTGAGTTAAAAAGACCCACAAAACCAAGAGGGAAAGTGAAATTAATTGCATTTTCCCTATCCTTATATTGTGGATCTTTTGCTTTCCCTGTCAATCAAAAAGAGATTAAACTTCCACACTTGCTTAATATTTGGTTAAACATTATATAGTCCATTGGCTTCAGCTAAATATCTCCCCAATTATATGGGACTTCTAATGCTACTCAAGCTAAGCAGCAGTCATTAGAATAAATTGGACATCTCAATAAAGTGGCCTTCAGCTGAAGTCACACACAGTGTAATCATGGCCCCAGAGGCACAGCTTGATTCCTCACAGTTTTGCATGTTTCATTCTATAAGCGCCATTTTTCTAAAGGTAAAATGTCTTTTTTTTTTTTTCTGTAGGTCCTTTCAACTCATAACAAACAATGCCAAGTGATTCTTGAAGCCTTCTTAAGGGTTTTTTTCTTTTTTAAGGAGAAATAAATGGGAAAATAAGGCCAGCCAGTGCATGTGGCCATGGGGAGTGGGATGGGATGGGAGACACACGACAGAGGGGAGACTCTGGGGGACAGTGGCAGGAGAGAGGCAGCTGGAGTTGGGGCTGTCCTAGGGCTGTAGGACATCAGTTGGCAGGAATCCATCTTCATTCATCCTGTTGGGAGTGGGACAGTTTGTCAATGCTCTGTGGAGGGAGGAGATGCTCATGCATCGGAGGAGATGCTCATGCATCTCTGCCTGTATCTCGGTGGACAATTTACACGTGTAGTTCAACAACCAGGAATGCAAAATAATACTTCAGTCCCATCAGCCCCTTCCCCTGTTTCTGCTGATAAAGCATGTGAGGAGAGACCAGGCTGTTAAAGCAGGGCAGGCAGGCCAGGAAGGCACAACCAGGACTGGGGGGGGAACCTGGCAGGATGCTCCCCAGGTCTGTGCTAGCCCTGTGGCAACCACCAGGGCTGTCACCTGCTTGCAGGGGTCACCCGCTCCCCTGATCATATAGCTCTGCCTCAGCATTCTTTTCAACATGTATTTATTTTTCCCTTCTAGGGGAAGAAGGTGGGATGCAGCTGCTCAGCAGAAACCAGATCTCTTCCAATTAGAGCTGCTCCCGCATTGTTGCCTTCCCCGTGAAGGTCATGAGAAGGAAACCAAAAATGCCAAGTGAGCTTTGCTTTAAGGGATAACCTCTGTGGTGTCTCTCATATTGCATCGGAAATGTGCAGATAGAAAGCAACAGCCTTCTTTTCTTTCTTTTTTTTTTTTTTTTTCTTGCCTTGCTGCAGTACAGTTTCTGCCCTGTCTGGCATACTGATTTGCTGGAGAATTCAGGCAGCAACACAGTGGAAAAAAATCATTAAGTACAAGCAGGCCTTGCTCAGCACTGTATCACGACTAGACTCCTACTGCCACTTCATTTTCTTTTTTTTTCCTCTCAGATCTCAAAACTCCTCTCGTGTAAAATAGTGTCAGATTTCAACAGTGAAAATCCAGTTCCTGCCTCTTTTCAACCTTCAGCCAAGGAGAGTGGCTGGAATAGAGCTTGCCAATCATCTCATGGATGTGCTAGCGATCTTCCTTTTCCTTACATGTGCCACGCAGTTCTTAGAGCATTTCTGCATCCTTAAAACAACGTATTGCAGTGCCAAGATTTCCCAGTTTTAAGCTTTTTTTCGTTTCTTCTTTTTGTCTAGGCTTGAACAGTGCATAGAGCTTTATTGCTAATGCTGAGCCTCGCTGTCATCAGGAGAGAAGCCCAGAAGCTGTGAGTTGTGAGGACTGTGGCTGTGCTCATTTGTGGCTGCGTTCTTACTTCTGAACCGGGGAGGTGCACCCAAGCTTCCCTCTGCTTTGAGGAGAGCTATCAACTGTTAAAAAATGGGCAATTCAGACAGAATTATAACATGCCTGGGGAAGGAACTAAGGACAACGGCGTATTTAACACAAACCTCAGGTGCGAGTTAATCCATAAAGATGTTGAAAGCTTGTTGTAGGAGAGATTTTAGTGCTTTCAGAAGGTAACTGTGTGACGCAGAGCCTGACTCAAGGTTTGCATCACCTGGAGTGCTGTTTCTAGGAGTGTCAATAGTTGGAGACCTTGGGAAGGGACTGAGCGAGACAAATATAAATGATGCTTGATGCTCTCCTTAGAGACTTCATGGGCAGATCTGGTTCTTTTTTGCAGGAATATAGCCAGCCTTTTCTTGAAGCCACAGGAACAGTTAGCATCTGCAGCACCCTCTGTTAAGGCATTCCTGCTGCCCCTTTTTTGTTGTTCTGAATTTGGCTCCTGCTACCTCAGCTGATGCCCCATGGTGCAGGTGCTGCAGGAGGTGATGACAATGGGTATTTATCCACCCTCCCTACACACAGTCACCTTTTTGCAGACCTTTTTTCTGAGCCCAGCAGTCACCCCTTTCACACTCTGCTCTGTCCTACCTCACTGATCTGTTCCTTGCACAGCAGCTTTCTCTGCCTTTGATCTTCTGTGCTGCCTTTCTCTGAACATTTTCCACTTGTGCTATAAACCTTTTGAAGAATTTTCTTGTTCAGTTACACAGCATTCCTCTGCAATCCTTCTCAGTTGGTGCCTGTCCTTACTACCCCTAATAACTTTGTCTCATTGGTAAGCTGTGTCAATTGCCTATAAATACATTGAACAGCACAGGCCACAGCACAGACTCCTCTTGAACCAGCTCTCCTTTAAGGAAATGTTCCTATTTCCTAACTGTGCCATGACCTTCCATGGATGCTTAGCTTGGTGATTATTTAATATCCATCCAGTCCTGCAGAGATTTCCATTGTCAAAATGCTGCCCTTATGCAGTGTGGTTCAAACAGCTCAACTTCTGTCTGGCTACGCCATCTATATGTGAACTTTTGGGCTTAGGACTGTAAAACCTCACCTTCAGGTATGCTGGCAATCAGAAGGAAATTCTTTGGGGTCTGGAAGTGAAACGAGGATGGTGGGAAGAGGTGGGCTTTGTGAAATGCAGACCACCGGATCAGAGCTGTCACGGAGGTGCATATTGGCTTCAGACATGTAAACAGCAGTTAAAACTGGCTGGAGCACAATTATCCCTTATGTTGAACTAAACCTCCAATTTCAGCTTCCACATGGAAATTGCTTTCAGCGGGAAGTGGCTTGGCAGGGAGAAAAAAGTTTTACTCAATATTGTGAAAGAAATCCTAGACTGTATGAGGAGCACCAAAGTGTGTGCTTTCACCTGCTGTGAGGGTTGTGCACAGTCCAGCCACACCTAGCAGAGGCATCTGCATGAATAATTAGCTGTCATTTCCTGCAAATCAAATTACTTTGAATTAGAATTTAAAATGACTTTACAATTACCGAAACGTACTTGTCAGTGAGAGAGCAAGCAATGTTTTTACAGTGCCACGTTTAAAAAGGGGCAGAGGCGCTTAACTCTTTTAAGAGAGCAATTATTTTTGAAATGCATATTCTGAGAAGCACAGTGTGTGCAAAGATACAAAGATATTTGCTTTATGCTGCTATCTACAACTGGAGCTGGTGATGCTGATCTCACAAGTGAGATAAATTAATTTCCTTCTTAAACTTTATGAGTAGAAGACCATAAAATGTCCCACATTAGTGTCATATTTTAGCAACAGTTGTATGGGCTTCTATATGGAGTCATTTCTATTTTTAAGATATCCGTGGTTTTTGTTGGTTTTGTTTGTTTTTATTCATGATAGTTTGTATAAGTGTGTAACTGTGCATATAACTGTAAATGAACGTGCTCTTATGATCACCTACATAATCCATTTAAATTACCGACAGGAATGTTCTATTTGTATTACAGAAATGTATTTCCTACAAAATGCTATCTGAAAATTTAAAGACCCAGAATTTCCTCTTGTCTCGTATTAGAGGATGATCAGAAAAATCGTCTCTCTTTCTACCTAGCTGAAACACAGAAACACAGCAAATAATAAATGGGATTATATGTAAGTGATGAAGGTTTTATCATATTTTTTATCATATTTTAAAGTTATGCCATGGGGGCTTTGAATGTTATTCCACTTTAATGCACTGAAGGAAATAAATGTATTCATGTTTATTAGTCCTTGCAAACCAGATCTTGCATGTAGCATAAATGACTTCCTGGCTATCAAGCGCGATTTCACAGAGTAAAAGCCTTAATACGAGTGTCTGCGCAGAGAAGGCAGTGCCCTGTTAACTGCTAATAGGAGTCAATGAATCCTGATTGATTCAGCAACCAGGGAATATTTGATGTTCAAGATCATAAAATATTATGCAAATAGACATTAATTTTACTATCTGCTGCATGGAAAAGGGGCGGATTTAGTTAAAAGGAAGAATACAAGAACTTGTTTTCCCATATTATATAAAACCATGAGGATATTGTGTAGCTAACTTGAAATGACAAATGAAATGAGCTGTAAGGCCATGATTCTTGCTACCTTTAACCTTGCTGCGGCTGGAGGTAGTGCAAGGCACTGAGCCATAGTACTGTGCACATACAGAGAAAAACGTAGCTGTAAACAGAAATGTAGCTGTGTTCTGGTGGCTGAAATAGGAGAGTGCAACTGTCGTGGTTTAACCCGACCGGCAGCTAAACACCACGCAGCCGTTCGCTCACCCTCCCCCCTCCCTCTCTGGGACGGGGGAGAGAAATGGAAAGTGAAGCCCGTGAGTTGAGATAAAGACAGTTTAATAAGACAGGAAAAAAAAAAAACAAAAATAATAATAACAATAATAATAATGATGATACAATGGTGATAATACGAAAGTAATAATAGTATGTACAAACAAGTGATGCACAATGCAATTGCTCACCACCCGCTGACCGATGCCCAGCCTAACCCCGAGCAGTCCGGCCCCCTCCCCCCGGCTAGCCACCCCTATATATTGTTTAGCATGACGTCAGATGGTATGGAATACCCCTTTGGCTAGTTTGGGTCACCTGTCCTGGGTCTGTCCCCTCCCAGCTCTTACTGCACCCCCCAGCCTGCCCGTTGGCAGGACAGAGCAAAGGCTGAGATGTCCTTGGCTTAGTATAAGCACTGCTCTGCAACAATTAAAGCATCGGGGTGTTATCAGCACTCTTCTCATTCTAAGCCAAAACACAGCATTCCACCAGCTACTAGGAAGAAAATTAATTCTGTGCTAACTGAAACCAGGACAGCAACACACTTCTTGTCAGATCTCATGGCAAAATGTTGAAGTAACATTAGAGTAACAGAATTTGTCTAAAACTGGCATCATCTTGCCCTGAATGTAACTTGATAGGGCAAATTAGCAGTGACAGGATGGGTTTGATAGGGGACTGATGGCAGGAAAGGTGTTTCAGTAGCGCTGTCCTCCTGCTCCCAGGACCTCTGCCGGGCTGTGCAGCTCAGGTAAACCATTGGTGTGGAAGGGAAGGCACCATTCGTACCATTGAAAAGTATTCAGATGTGTTCTGGAAAGATGCAATAGAAAATGGGTTGTGGGATTGGATGGAAGAGAATAATGGGAAAGGGGAGAGGTAGGGTTCGAAGCAGGAGGACAGAGAGAAGCAGCATAGCACAGGGGGATGGCCGGCAGTGAATGAGCAGAGCTGCTTGCTGCCAAGCAGCTCCCAGAAGATGCTGGGAAAGAGAAATTTGTCTCAGGGAGGCCTGAGCTTACTGCCTTCCACCAGGCTATGGCTGCTGCTGCCAGCTTGTGTCAGCATGTTGTCAACACACCCTCAAGGGGGTTTCATACAAATCTAATTAGCAGCGTGGAAAAAAGACCTAGTCTTGTGCCACTTTTTTTTAGGCTAGTGGCACAAGAAGACCGTCAATGAAAGGGCCGTGATAATGCAAGTCTTTACCTTCTGAAGGGAAGCCTGATGTATTTCCACAGGCCCCAATTATCTGCTGGAACCACTGCTGGAAGGGGACCTGGTCTGAAGGAGCAGAAGGTTTGGCAGTGTCTGAGGCATTTTGTGCCGGTGCTGCCAGGATGCTGGGACAGCTGGGCCAGTGCTTGGGTCTGTCCATGTGTGTCTGTTCAGAGGCTTGTCACGTAGCTTTGCTGGACAATTAGCTCCCTGAACCTTCTCTAATAGGAGTAATGCAGGGCAGAAACCAGAGGAGACAGTGCTGCAGAGTGTGTTTAGACTGCTAAATGGTTAACAGCAGAGCTCCTGTTGCGACTCAGTCACAGCAGCAGCATAAAGCCGGTGCTGTCCTCATCTGACACTTCCCTGCTGCTCAGAAGGAACCGCTGGGGAAATATGCTTTCACAGGTTGTTGGTTGTACATCTACAGCCCTCAGAGCCTTGTGGAATAAGCAATAGGCTGAGGAGGGGGAAATAACCAAGCGCTGGTCACATATCAGCTCTGTTTTTGCTGTCAGCACAACCTCAAAGGCAGCTGGCACCGCGTGTGAGGTAACGCTGCTCGGGGGTCACCTCAGTTAACAGCAGGGCTGGGACAGGGCCCTGCCTGGCTTCATAGATAAAGCTCAGCTGCTTTTTCATTTACTGAGAAGAACCTGACTGAAATGAGCAATTGGGCTCATAAGCTACAAAAATCCACTGGCAAAATGCTAAGGCAGGATCCTCGCTGTGTGTGTACCCGATGGCAAAGCGTGTGACGTGATGGCAAGCTATCTTGTGCTTAGCAGGAACAGGGGAGTCCATAGCACAGGGAAAGCAGTACATAGTTCCTAATTCTATTTTAATTTAGGAGAGAAATTATGCTGAAAAGCAAACAGTTGCAGTCAATACTGAGAAATGAACTTATCTTTTTGGATGCAGAAGACAATCCAGCACTGATTAGCTAACAGACCAAGTGCATGAGTTGCAAGGTAAGGTATGACTGATCACTGCTGGGACGACATTTTGTCTTGGGACAGCACAGTGGTGATCTTTAAGAGAACATCAGCCATAAATGCAGAACTGTCCCAAACTAAATTTACTATAGCATAAACAGGAACTCTGTTGCTGCTGGAAGATGATCTGGGAGCATCATGGAGTGCAGCAGCCTGGTCTGTCACTGTGTCAGTACCGAAGAGGCTGCAGTGACACTGCTGGCAGAATGCCTGGATCTCTGAGTTTACTCATTAACAGTGCACATCATATTTTTTTCATAAATGCCAATTCATAATTTTTTTGAGTAAAATAACATCTATGGAGCCTGAGCCTCCACTCCTTCATACCAATGGCTGAGGCCATGACATATCTGTAGTGGAGCACGGTTTTGAATGTGAGGTTCTCCAGATCTTTCATTATATTACTGGTCATCATTTCCCTTTGTAAACTTTTCCTCTGATATCAAGGATCACGTTGCTATTTTTGAAGTAATAAGAGGTTGGTTTTGATTCTCATTCAGAAAGCAGCTCTTATCCCTGGAGGTATTTACAAGATGTGTAGATGTGGCACTAAGGGACTTGGTTTGGTGATGGACTATGTAGTCATGTTGATGGCTGGACTTGATGATCCTGAAGGCCTTTTCAACTTAGATGATTCTATGATTCTTTTCAAAAGGCTGTCATGGCCTGAGCTTTTATATTCACAGTGAGATACAGAAAGAATTTTGCCTATTAATTAGTCTGAACTCTTCAAAGACTTTAGATCCCAGAGATCCTAAGGAAAAAAAAAATCAGCTGAGCCCATTTCCAAGCTCTATATGCTTAAATCAGATTTAATCTCACAGAAGAAACCACACACAAATCACTGGCTGGTGGAGCAGCAAACTTCAGACAGTTTACTTGTGCTACATGATTTTATTTTTCAAACAGACTGCTAACATCCAGTTCCAGGGAGTGACCAAGTGTTAGCTGTGAGTGAATTGTCCAAGAAGTGCTGGGGTTTTGAACTAAGCATTATTGTGAGAACTGGCTGCTTTTCTGCAGACCAGCCAGAGAAAGCTGGTCTTTCTTTCAGCTTCTTTCTCCAGGAGGGAAAAGGGTAAAAGTTTAACACCCCTTGGCAACCCATCAGGTGGTGGCACTGCAGCCCGAGAAAAACAATTTGCTGATTAACTGGTGTCATAGGTTGTGAAATAACTATTTAGGCACAGGGTAAAAGTAGAGAGCAAGAAGTCTTAGATCAGTGATTGGGAGACTATTTTTTTTTTTTTTTCTAGTTCTAGAGTGAAGGGTGAAAATACATTTGTCAGGTTCCTTGAGGTGGTGCTTTAAGCTGTGTGCTTGGGATCACTTTTTGAAAGGCTGCCTCAAAATGGGAAGGAGATCTGTACCCTGGGTGTCTCCAAATGTGATTTTCCAGCCTTGGGGACCCTGTGGAGCAAGCTGACCTGACCACCCAGATATCTCAACCTCTCCAGATACCAAGGCATTTCACACCATCTGGCCCTCTAAAAAAGGCACCCACCTTGCCTGACTGCCTCTGAGGTTTACCGGTCAGTATGTGTTGATCTAGACCATGTGTGTGGTAATGGCTAACTTTTGATTTCCATCTCAACTCTGCAAGCAACAAATGTTGGAGCAATGCAGAGGGAAATAATGGAACAAACATCATCCTTAACACAGTTGAACCAGAGTCATGAACACAGCTGAACCAGAGTCATGGTGACAAGTAATGTTTGGCCACTGGTGTTGCTGATCAGAAGAAAGGGTCTTATTTGGAGGCATTTCCAGGGTGGCTAATCCACAGCCCAAGTGGAACTGTGAACTGGAAGGCAGCCCCTGCAAAGGAGAAAAGTTGGAGGATGACTGGAGCTAAAAATGGTCAGACCCACCCAAGGAGGAGAAGAGGCTGTGGGTGCCCTCTGTGGTGAGGGCAGGACTTCAGCGTGGTGATGGATTTCCTTGGGAGACTAGGGGGAGACTGAAGAAGATGAAGCTATCATTCAAAGCATTTAAGGAAGAAGAAGAAAAAAAAACTTTGAACATTGCTGTTTATAATTACATAGGAATTGAAAGCTTCCTTCACTTTCATAGCTAGAAACTGCTTCCCTAGATGAAGTTTTTAGAGGCTCAGATGTAATCAGCTAAGGAACTCTTCAAACAAGCTAGCCGTGTTTTGATTTGGCGCAAATAAGAAGCGAAGTAATAGAAATAGCTATTCCAAGAATAGCTAGGGCTTTGAAATGCTGATTTCAAATGCTGCATGCTGCCAGTTGGCTGTCCCATCATGATAATTTGGAATGAAAGACAATTTCCCTCTCTGTAAGCACACACACAAATATATAAACAAATGGAAATAAAAAGCCACCTCTGAAAAATAGGGTTTTTCTATTTTTATTCTTCCCCCCCTTATTATACTTTCCATGTATTTCTTCTTCACATCAAAATGACAGTAGCAGTGTTTCTTACGTCAGCTCCAAAGGATATCCAGTTATCATTTCTCTACCACTAACAGTTACCTGACTTCACATCACCATTTGAAGTCTGCTCATGTAGGGCGCTGCTATGAATTCACTGTAAACACTCCTCCCGTGTTGTGAGCTGATGAGGAGGGATCAGGGATGATGGCTGGCTGTGCTGCACTCAGAAGCACAGGCAGAGCACGTACAGGTGTACCAGTGTCAGCATGGGCCCGGGGAATAAGGCTGGAGAGCTGCAGCTGCAGGGGTGCCCGCATGGGGAGCTGCTTGAGTATGCACCTGGACTATTAGATAAGCTCAAGACTTTGGCATCATGATGATTACATTCATGGTGATTATACAGCTCTGATGACAGAGCTGGTTGAGGTCTATATCCATGCTCTTATATCTATCCCTGAATTTGTGTATCTATCTATGTATTTGTTTATGTATTTATCTGTATTTTTTTATCTCTACCATTGGGGCAAATACCTTTTAAGGTCTACGTTGCCTGCAGACCCTTGGTGGCTTTTCATGTAAGCTTAGTGATGTTTTCAGGATTCATGTTTAGAGACCTGAAAGTTTTTGTGGATTCATACAAACTCACGTCTGCGGCTTTGCTCCAATGAGTAGTGTCATTAGTGTCTGTCACATTCCTGCTATGGGTAAACTCAGTTCTACATGCTCATTGTGGTAGCAGTTGTACAGCAGTAGCAAATTGCACTGGTAAATTCTGGTATGAATCTGAGAGTAAGTTAGTCTCTGAGTTAAAATTTAGGTTACTTTTTGAAATCACAAATATTTTTAGTACCACTGTTGTCCTCTTGGGTATGAGTAATGGTTTATCTGGTACCACAGATCCTAATAAATGGATTAGTTTATTTAGAAAGATATTAATGAATAATGTTGCCAACTGCTAGGTTATTTTTCCTGTCCTGTAATGCATAAATAGAGTGAGCTTGCAACTGAAGGGCGGTACACTGAGGACAAATGAAAAGAATTACTCTATTGAATTGTGCATTGTTGTCTCGTGCTTTCATTGCTATGGTATGTAATTGTATTAGCTGCTGTACTCTTAGATTTCAAAAGGCTAGTTCATAAGCAGTAATAACATTTGTGGCAATCTGAGCTAAGTTAATGAAAAAGATAATCAAATCTAATGCTACAGGGCATGATATCTGATATCTTTAGGGGTCATGAAGAGATCATGCAGCTGACTCGGGGGAAGGGAAGGAGGCAGTTGTGTGCGTGTGGAGTGCAGAGGAGGCAAGAGATGGCAGAAGAGTGAGGGTCACCTTGCTCAGAAGCACTGTGTGCTGGTCACTGGTGGAGGCAGGAGGGCATGCACTAGATATAGCACAGGGATGAAGAAGCTCATCAGGCTCATGATATTTTTAGTAATGCCAATACCTGGTGATGTATAAGTTTCAATTGATCTCAGACATTTGTCTCTATGTGTTGATTGGGAAATCGGATTACGTGTTTCATGTGCACTTTTGCCTTGCCCATAACAGGTACATACTGAGCTGGTAGCTGATCATTGGTTGCCTTTGAATAGGATTTTTTTTGGTTGATTTTCAGTAAACACCAACACTGATCTGAAATTAGCTTGTATGCTTGAAGACAACAGAAAATTTTATTCCCCGTTAGCATTTTTTTTTCTGCTATAGCTCATGTCTGTCCGTGGCCAAAGAAAGGTAGAAATGAGGACAAATGAGATGGCTGAGATGCATGAAGTGGTCCCTCCTTCCATATATCTTTCCAAGTTTTTTTTTTCCAAGTGGTTTTGTTCTGCCTGGCTGTTCTCAGTCTCTTTCCCTTCTGCCTCTGTGCCTTTCATATAGCCTGCATTCACCCCATACAGGTAACACGTTCATTGATAATTTGAGCATTTGGAGAGTCTCCTATCATTTACATCTTTTGTCTGTGTTAGGTGGACATATTCATAAAGGAATTCAGCCAGAGTCTTGTCCAAGCCTAGCCATGAGGTGATCCCATAACAGTGCCTTAAGACTCCCTGGAGCACGATGAGAAGGGTGCACCAATGTCACAGTGATCATGGGAAGTACTGAGGAGAAATATCCAAAGCAGAGATCAGAGCTCAGGGCTGGGTGCTGATAGGTGGCTTTGCTGCCACTCAGTGCACCTCCAGGAGGAGGGTGAAACAGCAGATGTAGTCAGTCAGTCCCACAGCACTCACAAGTGGAGTCACACTAGCTTAGGGCAGAGATAACACACTGCGCTGTGCCATCATACACGTATATTGTTTCAGCCCATGTATGACATCTGCAAAGCAACACATAGTTGCTTTGAAAAAAAAAAAAAAGCCGTATTTGGTATTTGAATGCATTTATTTATCCAGAATGACAACTAAGCACAGAATAGGAAATACATAAAAAAAAAAAAAAAAAAAAAAAGCTTTTGGTCCAAAAGCTTTTAGTATGATGGTTTGTATCTTTTAAGAGTGTTTATATGGATTTCATGCAATAATACTTGAGTACTTTGGTGTCTGCAATAGCTGTATGTCTATTTAAAAATTCTATCTTCTTTCCAACCTTTCAGAAAAGCTTCATTAATTCTTAGGAGCAGGGGTATTTGTGGTGTATCTCCTTAGTTTTTTTGCAACTCAAAAAAAAAAAAAATCCATCTGCTAGGCTTCAGGGCTTACAATAGAACAGAAGAGATAATCATAATAAATTTGCTTGAAGTTGTAATGATAATAATCATTATACTTATATAAAGCTTGGATTGAAGAAAATCCAACAGTGCATTTAGGAAAAATGATGAAAATCTACTATATAAAAATTGACTGTTTCCACCCACCCCTTCCCACAGTTCCTCAGAGCATCTCCGTGTTTATATTTTGAATGTCTGCAGCACAGAGTTATTGAAACTCAATCAAATTTTAATAAAACATGGTATTGTGGGATTTCTGTGGGGCTAAAGTTCAAATTAACGGCCTTGAATATATAACAGAAAATGCAGACTTTGCCTAAGTTAATACTAAAGGGACTTTTATTTAGCTTTCTTTTTCTTCTCTGCTCTGCAAGAGGAAAAATAATACCTCATCACTTCTAAGAAAGTCAAAGTTATTCCAGACAAGTGAGAGATTATAGTTTCCAGCATTGCAAATAGAGGTAGTTATTTTAAACAGTAATATTCAGCCTTCTGTGTTGCTTCCCTCTCTCTTTCAACGTGGACCTGTCTCTCTGCAGGATGGATTCTCAGCTGCAAAGCATCCAGATACTAATTTATATGTATGCGAATATTCAAGGTTAACAAGAATATGTTCCCTGTGGGAGAGACACAGTCGGTGCCATTCAGCCTGCATTCCTCTTTCCTGCCCTGCTGTACAGGAGGCTGTCGAAAATGTGTATGATGAAACTGTAGGTCCCTTGCTACTCACATGAACAAATTTGATGTTTCTAATTGGGATTAGATGAAGTATCTCTCTCCTTGACTGGATGGCTGGCAGGCAGGACAAATGAATTTAGATATCTGCTCTAAATCAAGGAGATAGAGGATAAATTAAACTTTTTTTTTTTTTTTTTTTCTCCCCACATTTCTATTCTTGTACAGTGCAAATTTTTATTTATTTATTTAACAGGCAACCAAGGATCAGTGATCCAAGCCTGTAACCCAGGTCACACCTGTATAGAGAAAGCAGAAGAAAAAATTCACAGCTTGTATTTTCAAGCAGGTTACCCTCTTAATCAGAGGCAGGTGACTGTCTTTTGCCCATTTTGCTGGATTAGATAGCATGACCTTTGCATGTCCTCCTTATTTGATTTCTGACATATTTTTACACACATCTAGCTAGTTCTAAGGGGCACCCTTCTTACACAGATCCCATACATTGCCTGGAAGGACCACAAGCTGTCTTGGACATAGGGACTGCTTGATGGACATGCTGAAACAACGTGGATGTAGTTATTGTGTTTCTGAGCTGGGAAAGCCCACAGCTTTGGTGCTGCTGTGTTGTTTCAGTTCCCAAGCAGCTGACTGAGGAAAAAAAAAAGGGTTAAAGTCCTGAGACGTTGGCCATTCTTGGATTAGGATCACCTTTTAATCTCTCCTTTGGTAAAATAGCTGAATGTCAGTTTAAAAATTCACCACAGTGTAGATTGCTAGCCCTCGGATTATTCCTTGAGAAAGGAATTTACTTTTATTAGTAAAAGAAAGGAATTTACTCAAGGAATAATCTGAGGGCTGAGAAGAAATATTCCTTTTCTCTTCCCCCAAACATCCAGAACAGACAGAGGGTTCTGCGGCTGATCTCCTTCATGCTTCACACAGAGGTAATGTTACAGCTTTACTTATCTGCAGTATTGACCAGTTTACCCAGCCAAGGGTGGCACTGTAAGCTTGCATTCTCTGTGATATCCTGATTTCCTGGGGTCCACGTGATGTGACTAAGCACAATGAGTTAAACATTGCAGAGATGCCATCAGTTTTTAAAAGTCACATTCCCACTTGGCACTTATTCGTACTTGTTGTTACAGGCAGGATTACTGGGATCACCGTAACTAAAAAAATAAGGGGCAGAAGTGTTTCTACTTGGCCTGGGAATCAGGAAGATCTTATTTATTTATTTTGCACTTGTTGGCATTTATGTGTGTGTACGAGGTCAGTGCCTCTGCTTGATATTTCTAAGCAGTTTCTTTCCAGAATAGCGAAATCTGGGTCTGCTTAATAGCAGAAGCTCATCGCAGATGAGGCTGTGGGGGCAGTGGCTGGAAAGTGGAAGTGGGATAGGGTTGAGGAGTGAACCTTGGGTCCACCCCTTCCTGCTTGCTGCCCTTCTGCTCTTCCCATTTAATCCTCTCCTTTTCAGGACAGGAACCTGAACCTGGAAGGAAGTCTCCACGTTTCTGTAGTCATGGCACTCTTTTCTTCCCTAACCCCAGTCTTTATAGCCATTATATGTGTTTTGATTGGGGTAATACTGAAGAAGACTAATGGAGAGAAGGAAAAACATGAGACTAAAAGCAAGCCTGTATCTCGCCCATGGGTAGATGAAGATTTAAAAGATGGCACTGACCACCCGGTAGAGGAAGAAGGTAAGAAAAATCTAACCTAGCTGAGCAATTTTGTTGTTTGAATTTGTCTGCTGATATGAACAAGGTGAAAGCTTCTAGACTTCCCTACTGTGATGGAAATGCATACTGCTGCTATGCCGTGAGCTTGTCAGCTGGTGGAAGGAGGCTGTCCTGGTGTTGTGTCCCTCTTGGTTTAAATCTCTTTCCTCCAGAGTCCGCAGGTCAGAGTGCAAGAATAAAACACATTTCCAAAGTCCACTGTCGGCCCTGTACCCAGTGGATCTCAGACCTGTGAGGAATTCTGTGGGGAATGTAGGAAAAGAAAGGGGATGCTGCTAAAGTCCCCCTAGCCTCTTTCCAGGCTTCATTAGGGTGTGGTAAGGAAGGATCTGAGCAGAAAGTTTCTGCCTGCATGCTGACTTTGTAGACACCTCCATCTCACTTTACCTTCTAGAGCTACAGCACAGTACCTGTTTCATCACCCCCAGAAAATATGGAAATGGGTTTATTACAGTATTACAAAAGTCTTCTATTTGTGATTTCTGTGAGAGTCCACAAGAGCTTTAGCTGGATTAGCAGTGGGATCATTCTGGAGGTATGTTGAGTTAAATATTTTAGAATAAAATGTAGTGACTGGTAATCTCTGATCACTCAACTGCATATTTGAAACTGTATATAGAATGCCTTTTTTTGAAATAGTGGTTTCTGATGCTCAGCTTGGACAAAAGCATGAGCATTAGGTGCACTGTTCCTTCTTTTTGCTTCCTGACTATCCTACCTAAGTTCCCTTCATTTATTCCTACGAAATCTTTAAACTTGCAGTTAACACAACTGGTTTCAAAGACTTTTTTTTTTCCACACATTTTTTTAAGTAATTTTCTTGGAATCTTGAATATTCTAGTTTGTGTCATATACCAATTTCTTAGAACCGTTATTTCTCTCTATTTCTTAATGTTCAGTGTAGTTTGAGTTAGTGTTGTGTATCAGTTTCCAGGAAGAGTTGATACTTGGAACCTTTTAAACTGTGCTATTTCCCAAATATACAACATTTGCTTGAAAGTTAGTTCATGTGTTGTAATCTTCTTTATGCAATGCAAAAGGATTTCTATGAAAAAAATCCCATATTTCCTTTGTCTAATTGTTTACTTGTTCAGTTAAACTGTTGCAAATTAAACTTTTTGTGGGTAGTTCAAGTGAAAAATCTGTGAATTATCATTGTTACATCTGACTACAGTCATTTAGATCCTTTAAATAAACAAACCTATTAGCACCTAACAAGGAGCCTCAGTGTCGCAGCTCCACATATAAAATGTTATTCTTTTATGACTTATTTTCTCCCTATCTTTTATTCAGGTGCTAAATTCAAATGCACTAGTTTAAAATTGCTTATATAAAAAAAAAAAAAGACAGGTAAATATACATCTGTGCTCCTGTTGAAAGGAGATTTTGCTTAAATAAAACCTCCCTCAATGTACCTTATAATCCAACAGTAAATTAGGCTTTCTTGCTATGTTGCTTTTAACAAGAAATAATCATCTTTCCCTTAATGCTATTTGATTCAAAGCCAACATATTTGCAAAACAGACATGTCCTTTATCTCCGGATAAAATAAAGTAATTGCACCATGCTTGAGAAATTTTTCTTCAGCAGGAAAAAGCCCAGCCTCAGTGAGGAGAGCATATGGCCACCTTGGAAGGGATTTGTTACTCTGCTACTGCTACAATAAAGGATCAAACCATTTTCACCTTGTTGTCAGTGTTAAAACTTTCACTGACTACAATAGATGCCAAAATGTAAACATGTAATGTAAACAGTTTTTCTTAACAGTACAGAATATTTTACCTGTCTTACAAATTCTTCTAGTTTACAAATGTATCTTTATTAAAAAACTCATTTCTACTTGAACATCTCAAGTTGGCTTGTGCTTTAAGACGAAGTTCCTCTGAAGAGAATTTGATTGAAAAACTGAGTTAGAGGAGATGAAGCATTTTTAAGTCCTTGTGTAAGACTAGGGTAGGTTGCTTTGGGTAAACAAGATGAATTTTGAACATCCCCTGAGTAGGAAAAGACCAAGTCTTTTGATGCTTGGCCATGACCAAAGGGCACCTTGCCAAGGGAATGAAGCAGACTGACCATGCACAGCCCTCTTACAGTGCTGGAACACTCACTGCAAAGGGCAAGTTGTGCTCTTCAGTTCCATTAGAAAGGCACTGAGCTTGCTCAGGCGTCATCAGCCTTGTGAACCTCCTTTCAAGTGGCACCAGCAGGGGATGTTTTCCCTGAAAGGGGCATACCTTTGAGCAATAAAGTGTTTGGTGTAGTTAGCTGATCTGCTTGGTCAGGCTCAGTAGAGCCTCTTAATGGAGGAAGAGGGAGGACCAAGTGCTCCCAAGCCTGTCTCTGTTATGCTTTCAGCATCTGAAGAGAAGGATGTTTCTCAGTGCAGAAACCCAGTTCTTTGGTTAAGTGGCAAGCATTCAATCAGTCTATTTGTTTAATGCCTTAGCTGGCAGTACTTCAGAGTTGTTTGCATACCCATCTGTCCTGTATCTTCTTCCTTAATTTATGAGATCTAGAATGAGAGACTCTTGTGCTGCAAATTGGTAGGAATGGTCTGTATACGTGGCCATGTCCTATAGTAGGCCTTGTCTGATTACCAGTTAGACACAGCTCAAAAACATGTTTCTTCAGCCCTGTCTTGAAGCATGAATCACAGGGGGTCTCTCTTAGTGGTGGGCATCTGATCCCAAAGCGGTGGTACCAGGTCTCTCACTGCTTCAGGTTTACACAGTTAGATCTAGATTGTTGCAAAGAGGAGTTCTGGCAGATTATTCAGCCCAGGGAGTTTAGTGCACATTCATTCTGAAATCACATCCTTCCCTAGTTAATTACTACAATACACCCTGCTCAAATCAGGAACAAACATAAGTTAGTTTCTGGGTCATATATTCAGATCAATACAATTGATGGATAAGGTAAATACAGACCCAGTTTACAGTGGTGTGGAAGATCAGAATGAATTTTATTTACACCCTTATTAGTCTGGGGATAGTTGCAGAGATTATCAGCAAAGGCATTTTATTGCAATGTATTTAATTGTGGGGACTTCACCTGGTGGTGTTCATAAAGAGTGTAAAGCAATGTGCAAAGGCCTAAAAGTTCCATCTCTTCTCAGAGTGCAGTGCTTGTTGCTTATAGTATTTTTTATAATAGACCTCTCCCACTTAGAAGTATTTCTCCTCTTCCTGAGTTCAAAGGTTCCCCATATATTTTAATAATGATAATACTGACATGAGTGAGACAGTATCAATTTAATTTTCCAATTTAATTACAATTCATGTTTTGTGTCATTTAAGAACACAAGACTTACATGGACATTGTGCATCACTGTGTTTATTTCCCTGCCGCATGCCCCTCCAGTCTTTGCCATTAGCTGACTGAACTTGAAAACTGACCCCATTTAAATACCTTGCTGCAAGGCTATTCCAGAACTTCATGCCATGGGTTAAAAATCCTCTTCTGTCTGCCTGCCTAAACTTACTTAATAGTAGTCTATACCCATTTTTTCATGTTCCATCCTCTTTTGCTAGTTCCAGTGCTACATTTCCAGACCTGGTGTATAACCCTCCTGTGGTTTAGAGACAGAAATCAGATTCATTCTCAGCTTTCCATTTACTAGGTAAAATGCTCTATTCCTTTGAAAATCTTAAGAAACCTTCTGCAACCATATTACAGCTTGAAGTTCTCTTCACAATATTTTGTTGCTGACTTCTTTTTTCCAAAGTCTGTCTTTCCCACTTGACACTTATTTTGGTTAAGATCCCTGACTAACTCTTGGGGTTTTGAGGGTCAGCATGCTAACGACTATTTATACCCCGCAGGTAAGGCACTCTATCTCCTTTATCTTCCCATTAGGTGACACATTCAGTTCAGGATTGGATTAATTACTGGAATTCCTGTAGTGGCATATTATGTAGCAGTCTGCCATCAATCAAGCAAAAAATCACAGGGTCAGTTGCCCAGCACTTTAGGTCCAAAAATCCACAGCCTTTCTTTGTATGCATTTAATCATGTTCCTATACATTGTATCTTTACACGGAAAAGAGAATAGGAAGAGGAATTCTAAATTTAGGAAGCAATTCCTTAGAGAAGTAACTGAAAGAACTGCTTTCAAAAGCCAGCACTTTAGTCTAGACTAAGATTACTAGTGAGGTTTCTCAAGGATCAGTCTTGAGACCAATGGTTAATTTTATCTTGTATCCTTTCACAAAACCAAGGATGTACAAGTGAAATTTCTTAATGACATAAATTACAAGGAGCCAATAACACAGAGACTATCAGTGTGGGTAAAACAAGTAGCCAACAGAAATGAGATAAGATGTCATTGTATTCAAGGTGAGTTTACGTTATTTGGAACTTAGTAAGAATTGTTATTATGAACAGAAAATGTATTACATGATTTGTAGGCTGATTATAAGTTTCCATGTGAAATGCTGGGAACAACACAAACATCATCCTAAAATCTATCCAGAGTGGAATTTCAGATAGAGAAATAGCACTTCTACTATGAGATTTCACTTCGGATATCTAAGCCAAAATTATTTCAGATTTGCTCAAAAAGCAGGAAGCCTGATGACTATTGTAGATGCACAACAGAACAGAATTGATGGGAATGTTGATAATGTGGTTAACAAGATAATAGACTGACTAGCAGGATGTCTGTTGTCCATCAAATGATGGAATACACAGAGATGTAAACAAGACATTTGTAGTATCGTATAACGTGACCATACAGACAGAAGTATGTCCAAACATAGATATTAAAGACATAGAGAGCATGCACTAAGCAGATGGTGCTGATAATGATTTTAGCTTAGCATATGGATAAGATTAACTGCTAAGAATGAATGGTAGACACATGGTAGAAAAGAATAAATAATAGATGAATTTATTTAAAAGAATATTTCCAGGAGAGCTTTGCTTTTGTGCATCAGTTCTCTTATTTCTAGGTTCTTCTCCTGCCTCATCCGGTATTCCCATTTTGAGTGCATTCAGAAGTTTAAAACTTAAGTTTAGATAAGATGCTTCTCATATTTTAATTCTCACTAGTCACCTCACCTTTGCCCCATGTTCAAGATTTTTGAAAATATATTCACTTTTTTTGCTGCACAAATATTATGCTGAACCATCTTGGCCACACAGCAGCTGCTTTTCTTCTCTTCTGCTTACAAGGAAAAAAAAATCCATGCAAACAAACCACGTAAAATTTAACTCAGCTTGACCGTAGGCAATACTGCAAATTTTATACTTTCTAACTTACAAAGTTTTACTTTTTGTGCTAACTAATAATTTCCTTTAATTCATAGTTGCCTATAGATATTTTATTTGATATTTTTATTCAAACGGTTACGTGTATGATGAATTTTATATCTCTGATTTAAAGAAATGCCAAATCTCCCTGATTTCTGATTTCCAAATTCTTCAGTCTGAGTTCTCCAACTTACTTTTATTTAATCCCCCATTTTCCCCAAGTTAGACTTACTTTTCCTTAACTTGCCATTTAGTCAATTAAATTGAGTGAACTGATAATCTCAGTGTAGAGATTTATTTATTTTTTTAAATTTTTTTAGAATGTCCTCCCATCTCACTGAAACCAAAGCTAAGATAATCACCGCATCATGAAAAGAACCAGTTATTTGATAAAGGTATTCAATTGTTCAGATGGGAAGACTGGTTTCTAGTATTGTCATAGTATTTCCTCTTCAGTTTGTACCTAGCAAGCTGTGCTTCCACCATATACTGCATAGCAATGACACAGTTGAGGCAACTCTCTCTTAAAGGCATGGCCTGATTCAAGTATGACTTGTTTTAGTCATGCTACTTTTGTGTTTCTTTGCAATCTACCACAACATGAATTATTCCCTAATTTTATTAATTAATTTCCTGAACATGTCAAAGCAGGTACTGCTATTGTTGCTGCATCTTGTTTTTTCCATCCATGTCATGTCTTTTTTTAAGTGAGAAACCTGAACAAAATTTGTCGGCTAAATCCCAGTTCTAGAGTGTTCTGTCCATTCTATAAAATTGATGGAGAGAAGATAGAGAAGCTTAAAAATGTAGTCCTTAGAACTCATACTGCAATTGATTACTCTTTAAAATATCCAGGGCTTCAAGGGAGTTGGATTCAACAATCCTTGCTGTTCATCCTTCCGTTCTTCAACATTTATGTATGTATTGATGGCTTATCATCTACCTGACATTCCTCACCTTGTGTTTCAAAATCAGATAGATTACATAAATTTCCTCCAGCCTTTGCTCCCATTTGACAAAACTCTTTTGTAAAGGTTTCAATAGTTTGTAGACCAGTCCTAGTATCTGTGACTCAGAATGATTTCTGACGGTTTTGCAATAATAGTGGAAAAAGAGATGACCAAGCACGACATGGATTAGTTTAGGAGCCAAGGTTAGACTATAAAGCCTCCTCCATCAGTGGCTGAATAAAAAGGTACAATGCATTGAAAGTAGTTCCTGCTTTCTGAACTTTGATAAAAACCTCATTAGAAGAAAGCAAACAGTGAGAGCACATAAGAACCCTTGGGTCCCGGAATTAAGTTTTTATTTGACTATTTCTAAGTTATTCTAGAATAGAAATAGTCTATTCCTATTTCCCAGGGCACTCAGCTTTGTAAGCTTGAGAAATGGGTAGGGATGATCACTACAGCATGCTGATATGAACACAAGTAGTGTAGTTTGACCTGAAATTTTCACCAGGACTCTATTCTAATACCTACTTTCAGTATAGTTTTCTGGTCAGATTCTAACTTCTGACACACATGTACAACCTCAGCTGATTTAAGTGATTTTTTTGTTTTGTTTTCATAAAAATCTTTTTACCCATGTAGAAAATCCTCTTATGTACATGCCTATAGATAACATTAAGACGTGTGTCAGTCAATGTTATTGTTAAATCTTAGTTTGGCAACAAGTATCTTGGTTGTAGTAGAAAAAACACTATACATAAGATGAATTTGGAGAGACCAGCTGCAGGATGAAAACTATCTTCCAGGCCCATAAGACCTTCAAGAAAAGCTTTCAGGAGAATTCATGCACTCAAAGCATGTTTTTCTGTTCTGTCTGTATCAATGGGCCTGAGAAAGAGCATTCTCTCCGTAACCTTTCCCCTCTGGGTTGCTTTTACAACATGTGATTCAAGTTCACGTATATACAGCTTAAGACTACAAAGCAATTAGGCATTGGCTAATACACATGGTGGACAGGTAGGGCTAATGAGTTACTAGACTGAACAAGGATACGTTTATCATTCCTAATGAGACACCTGAATTTCTCTACTGGCAAGACAGTCCTCAGGCAAGTCAGAATGGGTTGATGATTTGCTATCCTGCAGCTCCTTGTTTTTTCCCTTAGGGTTTAATACATTTTGGTTTCATCAATTCTTCTCTCAAATCCTTCAACTGTCAGCAATCACTGTCTCAGCTTATGTCTGTGGAAGGTTTTTAACTTTTACATTTCACTTTTTAGCCCTGCTGGTGCAGGGGGAGTGGGGCCAGCCTGTCCTAACACACTTGTATTTACCAGCTTTCTGACACGGTGCCCAACTTTTTCTTTGAGAAGCGTGTGTTAAGGAATATGAAAGACAATTTCTTTGGGCTAGAGAAAAGTATTTTTGGATGCATCTGTGAGTGTTTCAGTATGGATAAAGCATTTAGATCAGATTCAATGGAATCTCTTAATTGTCTTAATTTCTTTGGTTTACTGATGGATGTTCAGTTCATTGGAACAGCTTAGACCTCCTGCAGAATAACAGCTCTAAAACAGGTACAGTGCTGAACACCGGGTCCTTGGCAGAAGCTCTTTCTTTTGACATATCCACTTGTGTTGCATCACACTACTTGCTAGTGTAAACATAGCCTTTGTAATCCAGTGGTATTGCCTTCACTGATTGTGGAGGAGGAGCAGCAAAAAAGAGGGTGTGAAAGTTTCTGAAAGAGAAGGTGATCAGAATCCTAGCAAAGAGCAAGCTCTAGGAGTTAATTGCTATTGAATAATGAATAATTTACTGGGCTAAGTGTAAAACTCAAAGGGAATGCTATAAAGAGCTGTTCTCTTCCTCCTCTTCAGTTTGAGTGTGCAAGATTCCCACAAAAATATTTTTTACATCTGGTCTCTGATTCCCATTACCCTGGAGCCAGGTTCTTCCAGACTTGACAATGCAGACGTGAAATGCTAAAAGGGACAAACTTTCTGGGTAACTTCTTTGTATGTAAAATTAAATTTATGTTGTTTGGGGTCCAGAATCACTCTTTAGGTTCAGCATATGAAACTGGGTATATTGCAGCCTCTCACACGTGCTAAGCCACACTTGTTAATATTTCACTGCTGATTATAAGGTGGACAAAAAAAATCAGCCTGGTCTCTAAGGCAACTGCATACTACTAAAACACAGAAGTAATTGATGTTTGAATTTGCACTGCAGATTGCTGTGATTTTGGAATAACAGCCTAATTGCAACTGAAAAAGAACTGGAATACTTTTTCCTGACTCAGCCCTTTGTAGCAGATTGCTCAATACTATTGACTAGCAGAAATGCAAAATTTAAATGGCTTTAACTTCCATGTCATAGTTGCAAAAAATGCTATCCTTGCTGATTCTAGGAATGCAGGGGAGAAATAAGAAATTTCAGAGACAACAGAAGATTCATTTTTATGGTATAAGAAAGCCAAAGGGACAGCTTTCAGAGAAATGAGGAACCATTTTGAGTTCTTAAATTAAAGACAAGAAACATGATATCCTGCATTTGATATGTTGTTATCCTAAGTATAGATGCCATTTACCCTTATGCTGAAAGTATCGTGAAACCAAAGAACTTAACCACAAAGTCACATTTGTACAGAGCCTAGATTGTAATGCTTCTGCTATGAAACAGAAATATAGGAAGAAGCTGACATTCAGCTCTTCAGAGGAAATTTTACACATCTCAGTAGTCAAGCCATCTCAATTTCAGTAATTTGATTGGTATTTTTTTCTCACTAGACTGCTTGGGGATGCACATACATGTTCACATTCTCTTACTGAGAAAAGTACCTTTTCACTACTGTTTCAGCCTGTACCCTACGTTTACAGGCACACTTGTAGACTGAAGTACAGATGGCTGTAACTTCTTCCTAGATGGCACTTGCTACAGCCAGCCAGGACCCTTCTGCCTCTTGGTATTTAAACAACGTGTTTGTTCAGTAGCTGCAGCTTGGGATCAATGAGTTGTGTCAACTGGAACCTCAGACTTTAGCTTGCTAGTAGTGTAGAAATGCAATGTATGCCAATGCTGGCCAAAGTGCATTACAGTGGAGAATGTCAAAGATGCAAACAGCTCTCTCCAACAACAACAACAAAATCCCTAACCAAGCTTATTTTCTTGCAGAGGTTGATGAAGAGTGGCAAGGACTTGATGAAAATGTTGCCCATGTCCCCTTCTTTGCGGAACGCTACTCTGAGGCTGAAATGATTAAAAGGTCACAGGCCTTCTATGAACTTCTCAACAAGAGGAGGTCTGTCAGGTTTCTCAGTGATGAGCCAGTCCCCAGGGAGGTTATCGATAATGTCATCAGAACAGCAGGTGGGTACTGAATGGTTCAAGGTCTGAAAGACAAAAGCTTCAGCATTGCTGCTCTACTGTTTAAAAGTGGTATGGAAAAAACAAGGGAATTGGCACTTGGATTACGGTGTTCCTAGACTCACCTGGAGCCACAATAAGTAAGCACCCATTGATTGATTGAAAATTACTCAGCTTTAACAACTGCATGTTGGGAACTAGTTTGGAGCATTTCTAATCCTCTTGTATTTTCAGTGCACCCAAAATGTAAAGAAAACATTTCAACAGCATGAAACAAAATCTTTTGTTTTAAGCTTTAAAAGATCTTTTTAAAACTAAAATTTAAATACAGTTCTGTGAAACATCTTTCAAATATAAACATTGAAGTCTTTTCTCTCAGAAGTGTCAAAGCATGTGTACTTCACATACTTTAAAATTTAATTCATTGTGATATTAGCACTTTTTTTTTTTTTCCTGTTGTTGCTGTTTTTCTGCAGACAAATTGATTAAATTGTCCCAGCTATGTGAAACATTTTGGATGACATAAATGGTTAAGGATTATTATAGGAAAAAGGTTTCAGTCTGAGAACAAAACAGCTTTTCCAGTCCTTTCAGCATCAGTGCCAGGCCCCTATATGACTGGAGTGTTATGCTGAGGACCCTGGTTGAGGTTGCTTAAGGATCAGATATGAATTTTCATTTTTTTTGAGAACTTGTATTTCAAATCATTACTGTAATGTCCTCACCTAATCTCATTTCTGCTTTAATAACATTGACTTCAGCCAGTATTGGATTTGACCCTCATTATTTCTCTTCTTCTGTGAACCAGTCACTGTTAGTATAGCGAAGTATTCACAGGCTGCCTTACAGGAAAATTCAATAGCCTCTAGTAGGATTAATAATAAAGAGATTCTTAGCATTTGAGGTGCATTGTTTTCCCTTTAAAAACTGTAAGCAGCTTTGTTACTGCACTGTAATGAGTCTCCATCTTCCTCTAATTAGCTGGGAGTCATTAAAACACTGAACATGTTTTGGCAAATGCAGCAAAGTGAACAAGCCTGGAGTGCAGATGAAGTACTTTGTAACCCTGAAAGCTTTGGGATGTGCAGAAGAAAATAATTAAAAAAAAAAAAAAAAAAAAAAAAAAAAGCAAAACAGAAATGTCATCAGTTCTTATCCAAAACAGAAGAGAGATGAGGTTCTTGATACAAACACATTTTAATATAAGAGATAGGTAGTTCAAGCTGCTTATTCAGTGCTTCTCAGGCTGAAATCAGTGCTTACATAAGCAAATATAATATGTATTCAAGACCTTCAAATATTTTTAGAATGTTTATGAGGGTCTAAAGAGACCTGAAAAATGTCCTTAGCCTATTTCTCTGTGAGCTAGTACAGATAACTGTGTTCTTCAGCCTCTGGCTTTCATCTGTTAGGCAGTTAAAATATTCACTGATAGTGTTGGTGTGTAATGATCAGGGCTGAATGAGCAAGTGCAGATTTAATATGTGCACACCTACGTGCACCAGCTGTCTTTGGGACAACAAATGCAGACCTGTGTGCTATATGGCAGATGTCTGCATTGTGCAGTTCCTCATCGTTGTCAGCCAGCAACAGATTCCTGCGGATGGTTCGTTAGCCTTGTTTCCCTGAAAGCCATTAGCTTTGCCCTTCAGCTAAAATAATTTCTCGGAGTTGGTTGCATATTCAGACGATGTGTTGCTTTGGGTGTAATATTTGCATTAACATTACTGCATCGTCAGATTGCCTCATCATAAAGAACCACAAAGGAATTTTTACAAACCCCTAACGTTTCTTTCCTGTAAGATGGCTACCTGAAAGGACTAATCTGTCATTGATTGGGACGTCACATTCTTTGAGAAACAAATGTGTAGCCTGCCTGCCAAAACTTGTCTCAGTCCTTTATTCCCCCAGCTCATCAGCTTGCTTTTCCATCGCTCTGATGGCCAGTCTGAAAGCCCACAAAGAAGAGCTGATATCTTTCACTGCACACCCTCACTCATCATCGTGCCAAGCGTTTTTCATCATCTCCTGTTCTCGTACCAAGGTACTTCACCCAGTGGAGCGCACACCGAGCCCTGGACCTTTGTGGTGGTGCAGGATCCAGATGTAAAACATAAGATTCGGGAGATAGTAGAAGAAGAAGAAGAAATAAACTACAAAAAAAGGATGGGAGACAAATGGGTTAATGACCTGAAGAGACTAAGGTATGAAAAAATCAAGTGGCTAAGGGGTTCAAAACCATGTTTTGCTCTAGAGAAGACTGTATTGGGAGGTTTTGATCATGCTTGTCTTTTTGAATTTCTTCCACATATTTTCAGGAAGAGAAAAAAACTTTGAAAGTATTCAGTTCTGTTTTTAAAAAAATCTTATTTCAAAATCTTATTTCAAGTCTGTGCTCCTTAAACTCCCCAGTTTTGTGGTGCTGCTTAGGAGGGCAGCTGTAAATATTTCCCACTTCCTGATTACAGAAAAAGAAGGAAGATGAGATCAGAGACTCCCAGCTGGTGAGTTGCCAGGGTCTATATTTTGTGGTCCTTTTGCTAACTCACATCTGGGAAGAAGAATCTCCTGTCTAAGGAAAGTTGGAGCTCCCACCCAGGAGGAGCTAACATATTTTTTGACTGTCTATCTTAATTCTGGCCACCTTGTTCTATGGGTCAGGTGAGATGCAGCACCTGACAGATACACACAGGAACAAACAAAAAACAAAGAAACTATAAAAAATCTCACACTGCCTGTGTGCTTCAGTTTTACCAGAGAAAGAGTGAAATATATGATTCAAATATTCACCTCGCCCATCCATGTTGTATGGATTTGTCTTAATTCTCAAGATGATGGGAATCTTACTGAAAGCACTACAGTCTAGGAAACTGAAGTGATGAAAGAAGCGTGTCTTGATTTCTCCTTGTATCCTTTTCTTACTCTCTCCCTCCCCCTTTTAAGATATTTCTAAGACTTATGATTGCAAAGAAAAATGTAAAAATGTGAGTAAAGCCTTGGTGTCTGATCTGTAAAATTGCCTCCAGTAAAAAGTGATTATATATTCTCCATTTTGAGACTTTTCCAAGCATTTGGAACCATCTTTTTTTTTTTTTTTTAATTATATATATAGCCTTTATTTCCAGAACTTTTTTCCTATTTCTTTCCTGGTATTTGTCAAACAATGAAACTCCCAAAGTTATTAAGAGTTTTGCAGCTGACTGTAGTAGCCCCGAGGCTAGATCCTATGCAAGTGTTGAATTATGCAGTATTTAATTTTTTGAAATGCCCTGCAAAGACTGCCTGACTCGCTTAGCTTCACACAGTGGGAAGACATCTACTAAGTCTTGGCTTGTCATATGAAGCATATGCACAAGCTTTATAGGGTTAATTTGCCCAATTTGTTTCATAATGTTATTATTTTTCAGGTGGTTTTGTGCTATGTAAACATCTGCTATGCAAACTACTAAAATAAATTATTTTTTGTATTTTGAGTGAGAGCAGTACAAAATAAACTTTTTTTTTTTTTTTTTAAATAAATCTGACATCATTTTTGTATATATTCTCACAGTAGGAAATTGGGAACAAAATAAATTCTAACAGGGCTGAAATATCCAGAAATAGAATAGCAATTTTTGCTGTGAGAACATATTCAGGTTTAGACATTAGACCAAGTAGTTTTGATATTTTCTGCCAGCAGTTTTCCCTGCAATTACAAAAAAAATGTTGGCACTGATAGTAACAGGTAGAGCTGCAGGTTTGCAAAATTTCAGGAATTAAATCATCTCAAGGACAAATGCTCCTGAGGCCAGTTCAGAGATAAGAGGTCAAGACCTACCTCCTACTTTTATGCAATTCTACTCTTCAGAGAGAGCACATCAGTTCTTCAGCTGAATGTGTTAAACCTCAGAAGTCTATTCAAGCTTTTTGCAGAAATGTTTCTATTTAAGGTGATAACACTTAATCCCCATACAGAATATGTTTTAAATTTTAGCCTACTGCTATAATTGTCATATAACTTTACTGCAACATTACAGACAGTAAATGTGACTTACAGTAAAGTGAAAGGGTTGCAAAATAAATGTCTTTAATGTTTTTCTTTTGCAGAACAAATTGGATCAAAGAGTACTTGGACACTGCTCCCTATCTGATCCTCATTTTCAAGCAGGTATATGGGAGGCTTCCAAATGGCAAAAAGAAGACCCACTACTACAATGAAATCAGTGTTTCTATTGCCTGTGGCATCTTGCTTGCTGCTTTGCAGGTATGTTGACAGCACTGGCATGCTGGGCTGGGAGTCAGTATACTGGTCTTGATTACATACCAAAACTATTCAGCGCAAATGAGTAGCAAACCAGTTTTAGATTTTAACATTATCAGTCCTTTAGACTGCTCCAATTCCTGGCAAGGTCTTAGTTCTGAGGTTAAAAGTTATTCTGCATAGGTCCATGTCTGTGGTGACTCCTATCCTCAGTACTGCTTATCAAGAGGAAAAAAGTGGTGCAGCTTCCTTCCAGAGTTGTCACTGTTCTCCTGCCACAATGTCAGCAGCTGCAGTTTCTGTTTTATGTTAGCAGGGACAGCAAGGGTCTGCAGGTTACCAAAGCTTGGCCGTACAGTGCTGCACTAACACTATCTTTTCAGTAACCCCTAAAAAATGGCTTGAGTCCAAATCATTGTAGTTCGCAATACTGGAAAAATATCAGGGACATATTTTACAGAACAGGCTGTACTATTTCAATCAGGCTTTTGGAGGCATTTCTGAAAATGAACTAATTTCTAAAGCTCAGCATGCTTGATACCAACCAATTGGATTTTCTCAGTGGTTTCTCAGTGTTCCTTTCTGCTCGATGTATCTGATGTACTCACACAAGTGCTTAACTAGTGAAGTTATTCTGATTGTTAGTATGGCCTGTCAGCAGGGTAACAGCAAGCTGCCACCTCTTTTATTAGGCCAATTCCTTACCAGGAACTGCCATTTCTCCTCCATTCTGTTCTGAGTGACGTTTCCTTGCCTGCATTGCTGTTCCTTAGGAGATTCTTCAGGATGGGAAATCTGAGATGTAGGCAGTGCAGATGCACATCTCTGGGGTACAGCTGTTCTGCAGCTGCACAGGGGTCTTGAGAGCTGAGAGCAAAGAGGATGCACAAAGAATAGGGCAGAACCGGTGCTGTGTCACTAGTGCCTTAATCAAATCAGCAGCAGCAGGAGAGACAAAGCCCCACTTTCCCCCCAGCCAGCCCACCATCAGGTGAGACTTCTGAGGCTCCCTACCGACTGTTAGGCTCCTCAGTGCTGTCTCTTTCCCAGCTCTTAGAAGTTAATTGACAACATTAAAGGACACAGTGCCATGGACTCATAGCATTCAACACCACCACTACCAGCTTTTCTCTTCAGAAGACCATAGATGTTAACATGAGAGGCACACTGCCTGAGTAAGTCTCCCTGGCTGCTTTTTATATCTTGAAGACTCCCCGAATGCTTTCATTAGATGCAGGAAGAGACTGAAATCCACAGGCACAGCTCTCAGGAAGCACCTCAGCTGTATGGTTGTATTTTGGATAGTGTCAGCTATTTACTTTTTGTCAGATCATTTAGCTTTTACCTAAGAGCATTTAGTGTGTTTTTGTTTGTTTGTGCGTGTGTTTGTGTTAGGGAGATTTTGTATGAGGAGAAGGAATGATGCATAGACTTATTCTGGGGTTCTGATGTAAGCCAGGACATTGGCCATGGTGAGAGATACCAACAGGCTCCTGGACAAATTCAGAGGCACATCCTGTGCTCCCTGTTCCTGTGATGTACCACTCTTGAGCAGCAACAGGTGTTCACAAAGACATCTTCCTGCCAACTATATGAGGGCGAGAACCAAAGCCTCTCTCTGTGTGAGCCAGATGATCCCCATGGGATGACACTCCAGTGATATCCCCACAACTGCTTCCCAGCTTCCTGTAGCCATGGGCCCACCATCATGCTGTACACTCCAGGCAGGCTCCTGCTGTACAACACAGATACGTCAGAAAGAACAGGGCTATTTCCATTAGTCTGTGCTATTGCTGCAGTGGAGAAATGTTGTACTTTTCTGTAAGCAAAACAGGCATCTTTCATGGTACTGTCGAGGCAATTAGTAAATCAGTTGTAAAGCCTGCAGAAGAGTGTAATGAAACCAACATTTGTGGGCTAGGCGATGTGAGAAACGTGCACAGGTTTCACGAGAGTAATGGATGCAGCTGGCCAGCACAGCCGTCGGTCTCACTCCCTTCCTGTGGGTCTTGTTGCAGAACGCAGGCCTCTACACCGTGACCACCACTCCCCTCAACTGTGGCCCTCACCTCCGGGCACTGCTCCGGCGCCCAGCGAACGAGAAGCTGCTCTTGCTGCTCCCTGTGGGCTATCCGAAGAGAGATGCCACTGTGCCTGTGCTGACCCGAAAGCCTCTGGAAGACATCATGGTAGTCGTGTGAGCCCAGTGCCACGAAGAATGAGCACACCCTACTGCCAGATAGTAAGCAGCAGCCCGCTGACCTGGTTGCTGCTTTTCCTGTGTATTATGCCCAGCTTTCATGCTCATATGTCACTGCTGTTCTGGCTGTTTAGAGCTGCATGTCTTTTAGTGCTAATAATCAGGGTGACTGCTTCTACTAATAGCAGCAAGCAGTCAAGCACCATGTACTTGACAGGTGCTGTATTATCAGTGAACCTAGCCAGTTCTTCCAGTGGATACATACAATAGCATTTAAATGACCTTCATCACTTGTTTTTTCTTTTGCATCATTGGGACAAATCTTCCCTTGAACTGGAATGTATCTTCTCCTTATGTTTTTGTGATTACCATTATACAGCTATTTTTACTTCAGAATTTTAATGGAGGTTGTATTTAAAGGTATAAAGAGGTATAATCAACTCGGTTGTCTTGCTATTGATTAGTGTGTACTATTTAAATGTTACCTCACTTTGCTGTGTTCAGTTTTGTGTAGGAGGAAGATATTTTTCCCATATACAGGAGTGTTTTCCCTACCTGACTGAGCTCAAAAGCCTTGTCTATACCAGACAGCGGTTTCTTAAACTACTGCTAGTGCAAGCGCCTTCAGCTGTGGGGGATCTAGCATGAACAAGGCATCCAAGTGATTTTCTTGTTGCCATTTATTTATACTTGTGGCAGGCACAGCTGGATCCCAGGGCAGCTCTCAGTCATGCCCTCTATATTTGCTGCTTCCACTGGGAGAGGCCCAGAACTCCCTGTTTATACCTGAAACTATATCAATTTAACACTCTGAAATTTAAACTGCTTTACAGACTCTAATGCATGAGAGGTGTTCCATGTCATATTATATCAGGCATATTTTAGTTTATTTTAAGGTCATTTCTCACAAAAGCAAGGCTCCTTACTAAAAGCCTTGTCTCTGGGCAGGGTTTGAACTGGTACCACTCAGTTACTGCATTGGAGGAATTTGCATTGCTGATGCCTGTGTCGGCAGAGCCCTCTCGTGGACTCAGATTTCTGCTGGCTCTATCTGTGTAGCCAGTTCTGTACCTACAACCCTATTTTGTGAACAGCGTGGGATAAACATGCTGGAAGAGAGTAGTCCTTTCCTGAAGCTGTTACTTACTCTCACTCCCCGTTACACATACCTTCAGGCACATCCAGCTAGGTTAGCCTCAGCCCTCCTTATGGATTGCTCCAGTTAACTCACTTCACTATATCTGAAATCAGTTAGGGCATATTTCGTAGAATCACAGAATTGTCCAGGTTGGAAGAGACCTCAAGATCATAGAGTCCAACCTCTGACCTAACACTAACAAGTCTTCCACTAAACCATATCACTAAGTTCAACATCTAAACGTCTTTTAAAGACCTCCAAGGATGGTGACTCCACCACTTCCCTGGGCAGCCCATTCCAATGCCTCACAACCCTTTTGGTAAAGAAGTTCTTCCTAAGATCCAACCTAAAACACCTCTGGCACAGCTTTAGCCCATTCCCCCTCGTCCTGTCACCAGGCACGTGGGAGAACAGACCAACCCCCACCTCGCTACAGCCTCCTTTAAGGTACCCATAGAGCGCGATAAGGTCACCCCTGAACCTTCTCTTTTCCAGGCTGAACAATCCCAGCTCCCTCAGCCGCTCCTTGTAGGGCTTGTTCTCCAGACCCCTCACCGGCTTCATTGCCATTCTCTGGACTCGCTCGAGCACCTCGATGTCCTTCTTGTAGCGAGGGGCCCAAAACTGAACACAGTACTCGAGGTGCAGCCTCACCAGAGCCAAGTACAGAGGGACAATCACTTCCCTAACCCTGCTGGCCACACTGCTTCTTATACAAGCCAGGATGCTGTTGGCCTTCTTGGCCACCTGAGCACACTGCTGGCTCATATTCAGCCGACTATCAACCAATACTCCCAGGTCCTTCTCTGCCTGGCAGCTTTCTAACCACTCAACCATCTTCAAACTTCCAGATCTAGAGGAACACTTTGGCTGCAGCCTAAAAGCCATGTGTACAGAAGCTCCCACAAGCCAGCCAATCTTCTCCCTGTGACCTGCCAGAAAACAGCTGTCCTGGTTTCAGCTAGGATAGAGTTAATTTTCCTCCTAGGAGCTGGTAGGGTGCTATGTTGTAGATTAGGATGAACACGCTGATGTTTTAATTGTTGCAGAGCAGTGCTTACACCAAGCCAAGGATGTTTCAGCTTCTTGCTCTGTCCTGCTGTTATAAATGGCTCAGGATTCAAATTAGAATTAAATGAAAAATAGGATTTATTAAAGGATATAAAGGAATAGAGGTAAGCAAACAGCGCTGGGTGCACCGGGAGTCTCCGCTCCACCAGGATGCACACCAATTACATCAAGCAACTGATTTTTATGCTCCTAGACTAATACATATTCATTACTACTTCTAAAAAAAATAGATTATTATAATTAGCTTCCGGGGTGCAGTCCCTCCTACTGGAGCATGCGCAGTCTCCTCTGGGGTCTCTTCTGGGGGTCTCTAGGGGTCTTCCATGCTGAAGGCTCGCAGTCTTCCTCTTCCCCTTTGTACTTACTGGGCACCATCCCAAGTTTACGGAACACCTTCTTCAAAACACCTTCTTCAAATCTTGTCTCCCAGCTGCCTTTCAGCTTCTTTCTCGCCCCCCCTCTAACCAGATACCAAAGATCCACATAGTATCCCATAACAGTCACTAGTTGTTATCAGTTGTTCTGAAACTCCCAGACACACGGGTAATTAAAACATTCTTCCCCAGCCATTCACAGACACATCTATAGCAGTGTTAGAAATAGAAGTCCAGAATAACAAAAGCAAACAGGTTCATAAATTTAAGAAGTGATAAATTGGCTAGAATGAGGAATGAGGGGGAGACTGGGACACACTGCAGCTGTGGTTCAAGCATTGAATTGCCAGTGCAGGGCCCAGAGGCAGACAGGATTCAAACATTTCAAACAGAATTGTTCTTTATGGACACGAATTGTTAAAACATTCCTCACACTGCCAGCAGGCAGGCTAGGGGTACAGCAGGAGCTGGGAGGGGACAGACCCAGGACAGCTGACCCAAACTGGCCAAAGGGTTATTCCATACCCTCTGACGTAATGCTAAACAATAGATAGGGGTGGCTAGCCTGTATGGGGGGGCCCTCTGCTCGGGGATAGGCTGGGCATTGGTCAGCGGGTGGTGAGCAATTGCATTGTGCGTCACTTATTCTGTACACAGTAGTAGTAGCAATACTATTATCATTATTATTATTATTATTATTTTCCTGTCTTAATAAACTGTCTCTGTCTCAACCCACAGGCTTCGTTTTCCTATTTCTCTCCCCTATCCCAGAGAAGGAGGTGGGAGGGTGAGCGAATGGCTGTGTGGTGCTTAGCTGCCAGCTGGGGGAAACCACGACAACAGCAATGTAGTCATGTAACCAAATTAAAGCCAAAACTTTCAGCCCGGTCCTTGACCTGAATGGGGAGTGAGGATCCAGATCCTGGCATTTATACATGATAGTTTATATGCAGGCAAAGTAAGTACTGCAGTCAGAGGTCATGGCACTAGATTTTGAAAGGTCCTGCATAAAGAAGAGATCTCAGAAAAGCATATTTAAATAACATTAACATCTTCCTGATTGCTATATTCTTTATCTGTCATGACTAGACAGATGAAAATCTATGACGGCAATTTTGCCTTTTAGGTAATTTTCTTTTTTCTTTTATTTATGTTTATTTATCTTATTTTAACAGGCTCTGTACTAATTTTCCTCGCAGAATGACTAGCAGAAATATGACCCTTACGCATCTTTTGTAGTTAATTCATTAGGTCAACTCTAACCACTAAGCCCCTTGTCAGGTTATTTCTATTAGTGATAAGGAGCCATTGACCTTAAAACATTGAAGCCAGGTAGATGAGCCTATTCCACAAGGCCTCTTGGCTCCACCCTTGTGAAGTGAAATCTGCCAGGTGGGGATCATCTGACCTTTGCTATATAGGAAGCAAATGGGAGGAATCACCTCCCCAGGGGAGTTTGAGGCTCAGGTTACCTAGGGTGCTTTTCTACTGTCCTGGTCCCCAGATTTTTGTGCCAGGGCCAACATTCCATGGTGTCTTCAACCCTTTCTTTAGCTTTAAAGATGCTGAGATGGTCTCTGGCTTAAAAAGAACTAGTTCCCTGCCTGACACTAAGAATCATTGCTTAGGGCTCACGTCTGAGTTTCTTTTCTCTTACGTGAACAGCCAGAGAGACTCAGCCTCCCTTCTCTGTTGAGTTTGGTGCTGCCTAGTCTCAATGTTTCAGTACTCAGTAGCGTACCTCAGGCTCTTGTATTTTGAGAGGGATTGCACTCCCCTTACTTCATGTGGGAATTCCATTTTTCTGTCTCAAGGGTGAATGGTGTAAGGCACTTATAAATCTTTGCAGATTGTCGTTGTTAATTGCCATGTAAATTAAGGCCTTGCAAGTACCTTCTACTGTTTCTTCTTCCCTTTCGTTTGTTGTGTGGTTTCTACCAAATATTACCTGTTTGGTGAAATGCCTTAAACCAACAGTACTTCTTAATTAACAACTTTTTTTTTTTTTTTCCTCTCTAGGTCTGCCAGTAGCTGACAAAGTAGAAAGGTGTGCTTCTCTCTCTTTCTTGTATAGAGTTAGAGGCAATGCCAATTTAATCCACGACTGAGGCTCTGCAATGGTGCAAGTCTCTCCTACTACTTCAAATTCAGTGATGCAACCTGAGTTTACGATAATTAACTTTCAGGGACTGAACCAATTTAAAGCTTTTGGACTATGACAATTCTTTTGAAAACATTCACACAGGTTTATTTTCTCCATTTTACATTTGTTTGCTATCTCATTCAAAGCAGTCAGGACTGGTTTGCTTCTCTGTTCTCTGCACTAGGAAGAGAATTGTTAGAATCAGAATCTTGATCTAAGAGTATTGTAAGGAAAGTTCCAGCAATTCGTGTTGATAAGGGCTTGAAGGGTAAACCTTGAGTCTCTGATATCTGGGGATAAGAGAACAAAGGGGTCTCAGAATAACTGCTAACTATTGTGACTATTGCATGGGACACCAGGCAAGTTTCTGATATCCGGCCAAGGTGGACAAAGGAGAAGGACAAGGACAAAGCCTGGGAGGAAGACTACGAGCCTTCAGCAGGAGAGACCCCCCCCAGAGGGACCACTGGGGACTGATACGCATGTGCCAGTGGGAGGGTTTGGAATCCGGGAACTAATTATAATAACTCTGCCTTTTCTAGAAGTAGTAATGAACATGTATTAGCCTAGGAGCATCAAAAGTAGCTGCCTGATGTAACGTGTGTGCGTGTTGGAGGAGCCCAGACTCCCTGCGCACCCAGCACTCTTTACACAAATGAAATAAGAAGAAACTTTGCCATTCCATGCAGAATGTTATTAAATAAAATTAAAATTGAAGTTATCGTTATATTGTTTTAGACTTAACTAAGTATTTTTCATTTATTTGGATGAGCAAACTGTCTTTTCAGGAAGAGAACATCTTGGGGGAATCAGTTGAGATTTAATTTTTACATCCATGACAGGATTAACAAAACAGGATGGAATTTTAGCATGTTATAGCATGATACCTTATGGCCAGATCTCTAAGAGGCTCTGGATTTGGTCTACCTGCTTCTTTTATAAAATGATGTGAACAGAACTCAGAGGAGAACAGAGTCCTTTAGAAAACTTAGCTTAAAATACTGGTTTTCTAGCATCACAGAATAACTGAGGTTGAAAGGGACTTCTGGAGTTCATCCTATCCAAACCTCTGCTCAAAGCAGGCCTATGCTCCAGGTCTTGTCTAGTCAAATCCTGAACATCTCTAAGGATGCAGAGTCCACAGCTTCTCTGGGCAGCCTGTATGTATTTTGAGCAATCAAGTCTCCTCTGAGCCTTGTCTTCTCCAGACAACAAACACAGTCCTGGCCAGCTTGGTGGGCTTGCTCCAGCATGTCGCTATCTTTCTTGTACTGAACAGGCTAAAATTGGACGTAGTATGCCAGATTTGGTCTCACAAGTGTCAAATAGAAAAAAAGGATCACTTCCCTGGATCTGCATGCTCTGCTTTTACTAATGCAGCCCAGGATGTGATTGACCTTCTTTGCTGCAAGGGCATGCTGCTGACACACATTCAGCTCATTGTCCACCATGTACCCTGGAGTCCTTTTCTGAAGAGCTGCTCCACAGACAGCTGGCCCCAGCCTGTACTTTGACACTGGGCTCTTCTATCCCAGATGCAGGATGTGGATTTATTATTGATGAAATCCATGGGGATCCTGTCAGCCTATTTGTGCAGACTGTTCAGCTCCTTCTGAATAGCATCCCTGCTCTCCCAAACCTGTTAAGTGTGCACTCTGCTCCGTTATCTTTTGCCCTTGCTTTTTTTAGTTTATGGTAACCCTACCCCCCCAAAAAATGAGCTTACAAGCTGAGTAAGCAGCATTTTGTTGGGGCAGGGAGTGTTCCTCTCTGGGAAAGGGTGAGGATGGAGCAAAGCATGGCCGGGGAGGGAGGACAGCTGTGCTCAGCAGCCCTTTGTCTTGAAGGTAGTGAGGGTGATGTTACAGCATTCGCAAGTTCAAGTGTAGGTCATTGGGTTTCCTTCTAGTTAGCTCAAGGAAGGAAGCACCAAGGAGGGTGGGAGAAACGTCACCATGGAGCACCAGGTGCCTGTGTATGGCTTTCTATATCTGTGAGAGGACTGCTGGTAGCAGTGATAGTAGTCAGATTCTGAGTGGCTCAGGGATGCTCAGAAAGGCGTCACAATTGTCTCACAAGAAGGAAACACCAGGGTGAGACAGGGAGAAGTGTTGTCCAAAACCAGACTGTGCCTGAGTCTCCCTTTGGTGAGAGGGCACTGTTGGCAGCCTTTCTGAGCTAAGTGATCTACCCACCCTGCTGGGGGGAATATTTGGCTCAGCTTGCACTCTTGGGAGAGCGGATCTTTCTTCATTGAACTGTATGGACACATCTGTATGCATTCAAGGACCCTAGTTGTCTGAGGTTTGCTGAATAAGTGGGCTTGAAATCAGGTGTCTGCGGTAGATGGTGGGTTGTATCACAACCCAGGTGATTAAAGGAATGGGTATCACCTGTTTCTGGAGCTAGGAATCACAGAGAACTGCCTGTTTTATCTTGCTGCATGGATGGCCAAAGTGCCATTGGTTTCAGTTTGCCCTCAAGTACTGAGCTATAAGCTATTGCGTGTCAAAGGAGCAGCAGCATCCCTGCCCACTCAATTGTCATCCTTTCCTGCCAGGTGAGCCAGAACCCAACAGATAGCTGATCCTGCTAGAAAAGTTTTGTTTTGTTTAAATTAATCTCACTGATTCAGAGCATGAGCTCTGAGGATTCTGCTATGCTGGTATATACCCATTTCTTCTGTAGCTTAGAATTCACCCATGTGATCAAGATTTTGACAAGCTAGTTGAGCTGTAGTAACCATATAAGTGCATTGCTTTTAGCTTTTAAGGCTAAGTGGTGTTATCTTGCACCTGATGGAGATGATTGTGCCCAAGAACAGCTGCTGGGTTTGAGCTGCTGCATGGGGTTGTATTAAGCCAGAGCCCATCAGCTGTGTATCTGAGCACTTCTTACCATGTTAATTTATGTTAATACAATAAAAGCAAAGCAAGTTTTGGGTGTAAGTAACTTGGTGCTGTGTATCCCAGATGAACAGAGGCATGCAAGCTGTAGCCTCAGACTGTGGTTTTGCTTATAGCCACAGCACTGCAGAGACCTTTAAGCAAGTACGTAGGTGTGCAGTCAGCATCTGATTGATTTACTTCTCTTGTTGCTACATAGATCTCACAGACTCTTGAAAAATGAATCTTGAGGAAAGTGTTCAGTTCCCACTCCAAGGCAAGACCCCCAGGTCCTGAATGCTACGTACTGATAGAACAGCAGTAATCCATTGCTCTGGGCAAAGCACTTGGAAGAAATAAAGCATAAAAGCTAATTCTGACAGCTGGGATTTTTTTTATTTATTTTTTTTAAATTTTTTTCCAGAAGGGCTCAGCCTTGGTTTCATGCAGCTGTTGCTGATCAGACAGACCTCCATAGACATCATTAGGAAGAGATTGTCTGCTGTATTATTTTTGTAGATTTCTGCTCACCTGAGCTTACTTATCTGCTCAGCTTTTGCAGAACAGGCATTGCAATCATGACTCATAACTCTTAAGGCATTTCATTATTTCTTTGGTTAACATGACCTGTATAAGACATCCAAGAGAGCTGTAACTTGTTGAGTCTTATGCCTCATATGGATGGATCTCCCCTCTGTCTGTGGAGTGTAAGTGATAAGGAGAGCACTTAATGGTATGAAAGCTGGCCAATGTGTCCTTTCAAATCTAAGACTGGAGAGAGTCATTGGAGCTCAAATCAGGAATGGAACAAGTTACCAGCTAAAAATCGCACCCTGTGGTGGTGTGGGTGAAATCACTATTAACCTTGGCTACAAAACTGGAGCTGCGTTGAACTGCTGGTGGAAACACAGACAACAAAGGTAGTCCAAGACACAGGTAGCACAGTCCAAGATGTGGGAAAACAACACTGATCAGCGAGATATGCGATGACCATAACCTTAAGCATCAGTTACCCAGTCTTTTGAGACATAGCAGCTGATGAGAAAGTGTTTGAGGCATTTTTCAGAAGAGAGCTATGAGTTACGTGGAGTTATTATAAGGCTGCCCTGAGCCCTCTCCTACCTGATGGTAAGATCTTGTCATGAAGATCATTAGTGACTTGGCTTGAAAGGGAGAGACTAGAGTCACAGAGTTTTTCCTAGAATGTGACTGTATTGGTGGAGTTGTCCAGAGGAACAGCTCTTGAAAATATCAAGTTCAAAGTATATATATTGAGAGTAGGGTAGACAAAAGCACAGCTATGGAGAACCATAAAAGCCATAATACAGGTGGGATTTAAATATGGAGCAGATCTGAGGATCTGCTTTAACAGACCGACTTCTTTTCTGTTGGATATGCAGTGGGGACAGTGTTCTGTAAATTACCTGCTGGATTTTAATGAAACTTTTGTGTCATTGTTTTATTTTGTAAATGGTCCAAACATCACAAGGCTTTAAGTGTTTTCATACACATTCATTTAATTTGATCATTGGATTCATGCAGCTTGCAGAAGGCTGTCACAACCAATTCTCTGTGGGACCAAGGCAAAGGTACCAGTCTTTGGTAAAGAGAAATACGTTCCCCACGAGCTTACTGTGAACCACATGTACGCAAAAGTAGTATTGTAAGGTAGAAGGGGTAATAAAAAATTTTGGCATTGCTTTCTAGGGACAAATATGTGATGTGATGTAAGTCTCTTGCAGCAACTATTCTTGGTGATGTGAGGTAATCAGTCAGTTCTGACTTCTGATTTTGTTTAAGCAGCATACTCAGTGTTCGTCTGAGTCACTTCCCTAACATGGTGACCTAAAAGAATAGCTTTGGATAGACATATCTATAAACCAGTAGCCAGAGAAAAAAGGGAAAAAAAAAAAAAAACAACAACATTTTGTTAAACTTGCAAGAGCCTGTGAGAATGCTTCTTCTGCAGCAGACCGAGAGGTCTTGCTGGAATCTCAAGGTCTAGCAAAAGTTGACCATGACTTGCTTGGATGAAGTTAATGAGGGCCTAATGGCCTAAAAGCACAAGTCTTTATGTGGGGGAGAGGCATTTGGGGTAAGGCATGTGAAAGGTTTTAGCAAGGGTATTTTTTGCATCATAGCATTAATTAGTAATATTCTGTACTGGTGTGGTCAGCCCTTTTTCAGTCTGAAGGTCTTAGGCCACTTTCTATAACAGTGTGACCTCTGTGCCCCAGTATACTTGTTCTTCAGGTTTTACACCTGCAGAAAAAAAGAAACACAGGGAGACAAGTGGAAACTAGTAGGCAACACAGAAGTAGCTAAAATGGTGAAAGAGCTGAGGAGAAAAAAAGCTTTCCCACACTGTCATAGTGGTGTGGGTTCTGGCCATTCTGTTTGATCTTGTTGAAAAGTTGAGATGTGTTAAATTTAGAGGAGACGTAATTTACGGAGGTTATGGGGCTACTGAAAAATCTGTGTGACTCCTGAGATTATGTGAAAGGGTACTATTGGGTGAAGACTTAGCTGCTGCCGAGTAGGACAGTTATGGCACCACACCTGCCTACAGTGCTTTTTATTTCTCAAAGTGCTTTATAGGTTTAGTATGGTACTGCAACTTATTCTCTAATTTTGGTTGTAATTTCTTTTTGATGGAAAACGGAGACAAGGCATGTATTGAGAGCAGAATTATTTTAAATTCAGTGAAGTATAAGTATTGGTCAAAACAAAGAGGTGGTATAATCTATAAGCGGAGTATTGAACAGTTATATGTGGCTTTATAAATTTAAGTATTAAGTAATCAAGCATTTTATGTAGTTCTCTAAAATGTTAAAAGGTAGAAGATTCTCAGATTTTTAGAGTGTATTGTCAGTTAACTTTGGTAGTAGCTGATTCTGCAAAGGAAAGAAAGCAAACTTCAAAAGGAAGCATTGAAATATTTATAAATGCGCTATCACTGGAGATACTGACTCATTTTCATTAACTGCATTTTTTGAGAAAGCATGAAAGAATTGTGATTATTTCTTTTTACTGCTTTGGAGACCAAAGCTACATATTACATATGCAAGCGTAATAACTTGAAAGAGATTTAGGATCTGTTTCATGCTGAACTGTATTTCAGCCTACCCTTGAAATGAGAAATTGTATTTCCAAGCTGTCTGCTATGTTAGGAAGTCAGGCCTACAGCTGATCATCTGTATGTAGGATTCTAGACTGCATTTCAGTTTATGGGTACACTATGAGTTGAATGGGGCTTGGTAGCTCATTTCTGTAGCTCAGTGAGACCCGAGAGAAAAACCTGATGCACAAACCTCAAACAAACGGTGTCTTGAATGTCTCACTGTGCTACAATAGCTACAATTTGCTTCTCCCTTCCACCTGGTACACCTTGAGTGCCTTCATGTTGAATGAACAATGGCAAAGTAATGGCTGATTCTTGTTTATCCATTTTCTAGTGTGATCTAACTCAGCCTCTTCTCTGCCCTTCATTTCACATCCATTTTATACTATATTTTTGATGTAGGTACTTTCTGAGCTTTCTGCATTTTGTTCCTTTCCTTTTCTATGTCAGTACAGCACCTGGACTCCACTCACAACAAAAAGCAATTCTTATTCCACAGTGTGTCTTCCTCTCTACTGAGTTTGTTATATCATTTGCATATAATTAGACAATGAAACACAGAGTAGAAGTATGAATGGAGTAATAAACAAAGGTTACAGCAAGCTGCTGTTAACATTTGTCTATTTTAACTGCCAGCAGGAAATTTGGGAGATTCTAAATACCTCCTTCCCTGTAAATAGAAGAGAGTGCATCTCTCTGTGGTATTACTTTCCAGTTTCATTTACTAAGTTGTTGATGAACAAATTGCAAAGTTCAAGAATGTAATTATTTGGAATTAGGAGTGAATTTCTTTAGAACATAATTGATATTCTGTGGATCATTTGATTAGCAGCTGAAAACAGTTTGTAATTGATGCTGCAATTAGCTAGTGCAGTGCTCGCTCCAAATGACTGCAGAGTTATAAATTTTTGCTGTTTGGTAGAACCAATTATCCATCCAGAATACAGAGTCAGTGCGGCTTGACTTCCAATCAACTTATGCTGAACAAATGACAGACTTCATAACCAAACATACAACTTGAGACACTCTTTTATTGAATATTCTTGAGATAGGAGACTACAAGATCATCTACAGGAATCAAAGGTGGAAAACTCTCAAACATGCCTGTATCAAAAATTGAATTCACTTCCTATGAATTCTGACTGCACTAACATTGTTAGATATCTGTGGGTTCCCACTTCACAGTTTCACATCTCACTGGAGATGCAGGGCAGAGTGATTGATCGTTGTGTGAAAAAGAGCATGGAGAGCAGCCATGAGAGGTGGAAGACCCTTTGAATGACTATTATCTGTGAGATTTCCTTGCAGAGCATGAAAATCCTTCTGGATCAAAGGCTACGTATTTTCACTTGCATAGTCGTGCAGCAGATTTTTCTCACTGGAGGGATGTGTTTCCTTCTATCTCTTGTATATTGGAAAGGTAGGAAAAAAGTTTTTTATTGCATTATTTAGCTTCTCAGAGAAAGTCTAGTCATTTGTAATGAGATTTTCCTTGTTCATATGTAGACACAATAATCTTTTTTATCTCCATCTGCTTCCGCTTGTCAAGAAAATACATGAAGTGCTCCACTCTATTTACTACCATTTCCTGGTGGCCGCTAGATGGCATAAGAAGACTATGTACAAACAGAAGACTTTGCCTTGGGAATGAGTCGGTCATTAGGTCTGCTTACTGCTGTTACCAAGTCACAGATGTAATAATATGTATCTGAGAATAAAAACCTAGAGTCTTGTCTGTAATCAAAAAGAGATTGAACTAAAAGCACAGAATACTGTGTGTGCACAAAAAGCTTAACAGTTCACTGTACATGCAAAGAGTGAGACTTGCCTCATTCAGGCCCTTGTAGGTGGGATTTTGCCTCCTTATATACGGGACCCAACTTTATCTAGTCACAGTTGTATATTACCATATGCCTATATAGTGATATAGGTACAGAAAATTTCATGTTAGTCGTCCAACAGACTGTCACGTTCAGCAGGTGTCTTTAAAAAAGAAAACAGTCACTATTTTCCAGCCACTTCCTTTCATTGAATTCATTCACTATTTATTTCCCTTCCTCTCCCATGTGTCTTCATGCTCAGGTTCAGAGCGCTGCAAGCCCAGCCAGCAAGCAGCTAAGTCACGGCATGCTGTCACTTTTCTCAGGAGGAACAGATCCAGCTCCAGTCTACTCAGAGGCTCTTACTCGCTAATATAAACCACAAGGCATGGCTTGTCCTCTGAGTAAAACACACAGGTGCCCCATGTTTAATTTCTGCAGTTTGCTTGAAAGAAGGTAATCACAAAGGAGCCTCTTTCTCTTCATAGGAGTGAATTATGTGACATTAGACTGAGAGGAGTTGTGGAGAAAAAGCTTTCCCCAACTTTCACCCAGCTTTCCCCAACTTGTATCCTGCAAATCTTCATCTACTCTCTACTCAAGTGAAGGGCTTTTGGAATGAGCTGTGTTTGAGAACTAAACTCCATTTCCATAAACAGTGTAAGAATTAAGCTTGGAGCTTTAAACAAAGAGGGAAGTAAGTACAAGTCACATTATAATGTAGACTGTGATGGCATTAGAAGCCTAATGGGAGCACAGAAGGACGAAAAAGCCTGGGGTGGAAATACAGATTTGAAGGCAAGGCATGTCTGTAATGCTGCGTTCAGGCTAGCTCTGCTGCTGTGTTACAACAAAGGAATTGCTTTACTGGGGGAGGTAGGCTTGGATTTGCCTTCAGGTGCAGAGGAGTTACTTGGTTGCCCAAGTAGCAAGTCAGATGCCAACATAAAGTGAAGATGCATCTGGTGCATAACCCTTAGTGAAGATTCAGCCAGGTGGCTAAGGCAGGATACTGGAACTCCTCCCCTTATAAACCAGACAAATCACTCAGTATCTTTTTCTCTGAAGGGTAAAAACTTCTAGAGCAGCCTGTGGTAACCTTGATCAGATAATATCAAATTTGCTGCCTCCAACAGTTTTCCAGATTTCATATTCAGATTATCAGTGATTGAACCTTATCTGTATTTGATCATTAATCATGGAAGTATTCTTCCCATAATAGTCATGGATGCTGAAAGAATACTGGGAAAACAGGAGACTGAGAAAGAATAGATAAACAATGCAGAAACGTTTTAACCCTGGACAGACTGACAGCAGTGAACTCTGTGCACTGGGGGAAGGAAAGAATGAAGATTTAAACTTCAGCTCCTCTTGGCTGCTGCTTTCAGACTTTCATTGTCTCCTGAGGACTATGTCAAATATCTACTTAAAAATAGAAAGCCTTGTGAGGCAGGGTTTTCTCTCTTTATTCTGTGTTCCTGTTCTCATGAGGAAGAAAACAACTTCTTACAAAGGCCAGGCACTGGGTGAAAGACATGTTTTTAAAGTGGGATTCACTTAATGAAAGGTTGCTTACCACAGTGTTTGCATGATGCTTAGATAAATGACTGTTTTTTTCCCCATTAATGTGGTTAATTTGTACTTCCTTACTGTGTAACTTAGTCTACACTGCATTGCACACATGTCACTGGAGGCAGTACAGAGCAGTTGATGAAAAAGTTGTAAACTTACGTGAAGAATAAAACATCTTTCATTTTTACCTTGAAAGATTCGCTAAAAGGGAAGTAGAAGCAGAGAGACCACTGAGAAATAGGTGATGAAAAGGTTTTATGAATCCACAGTGTATATGGGAATAAGCAGTTACTGCTTTGCAGATCTGCATTACTGAAGCGAAACAGTTTACAGCAATCTTACCAGGTATTCCTTTGCATTTTTGTAAGTCACAGTCATTACAAAATTACTAGCTCTATGGCACCATGACGGACCTTGAATATCTTTGTCTGGAATCTGGCAGTTTCCAGAAATCCTTGAACACATTGGGATCAGAGGGGCTCAGGTGTGTTAGCAGAAGTTAGCACTGTTGCAGTGAGGCTCCTAGGGCCATTTGGTCAGTGAGGCGAGTGCCCTCACAGGGCAGGAGCCCAGAGGTGGCATTTGCAGTGCTCCTGGCAAAGCTCCCCCTGAACTCTGCCCCTCCCTGACTGCACCTGGAGCTTGGGACAAGCCTGCTTGGCTAGCAGGACTGTGCCTGAAGTGGTTAAAATGAAGGAGGAGGAATCATAGCAATGCTGAGGAATGCAGGGCTGACCACTGCCTCACCCAGACTAGCACGTGGCTCTTAGTGAGCTTTCTTATGTTCAGTATCAGGCAGCCTATCAAAGCTAGTGGTGATGCAAGGCAGAAAGAACTAGTTCTGCCACCTGAAGAAAGAAAAGTTTGGCTGAAGGAGGAAATAAAGCACCGATCCCACAGTCTTAAGGCTAAACTCCCATGAAAGGCTGAAGAGTTGAATATTTTTAGCAAGAGAGAGCCTAGGGGAAGGGCTTGTCGAGTAGATTAAACCATTGTTAGGAGCAGACCAGAATTCTCCTGCAGCACTTTCCTTTCCATCACACCTGCATCCTGATGTGAAATAAGTTGGGGGGGGGGGAGGGGGAAGGAGGGAGGGAGGAATGTGGAGGAGGGGAGAGCTGAAGTACTAGCAGGCAGCAATGCAGTTGCTCTTTCCTGTCATTGCTTCTCCTATTAGCTTTTCTTAGGCCGACTTCTTTCTGTTAATCCCCAGGGGTAGCCTCTGAGAGCTGTTTATCATCCTGGGGCAAAACATTTCAGCCTCCTCTCACCACCCTTGCTTCCTGCACTCAGTGGTGTTGATATGTCTAAGTGTCCAGAAGAGCCTGAGGACAGAGTGGGAAGATGTTTTCTCTCTTTTTCTATCCCTCTACTCTCTATGCCCATTTCTCTATTTCCCTTGCTTAGTCTGGAGAGAATTTTTATTTACCCTTATTTTCTGCCAGGCATCCAGGCTCTGGAAAGCAGTGCTGTCATGCTGCAGCAAATAGGATGCCGCACAGCTGTTGGGGATTCAACCCTTCTGGGCCAGGTGCTGTCTAACCCTACCTTTTGGAGCACATGTTTAAACATTGTTCAAAGCAGTCTGGTCACTGTGGGGTGGTATGGGTGGGTTGGGCAGGATAGGATATTCAAGGCTGCCCTTTGCCAGATAGTTCTTGCTAATTTCCTGGCTGTGCTGCATGGCTTATCTCCCAGACAGAAAGAAGGAAGAGGCTGGGAGAGCGTGTTTGCCCCAGAGAGGAGGTATTTGGAAGGGCAGCTGGAGCTTCAGCTGGCCAGGCCTGGCAGCTTGCAGGTGTTGTGGTAACAGAAGCTGGCTCTTGTTTAACTGGAGCAAGAGTGGGAATGAGAAGGGCCTGCACAGACAGAAAAGATCCTCACAGGCTGGGAATTATGGTCTGAACCAGTCTGAGTTTCTCTTCAGCTCTTCTGTTCAATCATTCAGGTCACAGCCCCTCACAGCAGACTGGTGATGCAGTAGTCCTTGGGCCATGCCTTGTTTTTTGACCTTGTAGGTGCACTAGCATAGGACCTTTCAGTCTAGAAGCAGAGGCTTGTACATAAAACAGCACTATATATTTGCTAAGAAGTGAATTTTGGAGAGGAAGACTGAAGAAAGATGAAAACAAATAATCCATATACAGACCTGGCTTCTTTATAATCCTACCTGCTAAAAAATGGAGGCCACTGGGACTCTGACCTGTGAGTGGAGGGAAGGTGGGACTGAAGTCTGTGTCCCTTAGCAGTCTGATTACTTTAGGAACTGTTCCTTTAAAGCTAATTAAATGGTCTGTCCTACACAAGTTTATCCTGATTTTTTACTTAGTAGATTAGCCTGATTTGTACAAGCCTCTTCTACAATTGTATGAAAATGTTACTTGCCTTGTCCTAGAGTATTCCCCTACCTGGTTTGTCCTCACAGAGCAGAGCTCAGGCCCCTCTGAAGGTTCCCAAAGTTCCTAAGTGTGAAAACCTCCTCCTGAACTGGTAGCCAAATGCCTGGGCTATATGAAAATTAACTGTGCTCTTTCCTGCCTGGTGCAGGCAGGCTGCTTTTCAGTTTAACTCTGTTTTTATAGAGTAAATTGCCTTCCAGTAATCAAACAACCCTTTAAAAGATTATACATAAAATTACAGGCATCTCCAAATGCATCGCAGATGTCCTTGGGGTTTCACGTGCCTAAGGGAAAGCCTTGGTTTTTAAAGATGGAAAAAGCAGGACAGATTAAAGGAAAAAGACTAGTTGCTTTCACAGAAATATGGGAATTATCAGACTGAGTCAGACTTAGACTGTGTAGACCAGGGGCTCTAATTACCACAGTTTGCACCCACTGGCACAGTGCATGCTTTCAGTCATGTAGACGGCCCATGTCTGAAAAGCTGAGCTGTCTCCTTTCGGAGCTGGGCGCGCTATAAGCAGCAATACAGCCTAATTACTCTGGCTGCACGCGTGTTCCTCCTGGGAAAGAGTCCACGCATTGACGTCTGCTATCAGCCCGAGTCAAAGGAGGAGCAGGGGCAGAGGAGCTGTTGCATTTCTCTGGAACAGCTGCAGTTTGGGATCGGTGCCAGAAGTGGGGGAGGAGATCTTCGGGAGGCCAGAAGAGATAAAGGCGGATCCCTCCAGGTCTAGGGCTTTGAGAGACCAGCACCGTGTGTGGGCAGGAGTCAGGACGCTGTGTGGGAAATATCTGCAGTTTCAGTAGGAAGGGAGTTCCCTCCTGGATCTTCACGCAAGCTGCTTGCCAGTTCGCTTCATGCAAACCGCATGCCAGGCCTTATCACAGATCTAGGCCAGTACGTGGGGTGGGCTGCAGAGCTGCAGCCTCTGGCCTTTTCCAGCCCCCTTGGCACCGGATACCTCTAGCTACTGGACTCAAACATGCCCTGCTCTGGGCACAGAGGGCAATGGGGACAAAACCAGTGGGGGCTGTTCGACTGCCTTCTAAGCAGCATGAATAAAGCACAATATGGGAAGTTTATGCTCAGGGTGGAGAACTTGGCTAGCCTGTGTAACGCAGCTCTCGGCCTTGTGTTGCTTGCTGTTCACGGGGTACGAGGCTGAGGGTATTCCAACGGAGCAGATAAATATAGGGTTTAGTAATATTGTCAGAACTTTTCCTCAGCTGGCTGCTTAATATGAAGTGGCGAGCATAAAGGCCACGTATTGTTTCTACCTTTTGGTATTTGATACCAGAAGGGCACTTTGCAAGTCCACAGACATGCCTGTGCTTCCTGTGACTTCATTTGGAAGTATCCAACCACACCTGGGGGGAGCTGTAAAGTGCAAGTTGGGATGACAGCATCTTTTGTAAATACAAGAGGATTTCCTGGGATTATGTTTGAATGCCTGGATCTCTTGGGGAGGGGGGAAACGTATTTGGTCTGACAAAGCCATGAGAAGGTTTTCTGCATTATGTAATTTATAAGGTCACTGGCAATAGTCCAGCCAGCAACCTGCTTCAAAGTGAATGACTTCAGAATATCCATGTGGTTCTGCTGAATAAACCCAAATGGCATGGGATACAAGTACATGAAAATCCTAGCCACAGTCTAAAATGTTTCTGTCATTCTTTTCTATAAGCATTAAAGTAGTACAAAACAGTCATCTGCATGTTACTTCTCGGGATGTGCTATAGGATTACTTTGTGACCAATCTCAGCGATTTCTCAGTGACTCAGCTTTCTGGTATATTCTTCATAAAGCTTTCTTTCCCTTTTGTATTTAAAATTTGTTCTGACTCTGAACAGGGCAGAATAAATGCATCCTAATGAACAGTGTAACGAACATGAAGCTATTTTGGCTTGGGAAAACCAATTCATTTTCATGAAACTCATTGTTATTGGAATATATTCAACAATTAGTACATGTCCCCTTTGAAGGGAAATTTTTGTTTCAAAATTAAAGCCATATTTTGTAAGCATAATGCTTAGCTTTTGTCAAGTGGCAGTGGATCAGGTAAACCATGCAATGTGTTGTGCTAACCTTATTTGGTGGTATGCATAAGCTCTTTTACATACAATTCAGGTAACGTGTAGCTTTAAAATAAACTTTGCTAAACAGTCAACAAGGCAGCATTTACCTGGACTGTTAATGAAGTGCAAGCAGGAAAGGACATGCTGTTTTTGAATTTGGCTATAGTATTATAAATAGTTCTTGTGGTACTTATCCACAGTTGTGCTACTGAATCCAATCACTGAAGAAACTCAGTAACATTTTCAATAATTGGGGTCAATGAGTATTATTTCTGAAACTCTGAGAAGAGGTTTTAGGAAAAATATGTTTTAAAGAGTAAATCTCACTTGCAGTAGTGATTGTGGTTTCATGATTGTGGCATAGCTGCTAGTACTGCTCTGAAGTCTGTGTTAGTAGGGATTGGGACCTAGGAGCCAGTCAGTATGTGTAGCATTCCTGTAATATCATTAGGAATCTATCATCATTAGCATATACACTGTCCAGGATGAGGCAAGGCAGTCAGTTTTGATTGCATGAAGTTATTCCAATTCTAAAGTGGGTGGACTAAAGTGTTCCAAGGATGGGGTTCAAGTGGTTCTTTGTTTTAAACAGCCTTCAGATTTCAACAAACATCAGAGAATTTGGGGGTAGCAGACAGTTCTTTTCCTGTCTGAGCTATATCTTTTCTGGCATAGGATGCTAGAGATATAATATTATTTTCCAGTGTAGTGAAAGGAAGTATATATTGGTCAAGATTAATTTTGGCAGGAGATAACATTTGCTTGAGAATGAAGGTGCATTGTTCTAACACAATATACTATAACTGAAATCATTCCCATGCAGTTTCTTCTTTGGGTCCAGCCCGAAAAGGAAACCAGAAAATGGTGTTTCAGATTTGTGCATTCTGTTTCAAGGTGATGAATACTGCACATATCAGCAAGAATTCACATTTTGTTGTGTGGCATATTTCTGAATCTTGAATGATGTCTGTGACTTTTTTGTTTTCTTTCTCACTGTGGAGACTTACTGTAATACGCTCCTAATACCAGTGTTCAATATATTGGTCTCAGCTTACCTGTTTCACTATGCTATTTGCCACCTATTTCTAGTTTAAAAATTATGTATTCTTAGAATCTTTGTGAAGGTACTTGAAGCTCATTGTTGTAGATTAAGCTGAAAGAAAGGAAAATTAGCTTCTTCTGAGGACTGTGCTAACATTCTCCATTGAACATCATCTTCCTGCAGTAAGGATGAAAGGATGTGACAGCCGAAGGTGTGAAGAAAGGGGTTCAGAAGAAAACTGAATGAGGTGGAGTTTTCTAGAGTCTCAGTGGTGTTGAGACCTCCTTCCTCTATTTCTTAAATGTCTCTTCAAAGTGCCTCACAATGATAGAGGTACATGACAGAAAGATTATAAAAGGCCTTTGCTTCTGTATCTAGATGTTCTCTGAAAGGCAGTTTTCTTCCCTGCATATATCCTACTCATATGTACTGGATTAATCAATGTCAGTTTTGCTGTAAGGGGTTACAGCCTTCCTCACTGTAGATTTAAACTTGCCTTGTATGTGGGTGCCTGATATAGTAGAGTACTCTGAATCTGAAATACATCTGTGATGTGCAGAAGTTGGCGTCTCAATGTGGCTGCTTCCTGAAAATGTGCCCATTAGTGCTCTGTCCTGGGAATTGGGCCGCTGGCAGGCTCCCCATGTGCCCAAGGTGCACTCCTGGAGGTGGGAAGGCAGCAGAACAGGCACCGTGCTGGGCACGGAGAGGCTGGCTGGAGTCCCTGCTTTCTTTCCAGTCTGGGAACGGCTGATCTCACTGCAGAGGAAAGGACTGTCTGTCTCCATGCAGGTAAGATGATTGCCACTCAATCCTGCCTTCCTGGCATGAGTCCACGGAGGCCAGCTTCTCTTCCAGCCTGTGCAAGTAATGATTCTGCTCAGTTGCTTTGCCAACCTATCCTGGCAGAAGGGGAGTAGGAAGGGAGCAAAATAGGCTAGAGAAAGTAGTGGAAAGTGACGACAACTGAGTTCTCAGTTTTAATGTGAATTTTAATAAAGCTTAGTGGCTTTCCTAGCACTTATGAGCAGCATTTGCCAATATTTTATATTTTTCATGATTGGTTTGCAGTCTGCATAGCTGCTGTGTCTCTTTTATGTGCTTCTCATCTGAAAATACCTCCTTTGAGGAAAGCAGTGTATGAATGTAGGTTCCTATAATGAATATACCTATTAGCAAAAGAAACCTTCTGTCTATGTTTTTGACCCCCCTTCCTCCATGCTTTTTCAAGTGTGTAATTGTTTTTAATCTCCCATCTGTTACCCATTTACCTTTTCCACTATCTTTCCTAATGTGTCATTTTTACTTAATGCGACACCATTTGGATCAGGTGATTTAAATATGTACTTCCCCTGTTGAATAACCATCATGAGACAGGAAGGTCTACCTTCTGACTAGTGACGGCTTATTTCCTACTTTGCCTTTTTCAGATGTTTTGGCCAGAGAGGGTTTAAATCCAGTTATTAATGGAGAGAAAGGAGAGGAGTTATGCAGTTCCACCAAGGTAAATCTTTACTCAGTTTCTGTCTGCTGGCTTCTATGAATGTTAGAATACACACTGAGAAGACAGAAACCTAGCATATTTAGTCATATTTAGATGTTTTCTTTTAGATCTGTATGTCATTATTACAGTACACATTAATGGACTGCAATTCTTTTTTTTTTTTTTTTTTAACCAAGACTTAGCGTTTGCAGCCATGTTTTACTTTCAGTTTCCTTACATTAACAGCCCAGAGATGTTTCACAGATGTGTAAAAGCATTCACTTGTGCTCTCCCAGAGAGCACTCATGAACAAGTTTGTACACAAAGAGGACTTCTGGCATTTCATCACTATGACATCTGAGATGACAGGGCTAGTGGAGTTAGTGTACCAGTTTTTTCTCCAGCTGCTGCTACTCAGGATTAGGCAGTGAAGGTCCACCTACTCGTGCTTGGGATTCTAACAGCTTATAAAGCAAGGCCAGGTTCTGGAGCATGATGCCTTGTAACTTAGAAAAATATCCAGAGGACAAGTCCACTGTGTGTGCTTGATGTGTGGTACAGGACCTTACAAACCTTTGTGTTGAGGTGGCTGTGGGAGGTAAACCTCTCATTTCCATTTTACTCTCTTCTATCAACTGTGATGTTACTTTAAACTCACCAGCTGCAGAGACGTGCTAAGTTTGTGTTTTCTTTTAGTGTTTCCTGCACAAAACCAGCAATGCTTTTTGTGTGTTGTAGAATGTCTTTTCTGTCTGATTTCATTTCCTTTTTGCAGGGATTACTGTTAAGTACAAATGGCTATAATTTACAAGCTCACGCTACCAATTTGAGTTTTCTATTAAGTGAAGGCTAAGGGGAAAAAAAAAGAGACCAAGGATCTGTGGGCAGACGCATCTGCAACATTTTAAACAGTGTTGATGTTGACTGTAAGAAAGGCATATGTAAGCAAACAGAAAGCATAAGCAAAGCCTATTTAGTTTCTAATTCCATTAAAACAGTAACTCCAGAGATACAGTATTGATTAGTTCCAGTGAATTATTTCTGAAAACAACTAGCTTTTGTGTGAGTTCATTTAGTATTAGTTGCTCAAATACATCACTAGGAAAAAGTGAAGCTGCTTAAAATAATTGTTAAGTTTGGCATGATTGCCTAGTGTAAGCAGCAGAATGGTGTCAGCACGGCTTTCCACTTGGTACATGAGTTCTCATAATGAAGAAGCTTGGGAGCTTCATAATGAAGAAGCTGGGAACTATTTCTTTTCCCAAATAGTTTCCCTCTATACAAAACTAGGCGAGAATCAGCCTTTGCACTTCAGCTACATAACCCCTTGTGTGTGGATTACACTGTCTTCTACATATTAAGATCTCGTCTATTGGTTTCTGGATGCATAATTACTTGTAATGGTTATTTTTAATAAAGTTAACAGCCATAAGAAGCTTGATTGGTTTCATGTCCCCATAAATTTGCAATGTTGGCAGTTAAAAAATTTATCCCTGTAGTTGCCAACTAAGTAAAGTTTGTTACTGCATCAGCACAATGGAACAAATACTGAGTGTGTTCAGTTTTCATGGCATCTTGTTTTCTGTGGTGACATTTGAGGGATTTATTATGTATGGCTGCAGCATATGAAAAAGATCATAGACTCATTTAGGTTGCCAAAGACCTCTAAGATCATCAAGTCTAACCATTAACCTACGCACTGCCAAATCTACCGCTAAACCATGTCCCTAAGCACACATCTATATGTCTTTAAATACCTCCAGGGATGCTGACTCAACCACTTCCCTGGGCAGCCTGTCCGAATGCCTCACAATGCTTTAAGTGAAGATTTTTTTTTTCTATTATCCAAACTAAACCTTCCCTGGTGCAACTTGAGTCCATTTTTATCTTGTTATCACTTGCTATCACTTGTTGGTTGGCAGAAGAGCCCAATCCCCCCTCACTACAGCACCCTTTGAGGTAGCTGTAGAGAGCAATGAGGTCTTCCCAGGACCTCCTCTTCTCCAGACTAAACAACCCCAGTTTCCTCAGCTGCTGCTCATAAGTCTAGTTCTCTAGATCCTTCACCAGCTTCGTTGCCCTTCTCTGGACGTGCTCCAGCACCTTCAATGTCCTTCCTTCCAAAACTGAACACAGTACTCGAGGTGCGGCCTCACCAGAGCTGAGTAAAGGGGGACAATCACTTCCCTAGTCCTGCTACTTTTGATACAAGCCAGGATGCTGTTGGCCTTCTTGGCCACCTGAGCATGCTGCTGACTCATATTTATCTGGCTATTGACCTGCATCCCCAGGTCCTTTTCAAAATGCCAAGGCTGAAAAGGACTAAATGTCCAAAAGTCCACAGGAGTGTATTTAACATGGATCATCCCACAAATTGCTGTTCTGCTCAGTGCAAGGTATAATGAATTTCCCATTTAACAACTTTATGACAGTATAGGCTAAGGATAAATCAGAACTGGAGGACTCAGGAGTTATCCCCAGGTCTTGTGTAAGGAACTATGCTCAAGCAATATCCTGTCTCCTTTCATGAACCAACTTCCAACTTTCTTCCTCACCCCATGCTCCTGAGCTTCTGGAAATAAGAAACCCAAGCACCTAGGCTGAATGGAGTTTCACTGTGTTGCAGTCAAAGTCATGAAATCCAGACTAGGGGGTACTCCAGTGGAAGCACCCACCCCACAGGTTAGATGTGTAAGCTATTTATTTTGTGTGAAAGGGGCTGTCCCTCTAAGTAATTCTGTCTTTTGAGAAATGGGAAACCTCAGGTGCCTCTGGCTGGCACTCAGGAGGGTTTGTGCAGAAGCAAATGATGGGAGCTGTGATATCTTGAGGGAGATGTTTGTGACTCACAGGCATTCTCTACTCCTTCTTCCAAATTCAGTGGAAGTGTCTGTTGTGCACAAAAACACAGACTTGCATATATGAGAGTCCTGAGCATTTTGCCTCTTTGAGAAGCAATATGTGGTTTATATCTCGCTGGTAGGTTAAAAAAAATATTTGGCATGCCTTCCTGGAAAGGTTGCTGGGCCCCACCTGACCTTCTTTGACTTAATTGAGGGTTATAACATCGGATGGTCTTTGGCAGCACTGAGCGAACTAAGCAAGCTGATCACAAATTACCGTCTATACATGGACAGAATGAAACATAAAAATAGCTCTTTTAAAAAAAAAATTCCTTTTCAGTGACATATAATAACCTTCCTTAAGTAGCTTGTCATAGACCTCAAGAACCATATGACAAGTCGTCTCAGCTTCCGCAGTTTTATCTGTCTTTCCAGACATATTAGTAATGCAAGGTTGACTAATGCAAAAAATGCACATCTGAATATATATATATATTTTTAACTACATCTCTGGTTCTGAAGATGTTTTCCCCATTTTGTGTCCACTCATCAGGAATGTCAGCCAATATTTACTGATACACCTGCTTACCAAAATGCCTTTTACACATTCCCATTTGAGTATTAGGCAAAAAATACCAGTTACATGTGGATGTAAACATTTGCTTTGGAAGTGCTTACATATTCATCAAATCAGGGGTGAAAATGAAGAGCAGAAAGTAAAACTTACCTGTTTGATGACACTGAAATAATACCATTTGAATTTCAAGCATCTGTTCTGACTCTATTATATATATATATATATAAATGTATATTTGAATAGCAAATACTTATAACTTCATGATCTATTCCTAATCAAGCAGAAAATGGAGTTCTTCAGCTCTGGGCTGAAACCAGGCTGAAGAGATTTAATTTTTATTTAATCCTGTTCAGAGGTGAATATGCAGATGGTGAATTGTAAACAGTTCTGATATCTGATTACCCCAGCAGAGAGGAGCCAGTAAGTATATTGCAGTGTTCCAGCAGCAGCAGTTCCACTGATGGAGAGTAACACCTGAATGTCACATACATCAAATGCACCGTCAAATTACCAGTAAGAAGTGGCTATAGGATGGGTTCTGGATAGTGCTGAGGGGAACGCCTATCACTTAGAGATAAAGGTCTCTGCAGGTATTAAACCTCAGGTTGTTGGCTTAACAGCTACTTGCACTACAGCACATTTCATGGTGTGAATGAGGGAGACAACAGAATAGGTTAAAAAGAAAAAAACAAAACAAAACAAAAGAGAGAAATTACAGAGTTTCTTTACAGTTGCCAGGTAAAATTTCAGCTTTCAGAACACTGGTCATTAATTGAAAAGACTGTTCTGGGGGTTAGTATTTCAGGCTTCTCAATGAGAGAGAAAAACTGTGTTGCACTGGAACAGACCTTGGTTTTATTGAAGCAGCAGTCTAGAAAATCTACTGTTCTAGATCATTACCTCCCTGATGGCAGGTATAGCTCTGGGTTTATGACAGACAATGAGAAAGCAAGTTCGTTGGGTGATATTGTTTGTGAACAATTTTTATTGTTCTCATAAAAATCAAGAGGGCGTAAAAACCTTCTAGTGACTCCTCTAACAGCAGCCTCACATTATTTGTCCTCACAAGGATACAGTGAAATGTTAGTCATCAAGTTGTATTCCTTTTGTCAGCCCTTACTTAGAGACTGTGAAAATAGGACAAGAGGAATGCGAAGTGTTACAGATAGAATGGCAGTACGACTCACTTTTTTGCAAACTAAATTTTAACAAATGTTTTCCTTCTATATCCTTGTGTGCATATTTCAGGACTGAAATCTGAGTTAAGACAATGGATTTATTTTTAAAATTTTTTTATTTCATTTTTGAAGTAAAAATTGTGGAAAGATCTGCTAAAGACCCTGCATCTTAATTTGTTACAGGCCAGGTGCAAATTACAGCTTCCAGTGGTAACCTTTATGTGCTACTATACAGGTATTGACTTCAAACCTGAGAGAAGACAGGAAGGAAAGCACAGAAGTTGTTTTATTTTCTGTGTTTTAAAAATAATGAGACTTCAGATTTTCATCTTACAGTACAAAATACTATTAGCTACCAGACTGAACAATCTTCCAGATCTGGGGGAGTGGGAAAAAACCACTGCCGATTTAACAGCTCTTCAGAGTCCTATGGCTCATTACAGGATTGCCTTTGGTTTTGTTGCCTGGAAGGTGTCTACATCTGACCTATTGTAACTGTGGGCTGTATGTTGACATCAGTGGCATTCCTAAGCATCAGGAAAGGAGACTAAATAAAAACTAATGGTTTGCCAAAATTATGAAAGACTGATATGGGAACTGGCTTCTTTTCCCTTACCTCACTTTTTTAATAGCCTCTCTTGTCTGCTGTTTGGCTGTTTTATTTGTGTTGTAGAATCAGGTAAAGGATCACTTATCTAGGATTGTTGTAAGATCCAGAAGAGTAACAGGAAGAAACAAGGTCCTGTGAATACAAAGCTTTTGTGTTATCTACCGATGTATACAACTGCACCGATAAATTCTAAATTGTAATGAAGTTATTTGGAAGTAGAAGTGTAGATAGCAAGTTCCTAAAACATTAATGAATATTCATTGTGAGGAAAGAAGACTGAGGGAAAGTTTGAGTTCAATGCTTATCTTGCCTGTGTGATCTGCAAGCTTTGCTGTCAGCCCTCATGTTCTGAACCGTCCATGATCTGTGCTGTCTCTCGTCCAGAAAAACAGGTGAAGTATATAGGAGGGAAAAGGAAATATTGCAAAAGTCAGAGGACGGGGACGGAATATGGGATTCTGAGAGATGCCTTCACTGCAATATCCCTAATTTGAGGGACATAAGAAGAGCTTGATTGTGCAGTGAGAGCTGTAGTTACTGTGATGGGGAAGTAAAAGTCTTTTAGCAGATATGTGGATATATGGAAGACGTGCGAGCATTGTGGCAGCAGGGTTCATGGATAAAGAGTTCCTTTTCAGCAGCGCTGTCTGGATAACAGCTTGGACCTGAAATAGAATTTAATTTTTTGCACATTTCCCCCTCCTAGCCACCGCACTCCCTTTTCTTTTCTCTTCCCCCCCCCCGTTGATAAGCTTCCCTGCTGACGTCACTCCTGAGGCAGTCATAAGTCAGCTGAGAAAAGAGAAATGACTAAGTTCCTTCCCTATGGGGCACTAGGACACTGCTGCTTTGAGACACTTAGGTCACCTGTCTCCCTAGCAAGGGACAAGAACTCAGTGTAATCCAACAATTGCATCTGCCCCCTTTGAAGGAGCCACTACAGTGGCTACAGTTATTATTATTATTATCATTATTATATACTCTCAGTGATTTCCACTGGTTTTTATCCATAGGATTTTTTTTTTCGAGAAAAGTTTTCTCAAAAGCTTCCCATTTACAGATACATGTATAGACCCTCATGTTGTTCCTGAAACACTGCAAGTCCTGAGTCAAGAATTGCAAAGAAATTAGATATTAGCAAAGGAAAGAATGCACTGATGTATTGAAGAGAAAATGGAAGTCATGTCAGCAAATGGGTGAAACAAACAAAGGAGATAATGGTGGAGATGGATGAGGAGAAAAGGGAAGTATGTGAGATATAAAGAAACTCGTGGGTGAGTGACATCTGCTTGAGAAAAAGAAGTTAGAGATGAATGGGGGAGGGTAGTACACAAACAGAAGGGGTTGATGATGGATAGAAAGTGAGGTTAGAGGGTAAAAAGACCTCAGGCAGTGTTTAGACTACAAGGAGAAGGAAGGAGAAGGCAAAGGGAAAATCAAGTAGAAAAAAAGGTGACTATTTAAAGAAGAGGAAATTGTGCTGGATCAGGGGACATGTATGGGGAGCAGGGTTCATGAGAGTTTTGGGGAGTATGAATGAGGAAAAAGCGATGCGAAAAGAGAACAGAAGTGGGGGTTGGAGGAGAAATAGTGGCTGGTATGGTTATGGTAAATGTGCTGGAAAAGGAGAAAAAGCAGAAAAACTATGCCTGCAGGACAGTGTAAAGCAAAGTGGGAAAAATGAATTGAAGGCATGACTGAATGGTGATTGACCTTATAAGGATGGATTTTGAGTGCTGAGTAGATTAGAGTTTTTTCATGTAAGTTACTGCAAATGTGTTACTGTACTGTGTCAGCAAAAGGACCATGGACTTTAGGCAATGGCTATCACTAAAATATCAGCCTATGGGCAACATGTAGGCAACTTAAAAATGAAGAATAAATTATAAGACACAATGCATTTTCTTCCTTTTTAGCTTTGCTGCAGCAATGTTTTCTTGCCCTGGCAGAACTCTCTACCTGCCCTTTGTGGAATGGAAAGGGAAAGCTGCTCCTGAATGTAGTGACGATGCCAGCCCTTGTCAGAGAGAAGGCTCAAAGTTCATCAGCCACCGGCCCTGCGTCCACACCTTAGCTGAGATGCAATTGATTTGCTCAGAGACAGGCAAATTGTTTTACAGCCATAGGCTGCTCCTGTAACACAGCAGATTTCATGCAAATCTGTTAGGGCAAGTAAATGGAACGAGTAAATAATAGCCCCTGTCTTGCTGCCTCTCCGCACTTGTCCTGCTTTCCTTCTCCATCTTCCCAATTAGAAACAAGATAAAAACAAAATGGGCCTCAGCTGTAGACATAAAGTTCATGCTAGACCTTAAGAAAATGTCCTGAATGTAAGCCTAGGTTATTTAGAGAAATCAAGTCTCCTTGATTAGAGGTGTTTTAAGAACATGCTAACAGCATATAAATTACAAAGGGATTGAAGGCTGAGGCTTTAAGACAGGAGGACAAGCCACTACATGATCAGGCAGGTGTGGAAGTGAAATCAAAGGGCTGTTAGATTGATTAATTATAAACCACATGAGAAACAACTGGGGAGAGACTTCCTCATTCAGACTCAAATAAGGTAGGGAATAGATTGCTTTACAACATGTCTTTGGGAGATTGTGTGAGCAAGGTGAAAGAAGGTACGTATGATAGGCTGCAGTCAGCAGAGAAAGGATGAAGACTGGGCTGGTCAGAGCTAAAGGGGAACAGATACAGGGATGTCTACAGAGGGATTTGTAGTTTATACTTCTATAGCATATAATCATTTTTATTTTTATTGTTTAGTTTCCCCTTTGCCTCTACTATGAAGAGTGTCTTAACTGTAGCAGTACGCTTGTTTATATTGGTATTATCCTTGTTTCATTCTATAGTTTTCAAGGGGGCCTAACACTTGTGCTTCCCATCTTTCAGTATGGAGACTGTTTTGGTCTGCAGGGCTAGCAGCTGCTGTGTAAATTTATTTCTTTTTATTCAGTCTGTCTTCTGTAGCAAACTACTGTGAACTAATTCTTAAGTCTTATTATCCAGGCTTCTTTACTGCACTCTGAAAAGAACAAGAAGTGCTGAAGAACATGATTAGCCCCTGCCTGATGAAACTGCTGACCCTACAGGGCCGCCAGTGCCAACAGGAGGATGGAAGGGTCAGGACTGGGATGCATGGTGTTCTGGCTGATAGCACACCGGAACAGATCAGAGCAGCCATGAAACTGCTCTGCGTGGCACTGGAAGTCAAGGCAGTTTTGAGCAATATCTGGAAGCAGAAAGATAATGATGCTGAAAGCTTCCTCTGCCCGTGTCCTTCTCACTTAGAGTCTGCAGTGTTGAAGTGACTGACAACTGAAAGAGCAGTAACTGGAGAGAGGAAGGAAGCCCAGTATCTCTACTTTTGGTTGGGGTTTTCTTGGATTCCAGGAAATCTGACCTTAAGAAGCGTGCCAGGGTAGAGAGGTTTGGGCTCATCATGGGGAGCAGCCACCCGGACTGAAGGAAGGAAATGAGATTGCATGCCCTTGTTTCCCAGTGGATGGAGGTAGCCTACCTCAACACTGCAGATGTAGAGCAAAGAGCTGTCTGACACAGATTTTAAATCAGACTGTCCTTACCCTCTGTTGCTAGCCAATGTGGGAGCAACAAAGATCCTTCTTATTTTTACAACTGAAAAATAATTCTTCCCTGTTCTGCTTTGTAGTAGATACATGCTGATGGAGAACCTGTTGAGAACAAGCAATCCAACATAAGGGTCTTTTCTCCTCCATCATTAACTGGACCTTATTAGTTAAGTGCAAGAAATAGTAGGAAATAAGCAGCTATAATAAATGCTGAAGGCTTAAACTCAGCCCAAACCTCTCCACTGACAGGAAATCCATGCTGCTATTCCAGGTTTTTACTTCAATAAACCTCTAAAGATTTGGACTCATCATTAAACATGTGAGTCCTAGGATTACTTCTTGTTGTTGTTGTTGCAGTTTTTAACTCAACTGCATTTTTGCCTGTTGCTCTGACAAAGCCGTGCTCACAGGCACAAAGCATGGGAAAAGGAACCAAGGGAAATTTGTTTTTTGTGGTCTCAGGGTGTGATGCAGCTAGCTGCTGGGAGCTTTTTCGCTGGTGTAAATATCTGTTCAAAGTGCGGACTTTGGACTGGATCAGTTTCATATGAACACCATTATAAAGATAGAAAAGTACTCTTATAGATATGGTGTGTTCCTGCAACTGGTGTGTCGGTGTGAAGCACGCGGAAAGGCATACCAGCTGCACCATGTTCAGTAGCAGAGCTTTTGAACATGAACAACAAGGCCTTTGGTCTCAATTCTTTCCTTCTCTCCTTGGTGAATGAGTACATCTGCAAGTTTTCACTATTTATGTGATAACAGTGGGTGGGAATTAGCTGTTTAGGATTACTCTTTGGATTATTGACATGCATTCATGGACCAAGCAGAATGACTAGTGTCAGGGAATCACGCCTGAATTACCCTTCAGCACTGTTGATGAAACACGTGATAGAGAACAGCAAATATACTAACAACTTTTGACTGTTGTTTCGTTATGGATTATTATTACTAAAAAGAGCAACATTGGAAAAAAAAAAAAAAAAAAGGTTTCCTGTCTGACTGACACCCTCTTCTAGTGAGTGAATGACAGGTATGTTGTAGTTATTTTTTGTTACAGTCATTGCTAGCTGCTCAAAGGGTAACACTGTTCCTCTGCGGGGTGAAGAGGTACCCACTCTGATACCTTTCGCCATGGACATCCACTCAGCTCCACCAAACTAGTAACTCTGAAGGTCCTCCCTGATGCCTGCTGTGGTAACGAAGCAGTTAAGTAAGACCTGCATGAAACCCAAGAGAAATGCACTGATTAAAACGCTGTAGTTATCTTCTACTATTCTTCTGTTTGGTCTTTTTCACCTTCTTCCGGTCTTGGCAGAGCATGCTCTAGTGGCTTTTTTTTTTTTTTTTTTTTTTTTTTAAAATCTGGATGGGAAATTAGTAAACACTTTACTTGGTTCAACATATGTTAAGGAAGTGGAAACAGCTGGGGGCCAAAGGGAGAATGTGGCTGGCAAGGCAGGTTGTTATTTTTACACAGAGTTGTTCAGTTAGATCTCTTTGTGTAGAGATGACACTCCGCACAGCCTAGTTTTACCCTGATTGCTCCTGTTAGTCCTCTTGCCTTTGAGCACTTTGTCTTAGCTGCTCGCACACCTGCATGTTTGTTCACTGTGATCTATTGCACAACAGCTTCTCCTTATCTCCCCCCTTCCTCAGCTCCTTTCTCTTCCTTTTCCTTTCGTACAGCTGTTGCCTTTGTCACACACCCCTGTAGACAGGAGAGCAGAGGCAGAGGTCTGCCCTGGCTTTGTGTGCTGCCTTCCCAGCCCTTCCTCTTTCAGAGGGAGAGAAACCCAGGGCAAGAGCTTGTCTGAAGTGAGAGAGCCAGCCAACTGCCAAGTTTGAAGAGACAGACCGAGCATGCATTCAGAGAAAATCATTAGGCAGGGGGAGAGAGCATGACATCCTGCCATCTCCTGTGGCAGGACAGAAAAAGTGGTGTAATAAGTGATGCTGTAGCAAGACAAAGAATAAAATTCTCTTTCTTTGTTCTCCCCTTTTCCACAAAGTTTTAAAGATTACCTTCATCTCTGTTGCCACTTATGTCTAGTAATGAACTCAGCCAAGCAGACTGGCACATATTTGCCTGTCACATGGAAGTCTCACATAATGTAGGCTAAGCAAACAGATATTCTTGGACTGTGATTATACCAAGGCTGCTTAATATGGTTAGAGGGATTGCTCTTGGTGTTTTTATTCAGACTTCAAAGACCAAGGCCACTTTGTTCATTTCTTCCTGGTTTTCTAAGGAAAGTGACTTAACTGCAAAGCTTTTATTACTGTTTTATTATGATTATGTATTAAGCCTTTTAAATTCCAGGGAGCCAAAAAACATTTCCAAGCAATGCACAGTTTTGATTCTGGGCTTCTGTGTGACGGTTTCATAGCTGAATTCCTCTGTCAAAGGTCATGTAAGACTTACCTAGAGACTTAGGACAGTCAACACCATGACACTTCATGTTGCTTTGCAGCACTGACTGAAATTGGAGCTCAGCAGCTTTACGCAGAAAGAAATGAGGACCAGAGCCACCTCACTCATCCTGTTGCCATGGAAATGTTGTTATGCAGTTATCACAGACAATAAAATGTTCTAATGGCAAAGAGCAAATATGTTAAATTAGTACAAGAAGTAAAACTAGTGTCAGTTTGCCATTTCCTTCTCCCATTAAGCCAGCATGGGTCTTAGCCATGGTTGTTGTGCCTTTTTTTTGTTTTTTCCTTCAATGTTCTATTTAAGGATCCTAGGTTGTTGCAGACTTGCTTTTGTTAGTAATGATATGCTGCTGTTATTGATGCCAATTAATTGCTTCAATCAGATGTTTTTCATTTTAGCATCCTTTGATTTCCTATCAGTCAGATGGCAAAGAGGAGAGAGGCTGTGTAATAAAACTTTCAAAGAACAAATAAAAATATCTATTTAAAGTCTGACAGTGTAGTTCTTGCCTTCTTTTTAGTTCAAAGGACAAATTACCAGCGGCCTCTGAAAAACCAGGACATGTACAAGATTTCATTATTGCCAAACATTTCAGGAAATATTGACAGATCTACTTATGAGACAGAATTTCCTGCTTCCTGCCGTGATGGATAAAATACTGACACACATTGATTCATCTGTTCACTTTGAATACGTGCTGACAGAAGCAGTCTGACTTTTAGAGCAGTATACACTCCAGGTGTATACGCTTGGGATGTCACTGACTACATAAAGCAAGTCTCTTGCATCCTGTTTGACATCCCTGGGGACTGAGAAGAGGAAATCATAAGTTGTCAGGGACTCAAGATGCCAGGGGTGTGAAGGTGACACCCCACTTTGTATGTTTTCAGGAGAAGGAGCATTGCCTCCTGCCAGCCTTCAGACCATTTGTGACTGGATGAAGAGAAACTGGCTCAGTGGCTAAAGATTAAATGTGGTACATCAAAGTGTCTGTCCCTTTCTTCACATTTTTGGTCATTTGTTGCCATTTGTGCCCCTTGGTCCTCTTGAGAACTAGTTCTGGTCATCTGAAAAGCCTTTTTAAGAAAAATCTGAATTTGAATTGACTGTGGCAGCATAATATACTGATTTATTATTATTATTATTTTCATTTTTTTTTTCTGGCAATTAAAAAGGGTTCAATTGGTCCTAAAAATATCAGCTAACTTCCTAGCACTGCATTTTTTTCCATAAATTTGGCATGAGTAACATTGGTCAAACTTACCGGACCATCTCACCTCAGGCTGTCACAGTTCCCACCAGCTACTCCATGCTAGTATGAGGGACCTGTAAATGAAAACCCATGGTTAAATCTTAAGTGAACAATCAGGGACAAAGATTCCTTAGGAACGTATTTTGGATGTAGGTTTTTAGAAAAGCTTAATTTTTAGGAAACAATACATTGTCATTTAAGTTGTCTAGACATAGATGCCTAGTTTGAGTTCATTTTGATGGTACTTAGGCCTCCAGGTGTCTTCCAAGTGCTCAAATACCATTTAAAAAATAAACAAAACATCATCCAAAAAACAAAACAAAACACTATGATTATCTTGAAGGCAGTTAAAGTAAATAGCCTGTTCAGATACCTTCTGTTGAGAAAGACTGTTAAAAAGAACATAGACGCACTTTGATAAAGTAATGTAGAGCAAATGTAGTTGCATATAGCAGGGTATTTAATGATAGAGGAGTAAATTCTATTCATGAGCATGGTGGGAGTAGAAACTTCCGTCAGAAGATAATATTTAAGAAGCAGCAAAAGGTTGGGGTATGGATATGACTGTTGGCACTTAAAGCACATCTAAGTTATGCCTCTGAAAGCAATTCAAAAGGCCCAACTTGGATAAGGAGGCCAGGAAACACTACTTTATTTGTAGACATCCTGGGCAGCTGTTGGCAGACTCTAAAGAAGAAACAGAGAAGGCACAAAGAGGGAAAAAAGCTTAGATACATTGCATCTTTTGCACTGACAGCACTGTTCTCTTCTCTTTCTGAATCATTATGAGGGTAAGGAGACTTCAAATAACTAAAAGGCTGTAATTACAGCCTTCTTCTGAAACATGCATTTGCTTCCCTGATGTTATGCAGGACAGTTCCTGTTTTCCTGTTGTTTCCTGTGGCATAAACATTTATTTTAAATTTCTTTTGTCATCTGTATAGATTGTGTCTGGAAGAGACATGCTTTCATGTGACACTCTTCCTTCCCACTGCTGTTTTTGTGGCCTTAGAGGCGAATGCAGGATATTCCTCTTCCATTTCCTTCACTGCCTCTCCTTTCTCCACTATCTCAGATCAATTGATCTGTAGTGATGTCAGCTTTTCCAAAGAGCCTACATAATTACTTGAGAAAAATTATTCATGTTGGATAGACTGGCTCTAACTTTCCTAGAAAAGACTGAAACATTTAGCCTGGGCTATATGATCCTTGAAAGTCCCTTCCTTGCCTGTGTTTCTATTATAGTCAAGTGTGTGACTCAAGTGGCTTAGCAGGAGGTATCCTGTATTGACACTAAGAATGGGAAAGGTGTGAGAACTTAATTAGCTGCTGATCTGTGCTGATAATTTTTCAAGTTACAAGTTGCCTTTACCACATTGTTTCTTTACAGCTGCACAGCACTGATTTCTACTGAGCTACCCAGAAGGTATGTTGTGCCAGTGAAGCTCTAATGGGAAATGTCTCAGTTTCATAAACTGGGAACTGAAGAGACCCCATTTAAAATTTGCACACAGGTGTATTCCTGCCAGAAGTGCTTGCCCAGATTTACCACGTGGCTTAATGACTCATGACACATGATTGAACACTGCTGGGTAATCTAGTTTAAAACTATAATTGTTGCAGTAAATCATTTAGGGAAAAATAAAGCCTTAAAAAAAGACAGGTTTAAAGAAAGACCTGCTTGATTGAGGTTATTACAACCTCAGAAAACATGAAAGAGCAACATGAGGAATCCTGTCTCTTTGAATGACTATTAAAGTCCACTTTATTTAGGATTAACAAGGGAAATGCTTTCTGATGGATTTTATTGATGAAAGCACTGATTTTTCTGTTCATCAGGACTGAAAAAGGAAGGGGGAAGACTGCCTTACTCTGACTAAATGGTCAGGCACCATGCTTAAAAATCATAGAGGTTTATCTCTGACCAGGAATTTCATAGCATTAGTTGACCTTGGCCTCCTGTCTACATCTGTGTTTCATTCATCAGTGCTCTTTTTCTGTAATGTTGTAGGTGACTGTCCAACTGTCAGCCTCCCATGGAAGAGAGAAGGTAGTGGTAGAAGGAGCATGTGAACATGTGGCACTTCCATTTTGCCGGTGCCAGGCTGTGACAGCTGAAGTGACGACAAACCAGCCATAAATGATAAGACCTTTGCTTAGGCTCTGGCATTTCCATAGTTTATAGCAGCTGGCAGGAGCCTGTGGTCTTTCAGTATGGTGTGTTTCGAGATGGAGGGGGGAAGCAGGGCTCTGGCAGCCTGCAGGCAGAGGAGGACAGGGATTTGGGCTGCAGCTGGTGGGAGGAAGGGGCTGCCTGCCAGTCTGTGTACTGATGATACAGCTCAGAGTACAGAAGACAGCAGAGGCTTAAGTGGTTTGGAGGGGGATGTCAGGGGCCTGTTTGACCAAACCATGCAACACCAACTCCAAGTGAGGCCCTTTCAGTTGAACGAGGACTGAGTATTTGGCGGGTAAAGTAAGATACGAGTTTGTGGCGTGGGTGTCAGGTACTCAGTACCTGCCTGGGTATGTGTTCTTGCTACATGATAAATTTTATCTCTGTTTCGGTGATGATTCACTCTCCCTGAAGGGTAATGTACCTGGTATTAACTACAGAGAAGTGGCATGTAAATAAGCAATTAATGTAAAGTAGCTGGCACTAACTTGCTAGTACTTTAAACCTGAGAAATGTGCTTTTTACTGGTGAAGTAATTAACTCATCTTATTTTCAAGTGCAGTATTGAAAGGAAGGTGCCCATTCCCTTGCCTGTGGAACTACTTTAGCAGAATCAGTAGGCTATGGTTTTGTAGTGTGGAAGAAAAAGGTGGTTGAGGAGATAGATGCCAGTGCAAGGCAGAGTCGGAAGGGAAAAGTCAGTATGAAAGTGTTTTTTTTGTTTTTTTTTTTTCTTTTTTCTTTTTTCTTTTTTCTTTTTTCTTTTTTCTGTTTTCTGTTGCTTCCATTACCAAAACAGGTGAGTGTGCCATGAAACCACCAGGCGGCAGGTTCAAAACAGAGGGAGGTACTTCTTCCTACGCTGGGTGTTTAAACTGTGGGAACCTTGGCAGCAGCCTTTGCAGGGTCTAGAAGTACTCAGAGCTTCAGGAACAGACTCTGAAGGTTCACAGATGAAAAACCTGTTGAGGGTTAACAGGCTCAAAAATAGCCACCGTGGTTCCTGTAGTCTGTCATGCACATATCCCTGGAAACAGGGTAGGAAATCTTGCAGAGTGTCAGTATGAGCATGCCATGCTCCTTTATTCCTCCTTGGCATTCATTGCTGGCTGCTGTCAGACACAGAAGGTTGTGCTAAATGCTATTCATGATCCACTGTTGCTTTTTTTATGTCCTTAACTATACTGTTATATGGAATTTTTGTACCAGTACTATACTTGGGGAAGATGGGAACATCTTGCACTATTTTTACTATTGTTAAATGGACACAGTTTCTCTGTTTGGATGTGACTGCAAGAGACATTTCAGTACCAGCACATGGGGTATGAATAGAGCAACTGAATCAACAGTCCCTCTGCAAATAGAAATGTAGTGGGAAATATGTTAAAGTACATTCCTCAATGACAAAAATAAAAGTCCTAATGTTTAAAGTCCATATGACAGAGAGAATTAACTGTTGGACAGAATTGTAATTTTGAGAATTTGATGACTTGTTTTGGGTAAAGAAAAACACTTTTTATATTTTGAGTACGTGGGGAAAATTGGAGACATTCAAATTAGTTCTAAGGCATTTTTGTTAGTCTGTAGATACCAGCTAAGTTAATTTAACTGGGCCTTTATTTTCTGTTGTCACAATTGTGGACATTGGAGAATCATAGCTGCTGTTTCTAAAGACTGACTGCAAATATTATCATTTTGAAAGGAGGTCCTAATGGTTTGCACACATTTACACACTGCAAGCTTCAGGCTGGAATAAGCTGCTTGCAGCTTAAGATAAGAGAAGAAGAAACCTTCCAGTCATTTTTGTCACAGACTAACTAGGATGGAGTAAGACACCCTTTCTCTTACAATTAACAGGCTACGGGTCATTTGTTGTGCATGAGAAGAGGCTCTGAATCACCTACTTGGCTCCTCTGTTACCATTCAAACAAGAGAAGTGGCCTTGCATCAGATAAGGCCTCAGCCATGCTACTGCTGTCAGGTAGAGTTGGTTGCCTGCTAGATCTGCCTTCAGTCTGGTCAGCAAGACATGGGCAAAGTGCAGACAGGAAGATGCTAGGACTATCGCTGTGAATGCCGATGCCCATACTATAAATCAACTAGGGACAGTGAAGCCAGGGAAGTTCTCCTTGGGCTCTAGAGCCCTCGCTGCCTCTCATCCAAGAACCACACAAACCCATTGCTGTCCCCTGCTTGGTGCTGGGGTGTCCTGTGTCCTAATGAGGAATCCATGGAGTCCTAGGGAGGAACTTGGGCACCAATGGCAAGCCTCCTGCACCTAGGACCTTCCTGGTACCTGTCTTCCCTCTTCTTTGTTTAGCTTCAAGGCCCCTAAGTGCCAGGTACCTGGGATATGGTGTCCCAGGAACAACTGCTAACCACAAGGAAGAGCTCCCTGTGTCAGGCCAGTTCTCCTGCTGGTCCCTCTTTGTAGTAGGATCATGGGAATAACATTCCACCTCTGTTACCTGCACTGGCTGTAGAGAGAAACACAGCTGCCAGAAAGGAGGCCATGGATGCAGCAGTGACAGCTGAGGCAGGGATTTCCAGTGGTCTGTTAGAATGGAAAGGGAACAGAAAGGAAAATATTGTACTATGGTCTGTCCACCTTTCAGTCTTCCCCGAGGCAGCAGCCTTCTTTGAGGCTGATGGGGTATGAACTTATTGATCCTGTGCAACACCCACCTCAGATTCATGTCCTACCTTTGACTCCAGTGGTGCTCCTGTCATCCCAGAAGCTCTAGATGTAAGATAAGAGTTAGGAGGAGTGGGGATGTGAGAGGGGTGAGGGGCTGAGTTACGGGCTGACAGTTCAGGGAATTGTGAGAACAAGAGGACAGAGAGGGGAGGGTGACATGTTCTCAGCTTCCCTAAATGCAAGGATGCTATCATAGCCCTGATGCTAATATAGTGATGAGGTTCTCAAATATAAATGTTTTTTGGTTGATTTCTTGTTTGTTTGTTTTTGTTTATTTGTTTTTTTGATCTCAGGTTCAGAAGATGGGTATATTTAGTACTGAATACCTGCAATAACCTTGGGACCATAAACTTAAGAGCCATGGAGTAAATCGGTGGTGAGGGAAGGGGGAAACAGAACAGCAGTTCCTGAGCACACAGTGATATGCTGATCCACATTTAGGAAGTTGCTTGTGTGCCTTTCATTATCTTGGTTCAGAGGAACCATGATAGCAAATATGTAGGTTTGGTAAACAAGCTAATAGCACTAAGAAAATACCTGACTACACATCACTGATTATGACTCCCAGGGCAAACTGACTTTTAAAACCTTGTCATTCAGCAAAACTATGAGGAGCTATACTGTTTTTACTTGGTAAACATTCCCTTACCTAACAAAAGCTATTACCAGTGAGGAAAGAAGTGGCCAGGTATACTCTTTCTGTGAAGTGAAAGCCTTCGGGCACAATAGCTGACGTTCACTTAAAACCCTATAATTCTGTGAGTGAAGAAAAGAAAATGCACTGAACTGGCAGATGAAATGTACTGCTTTCCTTGTCTTCATGTAAAAGGTCAAGGAGAAAAAAAAAAAAAAAAAGAAACAACAACAACAAAAAACAGGAGGTCAGAAATAAATCAGGAACAATAAAAATAGTCCTTAAGACACAGTGGTGGTAACACAGTGCTCTTCTTCCTGTAGCCCAATCTCACTGTACTGCCAGGAGAAAAAAACATTGAGAACATGCCAAAGTATTGTAAGCAATGCAATTGCATTTTGGAGGGCACAAACACAGACTTTGTTGTTAAAGGGCTATGTCTTTCACCTTGAATTTCTTTGATGGTGACCTAAGAATCTCCTTTATGATCGCAGAGTGCCTTTTTAAGACCATTTATGTTGCTTGGAAGAGTTATTTGAACAGTATCTGTGCACTGCTGAGGTGAATTTAATTGGGTTCCTGTTTATGCAATGCAATTAAACTATTGCCCTTTGATGGAAAACTATCCAAATGAAGTAGTATTGTTTGGGTAAGGGCTGATAAAATGTAATGTGGCTTATTGATGTATTTCAGGTTTATTGATCTAACCTTCTGAAGTTACCTTTTATAATGTATAAAAGTCCCTCTGCAGCTTGCACCCTTTTCATATACTTTTTTCTCTTGGTTTGTTGGGAGGAAGAGTATTCTGACCAGCTCATAGCAGCCTTTGCTCCCTATTAAGGAAGATCCCCCTATAGTTGGGCATCTCCAGATTCACTTCTTCAGTTGAACCATGCCATAAAGTTTCAGTTTTAGCTTGCAAAGCAAGCTTTCAGCCATCCCTTGTAGAAGGAAGCTCAGCTCAGACATTTGGCATTTGATTCTCCGTTTTATGTAATGAGTTACAGGCATCTGGTTTTGTTTGTTTGTTTTTGTTTTGTTTTCTTATCAGACATGCGTAGAATAGCTTTTCATACCACCTTGCTGGTTTGCTAACATAGAAGCATTTGTATGTTTACACTGGATGCTCTGATCAGACATAGATTATTAAACTCTGTTTGGAGCTAGCCTTCAATAAGGAAGAATAAAAGACTGAGACCTGAAAGCTGAAATCAGAGGGAAAAAGATCTGTCCCTTCATAGATGCGATTGGCAGAGATTAACACAAGCTAAATGAATTGACCTTTTCCTCCCCAGCCTCCATGGGCTACTCTCTATTCTCTGAATTTTGACTTTATTACTATTATTATTATTATTATTGTTATTATCATTATTATTATTATTATTATTTCCCTGCAGACAATGTCCATGTGTCTGAAACAGACTACACGATCTAGTCTGCTCTTGATTTCTACCTGCCTGCACCTGGTTCTCCCCGTTGTTTGTATCTGCTAGTACTCTGATGAAGAGACTTGTCTTTGAGGCCTCCTCTTGCTAGAGATGTTTACTGTTTGTGATTTAGCCTTTTCTCTCTCTCAAATCCTTGTTTGTTTGTTATTTTTAACTTTTATGGTGTCAGGGGGCAGTCTTTTTCCATCCTTCAGCTGTTGGGCATTTCTCTGGACCTGGTCAACCAGTTTGCTTCTTTCTCTCCTCTTTGACTGAGCCAAAACAACTTTTCTTGCTAAGTCAGGATGCCTTCTAGCTTCCTGATCATGCCTACTCCTTTCTCTGTGGGGCATTGAAAGCTTGTCCTACCCGGCTGCTGTGAGTAGGCAGGACATAGTTTTAAGTTGTATTCTGAAAAGCTCAATTACATGAGCTATTTTTTTTTCTCATCTCCACCCCCAAACTGCAGCTCAAGCCAGAAGAAAAATGAATCTGACAGCTCTTAAAACAATTGGGTAACTTTTTGTCATATTCTCACCACAACAGTTTCAAATCCTGTTCTTATCAAAATGGATGGACCTTTTCCTGTGGACCTGGTCTTAGGTGAGAGTCACATTAGAATCAGAAACCAAAATGTAGCATAAGCTAGAAAGACATAATCTTAACTGTTTTCTTCCCAGCTTCCTCTCAGATGGCAAGTTCTGTTGTACCATGTGTGAAACTTCTTGTATGGTTATTTTCCTAAAGAGAGTCTGTATGGGCAGTAGCTTAGTGCTTGTTTTGCACTTTAAACTCCTGCTTTACTAAGTTAATAAAACAGGCTGTAAATAAGTTAAAGAAAGTGTGCTTTTACAGCTCTAGTTTCCTGCCAAGCCAGTAGTGTATGACACATGACTTCTGTGTGTCATGTGCAGAAATGACATCTCCTCACTGGAATAATGATCTGCCCCTGCAAAGAGGCTGTGCTAAGTAGCTGGGGACATTAAGCTAAGAGTCATGCCGGGCTGGCATGGCTGTACTCCCTCGGGGACTTGAACTAAAGCTACTTTTACATACTTTCTCTATCAAAACTACTCTGTTCAGAGCTGTCCTCATTTCACACACAGTAATGTATTGTTTTGTGGAGGCATAACCCAACATCTCTTTGAAATAATATCTGAGGAAGTCAGATGTATAAGGAAGTCATCAGATCTTGGTAACTCTACAGGCTTGAGATCTGTATTTCAAATAGACATGACTCCTGTTTGGTACCTACAGGAAAACCACACTAAACACAAAATGGAAAATTAAGCAGTTTAAACCACAGTGAAGGGAAGACAGTTAATATTTTAACAAGAAAATAGGGTTTACTATTATGTTATTTTATGTTATTTTATGTTATTTTATTTTATGTTATTTTATGTTATTTTATGTTATTTTATTAATTTTGAACTGTATGGTGTTGTATGTCTGAAGACCCAGTTGGGAGACGTTGGACTACATGATTAAAAAGATTTTTGACTTAAAATTGTTCCTTATTTTCCTTCAAAAGCTAAATTATGGCATAGCACCAGGCTCTATAGAATTATTCAGTGCTTATGTAGTTACCTTCTTGCTTTGTCTGTGAACATATGTGAGGTCTGGAGCACATGTAATTTATACAACATAGCATTGGGACTTCCAGTGCTTCATAATGCTCTGCTTGACAGAGAAATTACAAAACCAAGGCTTGAATCACTTGTGCTGCCTCTTTCTTCTCCCTCATTTGTTATAATACACTAAAATTAAAAGGAAGATGTCTGTTTTGGATGCAGTTGAACTTATTTAAAAGTTATCCTCTCTGTCATGAGCTCCAGTTGCTCATTGCTACCTGCTTCCAAACTCTTTCCCACTTTCTTCGCACAAGTTGCTGGAGATGAGTGGTTATTACTCCTTTGAACACGTTGGGATAATTTAAATAATACATTTTTTCCTGTCATCTGATTCAGTTCAAATGATCCCTAGTAGCTCAGTACCTAACAGTTTTTGAACCTAGACATTTTAGAGAAAAGTAGGTTAGGAAGGAACAGCTAGTGACATATTGACAGCAAATCTGAGTTCTCAATATTTTCTGTTGGAGGCATCTTGGGGCATGAGAGCATGTAAAGTCGCCTATGTGTGTTGTATGTGACCTAAAATCTCACAGAAGATACTCTTTCTCCATGGAAAGCTACTACTGTTCAAAGAAGAAAGCCAACATGGAAAATTTTGCAAAAATCAGACAAGGAAAAACAGAACATAAATTGGTATAATTGCCACAAATGCTTTATCTTGCAAAAATTGTAGGCTGAGCTTGTGGCATTTTTTATTTATTTTGCATGCTGGTTGTGCTTGTAGATATATTTGTAGCGGTCTCATGTAAGGACAATGGAGGTAGAGGCTAAGAACCATAGTTCTGAATACCTTTCATACTCCCTTTATATAAGTCTAACTACCACTACCCGTCATTTTCAGGGTAAAATAGTTCCCTGCAGTAGTAGCAACCAAGAGCAGCCCCTCATAAAGGAAAGAATTAAAATAATTTCCATATAATATTTCATTTGAGAGCTTGACCATCATTAAAATGGGATTAATCAATTTTCAACAACCCTGAAGGATTACGCATACCTGGGGCCTGACAGGTTTAACTGTGGAAACGTGTTAGTGCAGTCAGAGGGGCAGACTTTTAACACCCAGATTAAAAAACAGCAGCTCTGGCCATGACTGCAGCCATTCCCAGACGCTCAAACTGCTTGAATGCACACTTACAGAGTGTACCCTTGAAATAATACAGTACCTTTTCAGTGTTTCTCAGCAAAATACATCTTTAGGAGGGCTTGCCATCAATCATACAGCAGGGAGGAGTCATCTTTGCCCCTAGAGACAGCTTGAGGGTCTGCTTTTGTCCAAAAGCATCCATGCACGTGGGCGAATCTCTAGTGGCATGTGACCCTGCTTGCTCTGCTTCCAGAAGAGGATTTTACGGTATGTGCTTTGGGAATCTGGAGGCTGTTTGGCATTGGAAATAAGCTAATGCAAAACACAGTCAAAACACAGTGCTTTCATGTGAGCTCCTGAGGAGAGGCCATGGCTCTTAAGAGTATGTGCTGCCTTGGGTTTGTTTACAAGGACAAAGAAAGAACTGTTGTGGGAAATGGTCACGTCATTGTTCCTATGGTGTTCTGTATGTTGTTTATAGGATACTGCCAAGTGGCTAGCACAACCACACATGTGATAGTTCATCTTGGGAGCTGCAGGTCCTCTTTTTGATTTAGTTCAAAAGCTAAAAAGGGGGAGAGTTGTTTAAAATGTGTACAACATCACTGCTATTCAACAGTTTAAAAACCCTTTCCCCCCTTGCATTTGCTAGTCTTAGCACAGGTGAGTTTCTAGAACAAATGAGAAACATCCCGAGCAGTATCAGTGTTTGAAATCCATGCTTGTATCTTTGAGTAAATGTTTTACCACAGATGTTCTGAGTGGTGTGACCATAGGTGTATCTGTAGCCACCTCTGATGTCTGTGATTTTCCCTTTTCTACTGTTCTTAGTTCATAAGTATAATTCCAGATTCAAATGAAAAGTATTTCTGCTCATGTTTTATAAGAGCTTAGTACATTGTGTGAGCCCAGGAGTGCAAGAACTGCTGACTTCTCTATCCATATTTTGTGGAATTATTTTACATTGTCAGATTAGTTTTATTCCCTATAGGTATGTCCTGGACTCTTCTGTAGTAATTATTTTTGATGACTCCACTAACGCCTACTGCTCAAGGCAGAGATGATCTATTTCAGACTCCCCCGCTGAATGAATTTAGCCAACAATCCACTTATGACTCTGGCAGATGTTTCTGCTTTCTTTCTTTCCTTCAGGCCAGTAAAAACTTTATAAATCTTCCTTCCACCATTCCAGAAATGTGAGAACTTTCCCCCTTGACACCTAAAACATCTCACTGACCTTGTGTGTGTAAGACAGAACTCATGTTTGTAGATATTGCAGACACCTGAGTTTAAATGAACTCAAAACATTTGCTTTTATAAAAGGTTGATTCAAATTAGACTAAGCTCTGCAAAAATGGATTTTATATAAGCATATTTACATTTGGTGCTCATACATCTACAATTAAAAAGCCATCAACTTGATTACTGTACTGCAATTAGTCCAAAAGTTTACATTGGTTGCTCCTGCTATTTGTATAAGATTGTGCCCCCTGTCCTTAGCATGCACACCAGTAGCCATGAAATCAAGGGTCTATTTCCATTGATCTCAGCAGACATTAGCAAAAGGTCTGTAGAAAATGCATGAGATTCCGCTCTACAGCAAGCCTGAGGCACGTTCATTAGGATCCTTCATCTCCATTTCCAGATGCAAATGTATTCCTTGGTTTGCTTTCTCATTGAAGAAGACCAGAGAGTTCAAAGAAGCTAATTCTCATACTCAGTTTTCAAGTATTTTAAGGCTTGTCCTGCTTGGAGCTGGAGAGCATTTAGATCTGTTGACTATTCCTGGGAAATGTGAGGTGAGCTGATTACTGGAGTCCAGCTCTGCATACACTACTGCACGCATTATTTTTGGAGCTAAGTTTTGCTAAGAAGCCAAAGATTAATTGGTTATGGAGACTAAATTATCCTTTCACTTTATAATTTATTAGAAAATGTCATGGTGTTGTAACCAGAGGCTGTTAAGAAGCCTTCATGAAAATGAATAATTATGACATGATGAGGCAATGGCCGAGAGGAATTTTTTAAATCGCTCTAACATGAATAAATAAAACGGAGATTAGTATTCTAGGAAAAATATGTAAGCTTGTGTAACTGCAAATGAAGATTGGCATAAGCTTTTGTATTTTTTTTTTTTATTGTGAAGTTGTTGGAATATATCCAAAGCAGTAGCATAAGTTACTTTTTTTTTTTTTTTTTTTAAATTGTATTACATTGTATTAGTCTCTGTGCTAATTGTGGCTTTAAGACTCCCATCATACGGCTGTCCTTTCTTTCTGTGGTCCTCATAAAGCAGTGAGATGGTGATCTTTCCCTTGTCACCCCTATCTCAGCAAATTATTTTCTTCTGCTACTCTATGAGCCTGCAAGCTGTCTAACTAGAAGTTACAGAGTATGATTATGAGAATTTATATTTTGTTTCTTGGTATTTCACACCTACCCAGGTATTATGTGCATTTTGTGCATGTTCTGCAACTATAAATCCCAAATGCTCAAATCCATTAAAGGTCAGTATTAGTCAATCTATGGGATAGATTTGCACATAGAATCACGAAATATCCCGAGTTGGATGAGACCCACGAAGATCATTGAGTCCAACTCCAACATGATCGGCGCTGTGCTGCTTGAGGAACAGCCATTAATGGAAAGCTCACAAAAATGAGAAAGGTGATGAACACTTGACAAAAATAAATAAATAAAACGAGGAATAACTTGGTTAGGACAGTTGTAGAGTTCCTCTTCCCTACAGCCACAATACTGTAAAGCATGATAAAAATTAAAAATTATATCCCTTTTTACTTCTTTTTTTCCTTCTAAATTGCCAAAAGATAGAAATAATCATTACTAACATGCAGAAAGGACTATAATAGCTGTGAAAGACAAAGAAAGAAAAAAGATGAAATAGCTGTGTGCTTATTGCCCTTTAACACCTATTTTATTAATAAAATTTCTGTGTCTATTGTGCCCACTATAAAGATTTAAGAGTGGATAGCCAAAGCCGTGATGGGTTCTACAGGTCAGTATGCCCACTGGCTGATACCTGGACAGCTAATAACCTTCAGATTATCCAATTTGAGGCAGCTGTCCATGTCATCATTGCCTTAACTCAACTCTTCAGCAACAGCTTGGCCACCTTCACCTGTAGCAGATTTTCCTAAAGTGACTTGCTGACTTTGAGCAACTTGACTCCAAGGAGTTAATGGGAGCTTTCTCCGTGACACCAGTTGGGTAGAGTTGAAGTTTTGATGTATAAGAAACAGCCACTTAGCTGTACCGATGGTTCATGGCTTTTTGGAAGGATTACCTATTGGGTGCATGGGAGCTCAGAATGCAGAGACCAGGTATGTTACGTGAAAGGATTCTGCTTTTTTGCATTTACCTCACTAAGAAAAACATATCTTTAGCTATTTCATAACTAGAAACAACGTGTTTATCAACAGTAGAAAGATGGCTGAGCCTTATGAGCCTTAATAGCTGCTCAGGGTTTAGGTGATTCACAAACATTCAACCTCCACGAGTTGGATTTTTTTTTTTTTTGTGTGTGTGTGTGTGCATATGTGTCTGGCATAAGTAGTCAGTATTATTCTAGCACTGATATTGTTACTGTAATCCTGTATTATTTGTCCATGTTTTACACAGTACAGGTCTGCTCCCTGAGGTTTAGGCTTTGGCTAGTATTACATTCTCATCAGCGAGAGATGACTTGTGCATCTGGGTTTTACATCTGGAACACAGGCTTTTGTTTGTGTGAAACTCATTCAGAAAACTTACTGAACTGTTTTTGAAGTGGGACAGTGTATTTTTATATCAGTGGAGTGCCAGAGGATTTAAGTCCGTATGTCCTTGTTCCTGGTCACAGGAAAATGCATTGTGAAAAAGCACATGTGAAATTCTGTCTGTGTGATGTTGAGAGTACTTTGCACTATTTTCAGTGTTAATGACTGAACTTGTAAATATGACGTTGCGTGGAAGATAAGCCAAGGTGATGAAGACTAAGCAAGATAAAAGAAAGAGATGGTAAACACATTATCTTCTTTTAAAGGAAACGTGGTCTAAAGGTACTGGGTCTTGTCTTTTCTGATTTGGCAAGAATAAGGTTAAGTTTTTCTTATGTCAAGTGACAAATTTAACAGGGAAGACATCCACCAAAGAGCAGACAGGCCAGACTACTTAACAAAAGCTCATTTTCTGTTCTGTGTGGTAGAAGCCTTAACAGTGTTCTCTTGAAGTCAGTAGCAAAACTGTTTTTTCAGCAGCCCAGCAATTTATCCCAGGTGTTTTGCTGCCATAGTAACTGGCTTATCCACATGTGCAGAGTGCAGCTTGGTCTAAATTAAGAGCTGCTGTTGTCAGACTAGTTCTGGAAAAAAAGGACAGTTATAGTTGAATTAAATGTTATTACCATTATTATTGTTAGGAAATATTATTATTTTTCATTACACTTTCTGGAAGTAGGCTAACACGTGATAGGGAAAAAATCTCTTATCTCTAAGCTGTAACCATTTATATACTTACAGATCACAGTAAATACAACAGAAGCATATACGTTAAAGGTAAGTTTTACCCTCAGAAACTTGCGCCATCTAAGAACATACAGCTCTGTGAGTCCATCAAGAAAAATCAAAGTAAATATATAAGTTCCCCATGTAGGAGTAGGGCAAATATTAAATAAACCTGCTGTTAGGACAGCCCATTTGTTATAAAACAGCCAGGTATCAATTATGGTAGATTTTCCTATGCTTTTGAAGAGACTGCCTGCTAAAGGAAAGTGTCTGTTTCAGCTTCTTTTATATTGTGGGACTAGCCTATGTCCTTATCTCTTTGTGTGTTGATTCAGCAAGTACTAGCGATCTGCCTCCTTCATCTCTCTCTTTGTTACTTTTAGAACAAGGATGTCCTGAACTAATTCATTCTCTTCATTTGGAGCATTGGTGACTGGACCTGATAGTAAATCAAGGACACTAGGAAAATGTGGGGACTACCCATGCCCTTGACGTGTTTCTGACAATTTTTAAAATGTTTTTATGATATTTAATACTTTTAGATCTTTATCAGTGTCCTTTCTTATTGATCACTTGCAAGTACACAGTGCTAAGAATATATCTAGGCTATGTTCAAGTTCTTCCTTGCTGAAAAGCAGTTAGAGAAAACAGGACATGACAGTGCTCTCTTATTCCTTCCTGATTCATAACCATGCAGAATGCTAAAGCTGCTACCCTGAAAAGATCGAGTCACCTCATCCTTCTAGCAATGCTCTTTTTTCTCCAGTTGTTTATAACATGTTGTCTTGGGCACCAGCTGTGGTCCTGTCCATGATTTTTGGTATCACTGTACATGGCAAGCAGTCTGGCATACTTCAGAGATGTAAGGAAAAGTACTGGGAGATGGGTGCTGGATTCATTTGAGCCAGTTTGAAAATCCTAAATGGAAAATGAGAATAGCCTTTCTCCTCAATTAATTTAAAATAAATAAAACTCAAGAATTTAAAATAGTTCATCTGTGTCATCACATTGAAAAGCAGCTTTGTTTCAGTCAATGCAACTCTATTACAATAAGATCTTGAAACTGGATATGTTGGGGGCTTGGAGAGAAGGGAGAGAGAAAATAATTGATTCATGTAGAAATTTTATTTATTTATTTTTTACAGTCAGTTTCAAACCAAAAATCTTCTTTAAGTGTTGATCTTATTTCATTCACTTGAAGATAGGGATGATAAACCAGTTAAGTATAATGGAAGCTTAAAATCAGAATGAAACATTTAATTTAGTTTTAAGGTGACCGTTTGAAGTAACAAATTTTAAGATATTTTATGATTTATTTATTTTTTTTTTAATATAGCTTTCATTAATAATAGGTTATACTGACTCCTACAGCATCTGTCTCAACCTGTAAAGCATGTGGAAGTGGAATTCACATTGGAGTCAGTGGCTGTTCAGTTCAGTGCATGAAAGCTACAGACATTTGTGTCTCATTCTTTGTTATTGTGGTCAGAGGCATAAACTAGAAATTTGTTTTTTGGAGATGCAATTATTTTCAGGAAAATGGCTCCTTTCAATGGGTCTGACTCCATATCAGTTTGATTCATAATGATCTTGCATGTGCCACTTTTCAGTTGCCATTGAAGTTTCCAGGAACTGGTTTTTAATTCTTATTTGCTTAAAAATAAACATGAGGTGTTTATATCTTTGCATGTGTTTATTGCATCAACTGTGAAGTCATTTAAATGGCAGCAGTGCTAGGAAGCACAGTCGAGTGCCAGACAAAAATAAAAGAATATTTTGAAAGATCAATGGGGTTTTTTAAGCTCAAAAGAATCTATTTAATTCAAACCACACAATGTGTGATTGTGATATCATTAAAATAAATATCCAAAATGAGCCATCCCTCACCCTCCATATCAAAGGGCTGACATAATTTCTGCATATTGTATTGATAGTTTTTGGTATTCTGTACAAAGGTCAGACAAGTAAGCAGTGAAAGCAAGCTGTGTTCTCAAACACCACTCCAAGTCCCAGCGTGAGCTTTTTTATCTTTTTTGAATATAAGGTCATCAGAAGTGAAGTTTTAATCTGTTTTGTCCACCTGTGTTTACTGTAGCTAGGGGATCTATTGCTTTCCTATTGCTTTCATTTATTTAAATGAATGAGAGAACAGGATATGGGAAAAGTCCTAATAAGGCAGATTAGGCAAAAGGAGTCTAAGTTGCCATCCCACGCCGCAGCAGCTTCCAAGGAGACTGTTGGTCGTTTGCCTGTCTAATTTTATACGTTAGTGTATGGCTCCCACACCACCAGTCTCATACTGTAGATGTTATAGAAATGGAATTTGCATTGAAGTCAGTGACAACCGAGTGCATATACAGTGTAAAATAAACACAGGCATTGCTTTCATTATCTCTCCTTTCCTCCATGATGTTCATTAGACTTCTGATGTTGTTTCTTTGCTTGCAGAGGTACTGGGAATATCTCTGGAAATTCTGTTTTCTAGTCTTTTGAAGGAAGGGCAAGGGACCAGTTTTGTATTTTTATGTTTTTAATAGGGGAAGAGCACCAAGTCACTAATCTGAAACTTGTTCCACTATGAAAATAGCCATGCTGAGAACATAGCATAGCTTTGTTTTGTTATTCCACAGAAAAATCAAGAAGCTGATGAGTAAACGGAAAAATATGTTGACAAAAATGTTTTTTTCTTATAATATCTTACACATGCTTGTACTCAAAAACATTTGGAAAATGTAGGTATATTTTCTTGATGCATGCCCTAAAACAATTCATTCGCTGAATAATAAATAACAGTTTAGACAAATGATGTCTGCTTTTCTCATAGTAACAGCAGAATACATCTGACCATGCTTGTAGTACTATCTGCAAAGATGTGTATGCAAATACAGATACAGAAAGTGTTCTTTAAGGTGAAATAAATTAGTTTCCATTTATGCTTTTTTTTTCTGCTTTTTGACTGTAGAGATCTGCTGTTGCATTTGGAGGGGCTGCATCTTAAACACTGGAGAGGCCTTGCATTATTTCCAGAAATCCCACTGAGATATGGGGGTGGGTGTGAAGCAGAGGCATAAATTAATGCTGCTTCTTTTTGTCTTCTCTGTATTTCTTCATTGAATGAAGAAACAATGGGACAAAGATTTTGGCATCTCTTGTTGGAGTAGTGTATTTCACAGAGCACTGTTGTTCATATGGCTTTGTATGTAAATGTATTCATCATTGTGTTTATCAGGCACAAAAACTCCAGCAGAGCCTCTCAGATTGGCACTGTGTGGTACAGGCTGTGAGGGGAAGATGAAGGAGGGTTGCTGTGTTCAGCATAGAAATGAGATCTTCAACTGCTGGATATTTTATTTTACAAAGGGTTAGAAGAGAGCAGAGAAAAAGAGGGGAGGAATAGAAAGTCTGGCTTTAAAAAGTCTGTCAGAGGGACTGCCTGTTTGTCTAATAGCCCTTCTGTCCTGGGATGAGAGTTTGTGTTTCTCTCCCTACTGCAGGGGTTCTGGCTCACATCTCCTCAGAAATGCCGTCCCCTCACGTTTTCCAAGATGAGGCCTCCCCAGGCTGTAGCAGATTCCTGAATCCTTCCTCCCAGAACGTGCCTGTGAGAGGGACCCCAGCCTTGTCCCCTCCCCTGGGCCCCGGTTGCTTTTTCTACTTCAGATTTAGGCTGAAAATTCAGGTCTCTGTGTGTCCCAGACATTCATGATCTGAACCTTTTCTTGAAAGTGAGAAGCAGATCTTCAAGTGGTCACAAGTAGAGGAGGGAGCTGGTCTGTGGTTTTCAATGTCCCAGAGAAGGGCTCGCATCCTCAAGTTTATGTTGGGGTTGGTTATATTCCTTGGCTGGTTTGCAGCCAGGTAAGTGTTGAACAGGAGACCTGGATGGGAATCTAGAAAAGCTTACTCCTACATGCCTTTACTGTTGTGGAAGTATTTATTTTACTCCTTCCCAATCTCTAATTTAATAAAGCTTGTAAGTTTATTAGTTATTTTAGTACAACTAAAAGTTATACTAAAATATATAAAAGTATTTTATTAGATATTTTAAGTCTTTGAGACTTTTATTCTACATTTAACTTTGGTTGAAATATGCCAGAAGACCCCAAAATGTTTCACAGTGGGAAGCGTGATTATGTAAGCTTTACTTTCTGAGAAAACCAAGAACCTTCCACCTCTCCCAGTTTTGTTCCCGTGACTCTCATTATTTTTAACAAGCCTTTAGTATTTTGTGAAAAAAAAAAGTCTTAATTTAACTCTACTGTTCATAGATTTTTAAAAAATATATTCATACTTATTTATAAATAGCTTCTAAAAATTTCTTATATAGTATCTGAACCCCTGAATAGTATTGCAAGCTGATTATTTCAGCCCAGCACAATTTCTCTGCATTATTTGCATCTTTTTAGGCTTTCAACAAGTGCATGACACTCTGGTAATGTCATTCCTGAAATGTATATGTTTACCATATTTTGGTAGAAAGGTACTCTTCTTTATTTGACTATGATTAGCAAATAAACAAATTTTGATTCCTTAAATGTTCTGCTACAGCTACGCTTCTAAGTTAATTTGTATTGCTGAAAACTCCACAAGTGGTTAGCAGACTGTATTAGAAACCATTCATACCATTCCTCTGTTGAAAGTTTTTGGATTTCCATAGAGGTGCTTTATGTAGACTGGTTCAGTGGAATCTGTTTTTGTGTTGGCATTTTAATATCTCATACAATTTGACTGCTGGAGGATATATATGAAGCATTATGTAACATTTAAATGATATAGCATTTACAACATATAATGTTATTAAAATGTTAACTAATAGCTTATCGTGCAATATTTTTATTCTTGATTTTTTTTTTTTTTTGTAGAAGTTAGGATGTCTTTAGGTGTGTTTTTATTCCCTTTACAATTTTATGTTCTTTTTTATTCAAAATATGAATTTATTTTTAATGTAAGAATAGGTACAGAAATCATCTTAAAGTTGCTTACTTTATATAAAGCTAGCTTTAAAAACAATTTGGGTTTTGGCAACAAGTGTGGTCCACTGTACATCTTATTTTGATTTTATTGATGTAATTAGTATGAATTTAGTATGAATTCATATTTTTTGTGCAGTTTAAACTTGTGATTTCCCACATGATGTTGTTTGTTTCTGTCTTTTTTTTTTTTTTTTTTTTTTTTTTTAAAGTGGAACCTTGCATTCTCTAGTAGAGATGGCAAGCTCTCCACTGGCCCATAGAAAATAGCCCAGCACAATTGGGTGACTTTAGTCTTCATTTCCTCATTACGTGTTCTCTCTTCTGAACTGTTTTCTATTTTTCACTGCAGTTTATTTTGCATTGTCTCTTCTTTCATGAGTAAACATAAATGATACCATAAAAAGGTCAAACTGAACTTTTGATCCCATCGTTTCTATGAGGTCGTCAAAATTAGGCAGAATAAATCTGTCCGTCTTAACTGAAAACCTCTTTTTACTGCCTACATTAACAGCACTGGGAACAAAAATAGGTTGGAGAGACTTTTAATCTGTAAAATGCATTATCAAGTCAAAAAATCACAGTGAAATATGGAAATAAACAGAGAGAACAGAAGAGAAGCTTCTTGTCATTTTTTTGTTGTTGTTGTTGAATTGGCAGAGCCCAGACAGGCCATAAAGACTCCGTTGTGTATTTCAGTCAAGTTTCAGATCCAAATGGTTACAAGGCAAATTCATTCTCGATATACAGCCTTTGAAACAATGACCATAACATTAAATTAATGAGATGTGATCGAAATGTCAAGGCTCTCATAAAGAAATCATTCACTCATTTGGGTTATTTTATCAAGAGATTAATAAATATAGGGCATGGAAGGAATTGACTTATTTATAAGAAGTGGCCTTATGATGTCATGCTGGTAGTCCTCACCATCCCTCCTGTGCTGCTGCAGAACTCCTTAGCTAGAGAACATAGAAGTCATAGGACCTGGGTCATCGTACTTGCTACTGTAAAGAGCAAACATAAAAGGGTCAGGTCCAAAACAAGATCCAGAATTGTCTCTGGTGCTCTGTACTGTGTGTAATAGGTTACCATTACTTTTTTTGATGTATTGTGTTGTCGAAATCTATTAAAACACAGATGAAGTCACTGGAAACTCATAAAAACACCAACTTAAGTACCACACTGGTTGATCATCCCATTAGACAGCCTCAGACAACAGCCAGTAGCCACAGCTTAGAGAAGGAACTTAACAGAGCAATGATCCTTTTCTCTTCCCTTTCTTCTAGCAATCAGTGCTACAGGCATTTCCTTCCCTTGATATTACATTAGGGCCATTGTTTGGTTATCCTCGACAGACCTTTCTTCCATTGGCTTGCCCAATACAATTTTGGACCTGTTAATACTTTTGGCATCCAAATTTCATGTAGTGGTGAGTCACGCAGCTCAATTTCTTGTTGGGTGGAAAATGTTCCTTTTGTTTTTATCTGTTTCTAAACTTGCCATTTGATAAATTCATTTGTTTATGTGGTGAGAAATAATGAACAATTGTTTCTTATTCATCATGATTTTATAAACCTTTCCACACACGCAAGTCATCTAGACCTGAGGAAAGCTAGCCTGTTTTAGCCTTTGCATGCACAGATGCTGAGCCATACTTGCATTCATCCTCATCACTTTTTGGCATAGTGCTATTTCTACTGTATCCTTTTAGAGGCAGCGTGATCAGAATTATACCAATACGCTGGTCAGATGTGAAAAATATGCAAGTACTGAAGGACGGCAGATGTCTGGGTCCATGTAAAATTAGATTTTGAGGCTTGTCTATAGATAGAATGAGTAACTGGTTTGGGGGCTTTTGGATGGTCCTGTCTTGAATAGAACAGTATTTTTATTTTTATTTTTTGGTCTTTCCCTTTTTCTGAACGAGATCAAGCTGCTTTACATTTGGACTAAGCAAACCAGAAAAAAATCACACAGTCCAGAACAGAAATGTCCACTCACAGAAGTATTCCAAAATAACTTTCCATTTAAAATTGTCTCCCTATCCTGTTATGTGTTGATTTTCACCTACAGGTAAGCCCTGAATCTCAGACCTTTCTGCATTTCTTTCTCAGGAGCACTGTGTGGATTAATTAATGCACACAGTGGGTTGAAATTCATCAGTGCCAAAATTTAATTACCCTCAACACCAGTTGCTTCTTATCCACACATTAAGAATACTATAATTTTCTGTTCCTCTGGGATACACTTCTTCTCATATGGACTGCAGATGTTTTATAAGTTAAAATATAATGGAGGTTCTCCTTATTCTGGGAAATTTGTGTGGTCTGCAAACCAAAAACACAAGTAGGTGTTCAAAAGGCTTCATCAGAATAGTTTGCTCTGACAGAGTAGATATTCAGGTCAATAAACATCTAAGTAAGGTACCTAAGTGGATGCCAACTTCTCTGTGTGCTTTTTTGGACAGTGGTAAGAAATGAATTGCCTTTTAGAATAGTCTCTTCTCTCTCTCTCCTCTCTCTTTCTCTCTCTCTGTTGAAACATGAATATTCCCCATAGTTTTAACTCAGTAGCAGGCAACTGTTGTCCATTCAGTCCTGCAGAAATCTGTAACAAGACACAAAAAAGCTAAACATCAAACCCCACAGGTCCTCCTAATTGACATTTCTGGTATTACGGTATATTGTTTGAATAAAAATAGTCATTGAACTAAATCTTTTTCTTCAGCCTTAGTGTTCATTTTTCATTCATTTGAATGGTTTTCTTCTGGAGCCTTGATGGATTTGTCACAGACTCTACAATACAAAACCGGTGCAGCTCTGATTAGGTCCAAGCCGCTGGGAAATAGATACCTAGTGGACAGTGAGCCAGGAGGGGATTTGAGTTCTGATATTGTTGTTGACCTATAGTATAGACAGTCTTTTATTTTCTGACTTTTTTTTGGTTTGCTCACCTGTAATCTATTTGCAGAAGACAATTCTGTTATGTATTTGTAATCTAGCACAATGCAGTTTCTTCTTGGCTGCATGTCTGCTGGTTAGGTTTCTCTGCTGCAAAGCAAATAACACACCCTTACAGAGGATTGCCTAAACTTGCCAGCAGGACATCTTTATCCACTTCGTAATTTCATGGAATTAGTAAAATCAAACTGTTAGCTGTGGTCAGCAGCAAGTGTCCTTTCTAGCAGCTGAGGTGAGTGATGCTAGGAACTCTTATTCTTTGTCTCTTGTCATGATGCTGCTTATTTAGTTCTGGTTCCTTGGGTAGCAGGACAAACTAACAGCTCACAGCTATCAAGAAGGAAAATTCTTGCCCTTGCCTGTGGATGTGCTGCCATGGGCCTTCCTATGCATCCATTTCTATGCACAGGGGAGGTTAAGCCACTAACTAGCCCAGCAGGCAGTCACTCAGCAGGAGACCTAGGCAGTTTTCTAGTAGCATTCAAAATAGTCCAAAGAGCAAAGAAGCCATCACAAAGTAAGTGTTAGGTGTGTGGAGTGTCTTTGTTGGCTACCGCAGGACACTAGGTTTGTTCAGTTGTCCGTGGAACCACAGGAAAATTGTCTCCAATTATATCTGTGGAACTGTAGTCTAGAGGCTTCTAAAACTCTAGGCTTGCTCAATTTCTGTATGAAGTCCACTTATTGCTCATACTAGAGGCTTTATTTCATATATTCCATCCGCAGTATATCCCTATTAACAGTGACACAAAGCAGTAAACATATTTCGGTAATGGGGCAGTGTATTTTGTTAATCTAGGATGCTGATCTTCACTTTATCAATGTACTTTGTTTTTTCAGAGCTGAATGCCACATGACAAAGTTAAACTAATGGTTGATTTTAAGTTTGCTACTGGAGATTTCAACCTTACAGCTACAAGAGGAAAGGTCTCAGATTTTTTTTGACATGATCTCTGTTGACAATATTTGAGCATGTCTACCAATAATTAATGTTCCACAACCCAATGAGATCTTCCAGCACATACAAAAAGCTGCCTTCAGTACTGACACCATGAAGATGTTTGTTTGTATTTTCTCAGTAAACCAGTTTTCACAATAGGATGCTTGCTTTGGCTTTTGGAATACAGCAAAGAGCACAGGAAATCATATGTGCTGACAAAAGAATTACAAAGTTTTGTTATAAGGAAACAATTCCAGAACCTCCACTAGGAAAACTCCACCCATCTTGGTATCTGGTGTTTTAACCAGTACCCATTTAGTAAGAATGACTTAAATATTATGAAGACTATGCATGTTTTCTTTCAGAATAATTTTGTACTTCAGAGTTTCAACTCAGGCTTATACACAAAAGTGTGTGGTTTAAATTAAATGAAAACCTCTTCTGTAAATATTTCTGAAAAAAAAAAAAAAATACTGTATTGAACTTTGCTGTTGAGTTCTGTGTTTTTTCAATGTAGACAACTCATCTTCCACACTGTAAGAGAAATCACTGCTATTAACTGAAGCTTCAAAGAGATGATAATGATTTCCATAGTGCAGTGTGGGGTCCTTCCCTGTAGTATTTTCTAATAAGGCGAGGGTCTTTTTCAAACAAGCTTAACATATGTTTCTTATTAATCCGTTTTTCTTGAAGTGATTTAAAGATGAAGGACAAAGCACTGCTGAGCACAATGGAACAGAAGATTCACTCGAGTGAGGGACAGGTTGGAAGACTTGCGTCTCAGGGCTGAGAGTTCCCATCCATGCTATGTACTTTTGGCTGGGACACTGACCATTGTTTCAAGTGACATGCTGTCCTGGCTCCCACACAAGGTGATTTTTAATATGTCCCATAAGTTGTTCTTAGGGTGTCCGGGATACCGTCATTGTGGCTTCCATGAACACAGGGGAATTTCCTGGCAGATTCCAAGAACAAGGAAGTTGAAGGCTTCTCAGTGATGGAAAATGGACTGCATTCTTGTTGAAGGCATGTGAACTGTGGATCTGAAAGCCAAAATTACCATCTCCCTTACCTTCCACTGGGGAAAAAAGCTAGTCCTATCATTTCGATGTCACTGTTGGTATTCTATCTGGTTTTATCTTTAGAGCACTGTACATGCAGTTTAGTGGTTATAGTGTAAAAATATGTGGTATCATGTATCCTTGACTAGCAAGGATAGAATCTGATATAGAGCCATGGTACCTTGAAGTTTTCCTTATTTTGAAATGTTTTCTATATCAAAGAAGCTGTACCAATCCAAGTATGCCTTAAGCATTACTGACTATTAAAAAAAATAATAAAATACATAAAGTTTGGTGCGGGGCTGCTAGGGAAAGGATTTATAAGTGTGTTTAACTTTTTTGAGCCAGTCTGCCTCTCTGAGAGTTTTGGTTTTGTCCCTTTAATTTTGGTATATTCTTTGTTGTACTCTGAGGAGGTAAACCTGTGTGATGGAAATGAAGACAGCAGAATGATGGGCAAATGAGTCTAAAGGCTTTCTGTACTAGTTAAATTGGCATAATTACTACTTAATCACACATTTATTCATTCTGTGCACTCTCTCTCTCTCCTCCCATGTTAGATGAACTCTAAGGGCTGACATTTGTCATCTGTTTTGGACATTTGGTATACTAGAACAAGGAGATAAAATATAATCAAATATATAACTTGATCAGTACATCAGTTGACTGATGTATCGATAAAATTGATTAAAACTAGAAACACTCCCCTTACTTTACATACGACACTTCCACGAAACATAGAAGTCTCCCTACATAAAGGTGGGGCTCCCTGTTGATTCATTTCCTACTTCCAGATTTCCTTAATAAACATTACAGGAAGATGGTGGGTTATGACAAGAGGAAGAGGAAACATAAAATTACAGTCAATAGCAGTAAGTTTTTGCGTGTTTAGAAATAGCCTCCATGTGCAAAAACAATTGTCAGCAGCTTTCACTGGTTTCAGTGATGGGTCTTTTTTCACTCAGAGTTGACCACCCTCTGCTCACCAGTCTTTTCACATGCATCAGTCATGAGTCTGAGTCTTTCAGCATCCCCATGCTGAACTGTCATTAATCTTTCTGTGCTTTAAAAAGTGCTTATGGCTCTCCATGGTGGGCAGAGCTTAGACAGCAGGGACCAGCTCTGTTTGAGTTCAGGCCCTCATAAGTACAGTAAAGCTTTCTGCTGATGTGTGTAAGAGGAAAGATAAGAAATGTAAGTTCTCCCAAACCACATGAGGTGATCTGCTTTCATTCATTCCAGAGAAGCGAGTAAGAGAGAATCAAGCCTTACATCCACTCTCCAGAAGTGGTACGTATAGGATTGTCTGTTTTCTGAAACCAGATGCAAACTTTTTCATGATATTCACACCCTATGAACAGCAATATCAGATAGTATGCAGGTCATCGGTGGGGAGCAGGATATTTCTGGGCTTAAAAACACATAGAGTTAAGAGACCACTGCTCAGATTCCAGTCTGGATAATATTAACTCATTATACTATGAAATTTAAAGTTAAAATTTCCTATCCTTACATCTCTTCAGTGGATGGTGGAAGCTGAACAGTACTGAAGACTGAACTGCAAGTCCTCTTAAAAATTAAGGAACATACATCCTAAAGAATGCTCTCATTTTTTTCACTCATTGCATTATATCAGTCCAGTGTGCCATGTTGACTGTCCAGATCAGTTCTACTTTCTCTTCCACTACGTTTTATACAATAGTGTTAAAAAAATCTAGCATTTTGTCTTGTTACATTCATGTAAGAGAGACCATCATTCTTCTTTACTTGTGTGCATAAATGTGATGGCACATGTCTCTTCCTATTTTTGACATTTTGTTGGTGGAACAATGGTTTGCTTTGCACAGTTCTGTCCTGCATGAAGAACCGTCCATGAATACACTGTTTATTACATGTGAAATGGCAGATAATCAACACCTTCTCTCACACTCAGTTGTGAAGCAGAGGTGAAAGGAAAGATACAGCTTCAGCAACCTTTGGTGCTTCAACTTTCTGTGCTAATGGGGAAAAGATGCTTCACTGCATCTGGTTTTTCTTCTTTTCTTTCTTTTTTTTTTTTTTTTTTTTTTAGTACGTTTGCATCATACTGTTTCCCTTTGGTGCAGGGGATTGAGTGGAAGGTTTGCTTTGTCTAATGGGACTCTGTTCACTCTCATCTGTAACTGAAAGACTGATGTACCACACCCTAGGTCCTGATGAGAGCTCTCATTCTTCAGTGCAGCGGACCCCTGGGAGGTGTTAGTTTCTGAGTGTCAGGTGGAAGAGAGATGGGGGGGATCTATATCCAGCCTAACCTACTGTGTTTTAAAGTTTTGGACATGCTGTAACTTTGATTAATGAACTGTTCTGCCCCAAATATTTCTTGGATGTCTACATTACCATTTTCAATTGTGCTAACTCAAACAAACCAGCAATCAATTAACTAGAATTACAGTATGACCAAAACTGTAGGCTAAACAAAGCCATCGTGATGAAACTGGCTTTCAGCCCAGTATCTGCTGCTGATGGGATATGAAACAGCCTATTGATTCTGCAGCTCTAGAATTCTTGTAGAAACAATGGTATTTGCCTTTTCAATAGAGAAAAAAAATCCAAACCACAACATTCAGTATCACCACTTAAAGAAGGAAGACTACATTTCTGAGCCCGTTTTGAGGAGGTTGTGCAGAAAGAAGTACTTTCAGCACATTAAGAAAACTTCAGATTAGAGTAGCCCAAATTTTTATCAATCATAAAAGAAAAGCAAGAACACTGTATTTTGAACTGCATTTACACCTGTCAAAATGTTATGCAAACTTTTCATAATGTTTTCCAGCACTTCATGTAGAAAGCTATTTGAGAAGACAAAACAGCCCTGTCAAATTTCTGTGCCGGTGACTGGCAGTTTGTTGCTCATATTATCCTATGATACTTAGTGGTATCTATTCACTTGCCCCCAGACCACAGAATCCTAAAAGGTATGAAGATTTCAGCTTTGACTGAAAGGTTTCTAGCATTCAATGTTTTGGGGAAAAAATTGGAAACTTGGAACAAATGCTCACTAATGGCTTAAACAAGAAGATAATCAACAGCAATTGAAAGTATTACTTTAAAAAAGTTCATTTTAATTAAGCCCCTGTTCTGGAGGAGCAGTTTCATGGTTTTTCGCTCCATGAGGATTGCTAATACAAAAAGTGTGCAATAACTTTAAAAGCAACAACCAGTCCAGCTGCATTCCCTGTGCAGAAACTGAGAGGGGACAACAAGCCATAAATAGTGGTGTCACCGCCCCTCTTTGCCTCAGTTAAAGAGTATTATTATTCTAAACACAAAACAAACTGTTGCTTAGGCTCCGAATGAAAGTTTCAAAGCCTCATAAATCTGCCAGGTCAAAACCAATTTTCACTGGAATTTTGGAAGTAATCTCTTTTCTTGAGAAAAATATCCAAGACTTATTTTAATTTCCTTCTTTTACTTGTTTTAGTAGCATTGCCCAAAACCAAAGTGTTCTTCAAGCATAAGAATATGAATTTTCTTCTGATTAACCCCATTCTGTGTATATGCCTGTAATTTAGCACTTACCACAGCAAACAGGAACAGCACATCTAGTATGACCATGTATCATCCCCTTTTAGTCTGGAGCTGCTGGGAATTGTCTTCAGGCAGAATTTGGCTTGAAGAGCAGCTGCATGTTGACTGCTGATAGGCTTTAAAACTAGCGCAGTAGTCTGTGGGTTCCCAGTCAGGGAAGGTACATTGCTTGCACTGAGCATAGTACTGGCAGGGGTCATGTTGGGTGGCAAACAGGCAGAATTCAGCACATGAGCTTTTCCAGTGCTGCAAGACACCCAGTGGCCCGGCTGATTCGGTTCAATGCTGTGAAATAAAAGCAGAGCCAAATGCAAAGTCTGTGTGGAGCAGGGAGTGGCTTTTGCAATAAAAGATTTGGAAACCACTGGCACTGAGGATTGCTGCTGGCTCCGAAATACAAAGAGGAAGGTTTTTATGATTTGTTTTAATAAAAAGGAAAGTCCTTCCATGAGGGTTCAGCAGACAGCTGAGGCAACATTCAGGAAAGCCTACTCAAAAGGAAGGGTGTGTGTATGCGTCCTCTCTGCTTGCCCCTTTGAGAGCAGATTTTTTTGTGCTACTCTTTCTGCTTTGAAGTGTTTTCCTAGGTGGAAAGACCAGCATTTCAGGAAGGGGTATGGAGCAGATTAGAAATGATCAGAAATCATGTGTTTTTTTTTTTTTTTTTTTTTTTTTTTTTTTTTTTTTTTCCTCCCTTTTCTTTGCATGTTTCTCTTCTGTCAGTACCTTCTTGGTATAATATTTGTCTTCCATTGTGCATTAAATGTGCGCTGCATGGAAAACCCTGCCTGCAGCACAATGCTTGCTAGACCCATTATGTTACCTTTGTAATTTGTGCCACTGTATGTTTGCTAATATGCAAAAGAAACAATTACTGTGAGATAAAATCTGAAGTCTCTTTCTTTCTGGGGTGGTTTACTCCACTTTCTTGGTTGGTTCTGTTCTGATTCTGTGTGAACAGATTTGGCCCTTGAGAATAAAAAGTCATATCACACCTGAGAAGCTGTCACTGAATATTTTCATTTCTTTGGAGCATGAGGTGGTCTTTTAGCTCGGCTCTACTCAGGCCATTGTCCCTCTTAAGCTTAATATTCAAAATTTATTTCAGACCTGTCTTTAGCTAAGCACTATGCCAATGTGCTCCTTGTGCCAGGAAAGACTGTCTGAACTATAACTACAGTCTCTTCCACTGCCTATCTGCATCATTTTTATTCATCTGGTTAAGTTTCTTGCAGAATATTCTTGATTCTTTTCTTCATATCAATAGCACAGTCATGCTGGGTCACAGATCTCTCACTAGCCTGTCCATACCTGCTTGCTCGTGCTCTTTACCGACAGCTTCAAACCCAGACCTGAAAATTTCAGGTTTAATTCTAATAGAAGGAAGCTTGAAATGGAGCTGTTTACCTATAGCTTTATAGCTTTTCTTAGAAATAAAACTAATCTGTAAAGCTGGCTGGTGATTTTAAGAACCCATTTAATGAAACAAAGTGGCACAGCCTGTGCAACCCAGGAGTAGCATAATGCCAAAACCGCTCACTGAAGCCTCAGAATTTGCTCTGGGGAGGGGAAAAGAAAAGGAAAATGGCCAAGTATTAGAAGAGAGCATCAAGTGTTAGACTGTGAATTACAAGTAGTGCCTCAGAAAGTCCTCCTTTATTTCCCTTTCACTTGAAAACCGTGGCCCACTTGTCATTAAAGTTCAGTCAGAAAGATGACTTCTTTCAGAATATAATTTGGGCATTTTATTCCATGTACCTGTATCAAGTAGGATAATACCTGAATGTTTGACCTCACTTACACAATAAGTCAGCTGCCTGTGGAAAAGATTTGCAAAGACTAGTGGCCATAGTTGTTAGCTGGGCTGTTGCAGAAAGGTTCATCAGCATCGATGAATGCAGTGATAGAATAGTCATGATCAGTTCAGGATTCACACAGAGAACTTAAAAAGTGAGAAAAGGGGTGAAAGGATAGGTGGCAAAGAGATTGCTCAAGATGTTTAGTGCTGTGAGACACACACACACACACCACTTTTTTTTTTTCAGTTGTTAAATCTTTTCCCCTAAATAGGTACAACTGAATTGTAACAAGCATTTGGCTTAATTTGTTTTGTGGAAGATAATGGACCATAGATTAAGTCTGTCAAAACACATGGTTCTAGGCCTAAAGAATGGCATACCAGTTGTGTGGTAAACAAAGACAAATCTCTGCAACTCAGCTGTTTTTTTTTTTTTTTTTTTTAATACGAAACAGTGAGTAAAGGTGTCTACTTTCATAGGTCATATCTTATTGAGTCAATCAGTTTTCATAGAATCATTTGGTTTGGGAAAGACCTAGATTGCCAAGTCCAACCACCAGTTTTGCACCGTACCAGTCTATAAGATTAAAAAATAAATAAATTGTAATATTCCTGTACACCATAACAACAGGCTTGTTAAAGCAGGCCTTAACTCTGTAGGTTAAAAACAGATTTGCAGGCTTGCCAGCCTTATTTATCATAGCATCATTCAAGTTAAAGAAGACCTTCAAGATCATCTAGTCCAACCTTTAGTGTAGTACTGACAAGTCCACCACTAAACTGTGCTACTAAGTTCTATGCCTACACATTTCTTGAATACCTCCAGGGATGGTGACTCAACCACTTCCCTGGGCAGCCTATTCCAATGGCTCACAATGCTTTCAGTAAAGAAATTTCTCCTAAATACCAACCTAAACCTCCCCTGGCACAACTTGAGGCCATTTCTCTTCATCTTATCACTTGTTGCGTGGGAGAAGAGCCCAATCCCCACCTCTCTACAACCTCCTTTATGGTAACTGGAAAGTATAAAAAGTCTCCCCTGAGGCGCCTTTTCTCCAAGCCAAGCAGCCCCAGCTCACTAGGGTTAAATGGATCTTCTTAACTCTGTTTAACTTGTCTCCTTTATTGTGTCAGTCTTGGGATGTTTTCCCCCTGGCTGTCTCTGCATTTTTGGACTTACTCCTCTAGAGGGTATCTCCTAACCTTATTAATATCCACTTATTAAGGGAAGCACTGTACAGCAAGGGTATTAACACTGATGTGGTTGTCTTTTAGGAAGCACAGCTGCAAGGACATTCCTCCAGGAATGGCAAACCAGAGTCTTGTTAGGTATCAAAGCAAATTTATCCTCTAGGCACAAGCACTCTACTTTTTTGCCTAACTAAGAAGTCTTGTGTGACCCGTAACAGTGTCTTGTAGGTGAAAAGAAATGTGCAGCTGGAGGGGTGTCAGAGCTTTTTCCAGTGGAATTTGTGTCAACAAAACATGAAAGCCTGAAACTTTGTTTATGGCCTGGGCAAACCTATTATAGGCTGAATGAGTTACAGCAGCAAAGCTATCTGCTCTCAAGTGGAGGATCTTTGCATGACAAACTTCTCATATAAACCTCATGAGATTTAAGAGGAATTACTTTATCTACTAGTAAAATCTGAGGATTTTTACAGCCCCTAGAATTTATTTTCACTCTTTCCAATACCTTCCAGAGCTGAGATCTGGCTCCTAAGCCCTTATCTCTTATCTTTTTTTTTCAGTTGCTGCTGCTGACTGTTGTGAGAAACATCTCAAATAATTTTCTTCAGACAGGATCTTCTGTGAAGCTATTTTATTCGCGGTTGCAATGGCAAGCATCCTGTCAACCAGGAGTGCATTTTAGTAAACAAATCATAACCTTTTATTCCCTATTACCTGATGCCTGATCACCTCCCCTGTTTCCTCATTGGCTGATTACAACAGGTTCACAAGCTACTTGACGCTCCTCTATACCATATATGTACAATTTTTCTTTTTTTTTCCCACCCTGTAATTTCTCCTTTCTTACGTTTTGAGAACTTGTGATCTTTGTTTTACTGTTCTCATGCTGCTCATCCTGTTTTTCTCAAGCTTCTACCTTATTTTGGAATAGTGAGGCCTTCTACTGTCCACTTATCTACTTAGCATTTCTCCTTATTATGACTACATAACTACCTTGGAATACAGAAAAGTAATTCTCTACTGCAAAAACACAACTTTGTTTCTCATACTGTTGAGGTCTGCGATCCTTTGCTGAAGAAGAAGAAGTTGGGGGGGATCTTAGGAGTATTGCCCCCTTTCAGTGTCTCTCAGTGCACTTCCTGTGATGACTGCCTCTCTTGTTTAGCGAGTATTTGTATTTTCAATGTTTCAAATTTATGAATCCCTGTAAAATAACTCTATGTCTACCAAAATAAACCCTGTTTTCTCAGTTATTTTTCATAGTCTCTTAAAAGTAGATCATAAGTTCTTAAAAGTAGACCACTGATCTAGGAAAAAAGACCTCCTTTTCAGTTAAACTTTAAGGTACATTTACTTAGGGGTTCAAGACACACTCAGTAACACTTGGATTGTAAATCCTCTGGTGTAGGGAACAGCACTGTATTTTCTACAAGTGCAGCATTCAGTAGATTAGTCATTGTGCCTTTTGAGCATTATTGTGGTACCATTAATAAATTGCGCTGTTATCTGAGGGCCATTAAAAATTACCGCTCTGTAACTTTCCGATCCGTGGATTTTGAAAATTTGGAAATTGTTAGTTGCCCAGCAGGAGGATCCACTTCATGATGGTTGTAAAGACTAAAAGCATGAGGTAAACATTGTCATAGGCGACTGAATTTGTGTGGCTGCACCCTAACTTACAGCTTTCATGAGAAGAGATGCCAAGACTGAAGGAAAACACAGGAGTTCCATGGAGCACAATTACAATTGTTTATTCAATTAGAGAGTCCTGAAATGACTCACAACACAGCTGCTTACACTTACATGCAGTTAACAGATGTAAGTATTTGCTGGTTTCTTTGTCCAGTCAAAGTGGATAGTGGGACACTATTTTGGGCCAGGTGCATCATAAAGTTGGAGGCTTGAGGAAACGCAACAGACTTTTGTCTCTTCCTTGTATCAGTTGCTTTGTGTGACTAGAAAAAAAATTTTGAAGGTGACTTAATTGCCATATCTTAAGAAAGTTCTCACAGTAATCTACTAACAGTAGTCAGTGAAAGTTGGTCATCATTTACTCTGGGACACTCTGAAAGGTCTGGAAGTCTCTGATCTGCCATTTCCAAAGACTAATTTTTAATGTGACTTTAATTAGTAACTCTTGCCTCTGCAATGATAATACAGTGTACTGGTTGTCTGCCTGGTGCATTACCTGGCTGCTTGACTAGAGGAATTCTGCCTTCAAAATACCAAAAATTGATGCTAAGTTCTACCTGAGAATTACTGGGAATTATTTATGATTCATTCACAGATTTCATACTCTTTCCTATAGAGAAACGCTTCATGACCAGGGATAGAGTAAGCAATATCGTCCATCTTTATCATATAAAGATATTTTCAAGATGTTACAATATGTTGCCTTTTCTGAGTGATGTGTTTTCTGGCATTCTGATTTTTCTTCCATCTTTCTTCCGTTTTTCTTCCTTAATTCACTATTACACTGTGGTCTGCTCAGCCCTCCCATACCTGAGGCTGAGACACTATCTTTTTCTCCCTTCTATTTAGAGTAATTTGCAACTCTTAGAGAATCAAAAGCTACATCTATATTGTAAGTGGCAGGATCTATAAAAACTAAGAGGTACTCTGGCTTTTTATCAAAGACAGCCCTTCATTTCAGAGCTTACGTTCTTCTTTGGATAGATACTGACTGAGGTCGGTGCAAGTTCTCATTTGGGGGTTAACAGCCATGGTCATTACAACTTCTGATAAAGCTTTGGGATTTCCTTTTTCACTGCCCTGTCTGTACTTGTGTATATATGTGCAGAATAAAACCAGAGTGTGTTTGTTAAATCTTTGTTCTGGCTTGATAGCATCTGATATATCACCTTCCTCTGACCTGTCTGCAGTGTCTAAGCATGAGTTGTTCGATGTAATTTAGACTTGCCTAAGGGCTGTGATAAATTATGCCAGCTGCCAGTGACTTGATTGGCTTTTTCTGCTCCTACAATTCACTAAGACATGGGAAAATCTTTCCTCAAGATGCTTTTTTTTTTTTTTTTTCCCTGCAGTATTATCTTAGGACAGCATGGGATGCAGCTTTGTTGAGGATTGAGATAGCTAATCAGTAGCAGAGCAGTTGCCTGATACAGGATTGGGAATGTCTGCTGCACTAGGCAGTAATACAGAAAGGAGCTTACAGTCCTCTCAGCTCCCTCTTGCAAATCTTCCCCTTGGGATCCTTTCCCTCCTGTGCCCAGAGAATTGGCATGTGTGGGGTCAGTTTACAAACTGCCTGCTTCAGGGTCACTCTGATGGTGGCAAACCAGGGGCTAAATGCAAGGGAGAACCTCAGGCCACTTGTGCTTCAGAGAAGAAATACAGGAAGGAATGGTTGGGGATCTCTGAGCAGTTAGCCAGAGGCTGAATATTGCATTAAAAAAAAAAAAAAAAAAAAAAAAAAATTATTACTCATTACTCAGATGGTAGTTTAAAACAATTAGTCTAATTATTGTGGAGCATTGTGCTTTAAAAGGTGCAGCTGAAAGCAGAGAACCGCAAGATATTCATTTAAGTGGTAAAAGTTCTTTTACTAACCTGGATGAGCCAGAAGACACTGGTGGTTATGTGTTTTAAGGAGTTTCCTTTCAGTTGAAGCGGATTCCTGTAATCAGATGAGCCCATCTGCCATCTGAGCAACCTGCATTAGCAATGTTGAACAGTAACTCTCGGTTGCAGCTTGAAGCGATTCTTATGTACTCTTTGTTGTGTTCTTATGGCCTCAGATTTGATCCGGCTTTTTGTGCATGCAGACTCACCACAAAGCATGCAAGATGAAAAAAATACTTTTATAGGGCATGATCTTGCAGCCCCTAAATCAAACACACAAACCAAAAGCCTCCTTGTGACATCTCTTCCTGAATAATATACTTAAGCTTAAAAAGAGGCAGCTGAGGTTTTGAGAAACAAACACCTCCTACATGCCCAGAAAGCCTGTCTGAACAGAGAAGAGGGAATGACTGGGATCCTGGTCTAGCCTTATTTTGAGTGCTTTTGAGTGTCTTCTCAAGATAAGAGGAGGAAGCATCCTAGAGGGGATGCAGTGGCTCACCCTTGCCTCGTGCCTTTGATAAAAGGAGTGTGGAGCTGATGGTGGCTTTCTTCCAGAGCAGGGAGACTGAAGGCTGTCCTTGTCTGTGATGCTGGAACTTACTGCTCAGTTCCAACCACAAAACCTAAAAATGTTCTAATGAAAAATGCATGGGAAGAGACAGGAGTCCTTGTAAGATTGAAAAACAATTTTTGTTTTTAAGGCTGTAGATGAAAATGTTTTCAGGGATCAAGCCAGCAGAAAAGCCTTCTGGAGGAGAACGGGTGGGAAATTCAGAATGTTTTGTCTAGCAAAAAGCTTGAGAAAGCATAACAACATGGAGGTTGCGCTTGAGGACCAAGACTTGTAAGAATTTGAGGCCTGAGCTGACACCATAATTGTGCTAGCTTTGGAGTTTACCAGAAGTATATTTTGTAAAAGCTGCAGCTGGCTTGCGTGCCTTTTTATGAAATACAGTTGCATTTGTGGAGGATCTAAGCAATAGCACTACATGGGAAAGCAAGTGATCTCAAAGATGTTTACTTCTGCATGGAAACGTTCCCAAAGGAGGAACCAAGCCCTCTCCCTAGAAAGATTAAGTTCAGTTAATTCCTTCTGTACAATCTCTTTTTATTTTCTTATGTTGACAGTGCTCATACTTGTAACCACTAAACCTCATCATCTCCTATTCTGTATGTGTACCGTGTCTCAAGGCAAGTGTCATGCAGAGACAACTTGTATTTAAAGTACTTCCATTTAAATCTCGTGCTAAGATTGGGAGTAAGAATCAGATACTGCAAAGTTCAGAATTTAAAAGCTTTAGCAGCTGTTACTACAAAGACTTAAACATGCTTCCAATTTTTTTTCACGCAGCTATGTCATCAACTTGGAGGTACTTAAATACCTGCAGGACCCGGGCATAAAGCAGGCATTTTATTTGATATTAATGATTTGACTGGAACATCTAATTACTGGAATGGTTGAGTGCTCCTTGGCATTAGCATAAATAAAAGAGCATGTTCTATTAAGCAGGGGCATAGCTCTTAGAAAAAAATCAACAAGGTTGATAATAAGTTTTCCAAAGCAAACAAGTGTACCTGTGCCTGCCAATTAAATTGTACTGTGGGTGGAATAATTAATTTGGATGCTAGGCAAGAAACACGTTGCAGATGGTTTTTTTTGACTTAGGCTGACTGGGGAGTGCCCAATTTAAGACTGCATCCATTTTCCTGTTGTACACCTGTGTGCATGGCATGGATGTAGCTGCTTGCTTCTGCAGATCCTGCCTTAACTGGCAGTCTGTGTTGTGTCTTGGTGGCTTTTCTTTGTGGAGTGCCTTAATGAATAGCAGTTTTCTGCTTCTGTAGGAAAGGGTTTTTTCCCAAAAAATTCTAACACAGAATGTATAAACTTGGGCTTGTCCTCAAGTGATTGCTGACATTCATCATCAGTCAGCAGCACTGAAGTGACACAGATTTCCATATGTTTAAAAGCACTGCTTGGAGTTCTGCTGAGTCACAGCCAAAAGGAGAATAGCACAGTGATTAGTACAATTCAGTGCTGATGATGGAAGGAAATGCTGTGTTTGAGATCAAATATATGCATATAAACCTTCTGGTAGACTTGATATAAGCAGTCCTTTCAGAAGAAAGGAAAAATCCCAAACGGGAAAAAAAAAAAAAAAGGCTATAAATCCCCAACTGTAGTCAGCAAACTGCTTTCAGGTGGTACCCAAAGACAAGTCCTGACCCCCTGTGTGGAAGATGGGGGCAGATGATGGGCACAGGTTCCTGCACATGGGCAATTGTGCTCCTGGGGGCAGCGGAGGGACAGGGGTGAGGAGCGGGATCCTATGTTGTGCAAGGAGGGGAAGGCAGAAGTCCTAAGGCTCAAGTGAGAGACACCCTCACATGCCAAAAAAGCTTCAGGAGGGGGGAGCAGAGGCTTGCATCTTGCCTGTGCAAGAGGGTAACTGGGCAAACTGGTCAGGAGCCCCTTCCGCTGACACTGCAGTCCCTTACATGTGCCACCTGTATCCAGTTACAGGGGAAATACCTGGGCAAAAGGTTCACCTGCCTGCAGCTTCTTTGTTACTCCTGTGCAGGTTATCTGGGCCTTTTCACAGTAATCACCCAGAGTGCCTTCAGAGATAAGGGTTCTCACAGCCTGTCCATCTGCGTAATTCCTCCAAAAAGGAGTGGTTCTCCCAATGCAGTGGTTTGTATGACAGCGCTGTAAAGCCTGACCTTCAAACCTCCATCATTCTTTCTGCAACAATGATCATATTCTGTCCGCCCATCAACATAAAACTGGAGGTATTTGGCCCATCCGCGGCAGCACTATTTTTAGCACGAGCCAGCAGAAACCAGACTGGCTCACGGTCAGTCCTTTGGGGAGAGGGAGGTAAAAGGATGGGGAAAGAGGAAGAGGCTTCTCTTCTTGAAGATTTTTCCTGTTAGTCACAGCGCTGAGAGAAAACAAACTCCATATGGAACAGATCATGTCAGGCTTTTAAAACATATTTGCAGAGGCTGTGCAGTTTCTTAAAGGGACTCGGAATACCACGTGGTTTGGGGGTTTTGTTCTTGCATTTGCCGTTTGGGGATGTGTGTGTATTTTCATTCATTTTAATTTGGCCCAAGTGAAGCGCATTAACCAGTAGTTTGCTTTATTATCACCTTTGAGAGATCTGTTCATAAAGGAAAAACACTCCCTGACTCTCCCACTGGGGAAGACTTCCAAATATTTATCTCCTAGTTATTTCATGAGTGTTTTTATTTATTTATTTATTTTTCTTTTTCTTTTGGTGTGCAAATGAAGGCCAAATCTTTGTCCCCAGCACTAGGGCAGAGTGTGGTGAGCTCAGGACATCTCAGTGGGATGCTGGATTCAGACGCAGAGCAGCGATGTGTTGCAGGAGGTCACAACCCCTGGGCTGGGGTGAGTGGAGGCACCCCTCACATCCAGGCTGTCTCACCCTTTCCACGCTTGCCCTCTGTAGCCATTTTGTGGAGCACTGTTCTAGAGCATTCACTGTGGAGCCCCAGGTTCCCATGGTCTGCCTTTCCTGTCCGATAGGACAGGGACAGTTCACAAGGAAGCAGAGGTGGGTCAGGACTTACCACTCAGTAATAACTGTACTCTAATTCTGCAACGTGAATAAATATTATTTCTAAGAACAGCTGCCATTAAGGCTGCTGAGGGTTTTTGTTTTTATTCTTTGGTTGATAAGCTGATTTATTCCCACTTCTTTTAATGCAAACCTTTGGTTTGAAATGCGGCCAGAATGAATTTGTAAATGTGTCGAGCTTTTAAAATTCAGCACTGGTCTGAAACATACGCTGTGTAGATGTTGGGAAGGAGCTCTGAGCTTTTAAATTAATGGTACAGGCCTTGCCAGAGCAGTTTTTTTGTAGGAATCTGATGGGAACAGGTAAGATGAGGGCAAACGCCAAAACTTCCTGGTTTACTGAGTTACTGCAGTAATTACTTGTTTTGACATCTTAAAACTTTGAGCTATTCTGACCTCCCAAACTGCCTCACACCCCATGTGCTCTGTATTATCACGAGTAGAGGGAGAGACTGTGCTAGAGAACAAAAGCAGCAGGGCTTTACTGAACGCAAAGCCCAGAGCAGGCTTTTTACAAGAAAACGTATATTTTGTTAGGGGCCAGAAGGATGGGGACAGCTGAGTGTGTGAAGAATTCAGGATTTATTTAAGCAGCTTCTTTCTTAGCGCATGTCTTGTGCAACCTTCCCAAGCTGTAATTTAAAGGTAGCTCGGGCTCACCCTCTCACAGAAGGTGGCCGCGCAGACTGCCGGGGGGCAGATGTAATCTCCAAAACCTCTCTGAATTTGCTTTTTTACGGGCCGTATTTCGGCGCTGACCTGCCCCTTGCACTTTTTGGACGTTTTAACTCATTTACGGGAGTTCCAAGCCTCTGGTAAGGACACGGGGCGTTGGAGCAGCGGACGGCAAACCTGCGGTGCCGGAGAGGAGCCGGCGGCGAGGCTGAAAGGGGAGCGCTTGCTCCGTGCGTGAAAACGGTAGCCGAGTTTTTGACTATTATTATTATTATTTTTTTTTTTTTCCTCTCTTCCTCTCCTTTTTTCCTCCCTTCGTCTTCCCGGGGCTGTAATTTGACTGCTCGCCTTGGCCGGGCTCCAGGAATAAGTCCAGGCGGTTAATCTTTCTTCTCTCCCCCAGCCTCCGGGGGGGTGGAGGAGAGGAAAAGGGGAGCGGAGTCAGCTGCGGCCCGGGGCCGGGCCGGGCCTCCCCGGGAGGGGCCGAGGCAGCGGCTGGGCTGCGGGAGCTGCATGGAGGAGGGGAGCTCCGCCGAGTCCCCTGCCCGCACGGGAGGAGGAGGAGGAGGAGGAGGAAGTTTGGGGATTAAGCCGCTGCCCGGAGCCGGAGCGCACGGAGGGAGCCGAGACACGGCCGCGGAGCGCTGCGAGGGGGAGGCACCGACGGGGAGACCCCCGTCCGAAGCCCCTGCGCCCCGAGCCTGAACGGGAGGGGGGCACCGGAGGGCGAGAGGCTGCCGGTAAGCGCTGGGGGGGGGGAGGGAGAGGGGACGACCCCCGGGTTGTGTGGGGGGGTCCTGGTGGTCGTTGAGGCGCCCGCAGCCCCCCCAGGGCCGGCCCCATCCCCTTCCCCCGGCCCCGCCGCCTGCCCCCATTGTGTCCGCAGCCTTTGTGCGAGCCGCCCCCCCGCCCCTCTCCCTGCCTCTGCTCCGTGCGCTGCTCTCGGCGGGGCTCCGGCCGGCTGCTGGTCGCTGGGGGACACCCAGAAGTTTTTTTGGGGGGCACCCCACCCCCCGGGCAGCCTCCGATGGGGAGAAGGGGGGCGTCGGGCGCACGCCTGCGCTCTGCTTACGGGGCTCCGGGCTTAGGCGAGGTCGTAAGGCTTTGTCGGGTCCTTTTTTGGGGTTCGGGGGGAAGGAGCTGCTCCCCTTAATGCACGCTAAAACTGCTTGGCGTTTCTGGTTTTACACAGGTGTTTTGCTAAACCGGTGTCTTTTGGGAAACCATCTCTAAGAACTTTGATGCTTTTAAGTAATGTTCATCGGGATGTGATGACTGTGGCCCAGAGGGGGTTAAAAGCATGATTGGTCTTATCATTAAGTATCAAGGATGTTTATCCTGGGGTGGGAAGAGGAGAGCGAGGTGGCAGAGCAGTGTTCCAGTGTCCAGCGGAGCCACGGATGTGTTTCCCCCTCTCCCGTCCCCGTCCTTCCCCTGCTTTGTGGGCTGTGTGTCACAGCCCTTGTCCTCCTTGCTGAATGGGAAGCCCTTCGGACCTCATCCCTCAGCCAGTGTTGACAACCCCGAGGCTCTCATTTCCTTCCTTCACAAGTAACAGTGCTCCGGGTGTGAGGGAAGAGGACCTGAAACAAACTTCGATGCCAGCTGAACGTACAGCTAACACGCTCCCCTTTGCTCAGCTTTCCCCCCCTCCTCTGATTATTAATTGAGACACAGAAACAGCTGTGGCCTTGCTTTTTTTCTTTTCATGTTGCTTGCTGATAATTTTGGTATTTATAATGCTGCCTAGAGAACCTGATGACTTATAGGTGTTTTGAAAGCTGTGTAATGGGATCCTACTAATAGTCTTCTTTTGCTACCGTTTCATTCTTGGAGGGAACAATCTTTGCAGCCTGAGAGCTGCAGTTCAAATTTCCACAAGCGTTTGTTGCCTGTGCCTCTAGCTAAATTTATAAAGGAATCCTGTTAGCTCGTACAAAGCTAAATCTGGCAGTAGCAACTCCTGGCTATGTAATTCACTGTGGTTGGCAAGGCACAATATATAACTTCTTTGAGTTTTATTTAAAACTCTTTCTGGTGCCTGTGATGTACAGTTGTCTTAATTTTGAGAGCTCTTCACCAATAGATGTGGGGGTGCTTTGAGAGGAAAACATAAGAGTTATGCTAAGGTTAGAAAATTTTTTAATAGGGTGCTTGTCTTGAAAATATGAGAGGGCAGTCTGAGATCAGCCTCTTAGTGAATATTGGTATTGTTCTCTGGTTCGTCCCAAAGCTTTGCTGTTCAGCTTTGACTCTCTACTTCTCTATGTTCTAAAGTTGACAAATGGGAACGATGCAAGATGCTGTGATAAAATGGTTCAGTTCTGAATGTGTTCATTTACTGGAATGTTGTCGTTTTCCCACAAGTCTGTGGAGCCCTAGGTAAACAATATTGACCTGTGGCTGTATGACTGAGCGTATCCCTGCAAAGGCAGGTTATGATTACCACACGAGGTGTTAATGTGTCATTTTTCTTGTTGTTTTACTTTATGGTTTTCAGAAATAGAAAATATGGGTGCATAATCAAATTGATTTGTAATCTGTAGTCTTACTTGAAAACATCTTGTGAAGACAGTTTTGATTTTTTTAGTGAAGGGTGGAAGTTAATGATGTGTGGCTTTGGAAATCTTCAAATAGTGAACTTCATTTTTTGGAAGCTCTCATGATTTCAGAACATCTGCTAATGTGTTTTCCCTCTTTCTTGGGCAGGATGTGAGAATACAAGCTAACTGTCCAGTGGTGTACTTTGGGTCTGAAGTTGTTGAATTTGAGGTCTTGGTATGAACTGTGCTTAGCAAAAAACCTGTGGAACTGTCAGACTGAGTTCTTAGTACCCTTCTTGTGTGTCCTTATTATTATTTATTATTATCTAAAAGGTTAAAGCTAGAAGTATCAAAGTATGTCAAAGACTCCTCAAAGAGGTGATTTGCGTTTATTTGTTTATTACCCTCATACTTGTCACCACCTCAGCACTTGCTTGGCTGGGCCAAATCTCTCCCCTCCCAAGCCTCTCCCCTCCCCTGCAATTCTTGGCCATCTTCATGGCCATGAAGTGGAGAGAGGCCCCACTGCTGGGTGGCAAATGGAGATGCTCAGCATCGCTCTTTCATGCACCCCATGGTCATAGGGTGGACCATGGGGTCAGGAAATAATCAAAATATCCAATATGGTGATGAACCCATTTAAAGGACTCTGGGAAGCATTTCTTGGATTTGACATCTATAAAGCCATGGCAGTTCTAAGTTACTACAAAGGAATTTTTCTGATATCCATTCTCTTTTGTATTCACTCATGTGTTGAAAAGGGTGATTGTTCTAGTAAAAACAACAAATAGACACATTAAAGTAGTTATGGCTTTAAGTTACATTAACTTAAATTCCTGAGAGGGCCAAATACAGCACAAAGGTATCTTGACTAGAAAAGATGCAGTAAAATTGTGTTTAAAAAAGATAAAAATCATGTCTACTGAAGACATATGGATTGGTTGTGATTATGTGTGGCAGTCCTTTCAGAATGATCGGTAACTTTTGCTCATGGGGATGATGAAGATGTCTTACTACTACTTATTCTAAACAGCATTTCTATTTTACAGTGTTGAGAGAGGGGAAAAAACCACCAAACCAACCAACAGAGAATTATTGCAGCCCTCAGCACAGTCTGGAGTAGCAAAAGGACTTGCAGAGGTGTTGCTGAATGCTTAGCTTTGAGAACCTGCATTGCTGTGGTTACACAGAGAGCTTTAGTTTGTGGAACTGGCAATGAGAAAAAAAGTGGGAAAAAAGCGTTACTCTTGTAAACTGAGAATATAGAGGATGGGATGACATGGAATTCATAGTTGTTTTTTTTTGTTTGTTTGTTTTTTTTGTTTTTTCCTCACTTCTTTATAAAATATGCTTTTCAAAGCACTTCTAATAGATGCTCATTTACTTGTTAATTAATCTGCTCATTTTTGGAAACGAACCAAAACCTTTGGAAGAGCTGTGCAGCATCACCAATCCCAAATACTTTTCTTCCCTCCCCCAACTCCAGTTATGGCTCAGACTTCCCAGACTTGTGCATTTGGTTTACTAGCTGTTAATCTTCTAGTATTTTTCAGTTATTTTAGTGTTTTAAGACTAAAAAAGTCATACCTTCTAGTTCTTTTATTTTAACTGTTATGTGCAGGAACTTCACTTTGAAAGAAGAACTGAAATTCCCTGATGAAAACATCACAGATGAGGATGAATGGGGGGAATGGGAGCAGAGCGAGTAAAGAAGTAAAGTCAGTCTTGGTCATATCAGCAGCACAGTGGCAACAGTTATGATTGGAAGTGCTGGGTACACTTCTTGTGTGTGTGGTTATGAATACAAGAGATGAATGTGAACAGATTAAATAATAACTTGAAAAGGCTATTTGTGTTAATTCCATTTCCAAAAGAGTCTGTGTAACAAAGTAGCTGATAGCGTTAACAGTTTCTCAAGACTCTTTAAGGATATAAAACATTTGTCTATATATGGCTGTTGTATCAAATAGGTCTGCCTTATCTGATTCACCAAGTTGAGCTTTCATGAACTTACTTGGCCTAAAATAGATTCAACTGCAAACACGATTGCAGGTGCAGGAAAAGAGGGGCCTAGTCAGGGTGGACTGGGGAAGGAAATTGAGGGAAAAGCTGCTGATAGTTGCTGAGGAGGCCTAAAAGAAGCAGCTGTCCAAGCACTTAAAGGCTGCTTCAGACCACTGTCAGCTGTTGACTGGAGTGCCTTATGCGAGACCGGAGTTTGGGGTGGTCACTGACCATGTTCTCAGTGATCCTGATGCAGAGCCTTGCTGTGAAAATACAGAACAAGGTATCAGTTCAAAATCTTATCCAGGACAGAAACTTGATGCTCATGACTTGGTTTCTTTCTTCCTTCCATGGTATGAGTTCCAGTAGTCCTGCTTCCTAGTCCTCCACAGGACCGTGGGTGGTTATGCCAGTGGAAGTTACACATATGGTTTATAGGTGTAATCAACAGGTATATCTTGGGCTGGCAGCTGTTTCCCTTGCAAAGTTGACTCCTAAACAGTACTAATTATCTTTGAATCCTATAAGTCTTGCTTGGCTGCTCTGTCATTGAATTTCAGACTACAAGTGGTGCCAAGCCTCTTCCTGTAAGCATGCGTTCTGTAGAAACTTGCATGTGAGCCCTGCCCAGATGTTTTAAAATCTGACTTAATGAATGTTAACGTTGAAGTATTTGAGCATTCTTATCCATTCAGACATTTCAGGATCATGCCCCAGGCACTTATATCATATGGATAATGTTTTCTGCTGATGGGATCCATGCATCCTCTCACTGGAAGCACTGAGCAGGGGTAAAAGGGCTTTGTGGGACCTCTTGTTGTTGAATCACCTGCCCAGTGGCTTACTCAGAGCTGTTGTAGATAAAACCTTGATGTCCAGATTAGGAAGGGAAGGTTGTTTAGATTGCCCTAAGGAACGCTGGGGACAGTGTAACAGCCAGCTTCCTTTCACCGTCATGGCTGACAACTTTTCAGCGTTGTCATCTGGGTGTGCGTTTCAAGGTTAAAGGCTCTGCCTTCAATCAGTCCACATTAATAGTCCCTATCTCTTAGATTTTGTACGTAGTCTGTATCATTTGTACTTTCTCCCATGCTTCCACTCATGTTAGGTGGAGTTATCTGTAAACACAGGCAAGTTTGTCTTTGCTAACTGGCTATAAAATAACTTTTCTTAAAGTATTTACCAATATTTATACCTCCCCCCATGTACCCTAAAATTAGCCAGTGTCAGCTGCAGCTTTGTTGTGATTCTTACCTACCAGTATGAACTTTTTTTTTTCTTTCTTTTGCATTTGTTTTGCATGTCACAGTGAGGTCAGGTTCATAAATGGGGTTCCAAAGCATTTCAGAAATATGAAATAAACAGTGGCTGAGCGGCTTGGTTGCTGCTGCTGTCACTGATCTATGGCACTTCGATCTACAGTAACACGGTGCTTTGGTTCCTTAATACAGGAATTGACTGATACAAAGGGGAAATTACAATTCATCCTCTGAGAATTATTTTGAAAATAGATGAGGGGAACATAGAACTAGTGATTATGCAAGTCTGTTATCTTCTTTATCACTTCAGCATGCACAAAGTTTCCTACTCACTCTTTAAACTGTAACCAAGTTAATATGAACGGAAACATCAATTTAACTTGCAAGCAGGTTTGGTGCTGCTGAGATTATCATGCTGCAACTCCAGAGGTTGTAAAGCTTCGTCACTGTTTACTTCACAGTTCGTTTTCATTATCCTGATAACATACCTTGTGGTGTTGCTCAGAGAGCTGTCATACCTTAGTACCTGAATGATGTCAACATAGACTTCAGTCTGTTGCAGAAACACCTAATTCTTCTGACTTAGCCTATTTGAATGGGAGGGAAAAGTGTTTTTAATGAGTCATGAGTGCATTTGGGGAGACAGCTTGCCCTCCCTTACACACCAGCAGCGTATGATGTTTGTAATCTTTCCTTTCAGTCTTCTCTGATAATTGTCAGTCTCCCTCATGTTAGATGAGACACAAGTTATTAATCTCTGATATGATCTATGTTGGTCATTTTGTACTCCTGCCACCTGAGGAGGTTGCTGTCTGTCCTGCAGAGACAGGCTAACTTGCCCCACTCCTCACTGAATTAGCTTTATCAATTCCTTATCAGGTCAGTCATGTTGTGAAGTCTGTTCTCTTCTGTGGTAGGATGGTATCTTCTCCACTATCTCCTCCTCCAAACCTTGCACTCACTTAACCTTGTGAGTTTCTCCCCGACTTCCAGGGGAAACCCCTTAATATCTCATCTGAACATCTACCTGCTATATCAAGTATCAGATATGTACTGCTGGGGCAGGAAGAAATCTGGAAAACAAAACCATGATGCCTTCATAAGAAGGTAGTTGTCAGCTTTTGTCACTGAAAATCTGCTGCTTTGCAGTGTGTTTCATCTCTAGGGGATAGCTTTTCTCTACATACCTGATGGGTGCATCTGCCTACCCTGGCTGTGTGCATCATGTGGCTGTTGAAGCTTCAAGAGAGATAAGGGTGCCAGGACGGACTGAATGCCTCTTCATTGCCACTGTGTTATAGTGATGAGGGGTCTGCTCACTCTGTGTTTGTTTTTTTTTCTCCCCTTTGGTTCTTTAAATTGATGACTGTGCTGCATTAAGAGTCCTTTTTGTTTTTAATAGAGGATTGGTTATGCCTGTTTTGTGACAATTTCAGAAACATACTGGGTTGATTTCTCTTGTTTGCTAGTTACAAGTATTGCACCTTATCAGCAGACGATTAGTTTTGGTAGTTAGGTTAGAGTTACTTGTGTATGCCTTAGGTGCCAAACACTGACTTCCTTCCTTGGGACAGTTTGAGGTCACGCAAAAAATGATCTGGAGGAGTTCTGGCAAGGGATTACTCTTAGCTGCTGATGTTCTCATGCAACTCCACCTTTGTGTTGCTCACTGCTGTGAGAGGTAGGAAGGCTGCATATACTTAGCTCATGCAATTAGCTTAATACATCTGGGAAAGCTCTCAGGTGATTGCATGTGTAATAAATCTGGTTCTCTGGGAAGCGGCAGATCTTCTGTCCGTTCATCACAGTTACATCATGCAACAAGAAGGTGCTACAGTATGTGGCCTTCCCTTGATGTTGTTATAGGCAAACTGCTTTCCTTGGCTAGGAAAGTTGGGCTATAAGTGCTGGCATGTAACTCCGTAATAATCATGCCCAATAAATTCTTAGTTTAGTTGTAGTTGTTGGTGATGAAACCTGCGCAGTGGTTTGCTGTCTAAGAAATGTGACGTTCTGCGAGTAATTTTCTTGTCAGATTTGTGTGGAATTGTTTGGCACAAGTACTTGTTTTTAAAATTATATAACCTATATTGACAATGGTTTATTATGTTGAACACATAATACTGTCCAAGCATTAAGGATAGAATTGTCTGAATACAAGATACCATTTAGTACGTTTGGGGACCAGGTGAGAGCAGGGGTGACTTAATATTTATAATTAAAGCAGATCTGAGTCACTCCTACTTGTAAGCTTGTGAAGTGCAATGATACATAGTTGGGTGGGTTTCACTTGCTTTTCTTTTTCCCTAGCAGAAATGGGATAGGGAAGTCCTTGAAGAGCAGAGATTTCGAGATTCAAAACCGTATTTATGTGTTTGAAGAAGTCAGTTTGTTAGAGTACACTGATAATATTAGCCTTTCAGTCAGCACCTCAGTCCTGGACCATTAGTGTGTAGCACAAAAGGGTTTTGTGTCACTTTTTGAGATCTTAACCTAAAGAATCCCAAGAGAAAAACAACCCACCGGTCTTACTGAAAGTAATTTTGGTTGTATCTGGAGTATATCCAAAAAGAGAAGTTTCATCTAACTGGGTTTTGAAAGATAGTTTTCTGATTTCTGGACTTTTCGTTTAATGTTACAGTGAAATTTCCAGGTGGCAGAATGTTTTACAGTCAAATCATTCAAATCAACTTTAATGTGACTATATCTGAATATAAGTGTCTTATAAGTTTCTATAGCTGAATGTAGGTTCTGCTTACCTTGGGTCCTGTGCAAGGCTTCTTTTACATTTTTAACACTCCAGTAAGGTTTTTAGCTTAAACTAAACTAAACTGCATGCTTTACTACATATATCTGTTAATAAGAATTTGAATCCTATGTATCTTCTAAAAATGATTAGGAAAACAAAGTTTTTTATTAATAGTTATGATGTATTTTTGGAACAACTGAGGCAATTTTAAAGCAGATAAAAAAGAAATTATAGAACAAGTGACAATATATTTGGTTAATCAATTTCTTTTAGTGGACATGCACATGTTTTCCTTGTGATAGTGTTTCTAGTGCAACAGCGTGTTATATTCTTACACTGATGTTTGAGAAATAAACCTTATAGTCAATCTAATTGGTCAAAAATTTCACAGAATGAAAAATTTATCTTTCTATATGACAGGAAAATCTGAAAGAAAAAGACAAGACCTGTAGAAAACATTTTCAAAAAAGTTAAAGGAGGTTGATAGAAGATCTCCCCATAATGTCCAAAAGCTTGTGCTTCAGTTGGTTCATAAGTGACTGTAGGACCCTGCCAGAAGTCATCAATCCAAAGGCTTTGAAAAGCTGTCGGATGCTCTGGAGTTTAGAGAATATCTTTTTGCATTGGATCATTTATTTTAATTGGGAACTAAGAAGCTGTTGTGGATGAAACTGTCATCAAACCAGAGTGCCACTGTAGAAAGTTTAGGTTTCTTCCTGGTTTCCTTATCTGCTCACACTCTTGTGTGTATGTGTTTAAATGGTCATGGTTTTTGCTACTTCTTATGTGTTGATAGTCTGGCTCTGTCTACGGTTCTTAAAGAAACTACTTTCTTTAGCAATTGAAACGGGGTCCTTTGCCTCTGGAGGGTTTGAGAATAAGGGAATTTGCACAGACTAAATGGAAAGTAGCATGGTAATTACAGCTCATGCTGTATTTTGCTTTCTCTTAATTTACAGTCTGAGGTACAGGAAGGTAGTCGGGCATTTGAATGTTACAACTGTTGCAGTCTAATCACAGGAACCTACTAAGACTACTCATATGTTCCTTTCTGCAAATTCATAGAAATGTTAGTGGAGACTATGTACTATGTACTTGGTTACACATGGAGAAAAACTAAATGCTGTAAATAAAACTGTAAATACAATTGTCATTCAGTGATGGGGCAAAAAATACACCTTTTAAAATCTGTAAAATTTCCATGTATTTATCATTGTAAATTTAGCAACTGCATGGGGAGAAAAAGTGTTGATATTTCATTTAAATAATAATAATAATAAAGCATCTCTCAGATGGAGCAGTGTTTTTGTACTTTGAAAAGAAAGTAGAGATGAACATCATGCCACATTAGCAAGATTGAATTGATTGTATATTGTTTAAGTTGAAAGTAGACCAATATTTTTAAAATGGATTTTTAGTTTAAAATCTTGCCTGTTTATGGTTTGGTTCCCCTAGACCAAATTAACTTGGACACCCGGCTGGGATTCTGTTTATTCTGGTGTAAGAACAGGCATTGGGCAGAGCATCTTGGTCCCAAAAACCTGGTAATGGTGAGAGGCCTCTGTAATGTTCCCAGCCAGCTGAATGCCTGAGGTATTTTGCCATACAGGAAATCAATTGCAGCTGACTGTGCGCTGTTTCCACTCCAAGTATATAAACATGACTTATGGTGATATTAAAAAGAAAAAAGAAAAATCCAGTCTTACATTTAATAGCTACCTGGAAGTCCAGAGTGAGAACATTTGATGTTCTGTTCTTTGGGTTCTTCCCTGTCGTGTCTGGCTGAGTCCATAGCACAGAAATAGCTATGAAGGAGAGGCGAGGCAATTTAATCTTGATGTGCTCCAGAAGAGGCAAACATAAGCCCATGTTTCAGAGAAATGAAAATAATAATTAAAAAAAAAAAAAAAAAAAGTTATGCATGTTTGATTTCTGGTTGACCTTCTGAATAATATTGTGGAGTCTGGAAGGATTGTAAATTTAGGAAAGGTTAAGTTTAAATCAAGAGACCTGTGGTTCTGATGGTTTCAAGATAAGTCAATAACTTTTGCTAGAAAGATCTGCATCACAACTGTATCATAGAATCACTAAGGTTGGAAAAGACCTCCAAGATCATCTGGTCCAACAATCACCTTACCACTAGTCAAAACAGTTGTGTTTTGTGAAGTGACAGCCAAAATGGTATTTTCATTTGGATTCATTCTTTGTTGATTCTATGAAAATAGCTAGATCAGATGCAGCTACCAGGCAGGTGCTAGGAGATAACTAACGGAACAGATTTGCTTTAGAGCTACTGATGTGTCCTTATATTGCTTAGCAGGAAAGTGGGTGGCTCATTAGATAGGAGTTTCCAGGCATTAAAGACAATTAGGTTTAAAATCTGTGATAACAATTTCTAGAAGCAGTGTGGCCTGAAGCTTTCAGAGTTTAGATCTTGGGAATTTGAGAACACTTTCCTGCTCTGAATCAGACTCAGACTGTAACCTCAGATAATCTATTTCAACTAGATTTTAACAACACGTAGGTAGGTAGGTATTCGCAGAGGTGGTAATGGGATTTTCAGAATCACATTAGTGTCTAATTCCTATTCAAAACCTAATACCTTTTAGTTTGTATGAACCAAATTCAGCCCGTGCTACATTTTATTCAGCTTCTCTAAGGCAAAATGCAAAGGCAGTGCTGGGAGTGTGGCTTCACGTGCATACAGCACATCTTCCCTGACAGGTTAGAGTTGTGCTGTTTTATTTTTTCTCTAATTCCATAACTTGTACTCCTTTTACAGAATGCCGTAGCTTGAAGAGAAGAGAGGAAAATTGACTCCACTTTTCCTAACCTAACAGTGATTTCTTCGGTGAGTGCTCTACCAAGTACATATTATCATTATTATTTTCTTTTTATAAGCAAAAAGATCACGCCTCTGTCTCAAAGCCTCTGTCTGAGCTGAATATTGGCATTCAGTGAAAATACTCCAAGTTAACCATGAGACTGCTTAACATGTAAATCCCAAATAAGTCTATGTACAATAAAGGTCAGAGATGTTAGCCAAGATGGTGGGTTTTATTGATGTGTGTGCAAGTGGAGTTTTATACTAATAAAATAAAAAATTTGAGGCACCTAAGCAGTTATAGCAGGTCTGTAATTTTGTTGCAGTTATAGCAAGTCTTCAATTTCAGCATCTGTTTCAGTAACTCAATTTTTGCTAAAGATCTGTAGCTAAAGTTTTGGTATGCTGCTTGACTCCTCCATCCTTTTGGAGGTAGGAGTGCTATTTTTATGGTGAAGGAATGGTCTTGTAATTATGAGGAGTATAGGGCTTAGAAGATCTGGGACATCTGCATTCTGTAGAGATTTCTAATATTGCTTATGTCATTTTGAGAAGGAATTGTTCTTTCTGAGTTTATTTTTTAAGGGTTTAATTTTCTTTATGTACTCTTATGTACATAAAGGTCCTGCAGGACCTGAAGATCTTGAGATAATAGGAAAAAACAGATTTAGATATCATGGAAGTGTCTCTTGATTAGAGTAGGCAACTTCATTTGTTTCACTATTTAAACCATATTGATGTTGCAGAGATCTTCATATAATCATAGAATATTCTGAGTTGGAAGGGGCTCACAAGGATCACTGAATCCAACTCCTTCATGATAGGGGTGGTTTGAGATTCCCCAGTAAATGTTAATCAAGAAGATGGCTTTAGGCAGGGTCCCTTTTTCACTCCTTTCCCTCCTTTCTTACAAATGTCTCAGTCTCAGTGCCAACCCAGAGGAGTGTTTTCTTCTCTTTGAAGAAAGTGGGCATTCAGTGATGGGCTTTGTGGGTAACTGCACGAACACTGGTATTTGGAAAAACTCGTTGACTTATAAATAACCCGTTTCACTGCTTTCAGATAGAGCATCTAATGCTGAAACTGGTATAGCATGGATCAACTTAAAAAAAATGTTAATTGCCACTCTGGCTTCTGTGAGCTGCAAAGGGAATACTAATGTGCTATGTTAGGACACCCTCCTAATATTTATTTTATACTATTGGTGGTAGGATTTTTGTAGTATGTATTTTTTGTATATATTTTATGTATATATTTTTGTAGTATGTATTGATGATCCAGTTGTGTTCAAACATTAACACAATTTTAGGAGAGTGGCAGCTTTAAGTCACTTCCAATATTTTGAGATTGCATAGCCTTAATAGATAGGCAGTAGTGGAATTGCTTAGCATTCAGCTGAAGCTTACATCTGATAAACATTAGAAAGATCTTTCCTGTGGATCCAAAGGGTAACAGTCTGCAAGCAGGAAAGCATTTTACAGATCTGGGCTGAGAGAGGAAAGACCAGAAATTCTTCTAAAAATAGTAACTTGAATTTGAATAGTGTTGCAGTTTTGATTTGAATAACGTTGCATGATTTAACATATGTTAACAACAACAAAAAAGGCGTGACCTTAATTTGGTACACTATTCAGTTGCATCTATTATTTGATGATTGGTTAATTACTAGCGTATTTTTTTTCCTCCAGAGTTATGGGGGCTGGGCTGTACGTTCCCAGGCCCCACACAGCAAATTGTCTTTTTTAGCTTGAAATTTATGCGTATCAAAATGCCCATTAAGTATTGGCCTCATGACCTTAGGAAGTGAATTACTTGCACAAATTCTTTCCCTTCTCCCTGATTTCCATTTCACTTCAAATGTGCCACTTGGCCTTGATTTTGAGTTGGGGTTGATTTTAATATGCTTGCATGATGAACAGAAAAGCTGAATGAGACTGTCAGACTTAATAACTTCTTTTCTGAAAGCTGAGACAATGGGGCTCATACATGTCCTAAGAAGCAGAGGATTTCCTAAAATTCTTTGGGATACATGGCAGACAAGCATATAGTTTACAGTGTTCCAGAATATCGTATCAACAAAACTAGGCTGTGTGGAAATGTTTCTACTGAATGGATATTTATTCAAGGGCTAGATGAAACGTATTTAGTAAGGAATTAGTTTTCTTTCATTGCCCCATGAAATTATAATGAGTGGTGTTCTGTAAAAGGGATATCTTAATGGTTTGGGCAGATACAGCTTCTAGGGATGGATGTTAACTCCGTAGCAAATAACTGTTAGTAATTTTGGTAAATTTGCTTCACGTTCCAGAATTAAATCTGTAAATTTTAAGAATGTTTTCTTTCTGGAATTGTTTTGGGGGCATGGGGCAGACAGTTTATGAAATTTGTTTTATATTTTTGTTATCCATGTGACTTGTCTAACAACATTGTGTGCTTTTAATTGTTTCAATAAGGTGCTGTTTAGAGTACAGTAATCCTTGGAAAGAATTAATGAATATGAGCAAGCAACTCTTAAAATCATTACATCTGCTGTAGCAGAGGAGGAAATATCACATCAATCTACATGTTCTAACAATTGAAAATGAGTTTTAATACACAGTGTGTTTATGCTAAAAGCCAATACATATTTAAAAAACAAACAAAAATTTCTTGAGGATCTGTGCGTCACTGATTGCTTTGTTTAGGCCAGGTCTTTAATAGTATGAAGGCTTGCAAAACTGTGTGGGGGTGGAAAGAATGATGCATGCCCATGCGTAAGGTTTTCTGTAAGTCTGGTCTATTTTTGGTATGCAATGGAGCAGAGGTATAGTGCAAGAATAGGGTTTCAGTTGGGATATGAAGGCCTGTGAAAGCTTTTTCATTGCAGAAAGTGCCTACTGGATTATTAGTGCAGTTGCATTAGTATCCATGGGAATATTGAGGGCTTAATTTAGCGTACTAGATTAGGGTCTAGTGCCATAATTAAGGCTAGAAATTCTTCATAAGTTTACCCTAAATCTTTTGCAACTGATTGTAGCCAGGCTAAAATAGAAACAATGTGAAGTGAATCTTTAGGGTTGTAAATTGTTGATGGTTTTATGAAACCTGTCTTTCTACTTCGCTATAGAGAAGCTGACCGGTAAATGTGATGTTTAACACAAGTATGCGCAGATCTGACTAGATTTCTCAAAATATAAATACAAATAATTTGCCGGTGACCTACTGAATGTCTAAACACTTACTACATTTATACTAACAGTTTTATAAAAATCATGGTAACTCTTTAAGCAGTCTTTTTTAATTGGTAAAAACATTTTGTCCAGGTGCTCCTTAATTTTATTGTCAGTTCATGTGTTTCACGTTTTCAACTGTGAAAAGATTCAGTGAAAAGAATTGTCTGGACAAATTCAGTAATAACATAATTAGGATTTTGTATATTCTGTGGTCAAAGGATTCTTTTGATTTTTTTTTTTTTTTGTATGTTAAACTGTTGAACACAATTTCTTATATGTACCTTTAGTTTTTTTTTTTTTAAATAGATCCCCAAAGACAAGCTCATTCACCCTTGTATTCCCCCTTCACTTGCTCAGTGGTCAGTCCTTTCCCACTGCCATCTCCTATTGTTACGGTCAAATGATCAAGGAAAAGTGCATGCTTCCTTTTGTGTCCAGTAGATAGGAGTTCTTAATTGATGACTGCTGCTTTCTTTCTGACATAAAGGAAACGAATGGGCAGTAGTGATTATAGCACATCTGTTGTTTTCTGTCGGGCATCCTGTGCAGCAGTGATACTGTCTTGAAGACTACTTTTTTTTTCCTGTTAGGGACTAGTTAACAGGGGGGATATGGGTGACATGTGACAGTATTGTTCCTTTGTCACAGGTGTAGCCAGAGCAGAAAAACAAGCTGCAAGCTGGGACAGAAAGAGTTGTTTATATTTTAGAAAAAAAAGAAAAGAAAAAATTGTTAAAGCTTTGGGGATGTGTACTGTATTTTGATCGTCTGGGATAGGTAGAGAGTCCTGTCTTCAGAGGGCATTCCATCCATGGTAGGTGTAAGCTCCAAAATCACACTGAAAATGGCTTCTGCTGGGGAGAGGGAGAAACAAAATAGCATATGTAGCCAGGGTATGAAAGCTGAAGCATTCACACTACCACTGCAGTTTCTAGGATCCAGTTCTTCAGCCTGTGGGATTGTTGTTCATCTCCTGCTTGACAATCTTTTGCTTGCTGTGTTGTACAACTCCCAGGAGAGCTGAGGCCTGGAGGACTCGGGTGTGCTTTTTCCAGGGACAGAGCTGGGGAAGATCCCTATATGGCTTTACAGACCTCAGGGAAGCAAGTCTGGGGAACTGATGAACAATGAAGTTAGGAAAGGGTCTGGCATGAGTGCAGAAGGGGACTTGAAGGTTGAAGGTGGAGAAGACAGATGTCAGGAAATGATTGAGGGAGGCCAGTAAAGCAGCTGAGTGAAACAGGCACGGGGTGGTAGTGCAGTGTTTCACCACTTGTCCTGTGCATCATACCAACCATGCTTTTTTGTCTTTCTGACTTGTATCATAAAGAAGCGAGTGGAAGTGGGATGTGCAAACCCCCAAGAGTGTCCACAGGAAACGTTTTTGCTCTCTCTTGCGTCACAAGGTGTGTGGGAAAAACGTGAACATGTGAACTGAAGGAGCTCTGTAAATCAGAGTCCTTACCACTTAATTTGTTTTTCTTTGAGTCTTCCTTTTCCCATTTATTATGTTTAATTGCAGCATTTCTTGTAAGAAAGGTGCCAGTACTCTGTTTTTGCACAAGCTAAATATTTTGGTACTTAAATTGACAATGTTTATGTTGAGCTTGGATGAAGCTGGTTGACTAAAATTAGTACACTGGGCAGCACTGCCCTCTTTGGAGTTTCTGATGTGTGTTAGATAAAATAATATGTGGGTTGTGTGTGTGTTTTTCTTTCTCTAGTTCTTTTTTGTCATTTTTTGTACCAAAATCTTCTCTGCCCATGTCCTCTTACAAGAGCATCTCCATCACTTAACAGAGGAGGTGTTGAGATGTACAACTTTGCATCCGTAAGATGCTATTTAGCTGGAGGCTTACAGCCTCTTTTAGGTTAAACAGGTTTTTCAAATAACAGGTGCACATGGCCACTAAAGATGGGAAAAGTAATCAAGAACATAGTGTTGTAGATGAACATTAAATAGCTGAATACAAAGCTGATGATACCATAAATCAGTCATACTGCAGTTATGTCCCAGCAGTACATATGCACTTAGTGTCTTAGCAGGATGCGTATCAAAGTGTGACCCTCCTTCTTGGGTCTGATTTCCACCTGCACTATAAATCTGTGGACTGTGTAGAGTAATTAACTGTGTAATGATTCAGCATAGTCAAGGTTAAACTTATGTCATTGCTGTTTTTTTTTTTTAAAGGCTCGTCTAAGGGTAATTTAAGCAATTAAATAATTGTTTTGCTTTCTGAATGAGATACAGAGACTCTGTTCATGCCTCCAAAGGCTTTTAGCCTATTCTCATAGGATTTCAGTCTTATCTTGCATCTGTTGGCAAGCATCAAGTTGTAGCTAAATATTAGTCATGGCACCAGCCAAGTAATACAGGAAAACCCCCATAGAATCTGTTTAAATCTATTTGTTCATTTTTGGAAATTCTGTTAAAGGGGCACTGTTAATATGTATGGTAAGTTTTAAGAAACACCATAGTGCATAGAATCGTACCTCTTGCATGACTCATAATAAACTGCATGACTGCTTGTGAGACTTAGTATATACCATTTGCTATATAGAAATTTGCTAAAATGTTGGTATTATGGAATCCCAGATTTGGGAATGGATGTGACAGCTTTCTTCCCGAGCTAAAGATAGCAGTAGGTGACTTGTAGCAGGACTGGGATTATTTTACAAAATACTCAAAGGCAGCTCTTTAGCTTGATCATTGACTACTTTGCACAGAAAACAAAATCTTTCAAAAATCTAAAAATACTTTTTCTGTTGAGGCAGATACTCATCAGAGCGTTTGATACATAGCTGTTTAGTAAAAGAAACTGTATCCTGAACTTCAACCCCTAAAAGAAAGATTAGCTACTGCTTTTATCAGCACAGACATCACTTTGAAGATACTAAACATCTGGTTTCCTTCTGGGAGAATTACATTTTGTCCACTTGACCCTTTGTAAAAGTAAATATTTATTTTAGTTACATTTTGTAGGAATTTGAAGAAATATTTAATACATGGGAAAAAGAATACTTTACATACGTAGCTAGAATGGCATAAGTACAGTACATCAAATACTGTTTTGTTTTCTACTCATGAGTTTCTTTTGTGATTCAGAATAATACCAGTATGCAATCTGATGGGAGACATAACTATGTTTTTCCTTTATTTTTATTTTTATTTTTAAATAAAACATTCTTCTTTTCCCTCATGCCCTCATCATCTCCCAAGAGCATATTTGTCACCCTCACAGAAATTTCGACTTTAACTTCTATCCTTCAGCTATTGCTATAAACTTTGCTTCAAGGATAAATCCGGTCTGTATTGTATTTGCTTAGTATATAATAATTTAGATATGTGAAGTTGCTTAGTAAAGATGGTATATTTTGTATTTGGATATCCCAGTCATCTGTGATCAAATGGAGGACAAAGTTTACTAGAGATGTAGCTTCTAACCTGGTTTGCAATGTAGAATAGAAAAGACCTTAAAGTCACAACTGTTTTATTTGTTTCTTCTGTGTAGAAAAAGAATGCCCTGGGAAAAAAAATACCCTCCATACATCTTTAAACACCAATGTTGGTTGTGTTGTGGGAGTATGAGTGGGTGGGTGTATATCTTTAAAATACCCAATGTAGCCTTTTAAGTAAGAAACAGCATCATACTTTGAGAAATATTGTACTTGAAAAATGATTTTTAAAATGAAGCTATTTAAGATTTTTTTTGGCCAAAAATATTTTGTTGGAAAATAGCAACTTATTGAAAATAAGAGTTTCACACACAAAAAAGCAAGTTTCAACAAAACAACTAGCAAGAGGAATTTTTGAGATAAAGGATTCCCCAGCACTGGTATACATTTTCTTGCAGAAATATCAGTGTAATTTAAAACCAAACCTTCTATTCTCTGGAAAGTTATTTTAAATCATTTTTGTGTGGATTGCAGCCTTCCTATGATCTCTACCTCTTCCTCTCAAAGAACTTAGATATTTTCAAAAGTATACTTATTATTTTTGGTAAGTTTAAAAAAAATATATAGTTGTATCCAATATACTGATGTTCATTTCTGGGATTTGTTCCCAAAGAAAATATTTTTTTATTTGTTTTAATATGAACAGCCTCTCAAATGTCAGACATGACATGACTGGAATCATGTCAGATGATTCACTGTATTCCCTTTTGTTCCCCACTTGACATATTTTAAGACTTCTGCTGATGACTTGTCAACGAAGTTAAGGCCTACTCAAAATACTTGTAAGTTTGATTTGTCCTTTTATGACTACCTAATAATATTTCAGGTCTAAGTTGCATTGCTTATGTAATGGTCACCATAACTGCTTGTTTCTTTATTGGATGTGCCAGTGTTGAAGGTTTATAAATCTTCAGGGTAAAGTGTAGCCTTTCAAAAAACTGTGTGCCACTTCTAGATTCAGAATAGAGAGCTTTTGGTCAGATGGGTTAGAGGACAATTAAATACATTTGTGCTAGATCTGTCTAGAATCTAAACCAAAACTATGATCAGAGTTTTCTTTGTTTATTTTTGGGAGTAAGTTCATAGTTTTGAAATTTGCTTCATACGCCAATATTTATGAGAAGTGACAGTAAAGTCGACTTTAAACAGGATGTTATAATTTGAAAATGTATTGTTTCTCTGAAGCACATCTGGTAACACAAGATACAATGCTATTAGTTTGGGGGAGGACAAAGAGTTCTTTATGAATTGGCACTAGCTCATTTGCTCCTGAATTAGTGATGATCAAGGGCAGGGAGTCTGAAGTAATGACCATCTGCTCTTTTGTTAATGTCCAGTGGACTTCAAGAGATGCTGTGACTGTGATAACACACTTGTGCTCACCATAGTGTCCATATTGTTACTATATACAGAACAAAGAAATAAAAGCTGGATGAAATTTTAAAATTCAGATTTTTTTTTTTTTTTTCAAGAGGACTGTCTTCTTTGACTTCATTGTGTTTTTCTTGTTTTTCATTGAAACAGTAGTCATTTAAGTGGTAGATACACTAGCCTCAAACTTGTCCTGAATAGGGTAGAGGTGGAAGTTTACTGCTCTGCCACTGAACTGAGAGTGCTTAGTGACTGCTTTGCCAGAAAGAAGAAAATCCTAGCAAGCAAATTCACCTTTCAGCATTATTTTCTGTTTTCCAGTTACTCTGCAGTCCTGAGAACTGAATGATTTCCTCCAGCCCCCAGGGGAGATGAGACATAAAACCAAAATGTTTATCACTCCAGGGACTAGATGAGTCCCACACAACCATTTTATCTGCTGTGGTGCCAAAGGGAATGGACGATAATCAGATGAGTCCCCAACTATTTGTGTCTGTTATCATTCATCCCATGCACCTAGGTTGAAACCCAAGCTGTAGTTTAAATGTCTGAGATAGTAATTCTCATAAAACATTTTTACAGCCTTTCAACACTGAGAATGATGTAAATTTCTTCATATTGTCGAAGCATATTTTGTTTTATACGTACCCTTATCAAGTGTAAGGATATAGGTACTCGAGCAAATTCTTTAGTGTAAATAACTGTGTAAATGAGGGAGGCATGAAATTCCCCTGCATGAGCAATTTCCTTCCCTGGTTGCCTGGATATTAGTCTTCAAAGGTGAGTGACATAAGCCTGTTGTGTGTTTGCTGGAAATGAGATTAGTAGCTGGGGCTTTTCCTTAGAAAGAAATTGGCAGTACTGATAGAAAAATGCATACTTTAATTCTGTGTGTGGAAAACATAACGTAAATATACATTTATATATAAATAGGCATAATATAAATATTTTAATGTCTATATTTTTGTACTTCCTGCAGTTGATCTGTATCACTGAAAGTAAACAAATTATTTTGCCTAGATGATTCTTGTGTGTTACTCTGGGATTGTAAACCTGTATTTTTAAAGATGCTGTTCTGATCATTGAAGATGCCAGTGTCCACTAGTGTTTCAATATGATAGGATGAATTAAAGGATGGAAGATTTCCAAAGTATATTTCATGCCCTACATAAAGTATTGGTGCTGAACTTATGCTGTTTGTGTATGAGGTTTTCACTGCAGTCTACAGCAGCAGTATGCATCTTAAAATAAGATACATACAAGAATACATATACCCTAACATTAATTGTACTTACTCAAAGATTTTACCAATCATGTCTATCAGTCTAAAGTTCTGATGACTTTTAAGGAAGCTGTCGTAGTTTGTGGTTTGCCTTCTGACTTTATGAATAACACCATTTCAGCCCTCCTGCTTTCTTCTTCATTTTACTGTTTTGCTGGACAGCTTCTGCTAGTGCCAGAGAGGAGAGGAAAGAAATATACTGTCTTTTGCAGCAGCTCTAGCAGCTGTTAGTTCCCAGAAGCAAAGTAGGGTAGCAGAGGAGAAAGACAACCACTCACAGAAGTTGGTGCCGCTCTCCTGATCAGAATGATTTTAGTGGGGTGCAAAATCAAATCGCAAAAGTTGACAAGAATATGGAGGAGGAAAAAAAAGGGGGGGAGGGAGGGAACAAAATTTTAATTTTGTCTAGGAATAAAACCACAGTTTTAAATATAACAATGGGATATGTGGGAGGGAACAAAGGCATAGGTAAGAGATGGGAAGGCCAGAGGTGGCTAGGGGCTCTGCTAGGTGAAAAACAGAGGAGCCATATGTTTTGTGATTGGACGTATGTCATCAAATGTAGAAAAATTGGAGTTTGGAAAAGACTTATTTAAGTTTATTTTTATATGAAGATCATCCTGTTTGTTTTTGCAAAGCTTAAGGTACTGACTTCATTCTGTGACTGTTTTTAGTCTTAACATAAAAGCTGCTTAGGTGTGGGCAGAAATAGATACACTTGTCTTTTAGGACACAATTCAGTTTTATATGGAGTACTTTTAATCCTGAAGAGACTCAAAAGCATCACACAAGCAATAGTGGCTGTATGCAGCTTCTGGGGAACACAGCCCTCCTAGGGCAGGTGAGGGCACCCCTGAGGAAAACAGGGATGGAAAACGCTGTTGGGCATTGGGGAACGTGTATGCTACCTTCCTCCACTTCTAAATGTGTAGGGCTTTGTAGTGGTCTTCCCGTTGCATTTTTTTGTATTTAAAAAAAATCATATATTTCAGTTGAAAGGTGGAAAAGCTTTATTTTTTTTTCCTGGTATCTTCTTATAACCTTACCAAATAAGCATTCTGATACATTAGTTAAAGTACATCTTGGATAGACTCCTTGCAGGAGCTAAAAAGAGCAAAACTTCAATTAAACCCCCAAAAACATATGTGAGGTAGACTTTATCTACCACAGTTTTAATGCATAATTAAAGTGGAAAGTACAAAACATATTTTTATAATTGCTTCTCTGAAAAATGGTACAGACTCACATAATTCCTTAGAAAAATTGCTAAATCTTCAGCCTCAGAGATTTGAGGTTGGTAGTTACAGGTAGTCTGTTTTAACCATTAATACTAATTTATGATAAATTAATGGAATAGTTGAGTTGGTGTGTAAATTTTGCCCTCAGCTAACTTTGGAAAAAGACAAAATAGTTGTACAAGCACTACAAAAGTTATGTTACTTTAACCCTCTGGGGCTTACATTATCCAAATCTTGTTCCCTGTTTCTTGCTTGTTTTCTTTTACACCTACTTTGAAAATAAAGCCAAGTAATAAGAATGTCTTGACAGAAGCATCACACACATACGTGTTTTAAAATACGCAAAACTTTTCTAAATATCAATTTAGATTTAAGACTTTCAAAAATTTTCAATTTTTATTTATTTATTTATTTTTAATTCTGGTAGTTATTTCAACCTGAACTGAAGCGATCTTTTAAAGTATGCTGGGCTCCTGTTTTCCACAAATTAGGGCAGATGCCAAAAAGGCTAGTCATTTTTTGAAACTTTTGGCCTTTTTTAATACTTATGGTGCCTTGCAGCTTCTTCCCTAACTTTTAATGGTTTCTGCTTAAACTGTACTGGAGTTAAGCAAACAACAACAACAAAACCCAAACCACAAAAATCTCACTTCCGTTGAGGGTCTGCTTTCCATTTCATGCTAGCCTTACCCTGCTAGTGTCAGAAGGGCTGCCTGAACTTTAGACTTGTGTGTTCCCTGATATGGTATCTGGAAATGTCCTCTCACTACAAGAGAGCTGGGAAAAACGGGGGAGGTAGGGACTGAGGCTAAGAAAAATTGTACAAAGAAAGAGAAGAATTTGAAACTGGCTTGGTACTTGTTGGATTGATGTGCCATGACGGGTCAGCACTTAGTGGGGGATGAGAAACGCTGTTGGGCAAAAAGTGCAAGCAGCTTGGTGATAGCCCTGGGAACACTGCAGGGGCTGAGGGTGGTGGCAGGGAGAAGGAGAAGATAGGGATGAAAGGGAGGTGGAATGACTAATCAAATCTAGAGGAAGCAAAGTCTTCTTTCTCCACTTACTCCTATTGCTTCAATGGAGTAAGGCTTAGAGGGCTGCAGAATCTCATTTGCTCATGCAATAGAATATTTTCCTGCTTTCTGGAGTAAGATACACAGCCCTTTGTGCATTTGAAATACAGCGGGGATTTGTTTATTTATTTTATTTATTTTATTTATTTTTGCCCTGTTGAATATGCTCACATCATCTGGGAGCCTGGGCAAGGCCAGGTGGTAGTCTTGCTTAGCCGTGCTTCTTGCTGGATCCAGCTGAAACTTGGGCTCATCAGTATGCACTTGGTGTGCCAGTGTCCTTCAGAATGTGGGACAGCCAGCAAGAGTAGAGGAAGGGGGATTTTAATGTACCAAGGACTGAATTACTTAATTTGAAACAACATTAATGGGAATACCTTCGTGTTTTTGTGTCAGTTAATAAGTATTTGATATTTGAATAAACCGTTAAGGCTTATAACTGTATGCATATTTAGTTGTTATCTTGGCAGTGCTTTAGGTTTGTTCCCCTACTGCTGAATACGGGAGGCTGTTTTGTAGAAGGTTCACTTAAGTTATTTCTTCCTGTAAAAGTGGAAGAAAAGGAACTTTCATCTGAATTCACTGGGCTTTCCTCTGAGAATTCAAAAGCCTTTGGAAGTTGGCTGAAATTCTTGATGCTGAGTTGAGTAATATCCCCTTGAATATTTACTTTAATCAAGTCTATTCAGAGATCCCTCCCCTCCCGTCCTTGTATTGATTTCCAGAACTTGATCAAATGACCAAAGAAATGCAGAGCTTTGCCTCTTGTAGATGGGTTCTCCAGTCTTATTCCTGTGGCCTGACTTTGTGTTTGGCGTTTACATAAACTGAAGTAACTGGAAAGGCTGGGATTAGTACTGCAGATCTTTCACTGTCAGTGGAATTGCATTGCTGGTGGGAAAGCAACGTAACTCACAAATTTTAGTTGTCTCTGGAACTGCAGATTTTGGGGAATTGTATTAGTTTTAATTAAGGAAAAACAAAATCCTTTTTGTAGCTGTTTGCTCTTTTTATCATCATCTCTTTCTGAGGATAGAAATGAAATGTTTGATTGTTCTCTATTATTCAAGTATGGATGTGATACATCTTTCAGTCTAGTAACACTTAACTCAGTGGGAAGAGATAGGAAGTGAGATAGCCCTGGATCAGTGATGGCAATTCTAACAACCCAACGAGAGCAGGAAAGCTGACTGTTCAACTCATGATTCATTCCTGATTCTGTAGTAACGGTATAAAAAGGAGAAAAAGCTTCGGTGTTTAGTGTGGTTGAAATGGAAAGTTAAGAAAGGTGACCTTCAGCAGTGGTGTGAACCATTTTGTGGTGAAGAGAGGATAACTTGGACTCCTTTTCTAGGTGAAAAGTGTCTGTTAATGTACAGATTAAAAAAGGTGTGCGATCTTAACACCTTTTAAAACTGTAAGTTAAAATTAATGGAAACCATTTCTTGACTACCTCTGGATAATCTGTATTCAAACATGATATTTCCAGATGATCATTCTACTTCAAATAATTTTCAATCTAAAACACTAAAAGATGTTGGATGATTTTTCTCCTATCTCATGGAAAGGTACAAAGCAACATGCATTTCATGAAAAAAAAAAAAGTTTCACTTGGCACCAGCTGTGAATAGTAGAGTTGTTTCAAGAATCTTAAAAATCTCTGAAAGACTCTCAATGCTCGCATACTATTTTTATAAGCTGTCCATGAAGTAATGTCAAGTGACTATTATTTCACTTCATGATAGGTATTTCTTTGTCTCTGTGTTTGAAACCCAAGTCAAATTATTTATTTGAGAAGGGGAATGGAAGTCCTGTCAAAATGCAGAATGGTTTTCTGACTGATGGGGGTGGACATACAGCTGAAGGAAATCACCTTTCCAACTACAACATTTGTAAGCAATGTTTTTTTTCCCCCCATGTGTGTTTCTGAATGGAACTAGTGTTCTCATATGGGGCCAGTGAAGGTCTGCATGTGGCCATGCTACGTTCAGTAATAAATCCAGCATTTCTAGGAAAGCATGTTGGAGATAAGAAGCTTTGCATGTTTATGGCATTACAGAGGGAGTTTCCCTATCTAGGGAATATTTCATTTTAACCCAGAATAAATGTTCATTCAGCAGTTTATCAACTACTTCTGTCACAATGGTCATTCAGATTCCTTTGCAAATTGTAGCAGGTTAAAGATGGTTGCTCTGTGTAGTTTTGCTTTCAGCAGTGTTAGTCTCTTAGGCACTGCTTGTGTTAATCATAATTGTGTGAAATCACATTTCCTTTCTCTTTCTAGTCATATTTGATTTAATATTAAAAATTCTTTATAGTGATTATATATATGCACGTTTGTTTTTGTATATACAAAAATTGTGATTAGCCAGAGATTAAGCAGGAATGTAATTTTAAACCATGTAGTTTCTTGGTGCTCTGCACTGTACATATGTATTTAAATGCCACAGAAACAAATAGGGCTAAACTTTCAATTATAGCATTCTGCTGAACTGGGGATGGGATATTCAAAGCTTGTATACGGAGGGAGGGCCTTGGCTCACTGTAACCATTAGTCCAAGTGTTCTGTAGATAACTGCAAACTTTGGCTCTAGAAAATATATCATTTGCAAGCTGCACTTCAACAGTTGTGCTCTGGAGTGGTTTGATAAATAATGTAGTGTTTCTACAGGAAATGTCCCAATCTGAGTTATGAGGCCATTCATTCTGACAAATTAGAAGTGAACGTGCATGGTGCTGTTAGTTTGACTGTTATTAATTTCCTCTTTTTTCCATGTGTGTGCAGTGTGTATATAAATACATGTGCACACCCAGGCATACATATTCTTAAAGTAGGAAGAAGGAAAAGTTGAAGAAGCGTGCAGTGGTTGTCCCGTCAGCTGCTTGCACTAGGTCTGGGAGGCAGCCAACGTCAGCGTTTGGGTAACTGGAACATGTCATAGTTTAGAAAGCTTTAACTGTTGAATGTTTTACGACCTTTTCTCTGTTGTTTGCCTAATTTTATGTACTCTGTGATGAAAACAAAACCTAAGAAATTTTCATTAATCACATTTCACCATAAGCAAAAATTAGATGGTCTTTTTCTGATGGCTGCAAGGAGAAAAATCTGTTTTACAGGGTACGTGTAAGGAACTTTGTTATGCATAGCTGTACTTTGGCTAGCAGTTCAAATGACACTTTTTGGAAAAGCCAGCCTGAATACTCCTTTTCTAATCATTCTAAAGCCCATACCTAAGCCCCCCAATTCAGCATTTACACAAGCCTATCCCAGTTGCAGGAAACACACAACCAACTTTCAAGGAGTCCTTTTCCTGACAGCGAGTCTGTAAAATTGTAACTGTACCTTTCCTTGCAAAACATAATGGAATCACCATTTGCTAAGGAGAGAAAAGAACTCAGTGAAGGATCCAAGTGTAAGTGATAGTTATCCATTATCATGGTTTTAAGTAGGCTTCCCTTTTGTGAATAAGCAGCAGCAATGCCAAACCAAACATTCTTTTGTACTTTTTTTTCCCCTCTAGCTTTCCAAAACAGTTTACAGTTGAGGGGAAAAATATATTTCCCTCATGTTTACTTGGAATTAACTTTGTTTAGGAAATTTTTTTAATAAAGTGAATGAACCATCAGGACAATGCTGACACTTTGTCTTTTGTTAGTATGATGTACTTCTGGAAGTTTTCTCTTATTTTCTTTTATCCCTTGCAATAAGGTATAAAGTTATTTCTTTCAAACTGTATAGTGAAGCCAAATATATTGCAACCATTTTATTTAACAGGTAAAACAGTGTAATTAGAATTGTTGCATGCTAATCAGCCTGTTGTTAGCAAAATTAAAAATAGCTGTGCCTTGAAAAAACACAGGTTAGAGAATGAAGTTGTGATCTTGATTGGGTGCAGAGCAGTATTTTGTGTTTTTGTGTTTGCTTTCCCTCCCCTTTTCTTTATAGGGTGCTTTCAGAAACGTGTATTGAAGTGAGTAGGGGAGACCCCTAAAATAGCTGACTGAAATGTATTCATCTATATTCTTAAAAAGCATTTACATGTTTGGTTGACTTTGAGCATTTACTTTTGGATGCGCCTTATCTATTTCTTAAGCTGTCCGTGACTGCAGTTACAAGGTTATTTGAGTTGATGAAAACTTTGTTCATATCTCGGTGTTTTGACTCTGGTCCTACTCAAAATTAAAATAGTTACGAATTTTATTTTTCTCACAGTAGCTATCTTTTCTACTGACCTTTAAATTATCAAAGTTTCTCTGTAAGAGTGCTATAAAACTTTAATATAAAACAAAGCAAAACAACAAAAACAAACAGAAAAACATTATTTATTGTCATAGTCCTGTGATTTCAGGAGGGCTTATGTGACATAATATAAACAATCGGATGTCCTCACCAAGCTGACAGCAATGTTATTTGCCTTTTTCCTATAAAATAAGTGTGACAATGTTAATGAACTTTAGCTGGATGCCAAGAAACTTTCTATAGCAGAAATTGATGTATGAAAATGAAATTTCAGAAGGTGAAATGCATGCAGACATGCTAAATATGTTACTATGGGAGAAACAAAATTCTTAGGATATGTTGAAATCTGGTTATTTGTTATCTATCACTGTAATATTTATTGAGCACATGGGAATGGATTCAAATTCATTTAATGCTTTGTGTGTTATAATTTACTTTCACTGTTGTTTGACTTGCTTGTTGAGATTGAATTCTTTGTGTTGCAACACCATTCATTCCTTGCAGCTTGTTTTATTTCCTCTACTACTTGAGTGTGTGGTGAAATGATGAATTTGCACAACAATGATCTTTTCCAGGACAGTATATAGTGGTGTCCTAAGCACAGGGATCAAAGAAAATAAGATGTATGTCTTAAGTGCTAACACACAACTTCTGTAATAGAAAAGCAATTTGCAAGCGACTTTAACCCTGGGAAAGCAGGTACCGTGTATTTGCCAAATCAGCATCTCTCATGATTGTAGCAGTTGGGTTTTGAAAAAGAATTTGAGCAAGTCTGAGATAAAAGCTGCTGAAATTCTTTCCCTTCAGTTTCCTTTCCATAAGCTCATACACTATAAAGGAATTTGTATTATTGTTGGAGTTTGACAGGTTTGTATCCAGATATGGAAGTGGTGTATTTTTTCTTTTAAATTTATTAAACCATAATTATTAGCCCTGTAGTGAGGTTTCTGTTGTGCACCTCACTAGGATGAAATTATTGGAAATTGAGAAACCTTATACATCTATATTTGTTTTTCTTGAAACTTTTATTATGATAAAATATGCAGTATAAGAAGAGGAGATGATAGTGACCAGTGAAAATAGCAAATGTAGGTTTTAAGACTTTTTTTTTTTTTTTTTTTTTTTTTTTTTTTTTTATTCAAAGTCAGGACCTAGCTGGTGTGTGTGTGTTAGAGGGGTGAAAGGTGGGCGAGGTAGAAGTGCAGTTGTAGAGCTAATGGCTAGAGACCATATTTGGCTGTAAGTCCTGCAGGTGACAGTATAAAGTGACTGTGCAAGTCCTTACAATATTAAAACGTTATCAAAGAAGAACTTTCATGTTGCTAAAAGTCCTGCATTTCGTACATACTAAAGAGAAGACTTCTTTGAGTTGAGTACGTGACAGCAATACTTGGTAGCAATGGCTTGCTACTGCTCTACTTGTACAGCCTGCACTAGGGCTTGCCTCCAAGTCCCTAAATATTTTAGGACTGACCTACTTGTCCCACTCTTCATTTTTCTTCAGTGTGTGTTTCAGGAATGTCACCTGCTAAGCTATCTCACTCAAGGCTGTGTACTTTCTCAAGCATGAATTCAAAAGGTGACCACAGAGACAGACTTACTGTGTGCAAGTGAAACACGATCTTTTGATGGATTTTTTGTTTGTATGTAATTGCCCTGCACAAATGCATGAGAGAAGCAATGTGTGTGTATGTATTTTTGAAAAACACACAGTGCTTAAAAATGATCTGGTTTATGATGATAGAAGGTTGTGAAATAAGCAAAAAGTGGTAGAATGGCACAGCCAGCAGGCTGTCTAAACCCAGATCCAGACTTGAGCACGAAGTAGGATGTACCAGATACTAGAAAGCTGTAAGGATCTGTAGCGCTTGCTTGGCATGCTGACCAGAAGGGGACTGGCAGTTTCAGCTGCAAACACTTGGCTTTGTCCGTGCTGTGTTGTCAGCAGTAGCTAGTGCCACCTGCGGGAGCTTTGCTGGAACAGGTGGTTTTATCATTCAGAGATGCAGCATCATTAGAAAGCCACATGGGAAAGTGCTATTGCAATTTTGTGTCGCAGCAGGAGAAGCATTAGGTTGTTTTCTATCAGTTTGCTGTAGCACAGCATGATGACATGCAGCGTAGGCCTGATCTCTAAGCAAAGTTACTTGTTTAAAAGGTGATAGTTTCAAAAATACTCGGTAACAGTTGGTCTTTACATAAAGAAAAATGCTAGTGGTTAATTTCAGCTAGTGGAGCTGAAATGAGTTTGAAAGGTATTTCTTCTGCCGAGTTGATGAATTGTGTTTTACTTCTGACACATAAACTCTGAGTAAATACATATATTTCATCATTAAAAAATGAAATCTTTCGGTGTAGGCTTTGAATTGGCACTGCACAAGGGTACTTGGGATTGTACAGGTTGTTGGAGTTTCAGTGGAGGTTTTGATCCCTTTTCCTCCTCACAGAAAACCTGACAGGGAAGGCTTCCTCTTTGTTTCACTTGGAATATGGCAACGGGTGGTGTTAAGGAAGGAGCCTTGAAATATGGTTGGATCCTGATCAAATGTTGAGTAAGTCTCATCTTTTCAAGAAGTTCATTCTATATAAAGTTTGAAGGAGAAGATCCCGTGCCATGTTCCCTTCTAGGCCTCATATCCCATATTACTTCGCTGTCTTGACTTGTAGACTGAAACATGGTGATTAGTTGCTGAACTTGATCTTTTAGTGGGTTTGAAAAACCATGGCCAAAGCCTTGGAGTAGCACTGGGAATGGATTCAGAGCTATCGGGGAGACTGGAGGAGGGACATGTATGCGTAGCAGTTAAACCACAGAGGAGCCAGCCAGCTCATTCCTTATACGGGAACATTTGTGATGTTTTTCAGATTCAAAACCAGTGGATTACAGTAAACCAAAATGAAAGTGACAAAGGGAATTCTGTGATTTGGTCTTTGCTTGAGGGGAAAGAGTTGGGTTTTTCGGTTGCAGCTGCAGTATAAATGATTGGCTGTAGAAACTAGTCAGAGTATGCTGGTGCCTTGTGCTGTTTTGAATGTCAGAGGAGAAAGAGCTGATGTTAATGTGATTTTTATTAATAGGGCAAATGATATGCAAAGGATATTTTGTTCCTTCTTGCCCATGTAGCTCAGATGGTCTTGTTTGAACCAGCTCACCTCTTGGTGCAGTTGCCATAGTGTCACTGTTGCCAGTGAGAAATGAGGTGCAAAGGTGACCTGGTTTGGCAAAGAGGCATCTTACCCACCTCTCCCCACCCCCCAAAAAAGGGCTTGGAGTGTTTTAACATGTGTTGCATTGCAGGGAAAAAAGGCTGAGAGATTTTTGTGGGAGAGGACTGTTGGAGAAGGGAAGCAGTAATTCACACCCACATCCAGAGCTCTGCTGGAAGGGAATGAAAGGAGCCATTAGAATTCAGTGCAGTTTGGAAGAAATAAATACTGACTTGAAATAGCACTTTAATCTTAGACAGGTACTGCTATGTTACTTAGAAAGACTGAGGGGTGGTGGTGAATAGGAGCAGCAATGAGGCTTCATGGCATACAGTGTATTGTGTCCTCATAATTTATATCCTTTCTGTCCCTGTTATTTAGAGTTTTCTTCAGTGTCACCTCTTGGTTCATGTGAAAGAACTGTGTTAGTGTTCACATGTAAACTAGCTTTCATGGTTTATGTGACCTAGGATCAAAGCTATTCTCAAGGGGTTCAAAGCAGCAAAGCTTCTGATCCAGAAGGGATTTTGTAGGCAAATAAATTACTAAAAAAATCTGAGCTGGATGTTCTTATTCTCTAACAAAGATATACGCATCCTTTAAGAGCCAAATGTCAAATTCTGGTTCCATTAATGTGGGTGAGAATTTTTGCCATAGCCTTCCTCAGAACATGGAGTTCATCCTGTGGCCTGAGGCTTTCTGATTACTGGTTTGGGAGGGCTCTGTGAATGATACTGCCTTTGGCAACAATGTCCTATACCATTCACTCAAGAAGTGTTATTCTGTGCAGGCGGTGCATGGGCATCTAAGCTTTCTTGTTGGTTTACAGGACACTTTATGTCAAGGAAAGTGCTATTATCCCTTTTCTTCCTTCCCACTCTTGCACTTTTTTTTTTTTTTTATTTAGTTGAAGCAGAAAGAACTCATCCAAATGTTCTTTAAAAATAAATCAGCAGAAGGCTTTACTGTTAACAGCATGGTGTGTAATGTTGAACATCAGAGCTTCAGTTGTTTCATTATATATTGATCTGTACTCGTGGCTATTTATTCTGTAAAAAGCTGCATTTAAAAATTAAATACAGTATTTTAAAGGAATACCTGTGTTGATCATGAATAAAGTGGCTACAGCTGGAGCAGACCTTAGTAATGTTGATTGTTTCTTTGGAAGATTGGAAAGAAATGTGATGTCTGGTTAAGGTTCTATATGTTGAGATATTTTTGAAGAAACCCAATCAACTTCCTTTAATGTGATTGCTTCCAGCTCTTTGGATCAGACATAGACTAGAGGCTGGTGATGTGACACAAAGGAGGTTCAGGTTAGATTTTGGTTAGTGATGTTAGTTGTTCAACACAAATACATAGCTGGGCTCCATAGTTACGACAGCAAACAGTACTGTGATTAACAATAGTTTCTTTCAAGCTGCTTGATGCTTTTTTAGAGTAGAGCAATAATTTGCTGAGAAAACAAAACCGGAACAGAAATCTCTCTAATGAGAATTTCTCCACGAAACTTGAATATTGCAATACTTCAGTCAACAATTATTTTGAATAATTATTTTGAATAATTAGAAGCAATGTGTTTTTAGCAATATACTATTAATTTAAGAGACTAGACTGTATTTGTCTATGAAATGCAGGAATTACATGTTTGTCCTTAGCATGCTTTTTTAAAAAGTCACTGGTGTGCTGGAAGTTTGAATGCTTTCTCATGAATTCAGTTATCACATGCTATTGATTTGGATCCTGTGTTTAAATGAACTGAGGTCTTATTTTTTCATAAAATCAAAGGTGATCTTCAATTTTTAGCAGAATTTTAAAGGCAAAACAATTCTTTATAAGGAACAAGAAATCTCTTGAACTAGGACCTCCCAGTATGTCCAGTTGGGTGGTCCAGGCAGATTATTGCCTGTGAAAATGCATGGTCATACATCTGAATGTTTTTGGTTACTCTTAAGAGTTTTGCCTAATTAAGAAATGTAAACAGTATAGCTGTGTTTATTCGTAAGTTATGAATGCATACATATTTCAATTTCTCTGACTGGGATGCTCTGTGAAAAACTGCTTAGAGAAGTTAGCAATAGGTAGTGAGTTTTGAGTGACAAATTCAGAAATACCAAGTACCCCATGGACAACTAGAATAGGTGTGCTAAAGGTGCAGGGACAACTGAAGATGCATCAATAATTAAATTACAAGACTATTTAGAAGGGTCTAACAGGAGTGGTGTTTAAGGTCCTAATAATCTTGAAAGTAGTAGCAGTAACCTAAAGATTGCAATAAGATTGTTTGGATAAGTAGAGCTTGATTGTTTCAAAAGTGAGCAAGAAATTCTTTTGTATCCTGCTAGGAAGCTTATACCCTAAATGCTGCTTCACTGCTGTGTTTTTACAAGTCCTATTTAGCCTCCTTGCAGAAAGGGAGACTTCATTTCCTGCTTTGGTAAATAGTACTTATCAAAAATTTACTTCCCAGATTAAAACCATGAACTTTTGCTTTTTTTTTTTTTTTTTTTTTTTTTTATTGATTTATTTATAAATGTCTGGTTTTTGAGTCATTGAGAACTTGGCATGTTACAGGAGGTGAGGGTGGAGTTCAGTATTTCTTCTATTTAAATTTTCCTCCTTCCAGTAGATTTGCTATACGTCTCAGAGAAGAAAACTAAAGCAAAACAAAGAATAAATAAGTTTATCTGGGGTATGTGAAGAGAAAATGTGGTTACTTGGTAATGTGTCTAGGCTTTTTTTTCTTTTTTTCTTGGGGGAGGGGAGTGGAATTTAAGTTGTTTATTCTGCAACTTCTAGCAAGTATGGAACCAATTTGCATTAATGAGAGAGCAGGGAAGAAAACAGACTTTTAGTATTTGAAATACATAGATTTCCATGCTATCTAAAGAATTCCCTTAAAATACTATTTGGTGTCACATAACTGGACCTCAATTTATAGATGGAACATTTAAAATTGCTGATAATGCTGCGGGAAAATGTTGAAGGCTGTATACTGGTAATATAGTTTGCACCCATTGAACTGGTCTGGTACTGCTATTCTCCCATGCAGTTTAGAAAAAGCTAGGAAATGGCAACACATTTCACAGACTGTTTCCTTGATAAAAATCATTACAGAGTGACAAATGTTTCTTGATAGTGTTCTGAAGATTTGTTTTTTAGGACACAGAGGTTGACTTTCTTCAACCTGGTATACCTATGTGGAGCCTCCCTTGCTATCTCTTACTGTAATGTGGAGTTGCTAAATTGGTAAACTTTGAAAGCAATTTGTGGCATACGAATTTTTAAATTGCCTTGTACTGTCTGAGTGAGTTCCTGAAACAGAGTGCTGCTGTAGCTATGGGAAGTCTGAACCTGTTCAGTGAATACCCTTTGTGTGCACTAAATCAAATGATCCAGCTTTCAATTTACCATTCCATTACTGCAAATGCCAAGGTCATTCAATGCCTATTTGAATCCTAGTGTTTTTGTGCAGGAAATGATGGGTTGTGCACAGACACTCCATTAAATTCCTGAGAAGTGAATGTTGGTAGGTGTCTTAATTTAAGTTCCTTCTGGTACTGACTTTGGATGACACAAAAGAAAGAGGTAACTTCTCTGGAAGGTCAAACAGAGAGAGATGTTGGTCTGTGTTAGACAAGGAAGCTTGTACTTACATAAATAAAAACTGGGGCAGAAGAGGCCAGAAAAAATAATTACTTTTTTTTTTTTTTTTTTTTTTCTTGCTTGCTTCTATTTAGCTCATCCAAAACGTGTCAACAAAAATCAAAAATTATTTCTAAGACTGCCAATTTTATTTCATTAATATGTCAGTAAGTTACTGACTAAGCATTTTCATGTTGAACTCTACTTACATATTTATTTTAATACTGTGCAACTTGATACAACCCAAACCAGAAATAATTACATGGATATCTGTGTTTTATTATTTTAAATGTGTAGTAGTACCCTGAATTTGTGATGTGAGATAATTTATTTAAAATGTAGAATTTAAATAAACCATTTTCTTGAAGCTTGAAATGAATCATGAAAATAAATATTGTATTTATTGGTGTAACTTCCTAGTTCAAATGTACTAAAAGGATTAACTAGTTCCTGTCTACTTTACTATTTAACTGCTAAATAACTGGCATTATAAACTGGCATAATATTCACAAGTATGTATTACATCACTGCAGGTTGGATGTGAGCTTGTCAAGTTTTAGAGTTAGTTGGTGTGTTTATTCTAGTCAGCTGTTTAGACATGATGAGCATGCATAATTAACAGAATCACAGAATTGTCTAGGTTGGAAGAGACCTCAAGATCATCGAGTCCAACCTCTGACCTAACACTAACCAGTCCTCCACTAAACCATATCCCTAAGCTCTACATCTAAACATCTTTTAAAGACCTCCAGGGATGGTGACTCCACCACTTCCCTGGGCAGTGCATTCCAATGCCTCAACTTGGAGCAACTTCTTTAAGCAACAGATTTAATATTTTTAATGTCTTTTGGAGAGTGTGTTTCTGTTTTTCAGCAAATTTATAAAGATTTTGGAGATGTAGTTGTTCAAATACTCCACTGAGGGCACACTTGTTTATTCATCTTGTGACACTGTCCAGCTGTGGTTAATGAACTCGTGCGCAGACTCTTAGGTGGATAAGCATTATCACTATTAATTTTGAGGAGCTGAGAAAGGACTTTTTGGGTAGTTCCAAACGTTCAGTATGTGTCATGTTCTGCAGATATAACGCCTGTGTTAAGGGCAAAGTGCTACATCGGTGGCAATTGCTGTGTAAGAACTGGCAGATTTTATCTTCAGTGGAGATGAACTGGCTGACATAGAACGGCATATACAGTGGAGTTTCCATCAGCTAAATATAAATTAGCTGAATGAATGAAACCTTAGGAAGTGTTAGTGGATCATAGCCTTAGATGCATCTAAGGTATTTCTAAGCTTTTAAACATTTTAATTCTAGGTCTGTTGATAGGATTCAGAACAAACCATATGAATTTGAGAGCAAAATAATTGTGTAGGAAATAGAGCGTTGCCTTTTATTTTATTAGTGTTCAGTCTCTGTTTTAGTGCAGGATGGGCTGGGGAGGTCTACCAGAACCTTGTGTCTGATAAGTATCTGAATTCTGTGTTGAATCAGTACTGTTGTCTCAACATTGCTGGAAACAGGGTGGTTCATTGACATCATTAGGATTAAGGCTGGACTGTTAATCCTCACAGTGCTGCAAGCTCTGGGCACTGTTGTACACAGCAGTGAGGTGAGCTATCTGAATTGTCACCTGAGGCAATGTTTCTGCCAGGTGATGCATGGCCTCCTTTGGGCAAAAAATCCTGCTTTTCTGTCTTGTTATTATTACTACCATGTCCTGTCTGATCTTGAGCTTTGTGTTATATGAAATGGCGTGTCAACCCAGTTGTTGATGGGAAAATATTCGAAGGTGTTAAATAGAAGGATGCAAAATTCCAGTCAGTATATGTTGACCATCAGGCAGTACTACAGAGGTACATTATGTTGCTAAGAGGAGATGGGCCCACTGCTTGCCTAAGAAGCCCTAAGTGTCTGCGCACTGCTGGGATGGAAGAAACATTGGTACTCCACAGCACAGTAAAGCTTTAAGCTGTTTTTGTATTTAGTGCTGGCTGGTGTGACTCTGAGTAACCACTCTTTTGTTAACTTCAGCAGTCCATGGGAGCAAGCAACTTTCATCCCAATTCATAGGCCTCTGACTAGAAACTCTCACTTGTGGGGAAAAATATCCAAGCTCAAAGACTGAAGTCTACCAGGCTACCATTGCGATTTATTAGGGGGCCTGCCTGCCTATAAACAAATGCTACAGTATTTGTTCACATCCGAGTTATGTTCTATGGAACCGTACTGTAGATAAACTTGAGGGAGTTTTGTTTGTTTACATATTTTACATCTAAACACGGAAATTATGAAAGCTGAAAATTCATCCTTCATGAATGGGCACGGGGCAGGGGAGTGTCCTTCGGAAATGTAATGGTTTTGATTAAGAATGCTTTTCTTTCCTTTTGTTTGCTTTCTGTCCATTAGATTTTGCTAAGCCTGTCTCTGCTGAGATGCCAGATAAAACTCCTGGTGGTACAGAACCTGTTCCCAGGAATGAAGGTGAGTAGTTTCTTTTCCTTCAGACATCTTTCATTTTCATGAAGTGTCATGAAAAGTATTTGTGAAGTACTAAGTCAATAGGCGAACTTCCCTTCGTGTCCTTAACCTTAAGGAAGAACTGAACTGACTTTGTGTGTGCGTATTCATCTAAGTAGCAGTACCTATCTGAGCTGGGAGAACCAGTGGGCTACTAGGATTTCACATGTGGAGAATTAATTTTGTCCCATTTAGATGGGGAGATCTTGTGGAATGGGGTCAGATTTTCGTGTGGGGTACTTCAGTCTCATAGAACCAAAGCTGGCATTTATAATGGGGACTGACTGATACAAAGAGGAAGCAAAAATGTGTGACTTCCATTAAATTTAGTGGAATACTGAAATGGTCAAGTCTTTTTGATAATAAGACTCTGCCCACCCCCCCATCCATTAACTTTAAATTGCCACATACAGATATTTGGTACTTGATTTTAAGGATTTTTTAAAATCTAAAACCAGTTAATTTCTTGCATGTTTTAGTCCTTCAGAAACACTGCTGAATTGTGTTTTATTAAAATACTGTATAAAAGAAATTATTGGCTATTTCATGTAAAGGTTGTGGGGTGTTTCTGACAGTCTAGTGACAAAACTTGTGTATCTGTTCCATCCACTTGCTTTCTATATCATGCCTGTCCTCATATAAGTACTGTATTTATTATATGTGCTTTATTTTTTAATAAAACTTGCAGCTCAGACTGTGTCATACAGCATTCTGTCTGTTGTGTTATAAGGCTTTTTGTCTAAACCTTAGGATACCCATCTCAAAGCTTAGTTTTTAAAAAGTATTTTAGTTGTATTTAAATCTTATTGTTGACATTTGAAAGGTATCACAAACATGCTGCAAAAATAACTTCAGAAAGTGCATCAATAACAGGCGAGAAAGAAATTTCCTTCCTTGTAAAGGGTAATAAACTATGTGTAATTGCAAAAGGCCTTTCTATTAATTTATTTTTCAAGATTAATATATGCTACTATGAGAACTCTCAATACCAGATGAGAAACAGTCCAGCTAGGCTTCCAAAGGATTGAGTGCTCTTTCTGATACACATTTTGTGTGCTCACCTTCTAAATAAATCTAATGCTAAAATGCTGTACCTAGATCCAGTTAAAAGCAAGGTCTCCACTTGTGCTGTGCATTAAGACGTGGAACAATTGTCATGTACCTTCCGGGTTGCTTCCCTACAAGTAGATTATGGGATCACATCTATAGCTATCATAGGTACTAATGAAATCTAAATGTGTTATAGTTACTACTACTCTGGTAATAAATATCATGCATTGATTCTTTTTTCTGGCTGTGGAGTGGTGGCAGATAATGCTGTGGTTCAGTCCTTCAGTCTCTGAGAGGAGTTCTGGTAAATTTAGTGAGGGATGATGTAAAGCCTTCTGATCAAACTGGGGGAAAAATGTCTCTCAGTAACTTTATTTCCTCTTGTTACATTTTAATTTACCATATAAGCAACTTCCCATAAGTGAGTGGTAAGGTGTGCTTTGGCTTTACGTCAGGAGTTAAAGTGGGTAGGACTAGTGATAGCGTAAAGCTGTAGGTGGCCTTGGGAGCAGGGGTCTGGGGCAGGAAGGGGAGGGAACGGAAAGAATCCTGCAGCGTTGTTAATGACAGTCATTGACATTGTCATTGACAGTCACCTTGGCCATCAAGCACAGGCTGATTCTCCTCCTTATGCTGGCAATCAGAGATTGACCCCTGTTAAGAGAGATGGGTGAGGGCTGAGAACTACCGTGTGCGTCAGTGAGACACTGAAAAGACAGCTATCTTTAAGGTTGCTGGGAACATCCCAGATACCAGCTGCCAAATATTTTCCTGTGAACTCCAGCCCCAAATTACAAGGTTGAAACTGAACAAGGGATCGTTCATGTCTAGGCACAGGAGAGAGGCAGGAAGCTGGTTTTCATTTCATTTTTGGAAGACTCTCATGAAGCTTTCAGTGTCTCTTTTGTTTCTGTAAATGTGGTTTCATTTCACCAGAAGTGTCCTTAGGTAAATAAATAAATACAATTCTAGAAACATCTCTGCAATTAAGCAAATCTAGAAAATGCCCAGAGGATCTTGTTCAGTACCTTGTCAATTCTAGGTTACTTGCATATTGGAAAATGCATGATGGGATGTAAAAATGAGGTCAATCTTGCAAAATACATAGAAAGCCTTCAGGTTTTCATGTACAGACTTTCATGTACTTGAAAAATAAACCATTTCAGCAGCTTTATTTCCTCTACTTCCAAAGCTCACCATGTGCCCAGTGGGTTCGGAATTCAGGGAGAAAGGAATATGTGGTGCAAGGTCGTCTTTTTTTTTTTAATTATTATTATTTTGCCCCCATTAACCAAATTCTCACACTAGAGGTTCATGTATGTGCTGCTCATATCAAGAACAAATTAAGACTGAAAAAGTCTTCTGCTTTTCCAGGGAGATGATTTTTCTACATCTATGCAACCCTCCCTGCTAGATGCTGTATTTCAGAGCTTTAACTATAAAATCTTTATGAAAATAAAGGCAAAAAACATTGCGTTCTGTATATGTCTCAAGAAATAAATGTAGTATCATTGCAGCCTGAAGACATAAAATGTATACTGAACGTAACACAGATACTTATGTTTATGCAGACTTGTGCAAAGAAGTTTGCTATTACCACTGGAAGTTCAGACAATATGGATTACAATGATAAACTCTAGGAATTTTTCAGGAAACGTAGTTTTTCAAAATCTCTCAGTTTCCCCAAAACAGGGTCACTTCCTTTACTTAGCTGGGGGTAGCACAGGATGAGCAATTATTAAAAAACCTACTAGGGTCTGAACATGAAGTACTGGTTTTGTCTGGGATAGAGTTAATTTTCTTCATAGTAGCTGGTATGTTGCTGTGTTTTGGATTTGTAGAGAAGACAGTCCTGATAACACCCCGATGTTTCAGCTGTTACAGAGCTGTGCTCACACAGAGTTAAGGACTCTTCTGCTCCTCATGCTGCCCTGCCAGCGAGGAGGCTGGGGGTGCACCAGGAGCTGGGGGGGACACAGAGGGGTCCCAAATGGACCAACAGGATGTCCTGTATCATGTTAAGTCATGCTCAGCACTAAAACTGTAGGGGAAAGTTTGATAGGGTGATTGTCTGGGAGCTAGCTGGGCATTGGTAGACTGGTGGTGAGCAATTGCCTTTCGTATTACTTTTTCTCCTTGTTTCTTTTTTCTGTTTTCTTACTAACCTGTCCTTTTCTGAACTTAGACAGTTTCTTATTTTTTTCCCTTCTGATTCTCTTCCTCCACCCTGCTGGGGTGAGGATGAGGACAGTGAGTGAATAGCTGTGTGAGGCTTCATTGCCTACCAAGGTTAACCCACAAAACTTGAGCAAAGGCATTTTGGTTATTGCTGTAAGACTAGCTTCAGTTAGTGTACAGTGGCTGCTGAGGAACTGAACTTATAAAGCACAGGTAATCGAAGTGTTGTAGAGAGGTATGTGTGTTATACTCTTTGAACTGTTCTGTGTGAACTTCTGCAACAGTGGAACATTGGCTTGCTGTGCAAGTGACACATGAAAACAAATCCTTGCCCTCTTTCCAATGGTACTTCCTCTTACAGCTGTCCTTCATACTTTGCTGGTGTATGTTTTCAAGGTTTTTGTGGTGTTTAGTAACTTCTGACATCTGAATCAAGCAGAAAAATAATGCACTGTCTTGCAAGTTATCAAGGACAGTTAAATCTGGAAAGCTTTCTGACACCAAGATCAACCAGAGATTTTTTTTTTTTTTAAATTGAATCCTAAGTTTCATGTTTCAATGGAATTCATACAAGATTCTTGTGACTTGAAATCTCCCATATACCAGAAGACAGATCAAAAATGATCATCTAGATCATTAAGAAACTGCGTGAGTATGTGAGGCGGTGTAACTGTGTTCATTGTATGTGTAAGTGAATGTATATGCATGTATGTATATGGAAGCGTATGTTCACACTTTAAACATTTTAAAAAGTTCTTTAGCACATACAGTGCTTAGTGAAACAAATTATGGGTTAATCTGGATACTTTGCTTTTAGTCACTTCTGAAATTAATGTTGTTTTCCTCTTAACAAAAGGAAATGATGAATAAAAATGGATCTTAGAAACCTCAAGTTATGTCTTGATTTTCACATTCTACTCAAGACAGAAACATGCTACTAATGTCTTCTAATGATTCTAAATCAATGCTGGTGCAAGTTAGAATTTCTACACTGTAAAAGGCTTTACTGATTTATTTTCATAAATACTCTTACAGAATACTATGATAACGTTTGCTCAGAAATAATTGCCAGACACAGGCCAGTAGCTGCTTTAGCACTGACTTGTAAGATAGACTTCCATAGTCTTTGATCACATGCATCTCTATATTTACTTATCATTTATACAGTTTGCTGATAAATGGGAATGTCTCACTGGTCCAGAGTATGACAGAATCAGAAATAAGAAGTGAGTGTTTAATTATTCAAGTTTAAAATATAACTGCTACTTATGTGCATAAACATTTATATGAACTTCATTATTTTTTTCCAGACATCTTATCACTGCTTGTTTTTTTCAAAGAAATGTTCGTGCTACAAGTGGTCTTCAAAAAATGTGTTTTTGTTGTTACAAACATCTGACAATTAGCCTTTCTCATTTATAAGGGTCAAATTGGGTTGACCAAAGTGTTGGCAAGATAACTGATTATCTGGAAATTTTAAAAAAGTCAGTGTTGCTTTAACCTAGCAGTACCCCTCCCTGCCCCTCACCCACTGACCCACTGCTCTGGTTAAGCCATGAGCAGACAGGAGCAGACAATTGAGAAATGAGTTTCCTGTAATTAAGTTTCTGTGACTTAGTCCTTGACTTGAGGGTCCCCAGTGAGTGGGCAGATTATTTGCTTTACTGCTGCCTTTTCTGTCAAACCCTTTTGAGTCAACACTTACATTTATAAATTTCACTGGTTGCTTTGTGCTCTAGGGAGGAAAAAAAAAAAAAGGCAAAAAACCCACAACACTACCTTGAAGTCCTACTGTTGCAAAGATGTAGGGGCGTGTACATCACACAGGAGGAATAGTTTTTCGAGAAGCTTGTGTGGCTCTCAAGGAGTGGTAGACAAACAAATTAAAACAAGAAACCCCACCATGATCCACATATAACTTTCTTAACTGTTTTCCTACGGCAAAGCTATTATATTCTATTTACAATGGATGCATTTAGAACAATGCACTATGTCAATACCAGGAAGTGGATTGAGTGTATTTCTGTTTTAGCTTGCAAAGGAATTAGCATTTGTTCTGCTCATGTTTGCTGAAAAGTCACTCTTAAACTTGTGGTATAGTTAACACTTGGCAATTAGACTGACAGGAGTACCTCACCCCTTGTGTAAATTCCTCTTCTCACACTTGGAGAGAGGCTGCTGTCATTCACAGTCACTGCTCGTAATGGTATTTGGATCTGGGCAATTGGTCATTTGCAAAAATTTAGGGGAATGTTTGTAGGTTTTTCATCACAACTTATCCGTCTCAGAGAATTAAAAACAGTGATTTTGATCATGTCGTTTTGTTTCTTTTTGGTAGCATAAGAGAATACTTCTGATATTGAATGGCTTTCATAACAATGACGTGCTTTATCCTGTGGACTTCTGAGATATATCTATATATTTTGGTCATGATACCTTTGACCAGCTCTTTGTAACATGATGTTTACCTTGGTAGCCACTTGGAAGGCTCTTACACTCAAAGTTTTTGAGGTATCTGTCAAATGCCTCCTGAGCAGTAGTTAGAAAGTTATACAGATGTGGGAACCTTTATTAGGTTTCTCCAGTCAGCTTGTCTAGTTGCTTTGCTGTGCCTTAAAAAGCAGAAATCTTTGTAGAGAAAGATGTGAGGAAGTTAACCTCCCCCAAACACTTTTTCCTTCCCCTTGCCCACCCTATCTCCATTCATTAAGCAAGTTCCACATATTCCCCCATCTGGATCCTCCCTTACTGTCTTTGTGCTTCATGCTAACATCCTGAAGGAAACTAATGTTACACGGGTGCTTTGTAAACAGGCACTAACAAATGTCAGTGGACAACAAGTTGGTATCATTGCAAACTTTCTGATAGGATCAGCAGTGTTTTTCCTTGCATTGCCTACCTGATGACAATAGCAGGAGCCTACCAGTTGTTACTGTTATTTATGGTAAGTCTCGTTTAGTTTTATAATTTCTCTGACATATGTTTGTATGTTATTTCGGCCATAATAAGTAGCATATTGCAGTGGAAAAACATGCAAGTACAGCCATGTAGATCTGTAGACTGTCCAATGAATCTTCAAATCTTAAAGTCCACTTCAAATGAGTGAAGAAAATAGCCTAATTTCTGCCCCCAAAGTTTTCTAAGACTGATTCCTGCAATGTAGGAATTCCTGCCCAGGGTTAGGGCACTTAGCAAGGAAGTGCTATAGTTACAGATACAGAAATTTGCCATTGCACTTTATTATTAATATATCCCTTTTTGAGAAATAAAATAATGTTAGCTTCTGTCTGCATACTAAGAGAGGTTGGCACCTTTTTTTTTGTTGTTGTTGTTGTTGTTTTTTTTTTTTTTTTTTTTGAAACATTAGTTGTTGTAATGCATGATAACTGTTGTCATAACTCTTTTGGGAAATTTGGGCTAGCTCTAGTGCACTGGGCTTGAATATTACTAATAGCTGAAACAAAAACTAGTGCTCTGTGCTGCTTGCAGCTTTGTGCTTTACAGCATGGCTCAAATTCCCTGGTTGTGTTATGATGCGTTACACCACAATATTGAATCAATTTACCTTTTTTTTTTTTTTTTTTTTTTTTTTTTTTTAAATCACTTTGACTATCTAAGTCACTGGGCCATGCTGGGTCCTACTTTCTTTCTCAGCTGCCAACAGGATGTTATTTGGCTGTGCCCTTCAAGCTTCCTCAGGTCAGTGGAGTGGAGAGGGGAGTGGGCAGCAGTGACTGTTGCTGCCTTGATCTCAGGCAGTGAAGGGTGGTGACAGGCAGACTGTGCTGGACGCTGTGAAATGTTTGAGTACAATAAAATCTGCTCTTCTCCAGAATGGTGGTTGAATCACAGATCACAAAGGTTTGCTATTAACTGGTATAATGGCTTGTTCTTCAGGTGCCCAGCAGTTCCCTTGGTGCTCTGGCCGGTTGGTGCCCAATCAGAGATTGGTGCTCCAGTCATCTGCTAGTTACATCCCTCTTACCAGTGCAGCAGGATATTGTAGCCTGAACTGTTTAACCTTGAACTTTGGAAAATAGTATGCTTCTTTTTTTCCTTTTTTTTTTTTTTTTTTTTTCCTTAGTATGTATTGATAATCCGATATTTAAAGAATTACGTTTGCTTTTCTGTCTCAGTGGTAATTAATTCTTCAGTCTTAAGTACTTAGGACATGTAACATTTGAGTTTGATGCACTTTTTGCTTTTGTATGAAAAGTATATTGTTATAAAAACCATATCATCACTTATAAACACTGTGCACATATTAAATAGCCGACTATGACAAATATGAAATACTGAATGCAGCTTCCATGGAACAATCCAATGTGATGTCATGAGGAAAATCAGGTTGTTTCTTTAAAGCTCTTTTGAATGCTAATGGTACAATTTATTTCTAAACTTATGTACCAAGATGAGAAAAATCTGAAACAATTCAAATATTTCTGAAGGAGCAAAGGTTCCTTGTTAGAGCAAACAAACAAGGTGTGCTAATTTTCTGTATATTTTAGTGTAAGTATTCCTTTCAGATGCTTTTTAAAACAGGTTGGAGATTACCTGGTTCTCCCAACATTTTATTATTTTTTTTAAAGTGTTTACATTTAAGCTGTGATCTGTGACTTGAATGTTAGGCTGAATTATAACTGAGGTTTCATATCCTGAGTAAAATATTGTCAGTGCTTTGTTTCTGTTGCATTGCTCTAAATTGCTTACATGCAGCACAGCGCAGCAGTGATGGGGGCCGGAGTGCTGCAGTTGGCGTGGCTGAGCAAGGTGGGACGCATCCAGGGCGCTGTTGCCTCCCCAACTCCTGTGCTAGCAATATGTTCCTCCTTGTTCTGCCCACCTGCATTCTCCCAGAAACAGATGAAGCCATATGTTTAGCTTGTTGTTTGTCACACCTGATGGCTTTTCATCCTTTCTAGTTGAATGTTGGGGCTGCTAAGTTTTAAAGAGTGGATTCTTTGGAAGACTCCTCTCTCAGCTCTTTGTTTTCCTGCAGTTCATGCACTTCATAGCCCCCAGGGAAGCCATTGCAGGTTTAAATTCTCTTCTCATCTTCAAGAAGAGTTGGACTGCCATTATTGTTCTCAGAGAAGACCCAGGATAGAGGATACACTGTGATAACTCTAATACTGTAATCATGCGTGAGCATGACCTGGAGTGAAAATGGAGAAGTCTATTCTGCGATCACAGATGTTAGGTGTATACTTTGCATCTGCTCTTTCTAGGTCAGGCATGATAGCAGTTGCTCCTCTTGGGATCTCTTTATGGGAAGACTTTGTCACCAAACAGAACAGTCACTTTTTGTTAAAGTGGTTACTGTGTTTTAAATTACTGTTCAGTAGTACTTAGAGCATCCTAAAGTGATGCAGTCATCATGGAAGTTGTTATCCTAGAAATCATGCTATAAATTAGTTTCCTTTGCCGGTCTCTTTCTGGGCTTGGGAGGGTTTTTTATGTTTGTGTGTGTTTGTGTGTTGTTGCTTTTTTATGACTGTTATGTGATAGTCATATTATTACAGGATTTGTAGTGTTCTCCAGACTGTTGTGTGGAAACACGAACAACAAAGATCTCCAAACTTCTTCCAAATGCACAGGGATAATATATAGAAAATGAGCGAAAGTAGCAGTTAAAGTTAATCTTTCTGTCAGTGTTAATATTTGATTTTCCTTACAGTAATAGGATGTAAAATACATTTAATTACTTTAAAGTCAGTTGTTTTTTAAATGAAAGTCAGTTTTCATACCCCTAAAAGTGCTTTTCCCTTTTTGAGATTTATTCCATATTTTATCTCGCTGCTTTATTCAAGTGGAATGCTAAAATTTGTTTTCAGTTTCATTGATTTCCCCCTCCCCAGCCATTTTTCTTCCAAAACTACTTTAAAGGACATTGAAGGATAAGAGGGAAAAATTGATTGCTTACTGCCAGTTAGAGTGAACTGTAACTCTTAAGATAAATTAGATTATGAAGGTTACATTCTTTCGTCTTTAGGTGAGTACAGCCTTAAAACCAGGAGATCCAAAGTGGTAAAAATAAAGATATGACGACTATGCCCTTTCAGCTACAGAGCCAGCACGGGTACCTCCTAATTATTTTACTGCTTTACTCTGAAGAACTTTGACGAGTGCTATATAGTTAGCAAATTAATGACTGCTAATATTAATTAATATTAATTATCACGTAAATGTTGCATTTTTTTCCCCCATTTTTTTTTAGATCTTTTAGTCACCTAATTACATGTCTGGCAGTAATTTCAGGCTATGCCAGTAACAATGGAAGTGGGCTTAGAGGCCTTGATATATCATAAATTTAGAGAGATTAATAGAGAGAAAATCTTAGCTGTTAGGTTTTGCTTTTTTAATTGGCTCCCTATAGTTTAATTTAGCTTAAAAAGGGGGAAATTGCTGCCTGCTGACAGACAAGAAGGGAACTAGCTTTGAAGTTTTATGAGCAATAAAAAATTAATAGAAACTTTTTGCATGTTTGAGTGATATGTCAAGCGATTGAAGTCAACTTCTTGAAGCGTCAGCAAACTGGCGGCCTGGTTACAGCACTACTGAAATACTTTCTGACCGCAGAAGGCAAAGATGGGGAAAGGTGGGAGACTTGGTCCTGTTTTATTATTTCCAGGTCCATTAACAGTCCAGGCGAAAGAGTGAACACGTAGGAGGCTTTTAGTCTTTAAATTAAAACCACATTATGTTCTGGTAGCTGATTTGGTCAGAACATGCTGTAAAAACTGATTGTGTAGTTCAAGACATGAAAAATTAGCGAATCCTTTGAAAATAGCAAATGTTCTTAGTTGTGGTTTTTCTGGAACAGTACTTAATATAAATGCCATTACACACATCTTGGCAATGGTCCCCACAATATGTATTTTACAGAATAATTTAAGATGGACACAACTTGCAGGTGCAATGCACAATTTTTATATGCACAGAACGCAATCTGTACTTCAAGTGATGGAAGGACTAAGAAACAGTTTAATGTATAAGAGCCTGAATATAACCTCTATCCTAGCAAGTCTGAGTCTCGTGATTCACCAGAAAAGACAAGCAGTCCAAGTTATTTGGGTTCTGTTATGTCTAGTTTATGTCAAGATAGTTAGGAACCACATGCTTCGTCTCAAGTCTGTGTTTGTAGCATGGGCTGGTTATCAGTTTCTGTAGTTGTAGTTTTCACTGCTTAAAAATTTGTGTTGATGGTTAAGTCTTATCTCATGAGAGAGTCTGTCTTTCAAAATAAAAAGCAATATTTTAAGAATCATGTAAAGTATGAGGCTAATCATTAGGGAATTTTGCCTTATGTCTGGCCAGGAGATGGTTCAGTCTAGTCATGTCGAAAGCAGGCCAGCATTTCTAAAGCTGGGATGTCCTGTCTTGAATGTTTTTCAAAATTAAATATATAGTTCACAGGCAGCAGGAAATCCTTGAGGAAGATAGGACTGTGCTGTGACTCTCACAGAAAATGGCTGTGTTTCAAGGTTTGTCCCTGATGAGGATCCCTACCCAGTGAGACAGTCTTGGTTAAGATTAGATCCCGGCCCTAAGAGCTGTGTAGTCATTCCAAAGGAAACATAAGAGGGCCTGTTTAGGGCCATAAGTGTAATTATGTGTAAATACATTATTTTGTCTCTCTGTTTTTCTCCACATTTGAACACCAGCAATATAAATTAATTTTATTTAAAGGCTGTCTGAAGCTTTTGGAAATGATAGGCTTGCCACTTTCCAAAGAAGTGGCAGCATTAATTACAGGTGCTGGTCTGCTCTTATGGCAGCTGGCTTTCAAATAGGAATTTGAAGGTGTCCAAGAATTGCCCCCTCCTCAACCTAACCACACAAATATTTTGTGAGCTGCTACAACAGGCAAAGTATTTTTAAAGATTCATTCTGCTCCCAGCTGTTAGCCAGAATATCCCCCCAAAAGACAGAAAGTTTTCTTGAGTTTGAAGTCCATCATAAACTAGTTGCTTACTTTTCTATTCAGAAATAATTATGAAGAATGTCCTACTTTTAATACAAAACCATATATATATATATTTATATATATATATAAAAAACGTAGTTTAGTCCTGCTGCTTGTCATCCCCTCTCATTTCCAGCTCTCAGAATTAAAACCAGCAGCCCTATCTTTTCATGTGCCTAGACCCATTTATCTGGACTCCTGTGTTAACAGAGCACTATCCTACCAGCCCACAAAGAGGTTGGTTCTTGCTATTTAAGGAGCCATAGGTGAGTGCATGAAACTGTATGGCTGAGTTGCATTGCAGGATTCAGGTTTTAGGTTGCATCTTGAAACGATATGCAAGTGGGATATACAAATATCAAGTATTTGGCTAGTTGTATGTTTATTGATAATGTGCATTTAATGAGGTATTCAGAAATATTTTAAGCAAAGAGTTTCATAAGTAAAGTGCTGAAGGAGAACAGTGCCTGCATTTCATATGGCCAGGTCTAATGTGGTAGAGAACTTGAGTTACTGGGTTACAGTTCTTTAACTTTTACTGCAAGATTGTAAGCTTCATGACTACAGCTATCATAGCAGGTACCGATAGCTTTTGAAAAGGTCTTAGGTTTATGCCTTTTTCTAGAAATAAAGCTTGTTTACTGCAGAAGCTTGCTAGTTTGGAAGTGTATTGAGAGTTATTTTGGGCCTCCCCCCAGAGCTAAAGTTGCTCACAATGATATAAAAAGTTTTATCTGATGTGGAGAAACAGCAACTGGAACTCACTTCATGGTGCAGTGTGATTCTGGGGAAAATGCTCTCCATAATAGTTCCAGTAACTTATATGTTAAGTCTGGCTTTCTGACTGGGAACAAGTATTTCTAAATACAGTGGTGTCTCTGCAATCTTTTATCATCAGCTGAACTTCCAAAATATATGGACATCCTATGCCTTTATCACAAACAATGATTTGTTTATCTCTTCAGGCCTGGCTAGAATCTGCATTATTAATACGATGGCTCCAGTCCATTTTGTCACCTTTCAGACAGATAGCGTGCAGCTGACTGATACCTACATACACATCTGATACCTATATACACATACCTCTCATGCATGCACAACTGCATATGACCTTATTTTTCTGTTTAAATATGAAGACAATTTTATTTCCACTCCTAAAAGAGATGAACAAGACTCCTATAAGAAAATTATGCTATTTTAATGCATTTTTTTGTATCTTATTCCATGTCTTCGATTTTTATTTTTTTTTTTTCAGTGGTTTTATGAGAGAATTGTAACATAAATATCGTTATGGTCATAATGCTTTGAGGGACATTCTGCTTCATGAGGGAGAGGTGCATTCATTTGCAGAATCATGGATATGCTTCAAATCATGACTTTGGATTTAGCACAAAGCAATTCCAACAGCACAAGCTTGTTCCTGTGTCTTGCAACTGTGCAAAACTAACAGAGCTTTGGCCTCAGCTGAGACTGGGTAGCGAGGGGTCTGGGAGAGTGAGCCAAAATGACCAGAATTACCACACATTTCGAAGTGTGTGTTGTGTGCTCCTTTTTATGAACAGACTTAAGATGAGGTTGAGACTTTGTTTAGAGAGCAGGTAAATTCTTCATGTCTGCTCTCCTCCAGCTTGATTTTTTTTTTTTTTTTTTTCTTTCCACGAGCCCTGATGGGGAGCCCTAACTCAGCTGTTTTGCATTTTCTGTGCTTGAGAAAGTACTTTTTAAATGAAAAGTTGATGATTTTTTTTGTTTGACTTTGTATTTTTTTTCCTTCTCTTCCTCTTTGGAGATGTTAAGCCTGTATTTAAGTCTTTAAAGTTCTGATGAGAATAAAAGTGGTGTACAAGCTTTTAAAAGTTTATGAATTTAAAAGCCATGGCGTTATTTCTGTGACTGAAGTCATTTGGATACCAAAACTGAAGCAGACTTGCACTTATCTATGGTGGGAAAATGTCACTGTATTGTTGTTGCTTCTAAATACAGACAAATAACGTCCTTTTATAAAATTGTCAAAGTTTATAGGTGTATTTACTTTACAGCTACTTTTATAAGTTACCCACACCCTTCTCTGAATGTGAATAAAGGAACTGGAAAGGACACACTGATAATGTCATACCAGGAAATCTTTAATGTAAAATACAGAGAACATGGGGGGGGGGGCGGGAAGGAAAAAGCTTGAAGGGGAAAAGGGGAAAAAAAGCATGTTGAAGGTAATATGTAGAAGGAAAAAAATTTTACCTTTGCTTCTGTGCCTTATTTACTTTTTTCTTTTAAGTTTGAGGATAAATGATACAACATGGGTTGCCTTTGACATAAGTCAATAAACACATATGTAAGCTCTGATATACAGGGTGACTCCTTGGTTCCATGTTTGAGCCTTTGTAATTCTTTTAGAAATTAATGTGAATTAAAAACCAGAAGAGGGAAACAAATGAACAAACATGTCTTGCAGAGCTGAAAGTACTGCTGTTGACCGGACTAGACCCTGCCTAATCTTTTTCTGCTAAGTCATAGATTCTGGCAAGTTTCCTCAAGTCTGGATGTATTTTGCAGACTGAGCGTGTTACTAAGTAATGATATATCAAAATCCAAGTTCAAACATTTCAGCCTATAACTGTTTTTACAATCTGTAGAAAAGCACAACGAATTGGTATTTCAGTTTATATATTACATATAATTTTCCTTACAGTATGTTCTGTATATTGAAGTAGCTTTTCTACTTAAATGTCAAATTCTGCTACTGTGTATTTCAGGTGAAACTTTTTTTTTAACAGGTAAATGCTATTTCTACTCAACTGTGTATAGTAACATTTGTTAAATTATTATCAAAACATAGTCACCTTCCTTCTAACTTTTTTTTTCAAATCAACAATATTTTGTGAAGTCTTTGTTCAAAGTGTTTAATCTAACTTTCACGTGTAATGCTTCGGCAGAAGAGGATATCCTCATCCTAAATGAATTTATAAAGAACAGCAAAATCATTACATATGAGGCGTTTTATATTTGCTGGGGGTTGTTTGAATACTTTTGTTGCTTTTTTTTTTTTTTTTTTTTTTTACATAAAGTGAAAACTTAAAATGTTAAGCAAACCTAAGCTCTTTCTTTATGGTTTTGATTGTAAATGTTAATTGATTCTTCTTCAAAGCCCAGTGTTAGATTTTTGGTGTCCACAGCAGTGATTCTTTTTATCAATAAAAGTAACACATACTTGGATTTGATGCGTAGGCAAAAAGGCAGAAAGTTTTGTTTGTTTGTTTTTTAATTTTAGGTTTTGGTTTAAATGAGTTCTGTTTTAGCTCAGGAAGATACGTGGACTTTCTGATGGGAAAGATCACTAGAAGTTTTTAAAGCCTGCAAGGACTTCAGTAGTTGTTCAAGCCCATTTTCTGCGTAATGTGTCCTTGGGAGATGAAGGTGTGAATTGAAAAGGTTTTTTTCCACTATATCATACTGTAGAAGGAGATGTAGTTTATAAAGCACAAACTTATGCTGGAGAATCAAGCATGATAAAAAGAATTTACCCCTACTTATGTCACCAATTCAGTCATTTTTCTAGACTGAACATGTCAGTGTATTTAGATTCCAACAGTAAGCTTTGAAGAGAAGGTTGTTGCCCTCAGACAGGCACTTATGGGCTGTGTAAGTTGAATAGATCAAGATCCTTTTGTCTTTTGGTATGATGCAGGCATTCTGACAGTAAATCATTCTCATGCCTTATTTTGCACTCCTCACAATTTTTCAGTGTTCTTTTTGAAATGTAAGTGCTAGGGCTTGACTATGTTTGAAGCCTGCCCTTCTTATTTCTCTTGAGGTAATCATCATTTCCGTACTGTCACTTGATTAAGGTGTTTAGGATTACTTGTAAATAAGGGAAAACTGGTCTTGTAACAATTTGGAATTAAACAGCACAAGCAGAAACTTGAGGGTTATATACTGCTATATTCCTAAAATAACTTGAAAGGTTATAGAAGAAAGCTACTGTCTCATTAGTAGATTACACACTGTTAGACTTAGGCACCCAAGTAAAACAAAAGTTGACTTTATTTATTTCCCACAAGAAATCCACTTGGAACAGCCTATTCTGTACTCCTAGTTGGTGCAGATGTTAGGAATTCCTTTCTGCTGACATGGAAGAATGGCTAATCCAGGTCCGTCAGTACCTTGTAATTAATGCACATTCTTTTTTTTCATCTTAGGTAAGAAAAAGGGAGCAATCACTCATGTAAAGCTCTGAGCTGGTCTGAAGTGATTTTGAAGGTTTTGAATGGAGTTCAGGTTGCAGAGTAAAAGTGCACAAAACTACTAAATAGCAGAAGCCTCTCTGACATAAAATGTTTAAATATAGATTTTTTGAGGGGATATGCGGGGGAAGAGGTCTTTTTTTTTTTCACTCTTTATCTCTTTATTTTTCTTCTCTGTACTTTACAGGCAAACAAAATCTTATATTAAATAGCCATCTTTCAGGGTGTTTGAAGGGGTTAAGGGAAAGCAAGATATATAAAAGCTACTTTGAGCTCAGTTTGTTACCTTGAACTTCGGATATTGTTGATATACCAGACATCTATGATCACAGGTATTTTACTAGATTTATAATCTGAACTATGAATGACCAGATAGGAAATGATCCTGTAATTAGGGGAAACAGTGCTGAACCTGATGACTTAATGTCTCTTTAAATCACACAGTTGTAGCTGTTAGTCTTTAACTATCCTGAGGTCTTTTCTCAGTACCTTGGCAGGGTACTTTAAAACCCTGATAATCAGATTGGCCAAGCTTTAGAAAGGAAAGCAGGTTTCAGTGTTTCTGATTTCCTTTCTGCTGCGCCTCACCAAAGAAGTGCCTCCTGGCTGAGAAACATTGCTTCAGTAGAGCAGGAGGAGAATATACTGATGTCTCTGCTTTAGATATCTTCCTGCCTTTCTACATATATGTTGTGTTGAAAATATCAATAACCATGCAATGGAGGGGTTTTAGGTGTTTCTGTATAAATGTCAGTGAATCTAAACACCAATCAAAGCTTGATAAAGAGGTCAGATCTTTAAATGGGGAGGGGATGTATTCCAAAGAAAATAATTCTAGCTTACTAAATAGATGGGAAAGGTCTTCAGTTCTTGTGTGTGAGCCCAGAACTCTTTTTTTTTAATTAGTATGAAAACACTATGAAGCTCATTCAAAAGTGAAACGGGTTTATCTGAGTGGAAACTCTGAAAGCCAGGCTCATAAGTCATCAGTGAAAAAATTCCTAAAAGTCATGCAAGAGATCTCATTTTCAAAAGCAGTCAAAACAAATAAACAAAACCCCTACCACTTTCATAATGTTACACAGTTGTATAGATTTAATGTGTATGTACAAATGAGTAATTTGAAGAAGCAGAAATATTAAGTGTGTTTTCACACAGTATGTCTGTTAATCTTCCTCATATGACAGGGATTAAAATGATATTAAAATAACGGCTCATAAATTTGTTTGTGGACTCAGTCCTAATTATGAGTTACATTGCCAAAGTTCCTTTTTTTCTTCATTCAGATTCTCCAAGTAGGCTATTCTTACTAAATATTTGTGATATTTAAACCCTTTACATCTTTTCACCTGCTCCTCTCTATTGCATGTGTCATGTGTCTCCACTCCCCCCCCAAAATGTAGTCAATTCATTGTAAATGATGGAGGCATCTCTACATCTTGGTGGTGGTGGTGGTGGTGGTGGTTTTTCTTTTTTTTTTTTCTGTAAGGATCTGACACTTTCTTTTGTGATTTCAGGTTGCATACCAAATTGTAATTTAAAACTGCTAGGATTCCTCTTTATTAATATTGGATACTAAAAGCAGTGTACTGTTAAATAGTCTGATGCAAAAAATGTAGGGGGTATTTGAAATGCCACATGAAATAAAGCTGGTGAATCACTGTATATTTATCACTATGTTTAGTTCTACAGTTAAAATTGATGCACTACTTTTCGTTAAAAGTGCTAAAGAAATTGCCTTTAACTCTAATTTTCTGCTTAAAACATGTCCCTTTTGAAAGAGTAATACCTTGCACTGTATGCTGAGTAATTTAGGCTGATCAGTGAGCCACCAGCTTTGAAAACATAACAACAAAATCTGAAGAAACTGTGTCCTGAGGCAAATACACACCAAAAATCTACTTGTTATCTTTGGGTCACACTCAGTTGGCCGGCAGTCCGTCCAAGTCCCTGCGGCCACCAGTGTTGAACCCTGTCACTCCTTACCCAAGGCCTAATCTCCAAATTTGTCATTAAGAACATTAGGCTTTTGACTTAATTAGCCATGGGATGGTTAAGCAATCTGTGAGCCAGTTGAAAGCAGTCATCTTTGTACGCTTACGTAGACCCTGTTCTATTTCCAGTTTATTTACATGATTTTCCAGGACTGCGTAGAAGACTCTGATTCTCAAGGTGCTTTGTGTGGAGGAAGGAAGATATTGCTGCATGCACCTGGTTAAAACCGGGGCCCAGCTGAAAATCCTTTATAGGACTTGCATTATTACATACTGTGTTTCCCTCTTCCTGTATCCGGTGAGAGGCTCCAGCAGCACAGCTGGATTTTGCAGAGGTACCCGCATGTGTGAGGAGGTATCTGAGGTGGTGCTGAGTCACACCAGGAGGGTCAAGGGCTTGTTTTGGGCTTGTGAAGACAACTGCCCTGTTGTATGACTGTGGCACAACACCTTAATATCGCTGTGGTGTGTCCTTGTGCTGCAATATGATTATGACTGGTAGCACAGAGTAGTCTGCTGAAGCTCATTCAATGTATTTTAAGATGCTCTGAGATGTTAGAGCAACACTTAGTGTTTGAGTGAGATGTGAAGTGGAACATCCAGAAAACTTTTTGTACTTTTTTACCATTTCTCTGCTTTAAAAATGAAGAACGTTTTGAAATGGTTCCTGTAAGGTGTGCTGCCAATAAAAGTGATTCTAGCACTAGTATAGATAAAACATAATCTTAAAGTGCTTATTGCAAGAGAAACCAGGATATTTGGACTCAGTACTGGAAATTTATCAGAACAATGCATTTAAACAAGTGCATAGGCTTAAGTGATTGAAGTATTGCATAGATTCAGAGAGGCTGACATGCCCAAGGCTAGGCACTTGTGTTTGGTTTCTTACATTTCAGGAAAAAGGATATGATTTCATGTTTCACTTAGCAGGTAAGAAGAAACTGTAGTTCTATATTCATCTACCTTTGCTTGCTTTCCCATGATATTTTAGGAGCAAATTCAGCAGGAAACAGTTTTTTGTTTTTTTTTTAATACAAAGTGCTTAGCCATCCCTGAGCCAACTTGCTGTGGAGCTTTGCTGTTAATCATCCATGTCAGTTACAAACATTATGCAGGGAAAACCGTATTCAGTGCTGTGGATTTGTCCAGCACTTATCAATGTGGAGGCTGAATTCAAGATTAATTCAGCGCTGAGTAAAGTGTTCTGCCTTGTGTGCACTTAAGAAGTGAATTTAGTTCATTTTCCCTCTCTATTTCATTAGCTCGGTGCTGATGAAGTAATGGAACTTATGGAATCGAGCAATGAAAACATGCTTCGCCTCTGAAGTAAATGAGGGGTTGTTCCTCTTCCAGCCAGGGCAATGCGATACTTCTAAGGCTGTGTTGCATAAGGATGTAAATGATAGCACAGAACCACACGCACGGCCTGCGGAGCAGAAGTGATGTTTTTGTTGGCTTGAGGGCTAGGCTTTGAAATCTGCGTGTGCATACTTCCTCGCCTGTAATACTTAAACAAGTCTCTGACTTGCCTGAGGATCCTGATAGGAACTTGACTGTATTATAGGGAACCCATAAGGAGGAATGTTAACTTATCTTGGGGGAATTTCCTCATTTTTATTTTTTTTCCATTCAGTACTTAGTGTTTCATTTTGCCCACCTCCTTTCTCTTCATGCTTGCCAGATCTTATCCAGAAGCAAAAAAAGAAGCTTCTGTCAATCATATCTTTACAGACTAGTGCCTCTTCACTGCCACAAGGCTCTTTAATGACTACTGCTACTATTGTTAAAGGAAATGTTTATTTGCAGCTGGAAAAAGGTAAGTTCTGAGTAGGACAGAAAACTGAGGCTGCAGTATCATTAGCAGAAGAAAGACAGGTAACATTTTATTGATAGATTAAACTGTCGCAGTTTGGAGGAGTCATACATCAAGGGGGGAATATACATATATGTATATGAGGGAAATATATATGTTATATATGTGTGTGTGTGTGTGTATATATATATATATATATATATATATATCCCTGGCTATTTACTTTGAAAATGCATCCATAAAGGGTGGCAGAACAGAGACCCTGACCTTACTTCAGGGGTTGAGAAGTGACATAGAGAAGTGCATTTGTACGCTGCAAATAAGTGGGTTTTTCATGAAAAAGTGCTTCTTCTCAAAGTCCTAGGATTGTATATACCACTTCCTTGGTATATTTTTTGTCTGTATATACAATGCAGTGCACAGTTTAGCTTATCCTTCATACAACGATAATTAATAAAACCTGTGATTATGATTTGTGCTTTCTAAAGCTGTACTCTTTTCTGTCTGAAGCAGTGAAAATAGCAGCTCTGATTTTAAGGTGTATTCTCAGTGGATTTATTTTTTTTCTAGCAGTATTTGCTCAGTGGTTGATATAATCCTGTTTAGAAGTTTTTTGCTTACTCGAGCATGTTCTGTCTGGCTATTATTGTTTCATCATTCATTCATAACTGAGAAACTTAATACTGAAATCAGTTTCAAACTCAGACAAGGTTTTTTGTCATTGTTTCCATTTCACTTTGTGCAAATAGGTAGTGCTTTTGTCTGTTCTGTAGCTAGCAATTGCACTGAAAGCATTTGAAGCTAATTTTCATACAGAGTCAACATTCTGTGGTTAGAAGGGCTTAATTAGTTCAGATACCTTTAGTGCTGGCGTACCTCCTTATCTTGAAAGCAGTATCCACTAACTAATCCTTTATTTGTGTTGAGCTTTGGAATTTCCCTTGAAATGCCTTTTTGCAACCTTGCAATATAAATGGGAAGTGAACAGACTGTCAGGTAAAAGTGAGGTTGGAGGTAATCAAGTTGTTAATGTATGTTAATAGAAGTTTCTTCTCACTGATGGCAGACTGGGTGCCTGTGATTAACCTCAGAAAGAATGCTAATGTTGTGCTTATTCCTGATGTGGTTTATTATCCTTTGCTGTACCATTAAAAAAAAAAAAAAAAAAAAAAAAGGAATCTTTTCTTGTATTTCTTGTATTTATGCATGTGAGGACTGAATTTGTTAACCAGATGTCCAGGACTATGTTTTCAGCGCTAAAAAGAAGCGAATTGTTAAACCACAATAGCTAATTTGTGATAGCAATCTCAGTGTGAAATCCTAGTGGGCAGGTAGATTTTTTTCCTCTAAAGCAAGCTGAGATCACAGCGTATTCTCCAATTCAGCTTGAACAAAACAGTAGTCTGTTTCTGTCTTACGATGATGGAACCAACTCAGCTTTACTCTCTACGCATAGAAAGGTATCATTTTGTTTTGTTTTTGGTAAATGCTTAGCCCCATTGTAAAATGTTCTTTCAGATTACAAGAATAAAGGTAATCCTAGAGAATCCTGATAGAGTTGGCTGAAAAAGAAAATCTGTAAAAACCATTATATTCTATTTCTCAGGTTTCTGGTTTTATAATAGTATATCATTGCACTTGAGAGTATCATGTCATAGGAAGAGAAAAGGAATGTGTCAAAAGTTACTGCTTTCTTCTCTTCGTATTGTGAGTTTTAAAGGTTGTGTTTTGGACCAGTGTAACTGAAGTACCCCTGACAAACTTTCCACTGTTCTGCTGAGGTCTAACTACTCAGGCTAAAAAAGAATCTTTGTCCTGGTCATTAGTTTAAAGAAAAGAAAGTTGGGAGCCGAAGTGCAAATGTGAGGTTTGCAGTAAAGTGGTGGAGAGAGTGAAGACCCTGGGAAGATGATGCCAGAGGCATCCGTGGAAGGTTCTGTGGATTTGGTATATGAAGTTGTGTGGTCATGATGTCTTACAAACTCTTGTCTCAGTGACCTGAACACACAGAAGTTCTCTCCCTCTCCTCCCTTCCCCTAGATTGCAGAGGTGGCATTTTCCTTTAAATTTTGTAGCATACCCCTTTCTCTGACCCCCATTACCATAGCTAGAAATTCAGTCATTCCCAGCACTATGCAAGGAAACTGGGAAAACCAGTGCCCCAGACCAAACCCTTATAACATGCATTAAGGATATTTTACAAGTGGTCATGTTATGGTGTAGGTTGTTTAGGGAAATTTATCCCTGATGCATGAGGCAATAAAAATGTACAAGTAGAAAGAAGAATAACCATGAAGTTTGTCTTATGGATAATAGTTGTCTTGACCAGTGGCAGAAGAAGCTCAAGAAAGTATTCATGCACACTTGAATGTGTGGGGAGAAAGAGATGATCTGATCCAGTCTGTTAGTTCAGCATATTTTAAATTATGGCATGTATTTGTGTGAGGAGAATTAGGATTAGTCAACTTTTCCTTAAGGTTCTTCGCTATCCTCATAATGTAGATCCTAGTAGTTGCAATCATTCCAAGGGTTAACTACACACAACACATCAGTCAGCTGTCAAGACCTTGGATGTTTTAACTGACTGTGATTGCCTAGGCTCTGACTGGCAGAAGAGTGCAAGTCAAATGCAGCTTTAAACCCAATAAAAGCAAGTGCAAGAATGTTTCTGCTGTGAGTTTAACACGTAATGGCAACACACAATGTGCCTGCTCAGAGGCATGTAACTCAGCATTCAGGATGGACTTGTTTAGATCAAAAGGGAAACTTCACCAAAAGACTTGCTCTGACCTTAAGAGGCCAACTGTTTTTTATTTTTTATTTTTGAATGTAATAGTTCTGAATTTAATGCTGATCCTGCTGGAAGACTTGAAAAAAAAAAAGAATGAACAAACTCCAGGGGAAAATCAGAAACATAGTAATTCTTGGTATCCAGTCTCTTGTGGAATGGAGTCAGAGGTCTTTGTTTTTTATCAGAAAAACGGTCATAACCTCATCAAGCATTCCCTCCCTTCCTCATCCCTCCCAGAAGGTACAGTACTCTTAATTAGTTTTGGCAGAGAAAAGCTGTGAGGAAGTCAGGGAATATGTTTTATTATATAGCATTATCAGTAGTCAGAATTAGTTCTTAACCTAAAATTTCAAAGATGTAGTTTATAAGGATATATCTACAGCAGTTTCTGTTCATTTCCACTCCTTTAACTTGTATAGTATAAACAGTGTGTGATTAACATGATCCATGAAAAATGCATAAATGCATGATTAACTAGAAGAAAAGTGATTATTATTATTTTTTTTTTTTAATAAATGCTTAAAGCTAAGTATTTGCCTGTTTCTCTACAAAATCAGCAAGCTTCTCTGTACATTAGCCTGATGAAATGGTGGCCATCCTGCTTCTCCATTTGCACCTGTGTGTTGTAGCTGCCCACTGGGGCTGTCGCATGACTAGAACGGTCTTGTCCTCGGTATGGATATCAGTGCTACCTTTAATACACTGGTTTCTGGTCTTTCAATTTGTTTGGGGGAATTCCAAATTGCAATTTTACTTTTTGCTGCAACATTACTCTGTAAAACTATCTACTTAAAACAAAACAAACAAACAAAAAACCACCGTGGATAATACTATCCACAACAAATCTGGGATATAACTGTGGTCTAGGCAAGTATAGTGTCTGTGCTGTGTAGTTGTAAAGGAAGGATTTTAACTTAAAAAATAAATACCAGTATTGTTAGTGAAGTAATGAGTTAATGGACATGCAACTTCTAAGTAGATGCGTGTAGGATATGTTTGATATTTGTGAGGAACTGTGCTGAAGAAGAAGGGTGCAATTGCTCTGACCTTCATTCTTTGCTTTCAGGAACAAAGCTAAGCATCTGTGATAAAGATAAAAGCGGCCATTGCTGTTTGAATTGGGGGCTGTTATCGATATTTGAACACAGTGGCCAAATCAAAGGTTGTTAAAAATAGGTGAAACTCAGATCTGGGTCGGGCCTAATGGTTACCTGACAGAGGTAGTTTCTTTTTTGATACACACAGCTGAAATTCAAAGCCTCTCTCCTCCAAAATTTTCAGGCATATTAGAAAGGGTCCTGACATACCTCAAATAACTCCTTTTTGGACAAGTGTGATATCAAATCCCCAAATAATTGGGTGCAGATCACAAAACGAACAAATGTGCTCCTGGTCTCCCAGGAAGGAACTGAGAACACAAACTACATATTTATTTGTGAAATTGGGCTCAAGAAGATATGGCCCTGTGCTTAGTGCTGCCTGAGGGAGAGAGCTGAAAAATGATTAAATTAGTTTTCTGTGTGTCTGTACAGTGACTATGAATTTTAGCACTAGGTCAAGTTCATTTTCCTTTGTTTTTTTTAATCAAAATCAGATGTAGAACTGAGAAGTTAAAATAAAATAAGTTTCTGTGATGGTAGCAAGAAACAAGCTGCCTCATTTGTTCCTTCCCCTTTGCCATCACACCTCCTTTCCCCATTATCCAACCCTTAAACCTTAAATTATTTGTTTGATAATTTGATTTTGATAATTTGAAGTTGTGGAACTGTTCCCACTGGTGCAGACCTGCCAGCACTAATTAAATTTCAGGTTTGGTCAATTATTTCTTTTTAAAACTGAGCTTTTTAAAGCATATCTGAAGATGTAATTACCGTTATCTCTCTAGGGACCCTGGCTCCCTTCATACTTTAATACCACTTCTTGGGAGTAAATTTATTTCATCTTTAATTCACACAGCTTTGAAGTTTAACAAGAGTTAGTGGAAAACCTGTGTTAATTAGTCTTTTGCCACTTACAATTTTCTTATTGCAAACTTTGGTCATAATGCATGAAAACAGGGATGTGTAATTTCCTTTGAACTTAAATAAGATGCTGCCTCTCAACCCTACCCACTAGTGTTTTATTTAGGTTTGTGTGGTGTATTTTAAGAAGTGCAAGGAAGTGCATAGTTGGTGATGTTCAGAACTGCTGAAGTTAGTTCACTGTCTTTTCTAGAGTCTTCTTTTAAATTTACTGTTTGGCATTCATGGAATGACATGACAACTGTTTGACAAACATTTATAGAGCAATAAAATGTGGCTGTCATTCATACATAGTGCCCTCCAATGCAGCTCCAATTTATCTTTTAATGCTAGGACAATTTCAGGTAACATTTTGACTCTTAATGAATACTTTATACAGGTATGTATTGTACTACCAATAATATAAGCCATAGTGAACATGATCAGTGCTAGCAGCCAGTATGAAGTGTTTTAAAGGATGTGTTAAATACATCACCTGATGTGCTATGCCCATTGAATATCTAATTTGTGCTTCTAGGACCTAAACTCTTGTACATTTTGTAGTTTTAATTCTATTTAATGGAAAATCAGTGTTGATTATTATTGTGCATACAGCAGATGTCAGTGGCTGGCTCCTTACAACACATGGGTCTCTATCTTTACCATTGGCTTATCAAATAGCATTATTTGTCTGTGAAACTAATACGTTGCAAAAAGCATGAGTTTGCCTTTGCTAGCAGTGAATTTTATCTACCTTCAGGATTTCTGCTCACCTTATTTTAAGTCTCCCTTGATTTCCTTCATTAGTTTATATGTCACATTAGTTACAGAGTTAATTCTTTGCTGCAGACCGAGGTTTATTATTTAAGTGTGGCTTCTATTCAAAAGGATGCTTTTGTTCAACATAGAGTCTGTTCTTCTAAGACTTTCTTGCTTGTGTAGTTGCACATTAGTAATGTTTTCTTTCTTTTGCTCTTGTTTCTTCTCTTTCTAAGGACTTGCAGACTTTCAGCTTTGGTTTTGGAAAAATAGTTCTTTTAAAATAATAAGCAAACCAGAAAACAACACCCTATAACTGTGTTGGAAAAAGTGAAAATGTAGCATTCATGCATGCTTTGGGGAAAGAAGTTAGGCTGGTATATTTTACTCTGTTTTTACTAGAGAGATGCGCGTGTATGTGGTTTCTGTGGCTTTGGTGCTACTTGGTAACTTCAGTGACTTTACTGTATCTTTAGAAGAGAGGTGTCGAATATGTAAATACGTGTGTGCATTGAAGAAGAGTTGTTTTCTCTTTCTTGTTGCTGTTCTTAAATTTTCATAGTTTGCTTAGTATCCAACTAAAACATTTGATCTTTTGCTGGAAAAAAAACTAATCACACTACTTTTCATCCTGTGGCACTTGACAAGATTATTTCAATGCAGGTTAGCGATGCTGTGTGTGCATGGGCAAGGGGGGCATGCTACTATTTTAAGAAAATCTTTTCTATCAGTCTGTCGTGCAGTCTGTAAAGGGAGCTTAAGTCTTAGCCATAGTGCAAATAATTTGCCAAGCAGCATTTCCCGGACAGCTTATGGAAAGAAATTCTGGAGGATTCCCAAATTTAAATAACCAAAAGATACTGCTTGGTATGTCTACGGCTTTCTGGAACTGGAGTGCAGAACTGGCCGTGGAATAAATCCTTGGCACCCTGAGTTGCCTCAGGAGGCTGCAGAGCAGCAGACATGGAAAAAGAATTTTCCCGAAAGTTAAAACCTTATTCCTCTTTGAGGCCTGCAGTGATGGCAGGTGTCCAGCTGTGGTATCAAAACTGCGGTTTTAAAATTGGAATTAGAGGGTGGCTCTTAGCCACTTGCTAATGTTGTGCTGAATGTCTCCAAGAGAGTTACCAGTTCCACTGCTTCACAAGTGCAGAAGTAATCCCGGGGGGGCTTGCTCTGCAGACATGTTTCTGGATAGCAGCACTCCTAGAATGTTTGAAAACAGTGGTAACTAATTAACTGCTGGAAATTGTATTTATTTGTTGGGCTAAGTGTGATACACAGTGTATATGGAGTTGTGCCTTCAGTGAAAATGAATCTGCATGTGCTGTAGGATGAGGTTTTGGGTAAGTGTTTCCTTCTCTTTTACCTTTTCCATCCTTCTTGCTTTTGCTTGCATCCTCTGAAAGGAAGGAACTGTTTGTAGTAGACCCTAAAAACAAAGCATCATTTATTAAAACAAACAAACAAACAAAAAAAAAAAAATCTGGTAATACAGTTTTGTAAAAAACTATGTGGCTTTTTTTGGGTTGTTATCTTTGTTATTGGCCAACTACGTAAGTGCAATACAGAAAGCACTTAATGACTGTTGAGTAATTTAAGATAGGAAGCATACTGTGGTACATCATTTAATTTCTAAGGTAATTTTAATTTCCAAGAACTAAATAGCAAGAAAAACAACTAATAGCAATGTCCTGTATTTTTATGCCAAAAGTCCTCTGTGGAGGGTTTTTCCTAAATTGGTCATTGAGTGCAGCACAGCTGCCACGATCGGTCTCTTTGGCCATTGCAGCTTGTTTGTCTGAGTGTGTGTACTTCTCAGTGATGTTACAAAATCCTTTAATTCACTACCTAAGTGGCAAGTATGAACTGCTATGGGGTTGTTTTGGTCATTATCATAATTGCATATTGTATGGGTTGGCAGAGCTGTACAAGAATTAAAGCAATGTTACAACGTTAACTATATTACTGCTGGGCATTTCATTTGCCATTTCTCTTGAAATCTTGAAAGAAAAAGAGGAAGATAGAGACAAACTGCACACTGTGGTTGTTTCAGATGTGCTTTATGCTGAATTTTTACAGAAGCCTTAGAAGTGCAAAGTATGCTCAATTTTGTTTCAGTGTAATACCTTCTCATTTTAATGTTGTTGCATTGCTAGTGATTAATTTGTGTAAGTGTTTTGCACAGGGGCATGTGAGAGCATAAGTAGTCTTCTTTAGTCAAAGATCTGGCAGATCATGTTCTCAAGTACCATTCTAATTTCTTTTAGATTTGCTTTCTCTAGAAATTGCCATCTATAAGGCGGAAAAGGTTATTAATTTTTCTAAAAGCTCAGGAGCCTTTCCCCTTTAACTTGCAGGTTTTCAGGGAAATAGAATTGTAATGCTTTTATCCTCCTGTGATTCAAAATAAGTTACTTGTATGTGCTGGTGTCCATATAAGCACTCTACAGAAGATGAATTGCAGCGAGGTTGCACTTCTTGTTGTGGGAGAAAGTGGGAAGAAAGGAAGAAGATGCATTTAATACTGCTCAGAGGAACCAGCTCTAACAGGAGATAAATATTTCCAAACTTTACCTCTGAAGTCAGAGGTTTACTGCAAGTCAGTTTTGTTTGAATCAGCTAGTGGGAAGTGATGCCTAGCCAGAAATTAATGTGTTGTGTGTGCGTGCATCTGTGCATACGTGTTATTAGGTCTCACAGTTCTGCCTAAATCACTGTGACTGTGTGCCTGGAGCCAAGTATACACTTAAGTGTACTAGAGGATGTGGTCAGGAGTAGAGGGGGTGGAAGTGTGAGGTAGGTCTCTCTTCCATCAAATTCTTTTTTTTTTTTCATGGCTTTTAATAACCCACAACATCCCCCAGAGGTGCCCTGATAGGTAAGGGATCAGGCTTGTTGAACCTGGGACAGCTTGTGTAGCTCCAGAGTGCAGCTATCTTAATTCTCCCAAGCACTTCCAAACACTTTGGTGTAGTGACAGAGGGGACAGTCCTGTTCCTCTGGGAGCCTCTGGGCCATGTGCTCTTGCCTCATCCCTTCTTTTGGTGAGGGTGTTCGTGCAGTTACAGCTTGAGCAGAAGTCTGCTGCAGGTGAGCACTGAGCTGTGTGGCCCCAGGAGGATGGGTGCAGTTGGGAAATGAGGGGTTGGGGTTACGTGTTCAGGGTGAGAGGGAGAGAGGCAAACCCATGGGTGGGCTTAAAGTGGATTTACAGTAGCTGTGAGGCAGTATAGAGACCAAACTGACTTGAAAATTAAGAACCTAAATATATTTTTCTCACTGTCTATGATATATTAGCATTTAATCCTCTTGCAAAGGTTCTGACTAGCATGTAAAACAGATAAATATTTTGTTGTGGCCTATGTAAAAGAGTAGGAAAATACTTAGATTATTTAAAAACCTTTTAAAAACATACTACTTGTGCCTTTTAAAGTAGGGGCAGAAAAAAAAAGCAGATGGTAAATGCATTATATGATCATTTTCTTCATGGGTTAATCTCCTGAATGACAAGTAAATATTTGGGGAGGGATGCTACCTGTGTGTGATTGTTTTCATAATGTTTATAAATATACTTGAATCATGTTTGCTAGCAATGTCAGGGTACCTAGTGTATTTCTACAAGTGTGTCTGGGTTGAAGAATGGTCTAGATAGTACATGTCCAGTTATAATCTTTCATAGCTTTTCTAATTCATTTATTTTTAAACCCTGGTGCTTTCTACTGCACTGAATGCTTTCTGACCTTTGATTTCTCTTACTGGAGGATGGGGAGGTAAGAAGAAAAAGAGGGGTCTTAGCAAATGCTTTTTCCCCACTCTGACAGGAAAGGTAGCTTACCTTGTTAGTCTTACTTGGGTTTAAAGGGTGCATGTGGAGGGATGGGGAGAAGGGGAATACAGATTATATTGCATCCTGTCGTGGTTCCGCTCAAGTGGGCAGCCGAGCTCCACCACAGCCGCTCTCTCACTCCCCCTCCTCAAAGAGGAATGGGGAGAAAATATGTGAAAAGGGGCTCAAGGGTTGAGATAAGGATGAGAAAATCACACAATAATTATTGTAACGGGCAAAACAGACTCAGCATAAGAAGATAGTAAGATTTATTGCTCATTACTAACAAGCTAGAGAAGTGAGAAACAAAGGAAAGAAACCAAAAGCACCTTCTCCCCCCATCCACCCTCTTCCACCTCCTCCCCCCGAGCGGCGCAGGGGAACGGGGGAATGGGGGTTATGGTCAGTCTACAGCACTTCTTCTCTGCCGCTCCTTCTCGGTCACTCGTGACCCCTGTGCTGTGGGGTCCCACCCACGGGATGCAGTCTTTGATGAACTGATCCAACGTGGGCTTCCCACAGGCAGCAGCTCTTCCAGAACTGCTCCAGATATGGGTCCGTACCACGGGGTCCATCCCTCAGGAGAAAACTGTTCCAACCTGGCTCCCCCATGGGCAGCAGCTCCTGCCAGGTCACCTGCTCCTGCGTGGGCTCCTCTCCACGGGCTACAGGTCCGGCCCGGAATCTGCTCCGGCAGGGGTCTTCCACAGGCGGCAGCCTCTGTCAGTGCAGGGCCACCTGCTCCACCGTGGTCTCCTCCACGGGCTGCAGCGTGGAACCCTGCTCCACCGTGGTACTCCATGGGCTGCAGGGGGACATCCTGCTTCACCATGGTCCTCACCACAGGCCGCAGGGGACTTCTGCTCTGGCGCCTGGAGCACCTCTCCCCCTCCCTCTACACTGACCTTGGCGCCTGCAAGGCTGTTTCTCACTCCCGGCTGCTGTCTGGCGCAGCGTTTTTTTCCCTGTCTTAAATATGCTCTCACAGAGGTGCAAAACAACATCGCTTATTGGCTCAGATCTGGAAAACAATGGGGCCCTTCCCAAACATGGGGCAGCTTCTAGATCTTTCTCACAGAAACCACCCCTATGGCTCCCTGCTACCAAAACCTTGCCACGTAAACCCACTACACATCCTTCACACAAGGCAAATGTTAAAAGCAAAGCATCAAATATTTAGGAGTATTACAGATTTGATACAACCTGCATAATAAATACAAGGCTTAAAAATGTCTGTGGTCCTTGCTGAACAACCTTTGTTCCATTAAATGATTTATTTCTAATACTCTTTTAATAATGTTTACCTAAATTGAGTATTTAATATAAAACATTTTGTTTTGTGTTTAAAATTTATATGCTAAACTATATACCCATTAAGATTTTTTCATCCTACTTAGACATCATCCAGTTTTCAAAGATTGAAAAGTATTCTTTCATGCAGCTGCTCTACTTTTTGCTAGATTAATTTCATCCCTTCCTTTATTTCCATTTTAAATGGAAACACCAGATAATTGGTTAAACACCAGATAATTGGTTCAGTAATGCCTCTCTGTGATCTGGAGAGATGAGATTGTCAACTACAGTAACAGCTGTACAGCTGTATGTGTAATGTACAGCTGGAGAAAATCCATTTGTTCATTTCTTAACCTTTTGACACGTCTGTTTTTACAACCCTGCTTGTTTTTGATGGCAAGTTAAAATACGGAATAACCACTGCAGAAGGAAACATCTTCTGTTATGAACAGAGTGTAAACTGAGCGTAATGCAATGGGAGGGTAGCATCCTTACAGAATAGGCTCTTACACACATGTGAAAACCCCAAAGTAAAGGTCCTTCTCTTCTCTCACATGACTGCCTGTTGAATTTTGATTTGCAGTAGTAAAAGGTGAATTTTAAAAGTCTTATTCATGTATGCTAGACACACACCTGTAAACATTCACTTGAAATCAGTGATACTTTACTATAAAGGCAGGCTCAACCAAGTCAAGACTATCCTTCCTTCTGTTCATGGCAGCAAGCAAGGCAGGTCTCAGAAGTCAAGACAACTGATTTCCATGTGAAGATGCCAAAATGCCACTGTAATAAGCAGGCAAATTCAAAAGTTTAAAGTATTCACAGAGGAATCAGTTTAAAAGATCTATGTGCTGATGGCATACTGTCTTCAACCCTGAGCTCAAGGGAGTTCTAAATCACTGGTGCATGTAGGTGCTGAAGAAAGAAGTAGTTTATCCATCTTCCATCTAATGGTATTATATCCATCAAGCCTTTAGGCTTCAGCAGCTTAACGCCAATCCTGCTTTTATTGCACTTGGGAAGCATAATGTTATATGCTACTTGCCCTTTTCAGTATCTTCCCCGTAAAAGTGGAGGTTTGTAATAATGTGGTGTGACAACAGGTCAAGTTTTCATCCTCCTCCTATCTAGACAAAATAAACATGTATTATGCAGCAGAATGTGGTGTAGATATTTCTTGCCTATCAGGTAAATACATGTGTGAAATTGAAAGATTTTTTTTTTTTCTCTCTCCTGTCATAAAAATTATGAGTGTGTTGCAATGCCATAAAACACGGCACTGGTTAGATATCATCTAAATGTGTGCAAGATAGCTTTCAAGCTAAGTTTCAGAGAAGATAAGAATCTGTCTGCTGCAGCAGAAGTACCCAAATGGACATTAATCCTGTTCCTGACTCTGGGCTCACTAGTTACTAGCTGGCTGTGCTGGAGGAGAGCCAGTCTTGTGCTAGCTCTAGGGCACTGGCAGAAACTACAGTGTTACTTTTGGGCTGCTGTGATGGAGAAAGTTGAGCACTGCCTTGTATCTGAATTCATTTCTACGTCTAGACAGACTTTTGTGATATCAAAATGGTTCACAGCCTCTTCAGGGTTCTGCCTAATGAAGGTACATATAGTGGTGTTCCTAAAAAAACAACTGTGAAGAGCTATGGCAGATGGAAATTAGGGTGTGCATTGCGTTCTGTATGGAGTAACTATTTTTTAATTTTTTTTTTGTAGTCTGTTAAAATCAATGAGTTACGGTTTTCAGAAGCTAAATGTCTGGCTCAAGGACCTGTTCTCTAAAGCTACCGTTCTCCTTCAGCTTCCCCTTGCTTGAAGTCTTGAGTACTTAGCATTGACAAGGGACATGAAATGTGGAAACCCTCAGCAAAGGACTGTTTTATATTTGGCCCTAAATGCCTTGATGAGATGTAGAAGCTTAGGCAAGAGGACAGTCAAAGTTACCAGGGTAACTGCAATGCTAAGACTTTATTACGCGTAACCTCTGCCTTCGCTGTGCTGCTTTACTCATATTTCTTAAAATCCTATGAAATAGCTTCCATGCAATCAGCATCAGCTTTCCAGTCAAGAATACACATAACTAAGTAATGGTATCAGATAGCCTGGAGAAGTGCGGATGATAACATTTTTGTTCACTGTGGGTTATTGTTCATTTTTTATAACTTTTTGTCTAACCGAATTCACAAGGTGGACTCCAGAGTATTAGCTGAAGTAAGGCTTTACACTCCTGCATCAACTCATGTTCTGAGGATGGAAAAGAGTAAATCTCTCATATTAAGAGCTCATGACTTACATGTGTGGAGAAAATGTGCCAAATTCATTTATTTTTTATGGCAGGTTAGAATATAACTCCTTTCTCAGAAATGGTTTATTTAATTTTAAACTTTTAGGTATAAACAGTAATGGAATATCAACTGAACTTTTTAGGTGGCCTAGCACATGATTGATGCTTTAAATCCCAGTGACAAAGAACAGCTTGTTTCTTAAGTAAGTAAACTTAAAACTTGGGCTACTGATACCTAGTTAGTAAAGGGATGTAAAATTTTTTTTTAGTATTTGTGGGATGGCTTTTCCAGTTTCTTAATAAATGCAATAAATATTTCCTTAAAACTCACATGGGAAAATGGCTGCACACTTTGGAAATCTGAAAACCCTGATATGCAGCATGTATATCCCTTCAGTTCCACTTTGACACATCTGAAGATTTTCTAAAAATGAATCTAGTTCAGATGAGGATGTGGAGGTGCCTAATGAATTACCTTCATTTAAACTAACAGTATTGGAAGCTATCACTTCCAATGTCCTGTCATCTCTGTAACACGGGATAAATGGAGGGGTCAATGGGATCGATAAGGAAGGATTCCTAGCTACATCGCTATGTATAGAGTAATATTAGTCTCAAAGCTTAACTACCAGTATCAGTGATATGTTCTTAAGCTGTGTTAGTCTGAAAAGAGAAAAGTAAACGTAAGAGAAAGGAATGTCAATACTGGGGGAAAATGGTGGGCCCCAGTGTAACACACTCAGTGCATACTCCATAATTGTTTTCCTGTTTGCTAATGTTGATTATCAAGTCCTTTATCTTAAATATGCTTCTTGCCACCTCTGGATGTTAGAGACGAAGTGCTGACATGGTGGGACTTGAAGTTCAAAATATCCTTTTCAGGGTACAGAGAAGCTGATAACAAACAAAATCCCATGGTTCCTGCTGTAAGAGCTCTGGTAAATCCTAATGATAATTGTTTTGCTCACATCCCTAGATATGCTATGCTAGCATGCAATCAATAAAATAATAAAATCAATAAAACAGAAAACCACAACTCAATATCCTATAAATTGACAATGGTGACAGGTTAAGAGTATGTGGAGTGCCCAGGACGTCAAGGTGCTTCCATCCTCACACATTCCTGTCTGTGTGGTATTCTTCCAAGACAGAGTTATTGGCAGATGCAAAAATATTAACAACAAATTGTACAAATCCCAAGCTTCAAAAGTTTCTCCTAAGCATTTTCCTAACACAAGACCCTTTCTTCCCTAGGCATGAATAAATTATAAATAAAACATATATAGCGAAATAAGCATACATTTAATGTGGCTAAACTGGCTTAGTGTTTGCACACCCTTCTGGTGAGCAAGATGTCATACTTCAGGAACGCGGTTTGTGTCAATGTCTATCTTCAGTTCCTTAAAATGGATTTATGTTGTTGTTCGTTGAAGGGCACAGGGGGACATCGATGTTGAAACCCCTTCTTGGTACTTCCAGTGGTAGTGGGCTGTGCTTGTAAAGAGGTGCTTTTAGCAGCTGTGACTCCACTGTCTCTCTAACTCTGTCATTGAGATCTCCTAACAGTGGAGACCATCTTGGGAACTTCTCCTCCATCCATCAGCGTACATGTGAATGACACAGGGTAGCCATGGAGTTCTTCCAGTTTTTTGCGTTCCTTTTTTCTGAGCTGCAGTCAGCTACAACTACTGCCCTGTGAAAGGCAGCAGTATGACCGCAGTCAGTTTGATTCATTGTTTGGTGCTCAGGCCTTCAGCCTTTGACATTGTTTTCAAAGAATTTTGCTCTAATTTCATTGGAGGGGAATGTTTCCCCCAGATTGTTTTTCTAAGCTTTGGACTATTTTGCAATTAACTTGTAATTGGCAGGATTTGTGCATAGTTTAGAAGTTTAAAATGTTTCAAGTCCTTTAGTTTAGATTATAAAGAACATGTATTCATTGAAAAAATTGGAGTGGATTTTTTAATATCTTTTGGTGCTTTGTTAAGTGATGCTGATCAGTTGCAAAAGGGGTCTGGTTTACTCTCCTCATTCAAATTGTCCTGGGGAAGAATGTAACCATTTCTGCGGCATAATGGATAGTGAGATAAATGTTTTTGGATGCAGAAACAAGTATAACTGATATCATCTGTGGCTGTATATAGAAACTGATGTAAAAGAAGAAAAATGATGTGGAGGAGAGCCACCATCCCTTTTCACTAAATAAAGTTAATGAAGAAATTATTTGCAAGCCCTGATTCAGTACAAGTGTCTTACTAAAGAGTTATTTTTGATCATCTGTTACTGATTGAAGTTATACAAACTTCAGAAATCTTTTGCCAAAATCTTTGTTAATAATGCATTTTAATAGCTCCATAATTTCTGAATACCTGTAAAAGTGAGATGCTCCTTACTGAAACCCTTCCTCTGGGAGGAATACATTATAGGTCATGCAAAAGGGGGAGAGTAGGAGAAGGCCCAGCTACTGCTCTTTCAACCTGTGCCTCTTTGTAGTAAAATAATGGTAGTCAGGGTTTCCAAAGAGATGGGGATTTGAAAAGTGAGAATGCCAGCTAATAGCTGTGGTAACAGGCTGAACGTGGTGGAATAATAGCTGTGCAGTGGCCTTTCAGCCTTATGGTGAGCCCCAGCACTCAGTAGTGAATGTGCAGCTTTGTTTGACCATGGAAATCCAGGCAGGAGCGGGGAGACCCGCTTGCATCCTGCTCCGCTGGGAGAAGTGTGGAGCTCAGCCTCTTCACCCTCCCCGGCTGCCCTACCAGCCCTTTCGTGCTGAATGTGACAGAAGATAGCTCATCGAAGATTTACAGCTTGATGGTGACGTTTTTGTCTTGGAGGAAAATGAATGTTTTATTGGGTGAGGTTTTTTAAAAAAAAATAAACAGGGGCTATGAGTCAGAATGGCTCCTAAAGATGAGGCTGGGCACTGAATTACCTGGTAAGTTCCCATGTGTAAGGGCTATGGAGTTGAGAAACCCGTGATGGTATAAAAGGAAGAGCAACAAAACGAATTGTTTTCTTGCATGGCTTGTTCAGAAAACTCCGCAGTTACAACAATGCTGTAATATGTGCTCAAATGCTCTGCCTCCTGCCTTCAGTGTTTCTGGGTCATGGTATTTACCTTTCTGGCAAAGTTTCTCAAAGCCTGAGCTGTGAGTTTTGGTTTTGAGATTTTGATTTGGAGCCCAACTGAATATTTAAACAGAGGGATTTGCTACTTGTTTCTCACAGAAAATGAGCAAGTGGAAAACCCAAACAACAAGAAAGACAGTGGGATTAAATGTCCCTGTCTGGAAGAAAGATACAGTGTGAAGGAGAAACCTGAGAAAAACAACTCTGATTTGCTGCATTAAGAAGGTTTGAGTAGGAGTCTAAGTTTCTCCCTTCTCTCTATCTGACCTGAGAACTGAAAAGGCAAATCTGAACTGTGTACTGACCACTGCTGGCTGTTTGGGCCACACAGACGGTGTTAGATGTTGATTGGAGTTACCTGCAGTCTGAAAACTGGCCAGGTTAAAAGTGTGTTTGAGACTGTAAGAGAGAGGCAATGTGGCATTGACTATAAGTGTAAAAGTAAGGCAAGCAGAAGGGTAGTGGCAGGCAGTTATCTCATGTCTTCTCATGAATGTTTTCAATTTATCTTATCTTGCTATAAGACATGTAGTGGTACCCTTTTACAAATGAGATTTTATGCCTCTTTCCTGTTTGTCAGGTTTTGTTCCTCTGAGTAGGAAAAAAAAAAAAAAAAAAAAAAAAAGGCATAATAAATCAAATGGTCAGTACAAATTTGAACACCCCGTTTCACTGACTTTTCCTGTACAGTGATCAATGAAGATCAATTGAAATAGCTCTGAATGTTAGAGAATTCAAACTTTTAAGTCTAGTCCTTATTTTTCTGTAGGAATTAGTGAAGAAGGCATGTGGGCTGCTCTGTAATACATGTAGCTTTTAATAAACTGACTGCCTTTCTGGTTCAAATTAAGCATTACATTGTTTTATTAAGAAGAAAGTGCAGAGAAAGTCTTATGACTCAATGAGTCGGTCATTGTGAATTATGCACTAAATATTCACACTAGACAAGTCCAAGCCTCTAATCTGTTTGTTTCTTGCCCTGTGGCTTCGGAAGTGTGTGACTGTTGGCACTGCTAATCTTGGCTGCCGATGCGTCAGTGAATGCTGCAGGCATTAGCACCATCTGTACGTGGGTGCAGTGGCTGCACTGCAGTGGGACACTGACACTGCAGGGATCTCAGATCACCTCAATTCTTGCTTCGCTTCTTGCACACAGAAGTCCTAGGGAAAGAATTGCTTGTTTGAGAAAGGAATTTTGGTGTTAATGGCTTCTCTTCATGAAGTAGCAGCTAAAGAGTAGCAGGGAGCAGCACGCTGCAATATTGCCTTAAAGCATCACTGAAAGTATTGTTAAGCCACTTCATCAAAAGCTGGCTCTGCTAGAGTGGCTTTCACAGAGATACCTTATAGTTGAATGACAATATGGTAGGGGAGGACCAAAACAAGGTATACAACAGGTCTGGATGTAAAAGGATCATCGGTAGAAAACAAACAAGCAAAAAATGACTGTTGGGTGTGACTGCACTGTTACAGGTCTCTTGTATATGGCAGTAATGAGAGGTCGCGAGTTACTGCTGTGACCAGTTGGTTTGTTGTCATTTGGCAGTCTGAGTCTTCTGGACCTTATTGACATGAAAAACCATTCTTAGCTATGAAAGCAACAGAGTAGGAGGAACTGTGGTACACTACTGCTTTGAACTTGAACGCCTATTTGGGTTCTTTTTATTTATTTATTTTCATTTAAAGTGCTGCAAGATTTTAAAATACCATTACTGTATGTTGCAAAAATCCGTTCCAGTCATTTATCAAGTTGAAGACATTCCTATTGAATTAGGGTTTTCAAAGAGCTATTTGCTTACTGTTATAATACCACCTTAAAATTAAGACCTGTTGTTGCATTTTAATAGAGTGGGCAAAAGAAAATGACTGATTAATTGAAAGGGCAGAGCCAGCCTGTGGTGGACACTGTCCGTCAGTGTCTCTTAATTTCAGCATGGGCAGAGTGTAAGGATTTCTCTCCTCAAGAAATAAACATGAATGCTTCTTTCTGTAGCTTTTAGTTTTGTTGAAGAGAGGAAACCCAAAGGAAAGGTTTTATTTTACTGTAAATGCAAACATCTGTTAGCATGAGCCCAGTGTTTTTATTACAGTTCTGTTTCAAAATTCCAGTTGCTAAACTTCCTGAGGTGCAGAGGAGGTTCCAGTAAGTGTCTCCAATTCAAAAACAAATCGAAGAAATCCTTTTGCTGGATTTAAAGGAAAATACCAAGTCTTTAAAGTTTCTGAAATTCACTTTTATTTAGAATTAAGGAGATGAGCTATTTCAAAGATCTGGCTTTTACAAAATGTGTTTTTTTATTCATTTGTTTGCCTTTTTTAAAGACATTTTCAATCTAAATGTTTAGAAGTCAACAAAAAATTAGTGGCAGAAGTCAACAACAATCTGTTAAAATGAGTTTTAAAGAACTGGTCGTTTTTTGCTAGATATTGTAGTTATGAGTTTGTGTTAAATTGTAAGAGATTAGTAGTATCAAGATTCCTTTTCTGTGGTCACACAATTAAATTTTTGACTGTGACTATTAAAATAATCCCTAGATGCTGTCATTTCTTTTACTGCAACTGTGCATCCCTCTGTGAAGTTTATTTGCTTACTGCAAGGTATTTAACATTTTTCATCTTAAAAACTTCACAATGTTCTTGGTAAAGCAACCAGCATGTTGTGCTGTGTAGGGATGACTAGCCAAGAACCCCAGTGTGCTTGTGCTGCAGCAGGCTCTGAAGGTGAACTTCAGCTCGGTTAGATAAGTTGGAAACTGCCCTTAGCAGTAGCATTTGGCATGATGGGGCATTTGCTGGGAGCAGTAGACTGATCCAGGAAGAAGTATAAAACAGACCTGATGTCCAAACACTCTTACAGTGGTGTAGTGTATGATAGAGGCATAGTATTGTGGCAGCAGCAAGGCCTGATCCAGTGTGGTGCTGTGCAGAAAGAAGAGCACATGTGGATTTTCATTCTGGTTGTGGTGTGGACATCTGAATGTAAAAATGCTTTAAAATTCAGGCAGCAGCACATTGAACACTTACTGTTTAGTCTTCCATAAATACCAGTACGGACAGAGAAGAAAGCCTTGATTGCATTATCATCCATGGTAGAGATAAGAACTGTGTATTTATTCCTACATATGCGCTCATATCAACATGTCTTCACTGAGTTTTCATTTAATCTTACTTGCTGATTTACTTACATAAATGGGCCTTTTTTTTTCATCTCCTTGTGGACCTCCAAAGTTCACAAGGAGATGGAAAATAATCCTTTTAAAAGGCCTATAAATGGAGCACTGGATCCATATGCCCTGTTTGTGTTGCAGTACCTCAGCAGCACGTGGTGGACTGTTCCTTTTTCTAGGTGTCTCTGCAGCACTGTATACAGACCAAATATCTACTGCATTGCAGAGAGTTATTAATACATTACATTGCACTTTCAGTGAAGATGTTAGTTTGTCCTTAAGCCTGAATGTACCCTGTGGTTGAGTTATGGTGTTTTTTTTTTTCCTTTTTTTTTTTTTTTTCCCTGAGTTTTGCTGAGAATAACTTATTTCTTCAGTAAATCCTTAGCCAACTGGCAATTACAGAATAACATCATTCCTAACCTCTCTAAACTCCATGTAATGTTTAAGTTTAGAAACATCACGGCTTTATTCCAAAACAAAAACAGGTCACCTTTCTCAGCTCTTCATCCTTGATGCATTAATAATGCAGTCTATGGCACTCTGCGGGCAGCGAGAGGGAGGAGACAGGGCAGAGAAATGAGCAGGATGCCAGCTCCTGGAAGATACTGCAGATAAGCAGAAGCCAAATGCAAGAGATATGAAATGACAGAAAATAAGGAGAAGTGAGGCGAAAACATTGTTTTTCTGGCACATCTATGTACTCTTTTATTGGCAATGCACATTAAAAACAAAATGCTTTGAGTTGCTGGTATTCTGCACTGACAGATCTCAGTGCTACACATCTTTAAAGGGATGCATTGGGGGAATTCCTTGGGAAATCTTCACGTGTGGGGTAAACTTTTGCTGGCATAATGTGGGGATGGGAGCCAAGGCCAAATGTGGATGCATAGAGAGGAAAGAACAAAGCAGAACAGTGTAAGGACCTTGCACCTAGCCCACTGAGGCAAACGTGGGAAGCTCTCTATTGCTGGCTGCCTCTTGGTTGGCCCATTGCTGAGCTTGATTCGAGCCTTTGGAATTCAGGAGGTTTGTCATTGCTAAATGACAGAGCATTTTTGCTTTGCTGGTACTGCTTGTGTGTAACAGGGCAGTAGCTCACAGAAGTGACCAAGCAATGACCTGCATCTCATTGATGCTGTACAGATCTGCCCAAGGGTTATATGAAACCTCCTTCAGAAGTGCTAAAAGTTCCATGGGCAAGGCGGGCACCACGTGTGAGGGAAGCAGAGGTTCAGGGAAGTGAATTTTTGGCTTCTGACAAAAATGTGCGTGAATGTTGAAGTACAGCAAATGTTCGGTGTGTTTGCCACATTTGGGTTATTTGACCAAGGGTGCTGTGGTCTGCGTGCATGTGTGATGAGGACACTGGGGCTGGTGTTGGACTTCCTATGCCAGTGAACGTGTCCAGGATTTGCAGATACATGGTGACCTGTCTGAAGTATTACTCATGTCTTGCAAAAATTGGGAGTGTGCATGTATATCTTTTAATGTAAATATACATATGTTAGAAAAACCCTCAAAAACTACAGGAGAATATATTTGAGAGAGAGCATGTCTCAAAGATCCCTGGCGGCAGCGAGGCAGTGGGTTGTAAACAGCTGATCTTTAAGCCTGGGTAAATGGGACTTCACCCTGGCAGCCCGGATGTTGAGATCAAAGTGTTTCACGGCTCTGTGAACGGCCTCAAGGCCATCTTCACTTCCCTTTTCTACCCCCAGCTTCCTGCTGCAAGGGTGTTGTTCAATGAATACACTCTTCAGGAAAGCTCAAAGTGAAGTCGAGGCCATGTTGCATGTAAGGAGTGAGGGAGTGAATGTGAAGTGTGGTTTTAAAGATTAGAGTAGCTCTTTGTGGGTTCGGGTTGAGCATGCAGCTGGGAGAGCACACTTGGGAAGTGGTGTCAGCAGCTGGGAACTCTTCTGACTTCCTTTGCCTCCCAGCTCCAAGCTGGAAATGCCACCACCCCCTCCAAGGGCCAGAAGAGTTCCTGGGCAGAGGAGCCATCATCAGCTTTCCCACCTGTTAGCACTGGTGTGCGAGGAGTAGGACTGGGGCTGAATTGAATTGTCAAACTCTCGCCCCTGTCACGCACACAACAACTGCACCCAGCCCTGCTTTAAGATGCACAGGAATAGTTCATCTCTGGATCGATAGTTTCTTTGTTTTTCTAGGTAAGTTAGTGCTATCAATGTCCAGACAGGCATCATACGCTGTTGTTTTGTTGTTTTTTTTTCCTGGTTACCCAGCCCAGTGATTTGGGGAGTGACTTGGACCACAGGACGTGCAGGCACCAAGCAACCAAGCAAGGTTTTCTGATAAACCTTCTTTCTGTCTGTCTCATCTTTCTTGCTTGCATCCCTGTTCCTTTCTTATCCCTACACACACTTGTTTTCTTCCTTCTACACCCATTTTTCTCCTTTTCTCTATTTTTAACTTTTCCCTCCCATTTGTCCTCTCATTGTCCCCTTCCCTTCAAAAGTCCTTTCTCTTTTATTTTGCTTCATTGTGATTTAGCACGAAGCATTTGGTGGCTCAGCATTCACATTTTCTTCTGAAAGTCTCTCCTCTGTCCCTTTAAAAAACACTGAAGTTTTGCAAACACACTGTAAAAGCCTGTTCCTGTTTATGTAAAGGCAGAATAGGGTCCAGAACGATCCCTTTTAATTAGCGTTGCAGGTTCATGGGAGTTTCTAATATAAATACAGGAATTTCACAATGCCAGCAGGTTATTTATTTGCTTTGCATGCTTATCAATATTGTCGGCGAATCAAGGGGTCAAAGCGTAAGAAATGCCATGGAACCATGGGCTCTATTCGCTATTTTTACAGCTTTGTGCCCGGAAAAATGGAAGTTACTGGGTGTTGCTCAGTGAAGTGTGCGTTTCAAAGTTACCCACAGCGATGCCCATTGTCCTGTCCCTGAATCGAATGATGTAATGTTTCATTTAAGGCTCTTAGCGATGCTGAAGACTCTCGGTGCACTGGGAAAAAGGCAGTGAGAAAGTTGTGAATCAGGTTTCTGTAAAGCCTTTGTGTTTAGGGTTTTGATAGATAAAAGCTGACTCATGCAATATTTCTGGCGAAGGAGCTGTACGGACTAGTAAGTGCTTCTCATTTTACCTGAGTGCCCAGTGAGGTAATTTGGGAACAGCTGAAGGCAGAGCGTGCATTTATTCCCCGCTGCACAGGTAGGTCGTGGGTTGTTCTGTGAGGATTTGAAAAATAGAGAGGACTTGTTCGTTCTCTGTGCGGGGAGCCAGAGACATTCCTCAGTGGTGAGATACTGTCGCAGAGGATTTTCCCTTGCAATAATGTTCTCGGGCATTAGCGGGCTTGGTTCTGACAGAGGCTATTCTGCTCTAAGCGTTGCATGGTGGGGAGGGCGGTTTGACAGACAGAGACACATTAGCTGATGGCTTTTTTTCCTTGTTGTAAGATTGCTAATAAATGGGATTTCTGTTGCTCAAAGTTCAGTTAAAGTACTTGGCAATGTATTGTTCGTGACAGTTCATACTGAATTCATAATCTCAAGAGATCTAATCCTGCAAATATTGTTAAGTCTCTAATGTGGCTTTGTTCACAGAGGGTATTAGTCTTAGAAGTGACATGTTCGTATTCAGAAGTTAGTAACTAGTAATCTGCTGACCTTCACTTGTGTAGTATTCAACTCAGAGAGGATATGGGGAGTGTGCTTAAGATCGTGTTGGAATCATTGTAGTGAATGTATTTTAATCTTTCTCAGTCAGGCAGCTGTATAACATTTATGTTTCTAAATTGCACTGCTGCATTTGAACTTAATGCTAAATGTAGAAATTGCTGTAAACAGTTCTGCTTAATTGTGTCTACAATATAAATGGTTTCTTTGAAATAAGCAGCTATTTCAAAGAAAATACAGGAAAGGATTCTTGTAGTCTCATCACTTTTATTTAGCTGAACTTCCAGAGGATGTGAAGCCTGTAATTTCTGGTAATGTTGACTTTGCAGATAACATCTTTGGTGCCCTTTTTCATGCTGGGAGAAAGGCAACAACAATACTAATTATGAATATAAATTGACTTGTGAGTTCTTAGTCATGCACTGTATCTTAAGATGTCATATGCAGTAAACAACGTGAAGGAATAAACACCTATATTTAGACAGGGCTTGCGGATCTTTGTATTTAAATACAAAATTGACTTAGAGTGCTTTATCTTGCATGTCCTAGAGTAGCCAGGGCTGTGGAGATAATGGCAAATCATTTGTCATTACTCTGACTGTAGTTACAGGCAGGAGGTATATGTTAAAGAAAAGCAAGTGATAGAAGTTTGCATGTTTCTCTGGGCATTTGTTTATGATCGCATGCTGAAAGCATTAGATACGCTAAAAGATTTGTTTTGCATGTGGCTTCAATGTCGAAACTACTACTGCAGTTGCCTGTTGGGGTGAAATGCTGTGTTTCTTGCCCCTGCACCACTGTAGGGTAAGCACAAGTTGTGGTTCTTGCTTGGGAGAGCTTTGGGGTCGTGTCATGCCAGCATGCACTGTGTGTGTGTGTGTGCGTGCGCGTGTGTGTCTCTGTCTGTCTGTTTGTCAGTGGGGTGCAGGGGACGGAGGGGAGCAGGGAGGTCTGCAGGTCCAGGGGAAGGCTAGCTGGATTCATGCAAAGGCACAAACAAGAAACGACTTTGTTCGGGGAGCGTGTTTCCTTGTGAGTCCGGACAAATGTGCAATTATCCTCCTTTCAGCACTGAACTAACAAGTCATTACTGTTATTCGTTAATTAAAGTATGCAAATTTAAGATTTTTTTTTTTCCTCCCCAGACTGAGTTAAATACCATTATTCACAACTCACAAAAGTTCTCAATATTAGTTTGGCTCATCATTGAAAAGGCCCAGTAGACAAAGGAACGCCAAACAAAAACGTGGTGACCCGGCCAGATGTGGGTCAGGGAGCACAAGCCCTGCTCAGAGTGTGTCCTTTGCAGGAGATGTGCCGATAGCTGGAACTGCACAGCTCGTCTGCAGCCCAATGCAGCTGGCTGCTGGTGGTGCTGTGAAATCAGGGGGAAAGGGGGGTGTGTGTGTGTGGATGCAGGGGGGCTGTAGAGCCTTATAAATCAGTCCTGCGGGCTATCTGAGAGGTGAATTTGCTTTTCATAATGACAAGTTTGTGTCAGAGAGAAATTTGTAAGAGGCTACAGTGTTTTCAAAGGCACAGGCAGTAGAGGGCAGCTGTCTCAGCTGTGACACAGCGAGATCAGTTTTGGGGGAGGCTGTTCCCCCTGCATTAATTTATCTGTGAGGTTTTCAGCAGCCAGGATATGCAGAATTCAGGCAGTTGGCAGAAGAGTGAAGTTATTTTATGTTAAAACTGGACCAGGGTTCTGAAAAGCCAAATCCAAACCCTGAAAAAGAGAAGGATGGGCATGGGACTGCAGCAACGAACGGGATTCAGTTTCTGCGTTTTCTGATGGGGTTGTGACTGGAGAAATCATCTCAACTCTCGGAAACTGGTTTCAACGACAGGGGTAATTCTGCCTAGCCTCAGAGGCGTTTCTAAAGATAAACTTGCAAAACCTTGGAAGATGTTCAGATGCTGTGTTGTTGGGAAGGGCTGTGGCTATTTAACAGGTACCTGTAGCTCAGATGGAAAGTCAGGGCTAGGCCGAGCCAGGGCCCATCCCTCAGCTCTGAGTGACACTAGCAGGGTGTGCAGTGTTTGTTACAGGGCCTGAAAGCTGAGGAGAGAGAGTCTGCTTCCTGGTAGACTGTCACGCCAAAATGCCCAGCCGGGCTTGGCGTGCCTTTCTGTTGAGCTTTGTGAACTGAGGTGGGCTTCTAGCAGGGCCTGACGCTCTTTGGAGCTGATGTGCTCTGCCTGGCAAAACGCCTCTCTTAGGGACAACGTGGCAGGATTTGAGCAAAGTCTGTTCACAGAGAAGCCAAACACCCAATTTACAGCCGGAATAAAGACAAATTAAAGGAAAAAGTAACTTTGAGACTGGTAGTTAGGATGAAGCTCTGAGGACGAAGCAGATGATTTTCAAGTTACAAATAGCTTGCTTGCTGTAATTTATATAGAAATATGCAGGAATTTGTCTGAAAACAGAGGAACTTGAGTCAAATGTGTTGTGAGTAATTAATTAGCTGTGCCTAGCAGGGACCTGGGGCTTGCCAGGGTCAGGGAGAATGCAGGTGTTTGAGCAAGCACAGTTTAACTGTTACAACTATTCCTTGTTAGTTTTTAATAAGCAATGGCACTGTCATTAAACAAGGAAATAAATAGTTTGTGTTGTTGTTGCTTTATTTAAGGTGTGTTGGAATCTCCCCATGTTTCTTTCTATGAGTATGTTTTATGGAGAAAAAACAAAAACAAAAACAAACAAACAAAAAAAAAACACACAAAACTGCTTTTATTCTGATCTGTTTCATTGACCTGAACTGTGTTTTGTTGGGTTTTTGTATTAATGAGCCTCACAGTGTTTGTGAAGCAAATATTATATATTAATGCCTTCAGGTTATCTGGGAGGCAGACAACATATCAGTGAAATGGGAAGAAAAGAGCATGGAGCAATGGAATGTAACAGGAATCCTTTATTTTCCCCCTAAATGTGGCTAATCAGGTGTTTCTTTGTCGTGTAATTTTAGTTAAAATATCTTGAAGTAAGTTAGCGGAAGGGCATCCCTGTTATCTTGTTTATCCTGTGCATTTTTCAAGGGGGTTTACATCTGCACAGTAACATTATGCTTTCTAACTGAACTTGAAAAATGATCCAAAGCTGATAACAAAAATACATTCTTATCAAAAATGCATACTTTCTTATCACAAGCAATAGGAAAGCAAACATCTTTGTCCATACTGATTTTGAAACAAGAGAACTTCACTGCATTCTTCAGTTTAAAACACTTTCCATATTTTTGATTTATATTTTATTTTGAAGTTTATACTTCATTTGCTTAATTTAAGAAAAGGAAGAAAATATGATCCTGTGTTGCAAAAATGGAAGAACATGGCTTAAAGAAGGGCTGTAGTTTTTCAGACTTGAGATAAAACCAGGAGGACAGAGGTGCCAGATCAGATTTTAGTCTAAGGGCCAATTTCTGACCCATATAATGAGCAAATTACTCTCTGTTAATTCCATGTGTTACCTTAAGGGCAGTACTTTTCTGTAACAAAAAGCTAATATCATCGTCACTGAAATGGTAGTATTAATTACTTATGTACAAATCAAATCGTATGCATTCAAGATAGGCCAAATAAAACAAACATTCTTCTTTGGGATTTTTTTTTTGTCTGTTTGTTTTGGATTTCTTTTATTTTTTATTTTTAAATAAATAGTGTGTTTGTTTTTTTTTTTCTTTTCTGAATAAAATCCTCCCCTACTCCTGGCCCCAGTCAGTGTAGGGGGGTGGTTTTTCCTTGTAATTTCATAACCAGTCTGCTTTAGTTTAAGAAGATCCACCTTAAAGGTTAGGTGAGCTTAATTTGCTATTTTAAAGGCTTTATGGTTTCTTTACTGAAACCACCCTCTGGAGTTCTAGTCACCAGTATGATTTTTGAAAAATTAAGTTGTTACCAGTGTAAAATAAGAACTGAGCTTCACAATGTGTAGGTGGCTTCAGTATTGCTTCTCTTTCTAAATTGTCACAAGTTTGTTTTTCACAATACTGACATACTGCTTTTTGCTGAGTCTGAAACATGTTTTTTGGGGGGTAGATGCTTCTTACTGAACCAAAACCTTGAAGTATTCGATGTATCTGCAGCTGCTTTTACAGGTTCTCATTGCTACACGGCACACAACTTGTCCAGAGAGAAATCTGCACTACATCATGGACCATGTCCTTCAGGGCATATGGTCAATAAAAAGAAACTAGATTTGATGTGCCAACAGGAAGACAGACATCTTACTTTGTTATTGCACTGATAGGAAAAACAGCTTTGGGTCAGTTCAACGAGGGGTAATATTCTGGCTTGAGCTGTACAGATTCAGAAAAACTTATTTTCCCAGTAGAAAACAGAATTATTTGGCAGCACTGTTTCCTGTGGGAGTTCTTTTTTTCAGAAGCTATGTTATTTTCATTGGGAAATCATTCTGGTTTTAGTGTTTTTGTACAAGCTGCAGAGCTGGTAATTGATAACTAACTGCTTTCAGTTTCTGCTTGCCCGTGTTGGCCTTGCAGTGTTCAAAATGGAAGGTACTGTCTGGTATCAATGACACAGTCCTTGAGTTTTTGAAAGCATCCAAGCCATGGTCAACTCACTGCTTGGGGGTAGCAAGGTCTCTTCCCAATAGAGTTTTTTTTAACCATAGGGAAAGTCTTTGAGTCTTATTTCTCTCCTCTGCTGAGCCTGAACGGTGCATGTGCTATCACTAAGTCCAGCACCATAGCACATGGGGCCAAGACAGGATGTGTCATAGGTATATACACGAACTGGAATCATGCAATGCCTATTTAGTAGCTTCCTGTGGGGGATCCCCACCACCTAAAAATGTGATCCCCAAATTATGTTGCTCTGGTTGTCTTTTGGGAAAAACAGATTTGTCTCAATTTTGTATGCAAAGCTCTAAAAATGTCTGTTGCCAACAATTAAGTTACATGGAGCACCAACAGTAAGACCACTCCTTCTGTTTATTTTTTAGATGACTTCCACTTACCTCTTGATGTTTTACCAGCTGTGACAGAGGCCCTTGACTCCAAGACAAAAGGGGAAGATTTGCACCAGGAGAGCAGATCTTTCCGCTGCTGTGAAAAAAAAACCATGGACCTATCAGACAGTGACCGTCCCGTCAGCTTTAGCTCCACTTCCTCTTCTGCTTCCTCCAGGGACAGCCACTGTTCCTTTGGAAGCAGGATGACCTTAGTTTCCAACAGTCACTTGGGCCTGTTTAACCAGGATAAAGAAACGGGTGCCATCAAGCTAGAACTAGTCCCAGCCAGACGATTTTCCAGCACCAAGCCATGCAAAAACACCCCTGTGGAGCAAGAGGATCCTGAGGAGAGCCTGGAAAAAAAGCTCAGCATGACGAGGAAAGCAGAACCAAAGGGAGTGAGCAAAAACTGTGCAATGTCCCTGGTGACGGAGCCCACCAGTCCGAAGCTCCTCTATGTAGACAGAGTTGTCCAAGAGATTCTGGAAACAGAGAGGATGTACGTGCAGGACCTGAAAAGCATTGTGGAGGTAGGAGTCTTGATGAGTGTGCTAACTGTTCCATACTGCTGTATTTAATATCTTTAGCTTTTGCAGCAGAACAGATGGACCTGAAAGTGGAACTGGCATTTGCTGGTGACCCAAACAAGGGTCTTTATAAATGTGTGTGTGTAACATCGTTGTTCTTGTTTATTTCTAGTTTTTATTTGATTAAATAAATCTGAACTGTTATTACTTGTTCATGAAGAATTAATATCCTACAGTTGATAGGATATAGTGATAGTTAGTAGTATAGATAGTTGAGTAGCGAATAAAGAGTGATGAATTCTTTGCAGTAACATTTATTTACCAAAAAAAAAAAAAAAGCTCTTTTTCCCCCTGGAATATATAGTAAGAAGCAAACTGCAGAGAACCTGTTTGGCCCTTTAAAGGTTTTTTCTGAAGGGTCTCCCTTTTTGATTCTTCCACCCTACCCCCACTCCCCAAATACTAGTTCTGCAAGTTCTTTCCTGCCTTGTCAGTCTCCCTTTTGTGCAGCTCACAGCTGCAGTCTGTTCGCTCCAAGTCCTTGGCCTATATTATTGAATATGGCATGTGCATTTGCTGGATAACCCTATTGTTTGTCTGTTGCATGAGGGAACTATGTTTTCTTTAGTATCAGTTCTGAATGGGTGGTGACTGTAGCATGTATTAGTAGCGGTGATGCTTTTGTCCAATCCCCAGTCCAACAATATCTTTCATTTTCCCTTTCTAGTATGGGCTAAAATACAGCTGAGTCCTTCTGTGGATTGTTATGGCCACTCCATGTGCTTACAACTGTGCCCATCAGTCATGTTCTTTTGTGTTATTGAAGATGACAATGAAGTCTCTCGGCTATTGTTTGTAGTCCAAGTACTTAACCCATGCCTGTGTGTTATGACCACCCACAGAGAAGAATTTCTTGGGAGGTGTATGTTTGGTGCACTATTCGTAGAATACATAGCTTTAAATAGCTGTATGAGCTGGTTTGCAAAAGAAAATATCAGTCAGCTGAAGACGACATCCCCCTCAATCCCAGCCCCTTGCCCAGCAAATTATGAAAAATTTAAATAAAGAGGAAGAAAGGTTAAGGCTTTGGTAACAAATGGTAACAAATGCATACTTTGTTATCCCCTCCCCAAGTTCTCACAAAGAAATCTTTTTTCTGCAAGGTTTGTTGGTTTCTGTAGCTGTTGCTGTTTCTCTACCTTGAAGTTACATTTTGGTAGTGTTAAAAGTTGTCATATGCTATAGAAGTCAGTCAATATCTATGTGTAGTCACTGTTCACAAGGCATGACCTCTATGTTTTTGGAAACTTTACCCCTTGTTCGTCTTCCTATGCAGTAAACTATACAACTTGAGAAACTGGAAAATTATCATTAACATATTGAAACAAATTTGCCATTTAGAAGTAGAAAGGCCAAAAAAAAAATGCTTACTAGAAACACTTGAAGCATCACTACAGCAAATGTAGATTAAATGAAGTTGTGAAAGAACTTGAGGAATTTACCTGTGAAATGTCAAAGGTCATTTTCTACATCATCTCATAAAGAATCTTGAAAGCTTTGCGTGGCACTAGCAGCCTATTTGAGAGGTGGAGGGGTTGGCAGTGGGGCTTTGTTTCAGACGGTGTTCAGAATCCCTGGGCTTGGAAGGAGCACCTTCCTAAATGGTGAGGGCAGTGGGGAGCCAGCTACCTCAGCCTGCGCGTGTTCTCTACGTGGTTTCAGGGGAGAGAGCTGTGACTGGAAGCATGTCACAGAGCAGCCTCTTTGTATATGTTTCTCAAGATTCCTTTCTCCATATGTTAGCTTAGCAATGCTGCAGTGCTTCACCTATCCAAGGGTGGTGGTTGTAAGAAGGGTGGTAAGCCTCCGCAGACATCTGTAGGAGTACTGTAGCCTTTGAGGGTTTGATTATCTAGGCGTCTGTGACTTGAGGCCATTTAGTTTGGCAGCCAGATGACTGGTACAGAGCCAAACTAAGATGAAGGGAAGCAGCTCAATCTGTCTTATTTTCCAAATAAACTTGGGTCAAGTTTTGGCAGCTAGTTAGGAAATGGGATAAGAATAGGAAAAGGAGAGCTAGAGGAAGGTCGAAGGACAAGTGCTGCCCATGACATGTATGGAAACATGAAGGTGGGAGCTGCTGGAGGAAGGCACAAGCAAATGAACCAGTGCTAAGTGGAGAGAGTGAATAATTAGAGGAGAAACAATACAAGGAAATAAGGGAAAACCCAGGAAGTGGAAAGTTAGGGGGGGAGTATGAATTAAGTGGAACTGGAGCACTCTAGTGATTTAATTGAGTTAGTGAGTTTTGCAGCAGACTGCAATACAACAGCTTATGTACGCAGACTAAAAATACTAAGGAGGTTTTTCTCTTCCCCCCTCCCCTTTTTTGTTGGATAGTTGGAGAAGCAAAGCAACCCAAGTACAAAGAGCTAGCAACTGAAATAATGTCAGACTGAGGATGGCATGAGGACAAAAAGAGAGAAATGAATAGGTACCATTTTAATTGCCCTCTGACCCCAGCTGAGGGCTGTTGCTACAGGCTTTTTGTCCTCCCAGCAATGGGGATTTGCTGACATTACCTTCTCTGTGGACAATGGAAATATACTTAAAAGGAGCGTGTTCTCACTGTTGTTTCCAGCACTTTGAAACATGTTCCAGCTCTGCAACTGAGATGGCTTTAAAACTGAAGTCTCTAAACCCACTCTCTAAATTTCTTGTTGGTGCAGAGAAAGGCGTGTTTGCCTGCAATGTGCCATCAAGTATTTTTATTTTTATTTTTTTTTAATACATCCATGCATCCAGTTGTGATGTTGTGCCAAGAGATATGAAGAGGTAGAGGAGTTCAGCCCCATCTAGCAAGTCACATTAACTTGTGAAAGGAGCAACTCAAAGCTACACAGAATCACAGATTAGTTGAGTTTGGGAGGGACCTCTGGAGGTCATCTGGTCCAGACTCCCTGCTCAGGTAGGGCCACATAGAGCCACTTGACCAGAACAATGTCCAGGCAGTTTCTGAAGATCTCCAAGGAGGGAGACTCCACAACCTCTCTGGGCAACCTGTGCCAATGCTTGGTCACCTGCACAATGACCAGAAGTGCTTCCTCATCTTTAGAGGGAGCCTCCTGTGTTCCAGTTTGTGTCCATTGTCTCTTGTCCTGCCACTGAAAAGAGCTCGTCACTGTCCCCTTTGCACCCTCCCTTGAGGTATTTTAGTGCATTGATGAGATCCCTCCTGAGCCTTCTCCAGGCTGATCAGGCCTTTCCTCATATGAGAGGTGCTGGACTCAGTATTGCGCCCTGGGGTACACTGCTAGTTACTGACCTCCAACTAGACTTTCTGCTTTTGATCGCCCTCTGGGCCTGTCCATTCAGCCACTTCTCAATCCACCTCGCTGTCTACTCATGTCAACTGCTTGCCTGTGAGGCTCTTACAGGAGATGGTGTTGAAAACCCTCCTGGAATCCAGGCTGACAATAACCACTGCTCTCCCCTTGTCTACCAAGCCAGTTCTTTCATCATGGGAGGTTATCAGGGTAGTCAAACATGACAGCTCCTTGGTGAATCCATGCTGACTGCTCTTGATTACCTTTGTGTCCTTGATGTGCCTGGAAATGGTTTCCAGGGTTAGTCATACATATGTGTATAAGACATACACAAACAACCCATTAACATGAATGGTGTGAAATTGCATGTAGGATCCTGGTACTGTTCATCTTATTGAAGCTCATTCATTAAGAGTTAGCCTACAATAGTGTTTTAGGGAACATCTTTTCAACCTGTGTAATCCTTTGAACATGTAGCGTTAGCATGCTCCCCATAAAAGACTATGGAGTGAATGGGGAAAAACAGAATTTCACCTCTTTCGATGTTTTCTTTGACCCAACGTGGTTAAAGTAAATTAAAAAGGCACAGATTTTGACTGGCTTTTGAGTATCCAGGTGGTCTTTTTTCTGAACAGTGCCAAACTGTCAGATACAGGTAGAAATTAACCTCAAAGGACATGGCTAATGTGATCTTTAACTGATACTGGAGATCTACTGAGGTTCTCCAGCTTTTAAATTGAAGTATTTCATTGGTTTAGGATGAGTGAGGGGAGGCCATAAGGGCACTACTTGGCTCCCTGTGCCTCAGGACATGCTTTAAAACAACTGCTTTTCTAAGCACTACAACCATTTTGTATGTGACCTGGAAGAGCAGTTGAATTATTATTGTTTTGAGGAATGCTGCTGTGATTCTTGCACAGGCAAGCATTGTAGCAAGGATAGACTGAACATTGTTTGGTGTGTTCTATCAGATGATCTGTTAAGAGTATTTCAATTTTGAATTAGTACAGCTTGAAGCGTGTTTCAGGCAAGTTTATGATGAGAAATCGGATACCTTGGCTTCCTGCTTGTGTCATGCTGACAGGTGTACTGGTCAGGGCAAAACCTGCAGACTTTCTCCTCTCCAGGACCCAGCCTGACTATTTCAAATAGCAGTCGAGTTAGAATACTCATAAACTTCAAGTAGAGTTACTTACTCAAGCAGCATCTTTTTTTCCTGTGTAAAATGCTTCCCCTGAGTTTATAATAAAATTCGGTACTTTGCATTAGTGTTTCACAGAAGTTAGAAGCCCCTACTCTTGTACATGGCATAAAATAACTGTAGAAAATGACTGTATTTGACATGTTACGTTAAATATGCTCTCACAGTGAAACTCGGCCATGTGATATAAGAACTCAGCAGTAAAATAATGCCATTAAAAAGTTGTTGTCATCTATAAAGACCAGTAACTAGAGTAAAGTATAATTTGTCAGTGCATTGCACAAATATCTGATGCAAATGAAGGTTGAGCTTCAGGAATACTGAACTGCATCTGAAGTCAGGGAGACTTCATTTTTATGAATGAGTTTCTCTATTCTCACTCCAGATGTGACATATTTTAAATCATCCCTTCTAGTTGAAGTCTGTCTTCTGTCTCCTCTCCATGCGGTTTGTTGCCTGACTCCTTTATTTATTTATTTATTTATTAAGACTCCTCAGTCAAGCCTTTGTACCCAGAAAGTCCTGCTCTCTGCAGTCTACTGCCTGTAGTCTTCTTCACAACCACCTATCATCATTTTTTTCTGTGTAATCCCATCCTCATCAGTCCATGGTGTCGCATTTCCTCGTGTGATTTATCACTTCTTGATCTTTCTTTTTTCCATGTTCTTAGTCTCTGCTGCCTCCAGGTCTCTCCCCACAGTTCCCTTCCAGATCTGAAGATGCTCTCTCAAACAGCTTGTCACAGCTTGTCAGTCTTTTTGCCAGGCCCATCATTGTTCTCCTCTGTCTATACCTCAGCTTCTCACTAGGTTTTTCTTTTCTCCTGACATAATTTTCATCATTCCAAATTTTTCTGCCCTCTAAGTTATGCTGATATTCAGTCTACATCTCCTGGTGTCCATCAGGCTTCAGTCCCATTTTCTCCTTCCCACCTTTCTGTAGGACTCCACTGTGTCTCCTCTGGCCTGGAACTGCACAGCATGCTTCTCCGTGTTGCAGAACACTTGCAGAGGTTCACTGAGACACAGGAACGATCTTTTTCCTGTTCTTTCTTCATAGGAGCAGATCTGAACCAGATGTGGCTTTTAGCATCCAAGAATGGCAGTTGCTGATGAAGAGCTAGTGAGTCCTGAGCTGAAACACACAAAGGATCTTTGCTAAAAGTTCCTATTGGGAAAACATGAATTTGAGGGGTTTCACTCCCCACCCCTCCATCTATGTTCAACTTCAGGGAGGTTTTCACAATGGCAGCAAAAGCCATACTCTGAAACAGAGTCTCCATTATGCTCCCATCTGCTACTGCCCCTCCTTGAAATGCCAGGGGATGTTGCATGTCCCTGCTAGTCAGCCTGGGGGTGCTCGTCTTCTTAGAGGGGAAAGGTCAACAAAATTTTTCAACATGAGCAGAAAAGTGTGCTTTCAGTTCTTTCTGAAAAAGGCCTGGGGGTATGCTCTTCCTGAAATTGCCTAAAACAACTCAGCAAGGAGGCAGGCTTCTGGTGTAGAAAGCTTTATCCAAGGTGAGCAAATTTGACAAAGTTACATCCTCCTTGCATGATGGGGTGAAGCCTTGTAAAGGGAAATATTGGAAGTCTGACGGTGTTGTGGCACCAAAGGAGGCTCCAAGGAGGCTCTGCTGGGAGGAAGTCAGTATCGGAGTTTTATTGTTCCAAGTTTCCTGCCACCTTGTTCTGCATTTAGAGGATATCTCTTTCTACAATTCAGGCAATTAGTTTAAAAAAAAAAAAAAGGGGGGGGGGGGCAAACAAACAAAAAACCAAAACACTTAAGACTGCAGTGTGCTCATTGTCACTTCTTGTGGTGTGTCAATAGAAGTATAGCTGCTGGGTTGTGCACTGGGTTGTTGGATAGCATAGCTCTAAGAAACTTAATTCCTCTTATCAGGTAGGAATCATGATACAGCTAATGCAGCTGCAAAAGTTTGTTCCCACATTATCCTCAATCTCCCTGTTTGCAATCTCTTTTATTAAGGCCGCTAATTTACATGCCTGAGGACAGTGCCTATAGATTACTGACATAAATTGCAAGTGTTATTGGAGGAGAACCTTTGTTTTGTAGCATTCTGGCACCCATCAAATAAAAGAACTGGTTCTTATTAGCACTGTCCTTTCTGAGCATTTTGTAGATGAGAAGTTTCAGAGTGCTTCAAGAAGTTTCAGAGTGCTTTACTGAAGACTACTGAGAAGGTTACCTGTGGTGTGAGAGGATGAACTGGTCCCTCTTGTATAAACAACCTGAATTTTGAGGCATTACTGTAATCAGCAGGTAGTAATGATGGCATTCTGAATTTTTCATCGTTTTTATTTCATCCTTTTTAGGGAGCAGTGATGTGTGGCCTCACAATTAATGGTGTTCCCAGCCCTCCCCCCCCCCCAAGTTCATTAAGGCCAGAAGTTAGCATATGACATATATGACATCAGTGGTTGTAAAGCAGGGGAACAACACTTTAGCTGCATGCATAAGCACTGCTGTTTTGCAAGTATGGTCCATCTGACAAAGATTGCTGACATGCTTCATTTATTTGTCTTAAATCTCCAGCACAAAAGAGAGAGCGCAGGTGTTGGGTGCATGATTTTTAACCAGTTTACTTTAATTTCCTCATTAATAGCATGATGATTTTGAAACAGGCTCTCCTTCTTGGTGGGACCGGCTGCAGAGCATATCCCATACAGAATGCAAAGTTCAGATTTAATTCAGTTCAGATTTGAATGTTCAGAGTGAGATTCTTCCTTCTTTGAAATTTGTCTTGCTATGACTTTAAAGAGTAGATAAACACAGATTGGTTTACTTTTAGCACTTACACTGTTCTTTCTGACTAGGAGTCGGTCCTTAATGCTTTGAGAAAATCTGGATGAGCAATTTGAATTACCTGCAAAGCAAATATTGTGATAGTGGCAGTGATAACTTTAACTGTGGTTAGTGTTCCTTTGAGCTGATGAATTTTCCCACCGCTTGCTTCTCATCCATGAAGGAAAGGCTGTGTCAAATTCAGATTGACCTCAGGGAAAGCATGGCTAAAAAGCAAGGAAAGTATTTTCCAGTAATACTGAGATATGATAGCTGAAACTAAATTGTGCTTGACTATCTCAGTGCATATCTAAAAGACCTTCTTTACGTCAGCCTAGTTTATCCAGAGTTACATCAATATAAATTGGAGCAGAAAATGTTCCACTTAAAAATCAGTAATAAATTTGAAGGCAACTCTATTGGAGAATCCAATGTGTTGTCTTTTTTTCTGGATTTGTTGTCTGCAGATCAAGACCATTTTCTCCACTGGAGATTGCTGAAAGGTGAGGTATCTAGTAGCAACACCAGGTATGTTACCGAACAGGCGTAAAAAAAAACAAAACTGTTCTGGCTACCTTTGAGAAATATTTATGGTTAATAAGACAAGACTACTCTTTTCTGAGGCAGTAGGACTGTCCAGTTTTCCAGGTGGACATCTTGCTTCCTGGGTGTGAGCCATATTAAACATCCTGGAGCATCCAAAAATGATGGAAGTATATACTAAATATTGTTCATATTTGTGTTTTAAATAATCTAAGATGAAGTTGTTTCTGAAACTCCAAGATCTTGAACAAAAATGTTTTGCCAGCTATGTATGTGGGATCGTATGCACCCTGAAAAGAAACCATACCAAAACCAAATGCAAACAAAACCTAGAACTTGTTTTTCTGGGCATGTGAGAAGCATTCTGGGTTTTGGAAAAAAAGTTTGTTTCTAGTTGTATAGTAGGAATATAGTGTTGTGAACAACCAGAAGTAACCTAGCTTACATGGTGAGAGGGAAGTGCTCGTATTGTGACAGGGAGCCATTTGTATACAAACCTCATACAAAATATGTAAAATCATGATTAAATATATAGATGCGTGTTTTTTCTTAGCTGCATTATCACTGCACAGTCTTAATTCTGCTAGTAATATTCATTAATATCCTTTATCCAGAAGATATATAAAAATACTTTATTCTGAGTATTTGAAAGGTGCTGGATAAAATGTCAGTATTGCCTTGTGTTTTCTGCACCTGAACTTGACATCTAGCTTTTATCTCAGTCCAAGGCTGTAGAAACTTTTTGAGTCAGAGACCCATTGCAGAGCCTTAGTGTATGGATGGGCTGTGTGCATCATGGCAGTACAAATATATAGCTGTAACTTTGTGTTGTAGGTCAGCTCTGCTTGGACAGCACAAAAAAGTGAGTTAGGCTGTGGTTCTAAATGAGGTGTCAGTAAACGCACTGTGAGTTTTTTCTATGCTGTGGGTGGAAGATGAGCAGCAGTGATAGCTGCTACTGTGCCAGCAAGCTAAAGAATGGCTGAAAAGCCTGACTGCAGCTGCTGGTGGACTCGTCTTTCAGCAGTGGATACATCTCTGGGCTCTGCTGTCTGCAGCCTCCTGTATGCTTTCTAAATGCTTACAAAGATGATTACAAAGATGATTAAGGGATTGGAGCATCTGTCCCAGGAGGAAAGACTAAGCGAGCCGGGCCTGTTTAGCCAAGAGAAGAGAAGATTGAGAGGGGATCTCATCAATCTCTACAAATACCTGAGGGGGCCATGTAAAGATGATGGGGCCAAACTCTTCTTAGTGGTGGCCAGTGACAGGGCAAGGGGTAATAGGTATAAATTAAACCACAGGAGGTTTCATTGCTGTATGAGGAAGAACTTCTTTACAGTTCAGGAGACAGAGCACTGGAACAGGCTACCCAGAGAGGTGGTGGAGTCTCCTTCTCAGGAGATACTCAAAACCTGCCCGGATGCCATCCTGCATAATATGCTCTGGCTGACCTTGCTTGAGCAAGGGGGTTGAACTAGGTGATCTCTGGAGGTCCCTTCCAACCTCAACAATTCTGTGATTCTGTAAATGCAAATGAATAAAATAAAAGGGTGAAAATTAATCTTCTGTTCTGGAAAGCTCTATTCTTTTCATTTTGGAGGGGGGAGGTAAGAAAAGGTTAAATAGAGAATGCACAGTTTAGGAGCACATGTGGTCTGCAAAGGAACCTCAGCATGAAACTTTGTTCCTCTAACAAGACTGAGGCTGGACCATGAGGTTATATTACTCTTCAGTGAGATGTGTAGAGCCCTGTTGTCATTTAGAAAGTTACAAAAGATGGCCCTGTTAACCTCCGCCTTGTGGCTGCCATTTGCTCACTGTCAGTGGATGGGGAGCTCTGAAGAGCAGCATGGTGGCTCCAGGCAAGAAAGCCTGGCAAGGGTAGGCAGCACAACTGGGAGGAGTAGGGATGAGAGCTGAGAGGCAGGGAAGAGGAGTTGTGGGCTTATGCTGCTAAGTTCTCAGTAAATATTTAAGTGCTTAATAAGATGATGTATTTTTTTTTGCACAATGAGTGGGATTTCTGTAAGGGAATTCTGAAATTTGGAAGCGATATATTAAATTGAAACTAACTACTGAGACTGCCGCCAGCCCATGGTTTCTGGAATTTTAATAACTTATTATGACCCTTCTGGTCCATGAAAATATTTGAGCATTTTTAATTTGTTTTATCATCATTATTAAACATTACTTATTGGTGAACTGTGTTCTTCTAGTAACCCATGCCCTTTAAACCTGAAGGCTTAACAGACCGCATAGCACTCTTTTTTCCTTCTCACCACTCCCATGGATTAAGGTGTGGTGCTAGTTGCAATTTTTTGTGGTTTCATGAGAAGACCATTTTGCAAATAAGATGCTTTCTTACATTTTCAGTTGGAAACCACCCACTGTTATAACCTTCCACTTCATTGCTGTTCATATATTACTGATAAAATCTATCAATAAATCTCTGGGAATCGTGTGGTTACTAAGGTTAAGATAAATGCATGTTTAGGATGTGTGCACATTTTCTTCATCATGCTGGGTTTGCATTTTCATTCTTTGGAAAACAGACTGTTGCAGTTTCCCTTCTTGTGTTTTAAAATTAATATTTCTCTTTTGGAATGCCTCATTTAACTAGCAGGGATATCAAGATCACCTTAAAAAATTGGCAACAGTCATTTACTGTACAAACTGAGGACAGCTTGTGTAACAGGCAATAGTCAACAGGATAAGATTTAGGTTCCTTTCCCAGCTGTGTCCCACATTCAAGGACTAAATACACCTTATAAAATTTCTGCGCTTTGCTTGACACTGGTTTAATAAGGTTATAGTCAGACAGAGTAAGCACTGTTGTGAGGATTAACGTAAATATCCAGAAGAACTTTGAGTTTCTTTTTTTAGAATTCATAATCATTGCACATCTTTAGATGATACTTTCTTTAAAAAAAAAAAAAAAAAAAAAACACTAGTTTTTTGAGTGCTGCTGCTGATTTATTCTGATGATGTCAAGCCTCAATTGTAGACTTTGATACAGAAGTTTGCAGAGTACTTACTTCATCTGCCTAGCGACTACAAACCATTTGACATCCTAACTGCTGGTTAATGTTTTCATTTGTCTTTCCTTACTATTGTAGCTTATTTCTTCTATTTCCTTATATCTTTAGGAAGCCAGTTGGATGGGGGCCTCACATAGCTCTTCAATGACATGTCAGTAAACTACTGATAGCATTTGTTATCATCCCATGATCTCCATCTGCTCTCTGAATTTATGTCTTATCATACCTCTGAGTAGCAATTCTTAGTGCCAGCTTCTGGGCAAAATTCCTGTAGCTGTGATTTATCAGTTGGTGCTTGCTGATACCCGAAGATACACATGGAACGTGGTTTTAATCAGTGGGTTACGACTTCAATAAGTTAGTGTGCTGAAGTGTGTAAGTGGCATTACATGTGAGTTTCTGTTCCCAGTGACTTACCCATATCATCTTCAGAGATGATGGACGATTTAGGGGATTTGTCTGTGCATGATCCATGAATCCCAGTTTCACATTATGAGTGCTTTTAGCGCATCCCTATCAAATTACACCTTGATTTAATTGACAGACTGCCTTCCAGGGTGTCTTTTTAGGATGGGAGATTTTGGCATGAAATACCTGCAGGTGAACAGGGGAATATTATTAAACTTCGATTGTATTTCATTCAAGCAAAAATTCTCCTCTGCTAAGAAGGCAAAATCCATGAAAACAGTCTATCCTTGAGGTCCTGCAACCAGGTCTCCTGATTCTTGCACTGTTGACATTGACATGCCCTAGAAATTTTCAGACGTTGTATGCAGCCCTGTGCATGCTTATGGGCACAACTGCTCACAGACAGTCAAAACCAACGAGTGAGCATGTTTTAGAGGTGCAAGGCATAGTGTTAGGACTCAGGAATTCGTCACAGCTAATTTTGGCTGACACGTACTCCCACTGTGGCTTTCCATGCATGCAGAAGAAGCCAAGGCAACCTACCAGAGGTCACTACTTCCCGTCCTTAGTATCTGCAAATGAGGCGGTGTTGTAACATCTATAAGATGAGGGAGGGAGGCATGTTGGTTGTAGAAAATCTGTTGCTTGAGAATAGTGATGTGAGGGAAAAAAATACCCTTCTTTTGTTCTGTAGGTGAAAGTTGATACAATGCTCTGTAAACATCCTATCCTGTAGACCCCTAACTGTGGAAAATGCAAGAAGTCTGTCATGGTCACCTTACTCTGCAGTGTTCAACAGTGGAAAGAAAACTGAAATGCGCTTCTCTATTTTTAGTCTTTCTTCATATCATGTTCTCACGAGTGCTCTCCCCATCAATCTTTGCCCTGCTGCGTGCAGTCAGTGGGCAGTATCGTCTTACTGGATCACCACGCCAGCTTTACTGCTGTAATCTGTAGGCTGTAAGCCGGTTGCATGTGTGAATTGGCTACGCCGAGGAAGCTGGCCATAAACAACGGTGAGTTTATACAGCTTCCTCCACCACCTCCATCCACGTGGTGCCTGGGGAGAGGACTGATATCAGCAGGGCAGCATTCTGCCACTTCAGAGACTGCTGTTCTGCGTGAAAATCAGAGAGGAAGGGGATCAGTCACACACCACACGTAGTAATGGATTGTATAAAACATGGGGTTTACTTCTACCATTCCTCTTCAGAGGCTTGCTGGCTGTTTGCGGTGGGATATATTCTCCTTGCCCTTCTCCCCTGACAGCAGGGTTAGATTGCTTCCAGCATGGGGGTGGCTGCGTGGGAGCCCACGGACAAGGCTGTGGGGAGCTGAGATCCTCACAATGGCAGGACTCTCTCTCCCAGCATGAAGTGTCAGTTTTACATTCAAAGTCCTAGGGTACATGAAGGGAAATAAGGGAATAGGAGGTACCCGGCACCCAGGACCTTTCTGCTCTCTTTGCTGGCATGAGCAGAGGAGGCTGTGTGGCTTTGCTTAGAGCTCTGAGCCCGGGTTTTCCTCACACAGCCCCTGGCTCTGGTGGTCACCTGGTGGCAGGGCTGTGCCCTGCTGTGCTTAGCCCCAGGCAGGCGCTGTCTTTTCAGACCTGTTCATGCTTTGGCCTATGTCTGGATTTGTCTGCTTCAGATATCTGTAAAAATACTGCTACTAATAAAAGTCTTCACTTTCTGCTTAAAGTACATGTAGAAGGTAGAAAGATATGCTCACAGAAATTTCCTTTTTTATTTAATTCCATTTTTGCATGTAGAGAAGTCCGCTATATGGTGGACAGTACAAGATTTTGTTTTATTTTTTTTAAAGTTTGATTTACTGGTGACATTAATATGTAACATCTGTGGCAGAAATAAAGTGCAGGGTTTTATAGTAATCAAACTGCATCTACAGTTAAAAAAAAAAAAAAAAAAGGCTTATATTAATGAAATATAAGTATTTATCTGTATGACATCGCATGACAACATGACTGTGTTGCTTGCAGCCTAGGATAGTGGTTGTGTTACTCATGGGAGGTGCAGATACCTTCTGCAAGCTAGCAAATCCTCACCATCCCAGAAAAAAAATTGAAAAGTTACTACTTTCTCTGTTGAATCAAACAGGTAATGCATTGAAGCACAGCTGCTGCTGCTCCTGCTTCTCTGGCAGAGGAACTCCCGAAGCAGGGAGTTAGGGTGCTAATTATCTTGGTGGGTATGGGTTTCTGTCTTCCAAGTGAGAACATGTTAGGCTCTCTGGTGAGGCTAAAGAGAGCAAGGGCTTTGAAAAGGGACTGGCAGCTGGGAAATAGTTTTAAGAGCAATTGAGCAAGCATTTTTTCACTCACAGAATAGAAAGAGGATTTCAGACAAAATGAAACTTCCTACAGATACGTGACCCTTTGCAGAGAATAAAGTGGAAGAACATGGAAGACAGAAAATGAAGGGAAGAAAGCAGTCCGAAAAGTGTTAATTTTGGCTGCATGAAAAGTTTTGCTACAGGGGTCTCCAGGTAAACCACTGTGCAGATTACGAGACCCACACTAAAATAATGGATTTATCATCTTCTATCACAGAAAGTAATAGCAATAATGATAGTGATGTGCTTTAAGGAGAAATATTGACAGGAGGCCTTGATATGGCAAGGAGAGGGCTTTGATTTAAATCTCTAAGTCCTCAGCCAGATATAGCCAAAGGAAGCAGGTTGAGAAGGCAACATAGGGATTGTTTCCAAGTGCACCTTCTCTCTGCAGGTTACAGCTGTACTTTCAGTAATTGAGAAGAGCTGCTCTGACATGCACTGTGTCCTCGGCCACCTGTCGTGGATAGTATGCTGTTTCCCCAAAAGGCATTCAGACAATGCTTCTGTACTTACCAGATAAATCCACAAATGAAGTAAATAATAATAAAAAGGAATAGAAAAAAAAATCAGGCAAAAGGGGCATTGGTAGAGATTATAATTACCTCTGTAATCAGCAGCATGGAGCGTGTTCTAGCAGTTACTGTTGTACAGCAGCAGTTGCCCAACCTTCTCTTTGGCTACAAGGATGAGCTGTGGTTTGGTCAGCGTGGCTCTAGCTAGCAGGCTACAACTGGGATCCAGTTTGCAGCGTGTTTTCTTTCTGGCCCACAGCCTTTCCCTCAAAGCAGTGTGGGAACATAATGCCGGCAGCCCAGGCTGCTGGAGCATGTCAGTGGCTCCTCTTGTCCACAACCAGCTGATCTGCGCCGTTTGTCATCATGTTGGGTAGAGGGCAGTTGGGCAAATGACATGCTCAGGGGGTTGGTATAGCATTCAGGAGAAGGGGCTGCCTTTCTGGTAGTACAGAAGTAGGGAATATCAGAAAACTGGGGTCTGAGCGATGGTATTGTGCAACCTGGATGCAGGTCCAGCTTGATTTAATAATGCATGTTCCTCCTCCTGCTGCAGCATGAGACGTCACTGGAGTTTTGATGAGTACCTGGTTTTAGGCGTTTTTTGGTCAGAGACTGAGTTTTCTTGGTGAAAGTACTCAACTTTTGAGTCAAGTACATGTTGTTGAAGTCTAAAGATGTACAGCAGCCTTGCGTTCTCCTTCAGCCTGTGTTTAGGCACTGGAATACAAAGATTTTTTTATTGTTACTTTTTCCTGTTATTGATATTTATTCAGATTTACAGTATTTCATGTGTCATTTGGTAAAGGTGTGCACATGCAACAGCACTACTCCTTCAACATTCTTGCTTATCTCTAATGATTTTCATACGTGCAGATTCCTGCTCTGTAGAGGATATATTTGATATATAGAGAAGATATAATTGTTTCTTTCAGGGCAGGAAAAAATATTTTACAAGGTAATGTCACTTTTACCCACATTAACATTACTATGTTAACATTTCTAATTTTAACATGTAATTTTAACATTACCACATTAATGTCTGGCAATAAACAATTTATTTAAACAATAATATTTATTATTGTTTAGCTTTTATTATGTTTTTAAAGCTAAGCGGGGGCCTGTTTTCAAAGGATAATAGGTGTCTAGATGAAAACGTCCCATGTGAATTTGCATTTCGTTTCTGACCTTTGGCCATGGAAAAAAAAAATAGTTTCAATCAATCTGTAAAGAACTTTTTGCTCATTTTGTTCTTTTCTTGACAGTTTTCTCTCGTTTCCAATTCGTACAATTACTGTTTTATCCTCAGAGGTTAGTGTTGTCATCATTTTGTTCCTCTGGAGATCTTTCTCAGGTGATTGCAGAGGAGGAGGCAGTCATCAGATGCGAAGCTCCTAACAGACATTCTTCCCGATAGACTCGGAGCGATGAAAGACAAATGGGGAGAATGTCAAACCCAGCGAGGGAGGCAGAGCCATTCGGCAAGCCTCTTCTAGTCTGTGGAGAGATTCAGGAAATAGGGTGGAAAAATTGTGCAATGTGATTAGAACAAACCTTGCTCCATAAATCAATCTAAAGAGACCAGCATTTATTTTTGTTTCTCTTATAAAGTAAGCTAAATGTTTTGCTCTAACTGCAGAGAAGCAATAAAACACCAGTGAAGGCAAAGGTTATAAACAAATCATTCGGTGCTGACAGAAGGTCCGTAGATGCTGACAAGAAACAAATAAAGCGAATAAGCCCGGTGCTCTGTTCTGATAAATTTTGTTGATTTCTGCACCGTGTCATTATGGCTGCAGCCTGCTCTGTTATCTCCTAGCTCCAAACCTTTCATTATGGCTTCAGATGATAACAGCTGTTGATATGCTGCAGGAGGTTGCAGTGACTACCATGGGGGTAAAGTACCACTTGCTAAGAAATAATTAGGAAAAACCCCATGGCGGGGTAGCTTTGATCTGCTCCTGCTGTTGTCCTTGCAGAAGGCTATATGCCGATACTGCATCAGTTTCCCGGATGAGTTCATGAAACTTTATGAGAGCACACATACTCTATAAAGCAATATAACCAGAAAGGTCCCACTTGCTGTGTCACTGCAAGCCACGTGCTGCTGCTGCAGCGTGCCCGGACTTTGTCAGACCGCTTTGTGAGGATGGGCCTGCAACCGCCATCCTCGCATCCGAGCATTTTTAATGAAGAACTGTCTCCCTTTACCCTAAGTAAGCAAAAACCCAGCCATTTGTTTCAAGTTTGTTTCTGATCTGATGCTGGGAGGACATGGAGGCTAGAGGTGCAGTCTCGGGGAACTTTTCGCAGCAGAGAGCACAAGCTGTGCGTGCGTGGGATAACCTGATCCTGGCACATGCTGCTGGAATGCTGGAAAACTGCCAAAGCACCTGCAGGCTTTTTCTTGGCAGGAGCCTTAGAAAGGGCCCGGTTCCTTATTTCTTGCTAAAAGTTGGTAAAAGACTGAGAAAAATATACATGTACATATGTGGAGAAAAATGGGATTGGAGGACAAAAGGAGCATATAGGAGGTTATGCTTTTAAAACTGTCTACAATACTGGGGAAAAAAAAAGACTCTGGACTGTTTTTTGTTTGTTTGTTTGTTTTTTAAGAAACCCATTCTGAGATGGAGTTTGAAAGAAACTCCTCTTTATTCAATAAACAGGCTGTGTGGAGTTACTTGAGAGTTGGAGTTACTGTGAGATTTCCATTCCTCTGTAACACACCACACCACACTAGCTAAGGATGCTACAGTGCTCCTGCAATGCTCAAATGTTTTTGGAGAATCACGGCTCCGCTGGAGCTTTTGTTCTTCACTGTTAAATGTACATTTGTATTAGTGGACAGAAAAAGTTATTTATTGCTGTCATTGGAGTAGCCCTGAAACTATCATCTACTGCCTTTGAGCTAGCATACTACATGCTGCAATCCGGCCTGCCTCACCAGAATTCCCAAACCTTTTACTCATCTACAGCTTATGAGTATAAATGAATATTATTAAAATGAATATCTGAGTATAAATGAAATGAAAACAAATTCAGGCAGTCCCAGGGATGCCATTCCAATGGCTTACTGCACAAATGCATTTCAAGGACAGGCTGGGACTAGGAGGCTGCAAGAAGGTACAGTACAGATGTCCATCACAGAAGAGATGAGAAGGCTTTCTGGGATGTGCCTACTTGCTTGCCCACTGCTGCTTGTTGTTGTTCTTAAAGACACTGAAGTTGCATTTGAATATGCTTGTTTTCTTCCTGTTGGAAAAAAAAAAAAATAAAAATAAAAATAAAAACAAACAAACAAACAACAACAACAAAACTCTTTTTTTTTTTTTGGTGGTGATGAGGGGTAGATTTAATTTGGTAACCAAATACCAAATGTGGATTATTGAGTGTTAGGACTAGGACCTGTGACTCTGCTTACACCATCTCAGTTGCAAAGAACATGGGGATAGAGAATTGAGTGCTGTAATTCATAACCATCCTAACAAGAGCATCTAAAATCCAAAGGTCAGATCAATGTCTGATCCAAACCCTTTGTCGTCTTTGGATTTTCGGAGAATGAATCTTGTCCAGTGCATGTGTTGTGTAATATTTTTTTCTTTATGACTCTGGCACGCAGTTGCATCTTAGAAGTTTTCATGGTCTAGTTGACGTTTCACAGGGTTCCTTCCTTGCCGAGCAGTGGAATGCTGTGTTGCTTTTGGTGGGTTGCCACACCGCATTGTCTAACCCCAGGCTAAGGGATTTTATTTATTTTTATTTCACATTGTTTCAGCTGTTTTCACTTTTCTTTTATTGTTTTCCATCCTCTAGCAGAATTTCTTCATGGATGTGGCAGCACATTGGGTTTCTTGGTTTATGAGTTGAAGTTAGTTAAAAAGCCCAGTGGATTTGTTTGCCCTTAGCTGAGGAAATTTTAACACTGAAGCAGCAATGGAATGAAAGGTGATGCTCTGGGAGCTGAGCTCTTATCAAAATGGGGGAGAAATGGGAAAGTTGTTCTGCTAGAACAATGCTGGCCTGATCTTTTTTCTAGTTCTCTTGTTCGTATTCAGTTGAAGCCATTGGATGAGACACTCTTGTAAATGTGAAAGTATTTGCTAAAGTCTTTGCTAAAACATATACCACAGTAGTTTGCAATGTAACTGTACGTTTGGTTAAATTGCATGTGTGTATATACTCTGGGATCTTCTGTCCTCTACAATCTCTGTGTTGTGTGTGTTTGTTTTTTTCCAGCTACGGTTTTAAAAGATTTTTTTTTGGTAGTTTTTGCTTTTCTGAGCCCTTGTTGTTTCTATGTTTTCAGTTCTTGATTATATAGGTTTTCTGTTACTAAGACTATTAAATGACATTCTTCATTTTTTTTTGTACATATTTTTGTACATTTTTTTTTTTGTCTCTGAGCCAGTTAAATGATCAATTAAGCTGTCACTGTGAATGAAATCTGAATACATTTGTATATCAGTAGCAAGAGAAATGTTGGCTGTCCAGTCTAAGGACTATAACTTAGCATTCAGTCTTCTGTTATTTTCTTGGTTTCAGTGAACAGGTAAGTACTGTTACCTTTCATAATAGAATGACTGTTCACAGTGAGGCTACTGAAGGGTTTACTGTAATAATAATGTGAAACTGATATGAAGGAACTCATCTTGAACAATAAAAGGTAGCTCCATTTACTGACCTAGAAAAGGAGGAAATGTCTACAGGCTTCATTCTCATTTCTCTTGTAGGATTACCTCGATTGTATCACTGACCAATCCAAGCTGTCCCTGGGGACAGAAGAGAGATCAGCCTTGTTTGGAAACATACGGGATATCTACCATTTCAACAGGTAAATTAGTGTTTCACTAAATGAAGCAGCCTGTGTTGATGGGAGGGAGCAAACCAAGTAAATAGTTTTTTATCACTGTAATACAGCCAAGATATATAAATTGAGAAATGGTATTTGATTCTCAGCTGGGTTGGTTTGCTGAGATCAGATTATGTAGCTGCTGGTTTAATGAATCAAGCGTGGTCTTCATTTACTACTTCTGTTTTCATGCTGGGTATTTCCATAAATATAAACCTAACCTGCTCTGTGCTCCAGCTGAACCTAGTGCAAGACCACCATGAATTAAACTTTTGTCTCACTAAACAGGCAATATTTTATCCCTATTATATTAGGTCCTTTGGAGTACTGACATATATCTGGTTTTTGTAACATTTTAAACTACTAGGCACTCCCTGAAATAATTTATCAAAGCTGTGTTCAAGTACCTTGCTATGTATTGAATACTTCTGTTAGGTATCTTTACAGCCTTCTCTGAAACTCTGCAAATGGGATTCTAGCATATAATGGGAACTTCAAGTAAAATTTCTCTTGCTTCTATAGCTGGTCCCAGATTGTGTGAGATCTGCAGTATCTGCAGTTTTAGGAGCATGCTACTGCTACTTTTGACTGAATCCTCTGTTATAAAAAATAATTAACTTACTCAGTATTTAAGGAAAACCTGAACATGTGATCAATGCAACAAACCTAATGGCATAAAGTTCCCATGTCTTCTATGTCCCATTATTCCTGTAAAAGATGTCTTAGCCTTACTGTAGTTGACAAAAGATATCCCAAACTGTTGTAATCTTTGAAGAACACCAAATAATTTCCTTAAATAAAAAGAGGATTCTGAAGTGAAGGACCCCTGTCAAAGAGCTTCTTTAGTATTTTTCTGTCATCATGGGAAAGTATTTTAAAGTGCTTCTGCTGCTGGGGATCACTGTTCAGCATCAAAGGGGAGAGTGGAGGTAGATTATTTAGAGATGTTGGACAAAGTTGAAACCTAAAATCCTTTTCTGAGTCTTGCATCTACAGCACAGTATGGGAAATACACTTTCAGGAAAGCTGCTAAGTCCTGCTTCAGCTACAACTTCTGACTTGATTGAATATCTAACATGATGGAAAATACATAGTGGTAGTCTGATCCTGTGTTTTAGAGCCATGAGACAGTGACTGTGAGCTTCCTAATAGTCACAGGATGGGAAAAAAAAAAAAAAAAAAAAAAAAAAAAAAAAAAAAACAGACGTGGCCATTGTATTTTCTGATCCTTCAAAGCCAGAGAAATAGCCGGGTACGTAGTTGGGACACACTTATATAGGCATCATTGCAAATATTACTGAATAAAAGTACCTTTTTAATCATGATACAGAATAAATGATTTGAGGGAGAGAAAAAAGGATTTCCAGAGGTTAAAAGAAAGAAAAAAAAAAAGATTTTAAAAAAATAATAATAATTTGGGAGCTCCTAGGGATAGATATGTTAGAATAGTTAAATCTCACTGGAAAGTTGTCCAAAGCCTCTAGTAAATTGCTAATGTATTTCAGGCATCACGATTCAAAATTCTACATGGAAATTGTGAGATTTTTTAAGAGTCAACACGCACTGTAGATCCTAATATAGCTTCAAGGATAAAGTTCCCTCCTGTGTGAAACTTGGCATGTAGCTTCTGGGTCCTGAACATACTCTATAGCCTCTTCGTTTATTTTTACCTTTGAATAAGTTCCACTTGGCAGTTCTGAGTTAGTAGTTTCAGATGCTTTTTGTGAGAATGATTTCATAGTTTCAGAATGACCATGTTTTTCTCAACTCTGAATGTGATGATTAATCAGTGATGAAACTTTTTAATCTTGGGCTTCTGTGGCCTGTATAGATGTGAGAAATGCCATTTACTGAAATGACTTTTTGTCAGGTGTTGTATTGAATAGCAGAAATGATAGTCAGGATGCTAACTGCTAGTCCTTTGTGATCTCTTTTTGGAAAGCTGTTTCTTAAAGTAGAATTATTGACCATATTCCACCAGTCCTTCTCCATCTGTTGGAAGAAGCTCCCTCACTATTTATTGATTTATTCGGAAGGGGGAAGCATCCTCTAAATCATCATTTGCTGCCTTACTTCTCTGGCCTCTCCTGTTGAGATTCTTTCCAGCAACGATTTGGGATAAATTCGCAATAGCGTGACTTCATTCTGAAATGGGAATTCTGTGGTGAAACATGCATAGGTTCATACTTCTACCAACACTCAGCCGGTCTTAAGAGAGGCCAAGCTGAAACCTCTGCTGCCAACAGAGATCGTGCACGCTCTTTGTCCATCAGTGACTACTGAAGCACGCAGATGCTGTGCAGGGCTCTTCGGTACAGCTGCCATCTTCAGCAGTTCCTCTGCTCTGAGCTTCATGGTGGCAGTGGTTGACTTCTTGTTGGGAAGAGCCTTCATAAAACCTGTAAGAGCTCGCCTTTAAAGGAAAAGGAATTTTTTTTGAGTGTGGAGATACTAGTTTTTGTCACAAAATATTTGTAGCAGTGTGATTATATCAAGTATAATTTATATCTTTTTTTAGTAAAAATCTGAACTCTTCAGATAAATTTTCTAGATTTTTATATAATGAAATTATTCAGCCACAAGGACCAGATTGTGCTTGCTATGTCCCTTTTAGTTTTGAATGTTGTTAGGCATCATGATAATGATTTTTTTTGATAATACGTTAGCATTTATGGTTAGGCTGCACACTGCAACTGTTTTTCATCATGGGTGAAATTTTCAGCAGGACAAATAATGCTGTTCCCTTTCTGCCTCTTTCTGTTCCTTCTATTCCACCAAAGCTGGCCCATCCGAGATGCCTGTCATTATCATCTTTCTTTTTCACCAATTCAGATCAAGAACGAGATGAAAAAATCCTGGGTCTTTTTTAAAATAGTGTGGTGATGATACAATGAATACAATGAAAAAGTGCATAACTTGTTTGTGTGCAAGTATTAGTTATCTACAGACCTGTAAATGGATTTAACTTATTCCTCTTCACCTCCTGTAGTCAGCATCTTCATACGGACCTAACAGTCTTTACCCACTGAGAGGGGAAGTTAAGTGTTTCGTCTTGAAAATAATTCATGCTCCAAAATGTCAGAACATCCTAAAAGATAGTGTAATGAGACTTATGTTCATTTGACTTGTAAAGGTAACAAGTTCATTTCATAAAAAATTGTCTGTCTTTCTACATTTACCTCTCTCATCCCAAAGGACTTATCATTAGCTATTGATGATCACATTTTTCCAGACCATAACAACCCAAGCTGCATAATTTAGTTCATGGTTTTAAAGAGCACTGGCATTCGTGATGTATTTCAGCTTGAGTCTTGTTAGCAGTTCAGCTGCAAGAGCATCACATTTTTTCCCAGTGCTTCCTTGTGCTCCCTTCCTGCCTGGGCCATTGGCATAAGTAACCATGGATGCTAAGAGCTCCATTACTATCTGTGGAAAGTGTAAAACATCTGGATACCCAGGTGAAGGGAACTTCTGCTTTCTCTCCACTACTTCTGTTGTCAGGTGTTTAAATGCATAATTATAAACTCTCTCTTTCACACGTCAGTGTGTTATTATAGGGATTTCTTTAAGTTTTTCGCAGATTCGCTGTTGTTACACAGTGGCAGGCTGCTTTTACCAATCCCATTCTTTGTCTCATCTGCAAGATGAGACAAAAGAGAGTGCAGTACAGCTAACAAAATCATTCAAAGCACAACCCTTACATTTTGTGCTTGTGCTGAAGACACGAGCCACCAACACATTTACTGCATAAACCTGGACCCATTGCATGAATATATGAAAACTTTAAATGCAATATTACTGTATCATGCAGGAAAAATAATATAGTATTAAAGGAGACCAGTAGGAACAAAATGGCAATTGAGTGTATTCTAAAACATCAGGAGAACCTCTACTTACAGGAATACGCTGAGCTTGTTCAGTGTATTTGATGTTATTTCCAAAACTCATTTGTGGAAACAGCTGTTATAATTAATGGTTATGCTCAGCATTGCTACAGCTTCTTTCTTTTGCTGATTTAAAGGATCTTCACTGATGTGGGCTATCAAGCAAGGGTCATATTTTTATTCTTATTTTAATGAAGGGAAAATCTGAGGTGTGGAGGTTAAATTATTGCTATACAGAGTGGCTTAGTGACCGCCTAACCTAAGTTCTTTGTCTGTCTTTTTTTCAATGTGACTGATTACTGATTTCTCCCCTTCCTTCCCCCAGTAATTACAGGAGCAAAGAACAAGTCAGGAAATTTTTCTGTTTTACTCCTATTCTTACTTACACAGGGAAATTGTGTCTGCTTAGAAGGGAAAAGGGTAGTTCCCTAGATACAAGTTTAGCAACTCTTATGCAAAACTCATTCAGGGAACCAGCTGTGAACTGGGAGAGAAGTAGCACTAAACGAAAAAACATCTGATGAGAAAATTCTTTTATTTTTATTTTTATTTTTATTTTTTTCCTGTTGGTATTCTGAGTACATCTTTCAGTAAGACTAAAGAATATTAGGATCAACGAGAGACCTTTGAGGTTTTCTTCTGCTGCTTGAACTCTTTCTTTCACTGAATTGGCTTTCCAGAACTGAATTTCATATGATAGTGAACATACTCCATTATTGCTTTGCTCCTGTTATAGTGAATTCATTTCCTGCTTGGCATGTCAAAAATATAAAATCCTCTCAGTTAGATTTTATTTTTATGCATGTAGAATTTATATATTCCCTTCCAGAAAACTTTTTCCTGGCTCACCACTTTTCTTCAGTGAAGAGACCCACTAAAGGTAGACAAATCTTCCTGTGTGAACTTATTACTGTTCTTCTTGTATATGTAACACATTCCTGCTTCTCATCCGTGTTTTTCGGACTAGCTCCTCATCCACCTCAGTCACGTCAAGCTACTGAAACATACAAAATCTTTATAGGACAGGGCATGTGCTTCAGCGTGTTTTAAATTTTGTTTGGTTTGACTGTGTCAGCTGATGTACAAGCTAAACAACCCTCTGACTACACCACTATGCGTTTCATAGAAGAGCAGTCATTCTGGAGAAAGGCACTCATCTTTGCATAGATTGGCAGTCCATGGTCATTGTGGTGACTTGCATGTTTAAGTATGTGGGAATACCATTTTCCTAGCATGCTCATCTGTCTCCAGAGAGAAAGCTTCTCTACATGGCTTCATACCTAGGAGGAAGAGACCATAAAGTTTTGTGGTCGCTTGACTTTATTAGTTTTTTGACAGGAGCAAGTATTCCAGTGCTGCAGTTACTATGACGCCACCATTTGTTAGAATCAATTAAAGCGTATATAAAGTCAATTAATGTGACTTATCATATTGGCAAAAAAGATAAGCAGTTGTTTATTTTGATCACACGTTGTGGTACCAGAACTGGAATTTCTGTGCATGTGCAGGTAACAGCTTGATTGTGCATAAGAAAAAAATATGTTTGGTACATGTGGAGATACAGTGCAGCTGTGGACATCCAAATCTGAGTGTCTTATCTGTATGGGAGAGGAGCAATGGCTGTAGCACTGAACAGAGCTAAGATACTGTTGTGTTTTATGCGTTAGGAACCAGAACTGTATGTTTGACTCAGTCCAGTTTTGACCCTGTTTTATAAGATGGTGTATTTATATTCTGAAAAGAAACAAAGAAGTCTGTTTACGTGGGCCAGTTCATTGGAAAATGGAAGGTCTATGCAGGGGAGCCAGAGGGTTTCTAGTAACCTTTTTTGGACTACCTCCATCATAAGTGCTTTGGGTATCACTGCCATGAACAGTGGAAGTGTCTGGCTCTAGGGTATATGTGTGTGTCTATTCTGAGATGTGAAATAATTGTCTTGGATTTTTCTGTTCTTTGTTTTAGTGAACTTCTGCAAGATTTGGAAAACTGTGAAAATGATCCTGTTGCTATAGCAGACTGTTTTGTTTCCAAGGTAAGAGGCTACTGCAAGATTCTGCAGTACAACGCCTATTGCAGAATGATATGGGAAAGTAAAATTAATTACTTTCGAGACCTAATTTTTATTTCAACCAAGAAAAGTTAGCAAATCAACAGAAAACAAAGGAATTTCTCTTGGTAGACAATAGTGGTATGTCTCTGTTCCGTGTTTAAAAATTTATCTAGCAGCTGATCTTTTGTAAGGACTGGAAGAACCTAGTGTTGGATGTATTTTTGCCACATTGCAGTCAGGCTTGTGGCATGTTGTTATCACTTCAAACAAACTATGTCGAATTGAAGGAGAATGTAGTAAGGGCAAATGCAAAGTCTTATGCCTGAAATGGAACAACCCCACCTGTGGGCAGGTTCTGGCTGACCAGTGAACAGCTCAGCAGAAAAGGATCTGGGGTCATGGAGCACAAGTGTATCTGCGGTACGCCATTGCAGTGAAGGCCAACAGCATCTTGGGATATATTAGCAAAAATGTAGTCAGCTGATTTAGAGAACCTGCTTCTCTTCCCTTCTGTGCAGCACTTGTAAGACTACATAAGGAATACTGTGATGAATTTTGGACTTCTGGTACAAGAAAGACATTGACATACTGGAGTGAGCCAGTAGGTCAGGAGAATGAAAAATATGGTGTACTAAGGCTGACAAAACAAGATTTGTTTAGCTTGAACAAGAAAAAGCTGAGCAGAAATGTCTACTGCTGTCTACCTAACAAGAAAATATAGAGAAGACAAAGTCCAACTGCTTTTGGAAGGAGTACAATGAGGGGTAAATAAGGGGTAGTGGACACAAGTTACAACAAGGGAAATTCCAGTTTGATTTAATGATTTTCAGGTTTGTTGTTTAGCCATAAGAGGGTGGTCAAACATCAAATGGACTGCAGAGAGGTTGTAGCATCTCCTTCTTTAAAGATATTTAGAGCTCTAGAAGATGAGCAATGTGATCTAAATGGTCCTGCTCTGAGTAGGAGGAAGGATGAGATGACTTTCAGAGTTCCCACCCAATCTAAATTATCCTACGATCTGCTGATTTTGGGGGTCATTCCAGAACTGAGGGTCCCAGTTATTCCTGTGGGTTCTACCACAGAGAAAATGTGGACACCATTGTCATACCTTGTGTGTCATGTAAGTTGTTCCTGTGCTGATGCCCAGTTGCGAGGCCTTCATGATATTTAGAGATGTCAGAATTTGGAGTTTGTACATCGTGCTGCCATATTGCATGCTTGTATCTGGGACTACTACTGGCTGAGACACAAAACAGAGGTGGTGCAAGAGATAATAACTAGTCCAGGAAAAAGTTGCTCCCTCAGTGATATTGGCCAGCTGAAAGTAGTTTTCTGATAGACTTTCTGGCCATTAGTTCCAAAATCCATCTGTGTATCATTGCTTGCTTGTGCTTTTTTGTTCCCTTGTCAAATGCTTTTAGCATTTGTATTATTGGCAGGCAACTGCCTAATGGCTCAGAAATTGCTGGAGACTGCAATCCTAGTGAACATTTTTAACTTCATCCAGACGAGTGCAAACACTTAAAAGCAAAATCAAACAATACCAAAATACCCCACAGTTCTGTTTTTGGCTGTGAAGATGTCATTACAGTAACTGGTGACTGTCTTAACAGACTCCAGTTGTCCATTCTTGGTTGCTCGTATCTTCCCAGCATTGAGTAGTGGAAACAAAACATCCTTTTTTGGCAGTATGCAGTCCTTAAAGTCTTACGGGACTTTAGCCACTTATTGTTTGATTACTTTGAGTGTGCTAGATCTTCACTGTGACTTACACACGGGGATAATTTCATACCAAAGTCATAGCTCATGGCTTTAACTAATGGATGTAGCTCCAGTGGAGCTTCTTTAGTGTTTTCAGTGGAGCTGTGCTTTGGGTTAAACTGGCTCCATTTTTTTTCACCCTACTGATTCACTTGTGAATATCCTAGATGTTAGGAATTTAAACACATAATCAAGTTTTCACTGTAGGTACTATGTTTACTTTTTGCATTTCATGAAACTCAGTAACTGAATGAAGTAATAGCCTTTTCTTTCTTCAGGATTCATGTGAAATGGCGAAAATTTGTTTTGCCTGAATAATAGAATAGTTATGGTTAAAGTAAAAAATCTAGTAAGCTTATTTTTGTAAGGTCTAGTTTTGAGCTGTTTACAATGGACTGTTTCTTTGAACTTGAATTTGTTAGTTGGTTTTGTTTAGTAAAATTTGTTGCATAGCTTTTCATGTTTCCCTTATGCAATCATATATCATTGTTTCTTGCACATAGCATTCATGTTTGAGTAGTAAACAGCCTTGCAACTTCTATTTCTGAGGGAAAAACAGTAAGGATTATCAAATCACATTAGCATACTTTGAACAAAGACTCACAATTGTGGATTTGAGTCTTTATCATTTATTCTGTTGAGTGCCCAAAGTAAATAGCTCCTAAAGTGGCAGCTTTTACTTGTTAACAACTTCATCAAGACATTGTTACTGTAAACCATCCAGTAACATAAAACTCACTAACAGATAAAATAACCATGCAAAGTTATCAGACAGTAGAAATATTTAACAACTGCTTACAACATTATACTAAGCCCTTGTTCTTCCAAATGCTTTTAAAATCCATTAATAACCCATGGGGAAATAAAGATACAAATGCAGAAAAGCACACCTTTTCTTAATTTGCTGTCTGATCATGATTTGCTGATTTTAGCTATCTGCCTCAAGAAGCGAAGGGGGATGAATGGGTTTTTATTTAAACGGTGTGGGGGGCCTGCTGCTCTGAAATAACTTGTCACTTAGGGTCGTGGTGTAATAGTGTCATTCCTACCAGCCCTGGGCCTGCCTCTTCATGTAGGAGAACTGTTTTAAATGTCTTAGAGATGTTTTGCCGCTATCTGTAATCAGAGGCTGATAAAAGGTTCCAGTGCTATAGCTTGATTATTCACATAGAAGTTTGTTTACTTTTTCTTGCCAACTCAGTCTTTAATTTTCATAGTAATGATGCCAATGTTAATTAGAAGATAGACTTCAGTATTCCACACGTTTACATTTAAGTGAGTTGTTGTAAAAGAAAAGCTTAATTCTGGCATATCGCTCTTCTCACTCAGCGCCCCAGAAATTTAGAACATATGTTTTCTGAAAGACAAACCAACAGCTTAACCAAGGGGAAAGGGAGAATTACTCTAATCTCCCATCTCATTAATGAAGAGGAGATCCAGGCAATTGGCTTAAGCTTACGCTCTCACTCAGCTCATGTTTTCAGTCTCTATTTTCTTTTAAAGTGCCTTTTATGGCTATAAAAAAGCACAGTGCACCAAGAGTTGAGAGATCAGGGTTGTAGCCATGTGCTTGGCTCTTCGCTCCATGCGTAGGAGACACACAGTGAATTGATTCAGCAGCAGGGGACAAACTAAGTATAGCTGTGATCTTATTGTGCTTGGCTTTGCTCTTCTTTGTAGTCAGTGCAGATGAACTTGGCTTTGGTCTCAGATTTATTTTTTTTCCTCTGCCATAACAGCTTTGGGCCCCCAGATTAAAAATGATCTCTGGAGTGATTCCAGTCTCTCTTGAGTGATCACTTTTAATCTGGTTTGAAGGCAGTTAAGGTGAATGTAATGACTTTCAAGCTGAGGAAGCATGAGCATCTAAAGAAATACCAATGAGCATAGCTACTATTTAACTTGTGGTGTGAAAGTATTGATTGAAATATATTAAATCAATTTTAGCCCTGGCTTTTAGTTTGCTTCTGAACGTAGTTCACAGCATTGGCTTTAGCCTGCATGGTGTCTGCCCTGATATGCCTCACAGTAATACAGCACTCTCTCTGGGAAGCTTGCTGTAAAGTAGGTAGGATCAGCTCTGCACATGAACTTGTAGTCCCTTCTCTCAAGGTGGCAGAGGTGTGAGGTAACCAGGCAGTCCATGGGAGCACAGGCATCTTGACTGTTTCCTCAGGCTTCCTTCCTCAGCCTTAGGAAGAGGTTGTGGTTATATGCGGGGGGGGGGGGGGGGGGGGGGGGGGGGGCGAGGATTATGGGGTATGTTTTAGATCAGTGGGATGGATTTATTATCAAGTAACAACCTTCTTTGATTGCAGTGGAGAAGGAACAGATTAACTTCTAAATTGTGTAACTGAGATGTATTTGAGAACAAATCTGCAAAAGTTTACATAAAATACCCGTTTGGTTTCTACCTGATCAGCATTTCTAAGAGATCAGGTTTCTTTACATACTGTGAAATGGAAATCTGTGGCTCTGTTGGCTACCCTCCCAATGTGTTCACACGACTACTGCTGATGCCTAAACAAGGTATATGTTGTTGATTCGTACCAGCTTAAGTCTGAGTGAGCATCAACAATCTCATTCTGGAGACAAAATACATATAACTGACCTTCTACTGGCACATGGCTCAGTGAAAGTAAATGCTATCTAATGGTTTTGTGTGATGAAATGAGCTGTGGTGAAATGAAGTAAGTGCACATAGAAGTTCAGTATGAAATTTGGAATAAACTCCCATCAGAAAGCAGGGGTGATTGTGAAACCATTTTAAAATTTTTAGAGGTATTGAGGGCATGAGGAACTAATTTTTTATTTTATTTTATTTTATTTTTTGGTATACAGACTTGTTCCAGATAATAGCTAGACTACAGCTCTTTTATAGCCAAAAATTCCACTGAAAATAGTTTTGACGTCATGTAGAAAACAAAATGAAAAAAGTGGAAGAGCGTGAAAAGGCTTCTGGGGATTTTGGCCTTGCTATTGATTTTGTGGGGAATGTGCATTAATCCATTCCGAAACCCTGAAAAGTTTGGTCGTGTTTGTTTTATGGATAATGCTTTCATATGTTGAAATTTCAAAACACATATTCTTCTTTTTGTTTGAAAAGCAGAACTGTCAAGTGACTATTTGAGTGGTGTATAATATATATATTATATAAATATATACATATACACATTTTATTTGTGTATATTTTATTTATAAATGTATAAATAAATATGCATTTATTTATATATGTATATTTTATTTATACACATATAAATAATTGTAAAAAAAAAAAATGGTCTGCACTTTGCTTGTGAAGTCATTCTATAAATTGCATTATTCCGTGATTGTAGCCGTGGGAATGTGTTATAATTTATATCAGAAAGCCCCTAAATTAAAACCTCGTATTAATATATGCAGATATAAAATAAATCGCCTTTTTCTATGACCCTGAATTTCATCATGATGCTCTCTCGTAAGCACCCTCACTTGCTATGAGTGCTAGCTGGCTTAGAAATGACTGCTGAAGAAAATGACAGTGTGATGTGCGCAACATACTGAGGTTTGCTAATGCTTAGCTTTGTGTTGGGACGGTTTGTAGCTGTTGCTGCAAGTTCCAAGCGGGAACACTAATAGTTTGTGGCAGAAGCTCGTTGTCTTTGGGTGTGGACACTGGGCGTATGTAAACCGCCACAAAAAACGGCTGTGACAGCAGAATTAGTCCAGACGTGAAAGCTAAATCACTGAACTGTATTGTATCAAGACTAAATGTAGTTGGTTGCTGTCTAAGATAAGAGCATCTTAAAGTAATAGAGGTTTGCAGCATGCAGGAAGTTTGCTAGATTTATTTTTTCAAAACAGTGTGGAAATCCTGTAAGAAATACTGAAATTAATTGCAGTGACTTACACTGAGGTTGAGTAGCAGCTTTCTTTTTATGTGGTCCTTTTGAATTGCTGCTCATTGGAAAAGTGAATGGCATGGTCTGATGTACAAGGGAGAGGGGGAAGGGAACAGCACCATTGGAAAGGGGGAAGGGCACTGCCTCAGCTGGCTTTTTCTGATGAATAGCCAAAAAAAAAAAAAATCAACCCAACAATAAGAAACAAAAGGCTCAGCCCGCATCAGCCCTCTCCCCCTGTGCTGTTGCTCCGCAGAGCACTGGGCTCTGGCTCTTTGGTCTTGCCATTCATGAGCTACCACCGCTGAGCGGGTGCCCCTTGTGGGGCACAGCTGTCATGGGGCAGTGGGTCAGAGCACGCTTTGACAATGCTTCACAGGGAAGCATGTCTTGTTTACCACCAGACGATTGCTTTATATTGCACTAGGGCTCAGAAAAGTCATTGATTTTAGGAGCACTTTGCAGTTCTGTAGTGCTTTTCTAGTCTTTACAACTCTGACGAGCTGCAGAAATTGAACATTATTTGGGATATACATTGATAGGCAGATTTGAACTTAAAGCATATGGGGACATTTCTGGAGACTTGTTCTTGCATGGAATTAAATTATGATGATTAAGAAAGAATCTTCTGCCAATGAAGAAAGAAAGGAAACTCAGGCTCTTCCTCTGAGAGGCTTGTCAGCATTAAGTTAGCAATTTCACAGTGACATGCAAGCATGGAATCCCACCTAAATCTAATTAAAACTTGTTTTGGTAATCACTTTCTGCTTGCACAGAGTCATAATTTGCTTTCAAAAAAAAAAAAAGTTTGTGGCATCTAATTTTCATACTTAGATTGTACTCAAATGTGAAAGTATTCATAGCTATTAGAAAATTGCAGTGAACATATTCCCAAAACTTAATTCTGCAGGTGTGTGCATGAGCACATACAAAACTAGGTGCATGCAAGTCAGTTGTTTGAAGGGGGGTGTGTGTGTGTATAGTTTTTAAAAGGTTTATAGGTTGTCATAAAGGACCTTGGAGGCTCCGTTGCAATCCACTTACTTTTTCTCTGTGTATTTTTTTTCTACAAAAGTTAAGGAAAATTCCCCCAAAAGTGAAATTATGTAAGTCAATCTATGTTAGCTTTAAGACTATCACTGTGAGAGTGGGGAATTCATTGATCAGGAACTGGAGAATATGTTGCCTTGATGTCATCATCTTTGCACCATGTGTGTTAGCTGCTAGTTTGACAAAATCTGAATGTATATATAAATCTTTTCTATCCATGCAGAGTGAAGATTTCCACATATATACACAGTACTGCACCAACTACCCAAGGTAGGAATTTTGGGTTCCCTTTCTTCATTTGTCCCTTGGCCTGTTCATATAATACAAGTTACAATCTAAAAAAGTAAATATATATATACATATATATTTTCCCCCTTACAAATTGGAGGGAGGGAAAAGGATTATTTTGTTGTTGTTTTAAACTCGAAAAACAAAAAATGAAAGATGCTTATCTGAAGTTTTACTTTGATCTTGTCATTCTTTGCTATTATCCTTGTTAGAAAATGATGGTCTTATTCTGTATTGCTTCAAATGTGTAATTCCTGGTGTAAAGAGAATGGCTGCAAGTCAGAAGAAAACATAGCTCAATGCACAAGATAACAAGAAAAACCAGTGATTGGATTAGGAACCTACTGTCCCCTTTTTGCAAGGAAGGAAAGAAAAAATTATTGGCTTTACTTACAACTTATGGAGATAGTGTGTCTTACACACTGTGTAAGACACACTATTTAAACACATTGTGTTTTCAGGTCAGTAGCCGTGTTGACAGAATGCATGAGGAACAAGACATTGGCCAAGTTCTTCAGAGAACGGCAAGAAGCACTGCAGCATTCTTTGCCTCTGGGCTCCTATCTCTTGAAACCTGTCCAGCGAATCCTCAAGTACCACCTACTTTTGCACGTAAGCACCCACTAAAATATATATCTCAGCTAGGGCTGCTACACTTTGATGTTCCTGCCTCTGATACAAGACCTGATGGTTAGAACAGTTCTGGGTTTCTTTAGACACTCTTTTGGGAGTGTTTGATATTTACACATGGAGACTTTCTGTCTTTGTCACTTCATAATACACGCATATGTTTTGAGCGGGGAATGTATGGTAATTGTTTTAGACACACTGAATCATTCTGTGCATTCAAATAATTACATTTCTTTTTGAGTTGTCTGTAATAGTGAAGTTGTATGGAAGATTCTTGTCATGAGTAAACAGTTTTGTACCAAAATTTATTGTTCCATTGAACAACGGTATTTTTCCATGTTACAATGCTGGGGGTGGCTGAAAGAAGGAAAAAATACATATAAACACCCTGATTGGTAAGATTTTTGTGGAGAGGAATGATTGAGGAAGTGGGAACTCTTTCCATATTCAGTGAATTGAATTAAGCAAGTTTTGGAAATTCTTGCTTTATTGTTAATGTTTCCACATATGTTTCATATTACAGAGTCATGTTCTAGTGAAGTGTAAAGACACTGATCCTTATTTAAAATGTCTGGTGCTTTTCTTCTCTCCAAGTGTAAAGCAATGCCTAGTGTAATTCCCTCAGTATTTTGTAAGTGTGTAGATACATCCTGTGTTTTAAGAAAGCCAGTAAGCA